>NC_057812.1:51103272-51714353 GCF_018294505.1 Triticum aestivum | reverse complement strand
CATGAACCTTTTGCTACTATGACTGCTAGTTAAAAATACAGGTTCAGACTGTCATTTTTTTTACAATGATTGGCATTTCTATGACAATTGGATAGGTTAGTTTTGGTTTTGGTTTTCCTGGCTTCACACTGTTAATCATCAGTCCAAATAATTGATCTTGACAGCAGCAGCATCTATGAACACATTTTATGGTTACAGTGTCACAAGGTCATACCTACTACCAGAACACCAACTGCAGAGTGCAGAGTTTTGTCCTTGGGCGTACTGCATTATTGTTAGGTTGATGTCTTGATGAATATGAATTTTTGTTGTACTAAAAGTGTGGGCAATTTGTGATTAAGTGTATACCTGCTGTTCTTTAGTCGTTGCTAATTATTCAGAATTCCGAACTGACCTGGTCTTCATCCTCTGATGACAGTGGGCAATTACCTCCCGGTCTCGCAAGTGCGCGACGACGTAACATCAGCGTACAGGGAAGAGCTGGAATGGCAAGCAAGGAATATGTTGCTCCCATACAAGAAGATGTGTGCTCAGAGACAGGTTGACCGGCTTGCACAATTGCCTGATTTACCATGCAATTTGCAGTTAACATAACTCATGAAATCTGATACAGATAGTGATATGTTTTACCCTGTTTGATCAACAGGTGGAAGCTGAAGCTGTTTTACTTGAATCTGACGATGTGCCTGCTGCTATAAGCGAGGAAATCGACAAATTCAACATTGGCAAGCTGGTCCTGGGCTCTTCGTCGAGAAGCATATTCCGAAGGTACATTCGGATTGTTGTCGTTTCAGCATAAGAAAACTTTTAGGATGACTAGCTGGAGCATTGTGACAAATAGTCAGAAAAGCTTAAGCATTTGGTAGGATGATCATTGTCTTCTCATTTAATTCCCCAGCTACCAGCTAACACTGAAGGTTGCACTGCAACTACTAATTGATTGCAAGTTCAATATGGAAATTTGCAGAGAATTTAAGATGAACAATTCTTTATTATGAAACAAAAGCCTAGTACAGCATAGATGCGAAATGCCTAGTACAATCCTAATCATGTGATTATCATTGTTAACTACTTGCAGGAAGCTCAAAGGAAGCAAGACTGCAACCAAAATCTCCGAATGCATTCCAAGCTTCTGTACGGCATACGTCGTCTCAAAGGGCAAACTGTCATTCGTGCGCTCGGCTACATCTGATGCCTGCGAAACACCCAAGACCATATCTTCTTCAACCGTTTCTTCTCCTAGCTCCAAAAGCCTTTCCAGTGCGCCCTCAGGTAATACTGAAGTCTGCATTTGATTTTGGTTTCTGAAAATTGTTGGTTACACCTATCAACTGAATACAAACAAAAATATGTATTAGAGTGTCTAACTATTCTGTCTACAGCAGAGTGGGATGACAGAAATGGAACAGCAGCTGTATTATTCCGCCAGTCATCTCTGTCATCGCAGCGTGATCACGCACTCGCAAATATAAACAGGTCGGCCAGCAGGGGAGCTACCCCTTCAGGCAGTGCTGGCAGCGAGATCTCTTACCATGCTGATACAACCCTGAAGACAAATTCACACTCAATCACATCAGTAGCGCAGCTCAGTAGCAGCAGCAGCAGTGGGGATTCAGTTTACAGGAGCTTCCGAGGAGATAGCTTCCGAGATATCTCTGATCTGCAGGCAGCAGTTTCAGAAACTGCAACAGACCTGAAGCATTCTCATGACCAGGTAGCCGTTTCACCCTGGGTAAAAATATTTCATTCTATTGGGTACAAAAAAAAAATTCTTTTAAGATGATGGAAGAGTTCATCTCTAGGCCTCAGCATCATACGATGCACACTGCCAAAGCAAAATATCACTACATGAAAGCTAACATGTTTACCCAAATGAATGTGCAATTTATGATCTTTTTTGGCTCAACAGGATGATCTGAAGCTTCAAATTGAGAGTATGAAGGTCAAACTGCGTCATCTTCAGAATCTTCATGATGTTTCTCAGAATGAGCCGGTTGACTCCACTCAGAAAGTAAGATTTTTTTTTAACTATCTGAAGTGTTCAGTAACCTACAAGGTCCTAACTATTTCTTCTTGAAATCTTGTTGTTAGTTACCCAACGACTTGGGCATCCGGCGTGTCGAGGACGGAATTAAGCTTAGAGAGATTGACCTGACAGAAGAGATGGTGAAGAGATTGGTAAGACAAATGGAAAGAGAAGAAGAGCAGGTGGCCGAAAGAGAAGCTCAGCCTAAACAAAGCTCTTCTGAACAGGACAGTAATGGTGATCACCAAAATTCTAGTGACCTCGAAACAGGACGGAAAAATACTGGGCGATGTCTTACAGAGTATAATAGGTACTCATGGGAGCATATCCAGGCAGCGACTTCATCATTTTCAAGCGATCTTGTGATCGGTAAGGGAACATATGGGACCGTCTACAAGGCTAAGTTTCAGCATACAGTTGCAGCAGTGAAAGTTTTGAACTCCCTTGAAGGTTTTGGAACTCAGCAGTTACAGCAGGAGGTACTGTATTTACTTGCCAACACACAAATGTTCTTTACTAGCTGCTCATATTATACCAAAAGGGTGATTTTTAGCAAACAAAATTGGGAAATTTTAAGATACTCCTCAGTTAATATAAGTCATTACTTTTCGATGATCCAATGACTCATGCCTACTATTGATAGGTGCTACTATTAATAGGTGAGAGCCTATAAATGACCATATAGGGCTAATATGAACATTGCATATTGCCATGAAAGCACAATGGTAAATATGGAAAATATAGTTATTTTAGTATTAAGGCTATTTATCTTTCTATTTGGCTAGTTTCACATCAAAGGCATGGTTATGTTCATTTTCACTTCAAATCTCAACTACAAATATCCTCTTCCTTTTGAGGGAAATAAATACATATATTTCGATTGTGATCCCTTTGAGCATTCCCGTCGTAAAGAAATCTCAAAACAAGACCAACTTTCCCATCATTAACACATAATACTTTGATTGTGATCCTTTTTGGCAAAAAAAAAAACTGGTTTTGTTAAAAAACAAAATCAAACAGAATTCGAGTTCAGTTATTGTCTGAACTTTTGTTTTGCAACTCCTAATTTCATCTTACCACCTGCAGCTGGAGGTCCTGGGCAAGATCCGGCACCCTCACCTGCTGCTGCTGCTGGGCGCGTGCCCGGAGCGCGGCTGCGTGGTGTACGAGTACATGGAGAATGGCAGCCTGGACGACGCGCTCAACCACCGCCGGAACGGCATGCCGCCGCTCGCCTGGTACGACCGCATCCGGGTCGCCTGGGAGGTGGCCACCGCCGTCGCCTTCCTCCACAGCGCCAGGCCGGACCCCATCATCCACCGCGACCTCAAGCCGGCCAACATCCTGCTCGACCGGAACCTCTCCAGCAAGGTCGGCGATGTCGGCCTCTCGACGGCGCTGCTCCACCACTCGGGCGCCGGAGGTGGAGGAGGCCAGCAGCAGTCCACGATGGTGAGGAACACGACGCCCGTGGGCACGTTCTGCTACATTGACCCGGAGTACCAGCGGACGGGCGCCGTGTCGGCCAAGTCAGACGTGTACGCGCTCGGCGTGGTAGTGCTGCAGCTGCTCACGGGGCGGACGTCGCCGCTCGGGCTCGCCCATGCCGTGGAGACCGCACTGGAGGAAGACGGCGGTGACTCCTTCGCGGAGATGCTGGACGCAACCGCCGGGCAGTGGCCGCCAGAGGAGGCTAGGGAGCTGGCCGCACTTGCGCTGCGGTGCGCAGAGATGCGACGCAGGGACCGGCCCGGGCTGCGCGAGCACATCCTCCCGGCGCTGGAGCGGATCAAGGACATCGCTGCCAGAGCCGCCAGGGAGACGAAGGCCCTTCTCCGGACAGCATCATCGTCAGCAGCCCCAGGCCACTTCCTCTGCCCCATTCTTCAGGAAATCATGGAGGACCCATGCGTCGCCGCCGATGGGTACACCTACGACCGGAAGGCGATCGAGACATGGGTGAGCATGAAGGACAAGTCGCCCATGACCAACCTCCGGCTGCCGAGCAAGAGCCTCATCCCCAACCACTCGCTCCGGTCGGCCATCATGGAATGGAGCTCCAAGAACAGATGATGATGCACGCAATGTTAGATAGACCTTGTGCAGAAATAGTCTTGGGAAATATAGCTTTTGTGTTGTGTTGTGTTGTGTAGGTACACTGAAATGTGCATGTGATTCCTCAAAAGAATATCAAAATGTGAATAAACAAAAAAAATGCTCTTATCATTTGTTTTTATTTGCATTAAAATGGAAAACATCCACCAGGGAAACCTACTGTTCTATTAAAAACACATTTGTTTTCCTGGGGTGTACTGTTTTGCAGACTTGTTTCTCATATCAGTTCTTGCTAAATCTCAGTCGACTGAGACCTCGTTAAGTCTCAGTCAATGCTATACTCATATAGTACTACAATTTATGCCAGTTCATAAGCATTTTCCACAAACTATACTTTGAGATTTTGTACTGTGTTTGGCTGGGAGGTAACCGAATTTGCCAGCTGGTTACTTGCTTTTGCCCATGTTTCGCATCACACAAGCTTAAGAGCATTTTCAAAGCATTTCAGCATAAGAAACATTTCCGAGTCAAGCTTCTAACAAATACTCCCTCAGTCCCAAAATATAAGAACGCTTTTAACACTACACTAGTGTCAAAAACGTTCTTATATTATGAGACGGAGGGAGTAGTCCATTAGCTTTACCGAACGATCGTAATCACCTTCAACTCCCCACCTCCCTCAAGGTCACAAGAAGACCTCTTCTCCTCAAGGTCACAAGAAGACCTCTTCTCCTTTGACGGAAACACTGAAACTGGATTTGTTATTGTTCTCTCCCCTTGTCTTGCATTGCTTGTAGCCATTACACAGGCTGATGCCTGGACGGCAGCAGTATTGTATTCCACGAAATTTGATTGCACGGCCTGCAAGCTGATATCATCAGATAATCACTAAACAAGTAAGCAGTCAAACCGTAAGACAGACGAGTTTTCCAAATGATGCTTATAACAAGGAAGCTGCTGGAGGGGGCAGAGCTGAATTACCTATGGTTAGCCAGAACCATGATCATCTCCTTGCTGCTTATTCTCGGCTTCGAGCCATTCGTCGCTGCCGTCAATCCACTGACGCAGATCTGCTACTACAGAGACTCCCACATGAACGAGAGCACCTACAGAGAGAACCTTGAGCTCCTATCTACTGCGCTATTCAGTAGTGCCTCATCCACACGAACCAACCTCACCAAGGGCTTCGTCGGAACTGACCAAGACCGCATATACGGCGTCGTGGTGTGCCGCGGTGATGGCGTCGTCGATGCCTGCCCCAGCTGCATCACCACAGCATTCCAGGATGTGTGGCGGGTGTGCACAAACCACAAGGAGGCGCATATTCTATACAAGGATTGCATCGTCCACATCTCTGCGAAGGATCTTATCTACGACTCTACTGTTGTGCTGAACAGGTTGCTGGTCTTCACGGACACCACAAAACACAATATGGATCCCAACATCCCCAGCGAGGTGAGAGCCAAGTACACCGATGTCAGCATTGATGGCAACATCAAGGTGCTGCTTCAAGAGACAGCCAAACAAGCAGCCTACAACTCGACGATGATGTACGCCACCGGCCGCATGGATGTCTACAGCACAATCCCGCTGCTCTACTCTCTGGCGCAGTGCAACCTGGAGTCCTGGACCTACCGCCAAATGACTGTTGGGATTGCCTCGACAATATCAGGAGTGCGGCGAAGAGTTTCTTCTACCAGCAACGTGGTGAATGGATTGCTGGTGTGTGGTGCAATTTCAGGTATAGCACATATCAGTTCTACGAGGGTCAGCCCATGCAGCATATCACCTTGTCGGGTGCTGTAGATCCAACAATAAACATGCCGGCACCCAAGCCGGCGCCAGGGCCAGTTGATCTTCCCAGGCAGAAAGACGAGACTCCCAGCCATAAACACAAGAGTAAGCAAGACTATTTTATATGTTGAAACATTCCTTAAAACATAACCACCTATGTTTGTGTGAAATCTTTTGTTTTAGGGAATATAATAAAGGTTTTGATCATTACCACTGTTGCGCTTCTACTAGCATCATTTTTCTGCTTCATCGTTTGGCTTGGACTGGTCAAAAGGCACATAAAAGGTTTGTTAAGGAAATGCAACTGTACTCACAAATCTCTTAGGCTATTCAGATTCATATATACTTTACATCAGCATTACCTGAAAGGATTAGATAAACTCTGCCTTTTGAATTTAGGTAAACTGAGCTCACAGGAAGATGAAGAACTGGTCTGGGGAATAGGAAGGAGTCCGGAGTTCAAGCTTTTTGATTTTTCAGAAGTATCAAATGCTACAAATAACTTCTCAGATGAAAATAAATTGGGGCAAGGTGGCTTTGGTCCAGTATACAAGGTAAAAGAACACATTTATTATTCCTGTAAACAAAGAGAACAAAATGGAATAAGTTTGCGTTGATGGCTAAATTTGTACGACCATGTAGATTTTATACATGTAGCTTTAATTTTACCCAGAAGCATGGGGGATTACCAGTCAGAAGATAAGTAAAAGCACTTCTATTTCGCAAGATGATATTGTATCACTAATCAATCTCATTTGAACCTCCATAGGGCCAGCTTCCAGAAGGTTTGGAGATAGCAATTAAGAGACTTGCTTCACATTCTGGGCAAGGTTTCACAGAGTTCAAAAATGAAGTCCAACTCATAGCCAAGCTCCAGTACACAAATCTGGTTAGACTGTTGGGATGTTGCTCACAAGGGGAGGAAAAAATATTGATCTATGAATATTTGCCAAATAAAAGCTTGGACTCCTTTATCTTTGGTATTAGTTCACGTAATATCCTGTTATGTATTATATATGGTTTAACTCTGTCTGCTAAAGCCATCCAGTCCTCCCCATCTATCTAATATACATATATTTGTAAACTAATGTGCAGATGAAACTAAAAGAGCTTTACTGAACTGGAATAAACGAAAAGCAATTATCGAAGGAATAGCGCAAGGACTTCTATATTTGCATAAACACTCCCGGTTACGTGTCATACATAGAGATCTTAAAGCAAGTAACATTCTTTTGGACAGTGAGATGAATCCTAAAATATCAGATTTTGGGCTTGCAAAAATATTCAGTTCAAATGATATTGAAGGGAACACAAAAAGGGTTGCTGGGACATAGTAAGCTCTTCCTTAAGTACATACTACTGCAAGTTAACCAAATACCAGACAGAAGTTTACTTTTTTTTCTGTATATTTTCACAGTGGGTATATGGCTCCAGAGTATGCATCAGAGGGCCTCTTCTCGATCAAGTCTGATGTATTCAGCTTTGGTGTTCTGATTCTCGAGATCATCCATGGAAAAAGGAACTCGTCTTTCCATAAAAATGGGGACTTCTTCAACCTTCTTGGATATGTAAGTATTTTCTGTATCCCATATGTAAAATTACTCTGTTTATCTGATGACCTTTATCTAATATGTGTCTAAACTCCTTCAAGGCATGGAAGTTGTGGAAAGAAGAAAGATGGCTTGAGTTCGTTGACGAATCAATAGTTTCAGAGTCACATGCATCAGACACAATGAGGTGTATCAACATCGCATTGCTGTGTGTACAAGAGAATGCAGCTGATAGACCCACCACAATAAGCATGGTTACAATGCTAAGCAGCGAAAGTATAGCCCTGCCTGAACCTAAGCATCCAGCATATTTCCACGTAAGGGTAACGGATGAAGAGCCACCTAGCGCTAACGATGTGACAATGTCTGCTCTATAGGGCAGATAATATCATTCTGCATGATGTCGTTGCTTTCCTGAGGGGGGCTCCTTCTGTTTTATTAACACTAAAGTTGAGACAGAAACAGAAACGTGCCTTTGGTTAAGAGCGTGTAATGAAAGGGAAGACAATCTACTCATGTTCAGACAGACAAAAGGATGGCTACTTAGTGTGCATAGTGTAATGTTGAATCATAACCGGGCGCCTTGGTTGCTAATTACTCGTCGACTTCATGTTCGTGAACGATGAATTGTGAAGTACAGTGGTTTCTGTCTACCTTTTGTGTAGAAATGGTAATGCTTGCCTACAGAAGTACAGATAAAGGGGTAATGCAACGGTAGGTTAAGATTATTCATCCAACAACAGAAGCTTTTGTACTAGTACTGAATGAAACCATAAGCATAAGCATCCACAGAGCAGAGCAAAGGGCTATCTGCACTGAATCCTTTTTTGACAGGTATTTTTACTGAATCGATTCAACGCGGTAGTTCCAGTCCCCTAAATAACAACAAAAAATTCCCCGAAGCTAACCTCGCTTGACGGATCGATCCGAGTAAAGGGGAATCGCGGGCTACCTGTCGGGCACCTTCGGAGGAGGAGGCGGGGAAGACGCGAGATGCCTCGCCGCCGCCTCGATCTCGGCACCGCGTCGGCCTCCCAGGGCCGTCGCCGACCACCACCAGATCCATTGCGGGGCAGCCGCCGGAGGTTGCTGCGGCGGCGCTACGCTGGTCGCAGCGCTCGCGCTCCCGCTGGGGTGGAAGTGGAACGAGCGAGGGACAGGGAGAGAGAGCGCGCCCGCTGGGCTGGGATGGACGGCGGACGGCCGGGTGCCGCGCGCCGGCCTGACTATGAAAACAAAAGTCTGATGAAGTGCACGTGGCCACATATCTGATACAGTACATTATTTCTTTTTTTTGAGTGCCCAAGAAACTACTCAGGCTGTAATACACTCGGAGGCAACAAGGTCCTGAAGTCTGTCGGGAACTTTAGCAATTATTTCCTGGTCTCCACTAATCCTGGCTTCAGCAGCGAGCTCGTGTGTTAGCTTATTGCATTCTTTGGGGACGTGTGATATTTTGTATTCAGAAAAGACTGCAAGGGTAGCTTTTATGTCCAGGATCAGACCAAATAGCGGCGATCTGCTTGGGTTATCAGCACCGCAAAGGTTGGTCAGAGACTTGCAGTTAGTTTCCCACACCACCGGTCCCTTATAGAAGTTCGCCAAGGACTGAAGGCCGATCAGCGCAGCTCGACCCTCCGCTTCCTCGGCCGTGCGTGAATGTGGCAGTTTCCTGCAGACTGGAGACAAGACCAAACCGGCGTGATCACGGTTCACCGCTCCCGCCCAGTTATTGCCATTTTCTTGAAAAAACGCCGCGTCAGTATTGCACTTAGCCCAGCCAACTGCCGGAGTCGACCATAGTAAGCGTTGAACAACAAGGCCGCTCACCCCTATTTGGACAGAACCCCAGTAGTTTTGCCTGAAACTGAAAGTTCCTGGACCGAAGCAGATTTCCATTCCTCCTCATATCTCTGAAGGAAGCCCACTGATCCCAATATTGACTCCTTGCCCCCTGCATGGACACAATCATCTCGCAAGTGCCAACATCTCCAAAGGAGAAAGAGTATTTTTGCACGTAGATCATCAGACACCGTGTCCAGAAGTATCTGTAACCAGTCGTGACCCGTGTAGCGGAAGCTTTTCTCTGGAGGGAGATCCCAAACTTCCCTCGTGGCCTGCCTCAGAGCTCTACTTTTAGTACAGTTAATCACCGCATGATGCTCATCCTCTGCTACTGTACCACAAATGATGCAGGTACCATCCTGAATGATGGTTCGTCTGAACTTATTGCACTGGGTGGCCAGGGTATTAGTTGCTACCCTCCAACCAAAAATCCTGACTTTGGGGGGTACTTTCGCCTTCCAGATCAAATCCCATATGTTGCGGTCATTGTTGTCGCTAGATGAGCTGGAGGGAGCCAAGTTCGTATGACCTTCGATGGCAGCCGCAAGTTTGTATGCACTCCTGACTGAAAAATTGCCACTCTTTTCATAATGCCACGCGATGCAGTCCATGGCATCCACCCTCGGGATGGGGATTTTGCAAATCTCATCCGCATCAAAGGAGTGAAAAATTTGCCTTACTAGTGGCTCGTTCCATTCTTTCCTGTCCGAGCACATGAGTTGGTTTACCCATCTTAACCTGGACCTCCTTATGAATGTAGCTGTTTTCAGTCCCTCATCTCTTGGAATCCACTGGTCTCGTTTGATTTGGATACTCCTACCATCTCCCACTCGCCAAATAATACCCTTTTTAAGGAGTTCTAAACCAGCCTCGATCCCCTTCCACACGGGAGATGCATCAGACGCAAAAACAATGTCCAAAAGGTTGCCATTCGGGTAGTATTTTGACTTGAGTATCCTAGCACAAAGGCTATTTGGATTCTGGACCAGCCTCCAGCTCTATTTGGCAAGTAGAGCAATGTTAAATAGGTGCATGTCCCTAAAACCTATTCCACCCGCTCTCTTCGGCATCGTCATGCGTTCCCATGACATCCAGTGAACCTTACGGTGTCCATTCTCATTCCCCCACCAAAAATCTCGAATCAGCTTCTCGTATTTATCGCAAAAACCTTTTGAAAGGAGGAAACACCCATCGTGTAGCACGGTAGAGCTTGGACGACTGATTTGACATGAACTTCCTTTGCAGCATACGCCATATACTTTTCCGACCAATCATTACATCTTTTCCGAAATCTATCCATGATCGGCTGAAAATTATCATCCTTCACTCTCCCTTCTGGGGTCGGGAGTCCCAAGTACTTGCTCTCAAAGGACGAAGAGATAACTCCCAATGTGCTCTTGATTTCTTCCCTAGTTTCAGCTGGGCAAATCTCACTGAATAGAATAGAGCATTTGCTCTCACTAAGAAGTTGGCCTGTACCCTTCTGAAAGTTTTCCAAGACTCTTCGGATGAGTCTTGCTTGATCCACTGTTGCCTTAAAAAAGAGAAGGCTATCATCAGCAAAAAGGAGGTTTGAGATGCCCGGGCTATTCCTCGCGATTTTAAGAGGTGTTAGGTTCCCATCGTTAATTTCCTTACATAGCAGATTAACTAAGCCATCTGCAACAAAAAGGAATAAGTACGAGCTGAGGGGATCTCCCTGTCTAAGACCTCTAGATGGCGTGAAAGGTTCTAGCAGCTCTCCATTGCACCTGACCGAGTATCTAACTGACCATACACACTGCATAACCCAGCTCGTCCACCTCTTATCAAAACCGGTTTTCAGCAGCACCTCCTCGAGGAAGCACCAATCTACCCTGTCATATGCCTTGGCGAGGTCCAGTTTATACGCACAATGTGTATTATGGGTTTTCTTGCTGTGCTGTATCTTATGGAAGCACTCAAAAGCAATGGTGGCATTATCTGTTATAATCCTGCCGGGGATGAACGCACTCTGGGTCTCTGAAATGATGCCATCCAGCAAGGGGCGTAACCGGTTCACAAGGCACTTTGAGATCACCTTGTACAGGACATTGCATAAGCTTATAGGCCGGTAATCTCTCAGTGATTGAGGGTCTTTACTCTTGGGAATGAGTACAATCACTGTGTCATTAATCCCTTCCGGTAAGTGGCCACTATCAAAAAAAAAAACTCAGAACGCCTTTGATAACGTCATCTCTGAGAACTTCCCAGTTTCTTTGATAGAATCTCGCAGGAAATCCATCCGGCCCAGGAGCTTTAAGGGGACCGATCTGAAACAGAGCGTCACTAATTTCCTCTGTTGTGAAGTTTTTTATTAGCTCTTTGTTCATGTCCTTAGTCACCTGTTGGGGAACGTAGTAATTTCAAAAAAATCCCTACGCACATGCAAGATCATGGTGATGCATAGCAACGAGAGGGGAGAGTGTGATCTACGTACCCTTGTAGATCGACAGCAGAAGCGTTATGACAACGCGGTTGATGTAGTCATACGTCTTCACGGCCCGACCGATCAAGCACCGAAACTACGGCACCTCCGAGTTTTAGCACACGTTCAGCTCGATGACGATCCCCGGACTCCGATCCAGCAAAGTGTCGAGGAAGAGTTCCGTCAGCACGACGGTGTGGTGACGATCTTGATGTACTACTGTCGCAGGGCTTCGCCTAAGCACCGCTACAATATTATCGAGGACTATGGTGGCAGGGGGCGCCGCACACGGCTAAGAATATGATCACGTGGATCAACTTGTGTGTTTCTGGGGTGCCCCTGCCTCCGTATATAAAGGTTCAAGAGAGGAGGAGGCCGGCCGGCCCCTATGGCGCGCCAAGGAGGAGTCCTCCTCCTAGTAGGAGTAGGACTCCTACTAGGAGGGGGAAAGAAGTGGGGAGGAAGAAGGAAAGGGGGGCGCCGCCCCCCCTCTCCTAGTCCAATTCGGACCAGGGGGAGGAGGCGCGCGGCCCACCTTTGGCTGCCCCTCTCTCTCTCAACTAAGGCCCATATGGCCCATTACTTCTCCCGGAGGGGTTCCGGTAACCCTCCGGCTTTTCGGTTTTCTCCGAAATCACCCGGAACACTTCCGGTGTCCGAATATAGCCGTCCAATATATCAATCTTTATGTCTCGACCATTTCGAGACTCCTCGTCATGTCCGTGATCACATCCGGGACTCCGAACAACCTTCGGTACATCAAAACGTATAAACTCATAATATAACTGTCATCGAAACCTTAAGCGTGCGGACCCTACGGGTTCGAGAACAATGTAGACATGACCGAGACATGTCTTCGGTCAATAACCAATAGCGGGACCTGGATGCCCATATTGGCTCCTACATATTCTACGAAGATCTTTATCGGTCAGACCGCATAACAACATACGTTGTTCCCTTTGTCATCGGTATGTTACTTGCTCGAGATTCGATCGTCGGTATCCAATACCTAGTTCAATCTCGTTACCGGCAAGTCTCTTTACTCGTTCTGTAATACATCATCTCGCAACTAACTCATTAGTTGCATTGCTTGCAAGGCTTAAGTGATGTGCATTACCGAGAGGGCCCAAAGATACCTCTCCGACGATCGGAGTGACAAATCCTATTCTCGAAATACGTCAACCCAACATGTACCTTTGGAGACACCTGTAGAGCACCTTTATAATCACCAGTTACGTTGTGACGTTTGGTAGCACACAAAATGTTCCTCCGGCACACGGGAGTTACATAATCTCATAGTCATAGGAACATGTATAAGTCATGAAGAAAGCAATAGCAACATACTAAACAATCGGATGCTAAGCTAATGGAATGGGTCATGTCAATCAGATCATTCAACTAATGATGTGATCCCGTTAATCAAATGACAACTCTTTGTCAATGGTTAGGAAACATAACCATCTTTGATTAACGAGCTAGTCAACTAGAGGCATACTAGTGACACTCTGTTTGTCTATGTATTCACACATGTATTATGTTTCCGGTTAATACAATTCTAGCATGAATAATAAACTTTTATCATGATATAAGGAAATAAATAATAACTTTATTATTGCCTCTAGGGCATATTTCCTTCAGTCTCCCACTTGCACTAGAGTCAGTAATCTTGATTACACAGTAATGATTCTAACACCCATGGAGCTTTGGTGCTGATCATGTTTTGCTCGTGGAAGAGGCTTAGTCAACGGGTCTGCTACATTTAGCTCCGTATGTATCTTGCAAATCTCTATGTCTCCCACCTGGACTAGATCCCGGATGGAATTGAAGCGTCTCTTGATGTGTTTGGTTCTCTTGTGGAATCTGGATTCCTTTGCCAAGGCAATTGCACCAGTATTGTCACAAAAGATTTTCATTAGACCCGATGCACTAGGTATGACACCTAGATCGGATATGAACTCCTTCATCCAGACTCCTTCGTTTGCTGCTTCCGAAGCAGCTATGTACTCCGCTTCACATGTAGATCCCGCCACGACGCTTTGTTTAGAACTGCACCAACTGACAGCTCCACCGTTTAATGTAAACACGTATCCGGTTTGCGATTTAGAATCGTCCGGATCAGTGTCAAAGCTTGCATCAACGTAACCGTTTACAATGAGCTCTTTGTCACCTCCATATACAAGAAACATATCCTTAGTCCTTTTCAGGTACTTCAGGATGTTCTTGACCGCTGTCCAGTGATCCACTCCTGGATTACTTTGGTACCTCCCTGCTAAACTTATAGCAAGGCACACATCAGGTCTGGTACACAGCATTGCATACATGATAGAGCCTATGGCTGAAGCATAGGGAACATCTTTCATTTTCTCTCTATCTTCTGCAGTGGTCAGGCATTGAGTCTGGCTCAACTTCACACCTTGTAACACAGGCAAGAACCCTTTCTTTGCTTGATCCATTTTGAACTTTTTCAAAATCTTGTCAAGGTATGTGCTTTGTGAAAGTCCAATTAAGCGTCTTGATCTATCTCTATAGATCTTTATGCCTAATATGTAAGCAGCTTCACCGAGGTCTTTCATTGAAAAACTCTTATTCAAGTATCCCTTTATGCTATCCAGAAATTCTATATCATTTCCAATCAGTAATATGTCATCTACATATAATATCAGAAATGCTACAGAGCTCCCACTCACTTTCTTGTAAATACAGGCTTCTCCGAAAGTCTGTATAAAACCAAATGCTTTTATCACACTATCAAAGCGTTTATTCCAACTCCGAGAGGCTTGCACTAGTCCATAAATGGATCGCTGGAGCTTGCACACTTTGTTAGCTCCCTTTGGATCGACAAAACCTTCCGGTTGCATCATATACAACTCTTCTTCCAGAAATCCATTCAGGAATGCAGTTTTGACATCTATCTGCCAAATTTCATAATCATAAAATGCGGTAATTGCTAACATGATTCGGACAGACTTAAGCATCGCTACGGGTGAGAAGGTCTCATCATAGTCAACCCCTTGAACTTGTCGAAAACCTTTTGCGACAAGTCGAGCTTTGTAGACAGTAATATTACCGTCAGCGTCAGTCTTCTTCTTGAAGATCCATTTATTCTCAATTGCTTGCCGATCATCGGGCAAGTCAACCAAAGTCCATACTTTGTTCTCATACATGGATCCCATCTCAGATTTCATGGCTTCAAACCATTTTGCGGAATCTGGGCTCACCATCGCTTCTTCATAGTTCGTAGGTTCATCATGATCTAGCAGGATGATTTCCAGAACAGGATTACCGTACCACTCTGGCGCGGATCTCACTCTGGTTGATCTACGAGGTTCAGTAGTATCTTGTCCTGAAGTTTCATGATCATTATCATTAGCTTCCTCACTAATTGGTGTAGGTGTCGCAGAAACAGTTTTCTGTGATGTACTACTTTCCAACAAGGGAGCAGGTACAGTTACCTCATCAAGTTCTACTTTCCTCCCACTCACATTTTTCGAGAGAAACTCCTTCTCCAGAAAGTTTTCGAATTTAGCAACAAAAGTCATGCCTTCGGATCTGTGATAGAAGGTGTATCCAATAGTTTCTTTTGGATATCCTATGAAGACACATTTCTCCGATTTGGGTTCGAGCTTATCAGGTTGAAGCTTTTTCACATAAGCATCACAGCCCCAAACTTTCAGAAATGACAACTTTGGTTTCTTGCCAAACCATAGTTCATAAGGTGTCGTCTCAACGGATTTCGATGGTGCCCTATTTAACGTGAATGCGGCCGTCTCTAAAGCATAACCCCAAAACGAAAGTGGTAAATCAGTAAGAGACATCATAGATCGCACCATATCTAGTAAAGTACGATTACGACGTTCGGACACACCATTACGCTGTGGTGTTCCAGGTGGCGTGAGTTGCGAAACTATTCAGCATTGCTTCAAATGTACACCAAACTCGTAACTCAAATATTCTCCTCCACGATCAGATTGTAGAAACTTTATTTTCTTGTTATGATGATTTTCAACTTCACTCTGAAATTCTTTGAACTTTTCAAATGTTTCAGACTTATGTTTCATTAAGTAGATATACCCATATCTGCTTAAGTCATCTATGAAGGTGAGAAAATAACGATATCCGCCACGAGCCTCAATATTCATTGAACCACATACATCTGTATGTATGATTTCCAACAAATCTGTTGCTCTCTCCATAGTACCGGAGAACGGTGTTTTAGTCATCTTGCCCATGAGGCATGGTTCGCAAGTACCAAGTGATTCATAATCAAGTGGCTCCAAAAGTCCATCAGTATGGAGTTTCTTCATGCGCTTTACACCGATATGACCTAAACGGCAGTGCCACAAATTAGTTGCACCATCATTATCAACTCTGCATCTTTTGGCTTCAACATTATGAATATGTGTATCACTACTATCGAGATTCAATAAGAATAGACCACTTTTCAAGGGTGCATGACCATAAAAGATATTACTCATATAAATAGAACAACCATTATTCTCTGATTTAAATGAATAACCGTCTCGCATTAAACAAGATCCAGATATAATGTTCATGCTCAACGCTGGCACCAAATAACAATTATTTAGGTCTAATACTAATCCCGAAGGTAGATGTAGAGGTAGCGTGCCGACTGTGATCACATCGACTTTGGAACCGTTTCCCACGCGCATCGTCACCTCGTCCTTAGCCAATCTTCGCTTAATCCGTAGTCCCTGTTTCGAGTTGCAAATATTAGCAACAGAACCAGTATCAAATACCCAGGTGCTACTGCGAGCATTAGTAAGGTACACATCAATAACATGTATATCACATATACCTTTGTTCACCTTGCCATCCTTCTTATCCGCCAAATACTTGGGGCAGTTCCGCTTCCAGTGACCAGTCTACTTGCAGTAGAAGCACTCAGTTTTAGGCTTAGGTCCAGACTTGGGTTTCTTCTCTTGAGCAGCAACTTGCTTGTCGTTCTTCTTGAAGTTCCCCTTCTTCTTCCATTTGCCCTTTTTCTTGAAACTAGTGGTCTTGTTGACCATCAACACTTCATGCTCCTTTTTGATTTCTACCTCCGCAGCTTTCAGCATTGCGAAGAGCTCAGGAATAGTCTTATTCATCCCTTGCATATTATAGTTCATCACGAAGCTCTTGTAGCTTGGTGGCAGTGATTGGAGAACTCTGTCAATGATGCAATCATCTGGAAGATTAACTCCCATCTAAATCAGGTGATTATTATACCCAGACATTTTGAGTATATGCTCACTGACATAACTGTTCTCCTCCATCTTGCAGCTATAGAACTTATTGGAGACTTCATATCTCTCAATCCGGGCATTTGCTTAAAATATTAACTTCAACTCCTGGAACATCTCATATGCTCCATGACGTTCAAAACATCGTTGAAGTTCTGATTCTAAGCCGTAAAGCATGGCACACTGAACTATCGAGTAGTCATCAACTTTGCTCTGCCAGACATTCATAACATCTGGTGTTGCTCCAGCAGCAGGCCGGGCACCCAGCGGTGCTTCCAGGACGTAATTCTTCTGTGCAGCAATGAGGATAATCCTCAAGTTACGGACCCAGTCCGTGTAATTGCTACCATCATCTTTCAACTTTGCTTTCTCAAGGAACGCATTAAAATTCAACGGAACAACAGCACGGGCCATCTATCTACAATCAAACATACATAAGCAAGATACTATCAGGTACTAAGTTCATGATAAATTTAAGTTCAATTAATCAAATTACTTAAAGAACTCCCACTTTGATAGACATCCCTCTAATCATCTAAGTGATCACGTGATCCAAATCAACTAAACCATGTCCGATCATCACGTGAGATGGAGTAGTTTCATTGGTGAACATCACTATGTTGATCATATCTACTATATGATTCACGCTTGACCTTTCGGTCTCCGTGTTCCGAGGCCATATCTGTATATGCTTGGCTCGTCAAGTATAACCTAAGTATTCCGCGTGTGCAACTGTTTTGCACCCGTTGTATTTGAACGTAGAGCCTATCACACCCGATCATCACGTGGTGTCTTAGCACGAAGAACTTTCGCAACGGTGCATACTCAGGGAGAACACTTCTTGATAATTTTAGTGAGAGATCATCTTATAATACTACCGTCAATCAAAGCAAGATAAGATGCATAAAAGATAAACATCACATGTAATCAATATAAGTGATATGATATGGCCATCATCATCTTGTGCCTGTGAACTCCATCTCCGAAGCACCATCATGATCACCATCGTCACCGGCGCGACACCTTGATCTCCATCGTAGCATCGTTGTCGTCTCGCCAATCTTATGCTTCCACGACTATCGCTACCGTTTACTGATAAAGTAAAGCATTACTGCACGATTGCATTGCATACAATAAAGCGACAACCATATGGCTCCTGCCAGTTGCCGATAACTCGGTTACAAAACATGATCATCTCATACAATAAAATCAGCATCATGTCTTGACCATATCACATCACAACATGCCCTGCAAAAACAAGTTAGACGTCTTCTACTTTGTTGTTGCAAGTTTTACGTGGCTGCTACGGGCTTAAGCAAGAACCGATCTTACCTACGCATCAAAACCACAACGATAGTTTGTCAAGTTGGTGCTATTTTAACCTTCGCAAGGACCGGGCGTAGCCACACTCGGTTCAACTAAAGTTGGAGAAACTGTCACCCGCAAGCCACCTATGTGCAAAGCACGTCGGGAGAACCGGTCTCGCGTAAGCGTACGCATAATGTCGGTCCGGGCCGCTTCGTCCAACAATACCGCCGAACCAAAGTATGACATGCTGGTAAGCAGTATGACTTATATCGCCCACAACTCACTTGTGTTCTACTCGTGCATATAACATCAACACATAAAACCAAGGCTCGGATGCCACTGTTGGGGAACGTAGTAATTTCAAAAAAATTCCTACGCACACGCAAGATCATGGTGATGCATAGCAACGAGAGGGAAGAGTGTGATCTACGTACCCTTGTAGATCGACAGCGGAAGCGTTATGACAACGCGGTTGATGTAGTCGTACGTCTTCATGGCCCGACCGATCAAGCACCGAAACTACGGCACCTCCGAGTTTTAGCACACGTTCAGCTCGATGATGATCCCCGGACTCCGATGCATCAAAGTGTCGGGGAAGAGTTCCGTCAGCACGACGGCGTGGTGACGATCTTGATGTACTACTGTCGCAGGGCTTCGCCTAAGCACCGCTACAATATTATCGAGGACTATGGTGGCAGGGGGCGCCGCACACGGCTAAGAATATGATCACGTGGATCAACTTGTGTGTTTCTGGGGTGCCCCTGCCTCCGTAAGGTTCAAGAGAGGAGGAGGCCGGCCGGCCCCTATGGCGCGCCAAGGAGGAGTCCTCCTCCTAGTAGGAGTAGGACTCCTACTAGGAGGAGGAAAGAAGTGGGGAGGAAGAAGGAAAGGGGGGCGCCGCCCCCCCTCTCCTAGTCCAATTCAGACCAGGGGGGAGGAGGCGTGCGGCCCACCTTTGGCTGCCCCTCTCTCTCTCTCCACTAAGGCCCATATGGCCCATTACTTCTCCCGGGGGGGGGGGGTCCGGTAACCCTCCAGCTTTCCGGTTTTCTCCGAAATCACCCGGAACACTTCCGGTGTCCGAATATAGCCGTCCAATATATCAATCTTTATGTCTCGGCCATTTCGAGACTCCTCGTCATGTCCGTGATCACATCCGGGACTCCGAACAACCTTCGCTACATCAAAATGTATAAACTCATAATATAACTGTCATCGAAACCTTAAGCGTGCGGACCCTACGGGTTCGAGAACAATGTAGACATGACCGAGACATGTCTCCGGTCAGTAACCAATAGCGGGACCTGGATGCCCATATTGGCTCCTACATATTCTACGAAGATCTTTATCGGTCTGACCGCATAACAACATACGTTGTTCCCTTTGTCATCGGTATGTTACTTGCTCGAGATTCGATCGTCGGTATCCAATACCTAGTTCAATCTCGTTACCAGCAAGTCTCTTTACTCGTTCTGTAATATATCATCTCGCAACTAAATCATTAGTTGCATTGCTTGCAAGGCTTAAGTGATGTGCATTACCGAGAGGACCCAGAGATACCTCTCCGACGATCGGAGTGACAAATCCTATTCTCGAAATACGTCAACCCAACATGTACCTTTGGAGACACCTGTAGAGCACCTTTATAATCACCCAGTTACGTTGTGACGTTTGGTAGCACACAATATGTTCCTCCGGCACACGGGAGTTACATAATCTCATAGTCATAGGAACATGTATAAGTCATGAAGAAAGCAATAGCAACATACTAAACGATCGGATGCTAAGCTAATGGAATGGGTCATGTCAATCAGATCATTCAACTAATGATGTGATCCTGTTAATCAAATGACAACTCTTTGTCAATGGTTAGGAAACATAACCATCTTTGATTAACGAGCTAGTCAAGTAGAGGCATACTAGTGACACTCTGTTTGTCTATGTATTCACACATGTATTATGTTTCCGGTTAATACAATTCTAGCATGAATAATAAACTTTTATCATGATATAAGGAAATAAATAATAACTTTATTATTGCCTCTAGGGCATATTTCCTTCATCACCCTCTTTTGAACAAGCTGCAGAATTTCTTGTGGCCTCACTTCTGCTTCTTTTACATATAGGCTTTGAAAAAACTGCCGCGCCATCATCTTGATTTCCTCTCTGTTCTCCTTCCAAACACCTGTGCTATCTTTCAGCTTTGTAATCTCATTCTTTTTCTTTCTCCATGTTGCTTTTCTTTGAAACCATTTGTATTTCTATCACCCTCTCTAAGATACGTAGCCCGCGACCGTTGTCTCCACATGAGCTCTTCTCTCAGTAGCAACTCATCCAATTCCTTCGAGTATTTCTTGATGTTTTCTTGCTGTTCAACTGATCTGGGTCTGCTCCACAGGGCACAAAGTTTACTCCTTATCGCTGCTGTTTGTTTGATCATAGAGCCAAAATCTCTGTCAGCCTAGGAAGCCAAAGCGGACTGCATCAACTTTAGTTTAGCTCCCACGCCCTGAAGGTTTGTAGCCGATCCATTCCTACTCCAAGCCGTGTTAATAGTGTTCTGCAAGGTATCCAGACGCTCCCACATCTGCTCATAACGGAACTGCCTGCTCTTTCTTTCCCCTTTGGGTCTCCACTCATTTCTTTTTCCTACACGCAGCAACACAGGCAAGTGGTCTGATCTGGAAGAGTAGATGTGCTCAATCGAAGCATCTCTGAAGTAATCTGACCAATACGGTGAGGCGACCCCCCTGTCCAGTCTGGTTTTGACATTCCTCCATCCCTCTTGTTTGTTGTCAAAGGTCCAACTTGGGCCTTTAAAACCAAGGTCAAACAGGTTACAATCAGATAAAGCCTTTCGAAAATTTTCCATGAGTCGTTCCGATCTTTTTGTAGCTGAGAAGTGCTCCGATTGCCACATCGCCTCATTAAAATCCCCCATCATCATCCATGGAGCATTTGAGTTACTTTTTAATCTCCTCAGCAATTCCCACATGAGATGCCTATCACTTGCTTTCGGTTCACCATAGACAAAAGTACAATGCCACTGCAAACTCGAAGAGTGAAAATGCACTAACACATCGATGCACCTCGGGCCAACGGCAAGCTTTATTACTTCCACACTTTCATCATAAAAGAGCACAATACCAGCACCTTTTCCTATGTCGGGTTGCGTGATACAATGCCTAAGGCCAAGCCTCCACTTTAACTTATTGACGAAGGAATTGCTTTGCCGCGTCTCAGACAGGAACACAAGCTTGGGCTTGTACGTGTGCACTAGGCACACTAGTTCCTGAACTGTCCGGGGTTGCCCCAAACCCCGGTAGTTCCAGCTGAGGAGACTCATGTCTCCTGACGGGCGTCGCCATTCGCGCCCGTCAGAGTACCGATGGCCCCAGGATCGGTTGCCACCTTTCCACCTTGCTGACCTATGCCTTGCTTCTCCTCCTGACCGCTACATAACTTCTTTCTGATTACAAGTTTGCCTGAGCTACCCACACTCTCTACTTTCTCACCATCCAAAGCTCTATCCTGCCTTTTGCCTAGAGCAGATTTCACAATTTTTACAGCCCTACTTCCAGTAACATTTACAATGGATTCAGAGTGACTAAGACCCCTGCGTCCACTGTTAGTAACTCTTGACCCAAGCGTGCCTCTTCCACCATCCTTAGTGTTGACATTACTTGGTGTTGTACTCCCTGAAGCTGAATTTTTGTCTTTGACATTGTTCAGGGCTTTCTTAGTTTCATTAGGATCAACCTTTGAGTCCTCCAATAGCGCTTTTACCACTGCACCAATTTCCAGGGGTCTTCCATCATCACCTGGGGTGAAAAGAGTGTTAGTGTTTGGGTTCTGGGCGCCAACAGCAGGTGGAGCGGGGCCGCTAGTGTCGGTGACGGGTGGAATATCCCCTCCTGCTGCTGCCCCAGACACTATCTTGGGGTCATGCACCACCCTCTCAGCCTTATCCTGCAAGAGCTCGAAGTTGGTGTCGATAGGTATAGGCATATTCCCCATCGGCGTGGGTAGGGTCTTCGGAGGTGTTGGAGATTTCGTAGCATTTGTTTCATCAACATTGCTCACGGGTGTTGCAATTGCCTCGGTGTTCGCTTGTGTACCTTCATCTCGCTCCTTCTGGATTGTGTCAGTTTCCATCCCATCGCCCATCAAGAGCCGATCAACACCACCCCGCACTTGCTCCACGGCCGACAGCACCATGGCCTGGATGACAGGCTTGGGAGCACGCCACAGGGTAGTTGGAGACTGAGGGCCCCTTCCTTGTCCCATTTTCTCAGGCAGGAACCAAGCGTGGGGGTCATCAAAGTGCACCGGTAACACCCCAAGCTCCTTATTGTACCTCAACTTCTTTTCTGCATTTGAGAAATCACACCTCGCTTCCATATGTCCAATGTAGCCGCAGAATAAACAGAAATTTGGCAATCTCTCATACCGCAAGAAAACTGTCACCTTCTCTTCAGTAATCTCATCGGCAAGCGTAATCTCCTTTTGAAAAGCAGAGTACAAGGGTAGCTGGACTCTTACTCTGAGAAACTTGTCACAAATATTGCCCCTCACATGCTGGTCGATCATCACCACTGGACCAACCTGCTCACCCAGACTGCGAGCAAGCTCCTTACTGAGGAGATAGAAGGGGATACCCCTAAATTGAACCCACATTGGCATATGAGAAAAAGATATCGATGCAGGATCAACTCCATCCTCCAAGCCGACCACCAGGAACACGTCTCCCTTGTACTGCCACAGCCCCCCCTTGATGGCGTGTTGCCAGTCTCCATCCTCAGAAAACTCAAGGACGAATTTCTTCCCTTCCTCCACAGCCAGTTCATGGTCACCCAGCTCCCCACGGACCTTCCATACCTTCTTCATGTGGTCGATCACTTGTCTGGAGTTCACTAGCAATACAAACAGGAAGAGTCCGACTGCTAGGAAACCTGCCTGCACAGCCTTCCGGGCGCCTGACATGTTGATGACTAGAGTCTTCTTCATAGGACTCTGCTCAGCCCTGGCAACCTCCTTCCTCGGCCGCTGGAGCTTGGTGGAGAGGCCATGGTCGACGAACAGGCCAGCCGAGCTTCCAGCAGCAGAGCCCGACCCCTGAACACCATTTGTCCCCACACCAGCATCCCTCGACGCCTCCCCAAGCCCATTTTTCAGGTGGACGTTCATCGCTGCTATGAGGCAAATCGACAAACACTTTCTGTGCGAGTGGAGAGCACAAACCTGAGAAGGAGATACTGGGGATGGATTCTGCAGAAAAAGCCTCTCTCTATATAGCAAAACATCCATGGCCTTGTTAATACCTTCTTTATGCTCTGAATTACTCCCTGTAAATGAGAACCCTTCCATCTCCTTCGGCAGAAATGCCCCCCACGATTCATACTGCTCTTCATGTCCCTTAATGCAAGAGTTAGTACTTGTCTCCGTTGATTGCCCACGTCCTGGGTCAGGCGGCTCCTTTCTCTCATCATCAAGGAGATTGAAAGCAGGGAGTATGGCTTTTAGGTTTCCCAATTGAACTCTCAATGATGCGATCTGGATCTTCAATCTTTCGATGGTAGTGACGGTGTCTTTGATGCAGTTTCTGAAATTGGCTAAGGAATTAGGGAATGATTGGGTAGGATTATAGAAGAGGATTCCGGGGTTGGTTTTCGTGGGGATTCTGTTTTCAGGGATTATCCATCGGCGATTTCTAGAGGGGAAGGGGGAATCACCTCTGGTTGGTTTCAGGAGAGAGACAGTCGCCATAAAGTTTCTGAGTTGAAATATTCTCAAATGGAATTCATTTGTAGTCTGGATGATGAGGTTTGGGAATTGAGGATGCATTTTGATGACAGAGATAATCTTGACAGAACTATGATGTTGTCAGACATCACTTTTTACAATCTAGTTGCACTGATAGAGACTGAAGGATATGGGGTGAGGGATTACATGTACTATGTGAAGGATCCTGGCCTAGGGATAGAAGGAATGCAAGAAATAGAGGATGATGACATGCTGGAGGAAATTCTAGACCACATAGTACAGCAGAAGCAAAAGATTTTCAATGTGATAGTTGTTAGGGCCAGTTCCCCCAAACCTGCACACATAAATTGCAGTGCTAATGTTATTGAGTAGCAGATACCTCTGCAGGAAATTGGAGAGCCCCAACTGTATCAGGTAGATGAAGAAGGAATGTTGTTCAATGCACATCCTAGTTCAATTCAAACATAGCAGCAGTAGTACCAGTAGAAGAACCAAGACCAATATAGTTTCAAACACAGCAGAGCACAAACAATTCAGAGGAGCAACTGCAAATAGAAAAAGTTATGGAGGAGAGAAGGAGAAAGGAAATTGCAATGTTTAGGAAGAATGAGAAAGAAAAAGAGAAGGCCACTCATTTGAAAAGGAAAGCTGCATTTATGGACAATGAAGAGGATAGTGATGATGATAATTTATCAGAATATGGGGATATCCTTGCTAGGCTTGAGGAAATGAAAAAACAGATGATCCATTACTGCATTATGAAGGGGACACAGATGTTGAGGAGATGTGGGATACAGATGAGGAGGAGGAACTGTATGAGCCATCGGGTGAAGAAGAGGATGACGATGATCAAGAGGAGGAGGAATTGGAGGAATTGGAGGAAGTGGTGCAAGGGGAGCAACACAATGAAGAGGAGCAAGAGAGTGGTCAACATATTCAGAAGAAGAATAAGGCCAAGAGAGACAGAAAAGGGCCAACTAGCAGATCACATGGAAGTGTAGAGAAAATGTTTGAGGATGACTGGATACTAAACCCGGGCAAACGTCGGGCCGGGCTTATAAAAGCCCGACCTTCATTTCCCAAGCCCGAGCCCGGCCCGAAGCCCGAAATACTCCCTGTTTTCAAGCCCGAGCCCGGCCCGAAGTCAAGCCCGAAGCCCGAAAGCCCGGCCCGAACGCTGTTTTTTAGTGTACGCACGTGCAAGCCCGGGCCGAAGCCCGAAAGCCCGGCCCGAAATACATAAAAAATGAAGCCCGAGCCCGGCCCGAAATACATAAAAAATGAAGCCCGAGCCCGGCCCGAACTATCTTCCGGGCTGCAAAACTAGGCCCGAGCCCGGCCCGAACGTCAAGCCCGGCCCGGCCCGGCCCGGGTTTTTCGGGCCGGGCTCGGGCCGGGTCGTCGGGCCGGGCTGCCCATGCCCGGGTTTACTGGATACCATCAGATGACGAGGACATAAAACCATTAGACCTGGGTTTGGAAGATGATGATGGTGTTGAGGCAATGGCTTATGTGTTGCCCAATGGTAGGAAGAGCAGAGCAAAGAAAATGAAGCCAAGGTTATGATATGCTGAGGACAGAGCTGACCCACAAGACCAATTTGTGAAGCATCTTTGCTTTATTAATGTGTACCAGTTCAGAACTGCACTCCAAACCCTGCACATATCACAGAACAGGAACTATGAGTACCACAGAAACTACAGTGACAGGGTTATAGCATAGTGCATAGATGAGCAATGCCCTTTTTATATAGCAGCTTCTCAGATTGCAAATGAGAAGACATTTACCATTAGAAAGCTGTATTTGGTGCACACATGCCCTTCTGTGTCAAAGAGCACCAAAGTCACTGCCAAGTGGGTTGCAAAACATTGTGAGGAGGCAGTGAGGAATGACCCTAACAGAACAATAACAACAATAATTAACACTGCAAAGAGCAAGTATGGAGTGGAAATTTCAACCCACATGGCCTACAGGGCTAGGAAGGCAGCAAAGAATGTTGTTTTAGGAGATCAAAAGGCCCAATACACCAGGATTAGGAATTATTTAGAGGCTGTCCTAGACACCAATCCAGGTTCTAGATGTATTGTGACAACAAAACATATTAGGGAGCATCCTAGCAAGAACCCTAGGTTTCATGGACTTTTCATCTGCCTGAATGGATGCAAAGAAGGGTTCCTCAATGGCTGCAGACCATTCATAGGTAATTGCCTTGTATTGTTGTTTATGCCACTTGTATGTTCTTTGAAGTACTAATCATTTGTGCTTAACTTGTAGGTTTGGATGGATGCTTCATAAAGCTCACTACTGGTCAACAAATCCTAGCTGCTACTAGAAGAGATGGAAACAACAACATTTTTCCCATTGCTTTTGGAATTGTAGACAAGGAGGACACTAATTCCTGGACCTGGTTTCTATACCAGCTGAGGGAGGCAATAGGTGGGAATCTGGCCAGTTTGGACAGTACACAATCATTTCAGATAGGCAAAAGGTAATATATTTAGTTACTTTCATGTAGTTGTAGTTACTTTCATGTAGTTGTAGTCACTTAGTTGTACTTGTTTCATACAAGGTCTTTTGAAAGCCATAAATAGAGTCTTCCCCAATTGGCCATAAAGGTTTTGCCTTAGGCATATCTACCAGAACTTTCAGATTGCTGGGTTTAGAGGGCCAAAATTAAAAAAAATACATGGATGCAGTAAGTTACTCACATACTGAACATGGTTTTCAAGTTGCAATGGATGAGTTAAAGTCAGAGTGTGAATCAGCTTGGGTGTGGCTTAGCAAAATACCTAAACCCACTTGGGCCAGACATGCCATGGATCTGAACTGCAAGACTGACTTAGTTGTTAATAATCTAAGTGAGGTTTTCAATAGGTGGGTCCTAGATGTTAGGGCTAAGCCAATAAGGACCATGGTTGATGGAATTAGGACAAAGTTGATGGTCAAATTCAATGCAAATAGAACAAAAGTTGATACTGTCAAATGGGAGATTTGCCCTACATATGCAGAGAAACTAGAAGAAGCAAAGAAGTGGTCTAGGAACTGCCAATCCTTGATGGCTGGACCACATCTTTACCAAGTGACAAGTGCAGAGAAAACATATGCTGTTAACCTGCAGAAAAAGACTTGTGGGTGTAGGAAGTGGGATATGACAGCAGTGTCTTGCCATCATGCTGTCTCTGCCATTCACAAAGCTAAGCTACAGCCAGATGACTTTGTTCATGATTTTTTTCAAAAAACCAATGTACAAGGCTGCATACAGTCCCATAATCTATCCAGTACCTGGCCCTGACATGTGGCCAAAGACAGATAGTAGGGACATTGACCCTCCAGTCTTCAAAGAACACAAAGGTAGAGCACAAACTAAGAGAAGAAAGGGCAGACATGAGAAGCCAGCTCCAAAGGACACTTCAAGGATGGCCTCAATCACTTGTTCAAATTGCAGCAAAGTTGGCCATATGTACACAAACTGCCATGTTCCTTTGAAGCCTGCACTAGCCATGAGAAAGAACAGGCATGAGGTACAAATAATGCAAAACATGCTAACTTACTTGTGTTCTCTATGCTTGTAACAAAAATGCTGAATTACTTGTGTTCTTTTTGCAGCCAAGCAGCTCTTCTTACCCACCTGATGCTGCTACTGCTGCCTCCTCTGCTGCACTAGCAAGAAGGGCTGCATCTACTGCCACTGCACCAGCACCAGCAAGGAGGACTGCTTCTACTGCCACTGCACCAGCACCAGCAAGGAGGACTGCTTCTACTGCCACTACAACAACACCAGCAAGGAGGACTCCATCTACTACCACTGCACCATCAACAAGAACTGCTACTGCTTCTGCAAAGGGTAAGCCTCCACAAACTAGATCTTCAACTGCTGGAAAGGGAGCAAGGGCAGCTTTCTTGCCTCCAAGACCAAACAGTGGTTCCCAGAGAGTCAGAAAGTCAACCCAGAAGATAAAGGACTACCTGACTGCTTCTGGTGCAGCATGGAATTGATGTTGTGATCCCTACTATGCTTTATCATGTTGTGATACTGCTTCTATTTTGATGACCAAGTGATCATCAAGTTATGTTTGTTGGGCAACATAGCAAAATTTTAAAATTTGCTACACATCACCAAGATCAATCTATGGAGTCATCTAGCAACGAGGGAGAGAGGAGTGCATCTACATACCCTTGTAGATCGCGTGCGGAAGCGTTCAAGAGAACGGGGTTGATGGAGTCGTACTCGATGTGATCCAAATCACCGATGACCAAGTGCCGAACGGACAGCACCTCCGCGTTCAACACACATACGGTTGGGAGACGTCTCCTCCTTCTTGATCCAGCAAGGGTGAAGGAGAGGTTGATGAGGATCCAGCAGCATGACGGCGTGGTGGTGGATGCAGCAGGATCCCGGCAGGGCTTCGCCAAGCGCAAGCGGGGAGGAGAGGTGTAACGGAGGGAGAGGGAGGCGCCAAGAGCAAGGGTTGCGGCTGGCCTCCCTCCCCCCTCTTTATATAGGGGCCTTGGGGGGCGCCGGCCCTAGGAGATGGATCTCCAAGGGGGCGGCGGCCAAGGGGTGGCTTCCCCCCCCCCCCAAGCCAAGTGGGGGGCGCCCCCACCCCTAGGGTTTCCCAACCCTAGGCGCAGGGGAGGCCCAGGGGGGGTGCACCAGCCCACCAGGGGTGGTTCCCCTCCCACCTCAGCCCATGGGGCCCTCCGGGATAGGTGGCCCCACCCGGTGGACCCCCGGGACCCTTCCGGTGGTCCCGGTACAATACCGGAGACCCCCGAAACCTTCCCGATGGCCGAAACTGGACTTCCTATATATAAATCTTTACCTCCGGACCATTCCGGAACTCCTCGTGATGTCCGGGATCTCATCTGGGACTCCGAACAACTTTCGGGTTACTGCATACTAATATCTCTACAACCCTAGCATCACCGAACCTTAAGTGTGTAGACCCTATGGGTTCGGGAGACATGCAGACATGACCGAGACGCCTCTCCGGTCAATAACCAACAGCGGGATCTGGATACCCATGTTGGCTCCCACATTCTCCACGATGATCTCATCGGATGAACCACGATGTCGAGGATGCAATCAATCCGTATACAATTCCCTTTGTCAATCGGTACGTTACTTGCCCGAGACTCGATCGTCGGTATCCCAATACCTCGTTCAATCTCGTTACCGGCAAGTCACTTTACTCGTGCCGTAATGCATGATCCCGTGATCAACCACTTGGTCACATTGAGCTCATTATGATGATGCATTACCGAGTGGGCCCAGAGATACCTCTCCGTCACACGGAGTGACAAATCCCAGTCTCGATTCATGTCAACCCAACAGACACTTTCGGAGATACCTATAATGTACATTTATAGTCACCCAGTTACGTTGTGACGTTTGGCACACCCAAGGCACTCCTATGGTATCCGGGAGTTGCATAATCTCATGGTCTAAGGAAATGATACTTGACATTCGTAAAAGCTACAGCAAATGAACTACACGATCTTTGAGCTATGCTTAGGATTGGGTCTTGTCCATCACATCATTCTCCTAATGATGTGATCCCGTTATCAATGACATCCAATGTCCATAGTCAGGAAACCATGACTATCTTTTGATCAATGAGCTAGTCAACTAGAGGCTCACTAGGGACGTGTTGTGGTCTATGTATTCACACATGTATTATGATTTCCGGATAACACAATTATAGCATGAATAATAGACAATTATCGTGAACAAAGAAATATAATAATAACCATTTTATTATTACCTCTAGGGCATATTTCCAACAGTCTCCCACTTGCACTAGAGTCAATATTCTAGTTACATTGTGATGAATCGAACACCCATGCAGTTCTGGTGTTGATCATGTTTTGCTCTAGGGAGAGGTTTAGTCAACGGATCTGCCACATTCAGGTCCGTATGTACTTTACAAATCTCTATGTCTGCATTTTGAACACTTTCACGAATGGAGTTGAAGCGATGCTTGATATGCCTGGTCTTCCTGTGAAACGTGGGCTCCTTGGCAAGGGCAATAGCTCCAGTGTTGTCAAAGAATAGAGTCATCGGGCCCGACGCATTGGGTATGACTCCTAGGTCGGTAATGAACTCCTTCACCTAGGCTGCTTCTTGTGCTGCCTCCGAGGCTGCCATGTACTCCTCTTCACATGTAGATCCCGCCACAACGCTCTGCTTGCAACTGCACTAGCTTACTGCCCCACCATTCAAAATATACACGTATCCGGTTTGTGACTTAGAGTCATCCAGATATGTGTTGATGCTAGCATCGATGTAACCCTTTACGACGAGCTCTTCGTCACCTCCATAAACGAGAAACATTTCCTTAGTCCTTTTCAGGTACTTCAGGATATTCTTGACCGCTGTCCAGTGTTCCATGCCGGGATTACTTTGGTACCTTCCTACCAAACTTACGGCAAGGTTTACATCAGGTCAGGTACACAGCATAGCATACATGATAGACCCTATGGCCGAGGCATAGGGGACGACACTCATATTTTCTCTATCTTCTGTCGTGGTCGGGCATTGAGCCGTGCTCAATCTCGTACCTTGCAATACAGGCAAGAACCCCTTCTTTGACTGATCCATTTTGAACTTCTTCAATATCTTGTCAAGGTACGTACTCTGTGAAAGACCAATGAGGCGTCTCGATCTATCTCTATAGATCTTGATGCCTAATATATAAGCAGCTTCTCCAAGGTCCTTCATTGAAAAACACTTGTTCTAGTAGGCCTTTATGCTTTCCAAGAATTCTATATCATTTCCCATCAACAGTATGTCATCCACATACAATATGAGAAATGCTAAGAGCTCCCACTCACTTTCTTGTAAATGCAGGCTTCTCCATAAGTCTGCGTAAACTCAAACGCTTTGATCATCTCATCAAAACGAATGTTCCAACTCAGAGATGCTTGCACCAGCCCATAAATCGAGCGTTGGAGCTTGCACACCTTGTCAGCATTCTCAGGGTCGACAAAACCTTCCGGCTGCATCATATACAATTCTTCCTTAAGGAAACCATTAAGGAATGCCGTTTTGATGTCCATTTGCCATATCTCATAATCATAGAATGCGGCAATTGCTAACTGAAGGAAATATGCCCTAGAGGCAAAAATAAAGTTATTATTTATTTCCTTATAATCATGATAAAAGGTTTATTATTCATGCTAGAATTGTATTAACCGGAAACATAATACATGTGTGAATACATAGACAAACAAAGTGTCACTAGTATGCCTCTACTTGACTAGCTCGTTAATCAAAGATGGTTATGTTTCCTAACCATGAACAATGAGTTGTTATTTGATTAACGGGATCACATCATTAAGAGAATGATCTGATTGACATGACCCATTCCATTAGCTTAGCACCCGACCGTTTAGTATGTTGCTATTGCTTTCTTCATGACTTATACATGTTCCTGTAACTATGAGATTATGCAACTCCCGTTTACCGGAGGAACACTTTGGGTACTACCAAACGTCACAACGTAACTGGGTGATTATAAAGGAGTACTACAGATGTCTCCAAAGGTACATGTTGGGTTGGCGTATTTCGAGATTAGGTTTTGTCACTCCGATTGTCGGAGAGGTATCTCTGGGCCCTCTCGGTAATGCACATCACATAAGCCTTGCAAGCATTTCAACTAATGAGTTAGTTGCGAGATGACATATTACGGAACGAGTAAAGTGACTTGCCGGCAACGAGATTGAACTAGGTATGGGATACCGACGATCGAATCTTGGGCAAGTAACATACCGATGACAAAGGGAATAATGTATGTTGTTATGCGGTCTGACCGATAAAGATCTTCGTAGAATATGTAGGAGCCAATATGGGCATCCAGGTCCCGCTATTGGTTATTGACCGGAGACATGTCTCGGTCATGTCTACATTGTTCTCGAACCCGTAGGGTCCACACGCTTAAGGTTATGATGACAGTTATATTATGAGTTTAGGCATTTTGATGTACCAAAGGTTGTTCGGAGTCCCGGATGTGATCACGGACATGACGAGGAGTCTCTAAATGGTTGAGACGTAAAGATTGATATATTGGAAGCCTATGTTTGGATATCGGAAGTGTTTCGGGTGAAATCAGGATTTTACCGGAGTACCGGGAAGGTTACCGGAACCCCCCGGGAGCTAAATGGGCCATGATGGGCCTTAGTGGAAAAGAGAAGAGGCAGCCCTACATGGGCTGCACGCCTCCCCCTTCCCCTAGTCCTATTAGGATTAGGAGAGGTGGCCGGCCCCCTCTCTCTCTTTTCCCCCTCCGCGAATCCTATTCCAACTAGGATTGGGGGGGGGGAATCCTACTCCCAGAGGGAATAGGACTCTCCTGGCGCGCCACACCTTGGCCGGCCAGCCTCCCCCCTCTAGTCCTTTATATACTGAGGCAGAGGCACCCTAGAACACACAAGTTGATCCACGTGATCTATTCCTTAGCCGTGTGCGGTGCCCCCAGCCACCATATTCCTCGATAATACTGTAGAGGAGTTTAGGCGAAGCCCTGCTGCTGTAGTGCATCAAGATCGTCACCACGCCGTCGTGCTGACGGAACTCTTCCCCGGCACTTTGCTAGATCGGAGTCCGGGGATCGTCATCGAGCTGAACGTGTGCTCTAACTCGGAGGTGCCGTAGTTTCGGTGCTTGATCGGTTGGATCGTGAAGACATATGACTACTTCGTCTACGTTGTGTCAACGCTTCCGCAGTCGGTCTGCGAGGGTACGTAGACTACACTCTCCCCTCTCGTTGCTATGCATCACATGATCTTGCGTGTGCGTAGGAATTTTTTTGAAATTACTACGAAACCCAACAGTGGCATCCGATCCTAGGTTATTTATGTTGATGTTATATGCACGAGTAGAACACAAGTGAGTTGTGGGCGATATAAGTCATACTGCCTACCAGCATGTCATACTTTGGTTCGGCGGCATTGTTGGACGAGATGACCCGGACCAACATTACGCGTATGCTTATGCGAGACCGGTTCCCCCGACGTGCTTTGCACATAGGTGGCTTGCGGGCGACTGTCTCTCCAACTTTAGTTGAACCAAGTATGGCTACGCCCGGTCCTTGCGAAGGTTAAAATGGAGTCTATTTGACAAACTATCGTTGTGGTTTTGATGCGTAGGTGAGATTGGTTCTTGCTTAAGCCCGTAGCAGCCACGTAAAACTTGCAACAACAAAGTAGAGGACGTCTAAATTGTTTTTGCAGGGCATGTTGTGATGTGATATGGTCAAGACATGATGCTGAATTTTATTGTATGAGATGATCATGTTTTGTAACCAAGTTATCGGCAACTGGCAGGAGCCTTATGGTTGTCGCTTTATTGTATGCAATGCAATCGCGATGTAATGCTTTACCTTTATCACTAAGCGGTAGCGATAGTCGTAGAAGCACGAGCTTGGCGAGACGACAACGTTGCTATGATGGATATCAAGGTGTCACGCCGGTGATGATGGTGATCACGACGGTGCTTCGGAGATGGAGATCACAAGCACAAGATGATGATGGCCATATCATATCACTTATATTGATTGCATGTGATGTTTATCCTTTTATGCATCTTATCTTGCTTTGATTGACGGTAGCATTATAAGATGATCTCTCACTAAATTATCAGGAAGTGTTCTCCCTGAGTATGCACCGTTGCGAAAGTTCGTCGTGCTGAGACACCACGTGATGATCGGGTGTGATAGGTTCTACATTCAAATACAACGGGTGCAAAACAGTTGCACACGCGGAGTACTCAGGTTATACTTGACGAGCCAAGCATATACAGATATGGCCTCGGAACACGGAGACCGAAAGGTCGAGCGTGAATCATATGGTAGATATGATCAACATAACGATGTTCACCATTGAAAACTACTCCATCTCACGTGATGATCGGTTATGGTTTAAGTTGATTTGGATCACGTAATCACTTAGAGGATTAGAGGGATGTCTATCTAAGTGGGAGTTCTTTAATTAATTTGATTAACTGAACTTAAATTTATCATGAAACTTAGTACCTGATTAGTATCTTGCTTGTCTATGTTTGATTGTAGATAGATGGCTCGTGCTGTTGTTCCGTTGAATTTTAAATGCGTTCCTTGAGAAAGCAAAGTTGAAAGATGATGGTAGCAATTACACGGACTGGGTCCGTAACTTGAGGATTATCCTCATTGCTGCACAGAAGAATTACGTCCTGGAAGCATCGCTGTGTGCCAGGCCTGCTACAGGAGCAAGGCCAGATGTTATGAACGTCTGGCAGAGCAAAGCTGATGACTACTCGATAGTTCAGTGTGCCATGCTTTACGGCTTAGAATTGGGACTTCAACGACGTTTTGAACGTCATGGAGCATATGAGATGTTCCAGGAGTTGAAGTTAATATTTCAAGCAAATGCCCGGATTGAGAGATATGAAGTCTCCAATAAGTTCTATAGTTGCAAGATGGAGGAGAACAGTTCTGTCAGTGAGCATATACTCAAAATGTCTGGGTATAATAATCACTTGATTCAATTGGGAGTTAATCTTCCAGATGATTGCGTCATTGACAGAATTCTTCAATCACTGCCACCAAGCTACAAGAGCTTCGTGATGAACTATAATATGCAAGGGATGAACAAGACTATTCCCGAGCTCTTCGCGATGCTGAAAGCTGCGGAGGTAGAAATCAAGAAGGAGCATCAAGTGTTGATGGTCAACAAGACCACTAGTTTCAAGAAAAAGGGCAAAGGGAAGAAGAAGGGGAACTTCAAAAAGAACGGCAAGCAAGTTGCTACTCAAGAGAAGAAACCCAAACCTGGACCTAAGCCTGAAACTAAGTGCTTCTATTGCAAGCAGGCTGGTCACTGGAAGCGGAACTGCCCCAAGTATTTGGCGGATAAGAAGGATGGCAAGGTGAACAAAGGTATATGTGATATACATGTTATTGATGTGTACCTTACTAATGCTCGCAGTAGCACCTGGGTATTTGATACTGGTTCTGTTGCTAATATTTGCAACTCGAAACAGGGACTACGGATTAAGCGAAGATTGGTTAAGGACGAGGTGACGATGCGCATGGGAAACGGTTCCAAAGTCGATGTGATCGTAGTCGGCACGCTACCTCTACATCTACCTTCGGGATTAGTATTAGACCTAAATAATTGTTATTTGGTTCCAGCGTTAAGCATGAACATTATATCTGGATCTTGTTTGATGCGAGACGGTTATTCATTTAAATCAGAGAATAATGGTTGTTCTATTTATATGAGTAATATCTTTTATGGTCATGCACCCTTGAAGAGTGGTCTATTCTTGTTGAATCTCGATAGTAGTAACACACATATTCATAATGTTGAAGCCAAAAGATGCAGAGTTGATAATGAGAGTGCAACTTATTTGTGGCACTGCCGTTTAGGTCATATCGGTGTAAAGCGCATGAAGAAACTCCATTCTGATGGACTTTTGGAACCACTTGATTATGAATCACTTGGTACTTGCGAACCGTGCCTCATGGGCAAGATGACTAAAACACCGTTCTCCAGAACTATGGAGAGAGCAACAGATTTGTTGGAGATCATACATACAGATGTATGTGGTCCGATGAATATTGAGGCTCGTGGCGGATATCGTTATTTTCTCACCTTCACAGATGATTTAAGCAGATATGGGTATATCTACTTAATGAAACATAAGTCTGAAACATTTGAAAAGTTCAAGGAATTTCAGAGTGAAGTTGAAAATCATCGTAACAAGAAAATAAAGTTTCTACGATCTGATCGTGGAGGAGAATATTTGAGTTACGAGTTTGGTGTACATTTGAAAAATTGTGGAATAGTTTCGCAACTCACGCCACCCGGAACACCGCAGCGTAATGGTGTGTCCGAACGTTGTAATCGTACTTTACTGGATATGGTGCGATCTATGATGTCTCTTACTGATTTACCGCTATCGTTTTGGGGATACGCTCTAGAGACGGCCGCATTCACGTTAAATAGGGCACCATCAAAATCCGTTGAGACGATGCCTTATGAACTGTGGTTTGGCAAGAAACCAAAGTTGTCGTTTCTGAAAGTTTGGGGCTGCGATGCTTATGTGAAAAAGCTTCAACCTGATAAGCTCGAACCCAAATCGGAGAAATGTGTCTTCATAGGATATCCAAAGGAAACTATTGGATACACCTTCTATCACAGATCCGAAGGCAAGACTTTTGTTGCTAAATTCGGAAACTTTCTAGAGAAAGAGTTTCTCTCAAAAGAAGTGAGTGGGAGGAAAGTAGAACTTGACGAGGTAACTGTACCTGCTCCCTTACTGGAAAGTAGTACATCACAGAAAACTGTTCCAGTGACACCTACACCAGTTAGTGAGGAAGCTAATGATAATGATCATGAAACTTCAGATCAAGATACTACTGAACCTCGTAGATCAACCAGAGTGAGATCCATGCCAGAGTGGTACGGTAATCCTGTTCTGGAAGTCATGCTACTAGATCATGATGAACCTACGAACTATGAAGAAGCGATGGTGAGCCCAGATTCCGCAAAGTGGCTTGAAGCCATGAAATCTGAGATGGGATCCATGGATGAGAACAAAGTATGGACTTTGGTTGACTTGCCCAATGATCGCCAGGCAATTGAGAATAAATGGATCTTCAAGAAGAAGATTGACGCTGACGGTAATATTACTGTCTACAAAGCTTGACTTGTCGCGAAAGGTTTTCGGCAAGTTCAAGGGATTGATTACGATCAGACCTTCTCACCCTTAGCGATGCTTAAGTCCGTCCGAATCATGTTAGCAATTGCCGCATTAGATGATTATGAAATTTGGCAAATGGATGTCAAAACTGCATTCCTGAATGGATTTCTGGAAGAAGAGTTGTATATGATGCAACCAGAAGGTTTTGTCGATCCAAAAGGAGCTAACAAAGTGTGCAAGCTCCAGCGATCCATTTATGGACTGGTGCAAGCCTCTCGGAGTTGGAATAAACGCTTTGATAGTGTGATCAAAGCATTTGGTTTTATACAGACTTTCAGAGAAGCCTGTATTTACAAGAAAGTGAGTGGGAGCTCTGTAGCATTTCTGATATTATATGTGGATGACATATTACTAATTGGAAATGATATAGAATTTCTGGATAGCATAAAGGGATACTTGAATAAGAGTTTTTCAATGAAAGACCTCGGTGAAGCTACTTACATATTAGGCATAAAGATCTATAGAGATAGATCAAAATGCTTAATTGGACTTTCACAAACAACATACCTTGACAAAATTTTGAAGAAGTTCAAAATGGATCAAGCAAAGAAAGGATTCTTGCCTGTGTTACAAGGTGTGAAATTGAGTAAGACTCAATGCCCGACCACTGCAGAAGATAGAGAGAATATGAAAGATGTTCCCTATGCATCAGCGATAGGATCTATCATGTATGCGATGCTGTGTACCAGACCTGATGTGTGCCTTGCTATAAGTCTAGCAGGGAGGTACCAAAGTAATCCAGGAGTGGATCACTGGACAGCGGTCAAGAACATCCTGAAATACCTGAAAAGGACTAAGGATATGTTTCTCGTATATGGAGGTGACAAAGAGCTCATCATAAATGGTTACGTTGATTCAAGCTTTGACACTGATCCGAACGATTCTAAATCGCAAACCGGATACGTGTTTACATTAAACGGTGGAGCTGTTAGTTGGTGCAGTTCTAAACAAAGCGCCATAGCAGGATCTACATGTGAAGCAGAGTACATAGCTGCTTCGGAAGCAGCGAACGAAGGAGTCTGGATGAAGGAGTTCATATCCGATCTAGGTGTCATACCTAGTGCATCGGGTCCAATGAAAATCTTTTGTGACAATACTGGTGCAATTGCCTTGGCAAAGGAATCCAGATTTCACAAGAGAACCAAGCACATCAAGAGACGCTTCAATTCCATCCGGGATCTAGTCCAGGTGGGAGACATAGAGATTTGCAAGATACATACGGATCTGAATGTTGCAGACCCGTTGACTAAGCCTCTTCCACGAGCAAAACATGATCAGTACCAAGGCTCCATGGGTGTTAGAATCATTACAGTGTAATCTAGATTATTGACTCTAGTGCAAGTGGGAGACTGAAGGAAATATGCCCTAGAGGCAAAAATAAAGTTATTATTTATTTCCTTATAATCATGATAAAGGTTTATTATTCATGCTAGAATTGTATTAACCGGAAACATAATACATGTGTGAATACATAGACAAACAAAGTGTCACTAGTATGCCTCTACTTGACTAGCTCGTTAATCAAAGATGGTTATGTTTCCTAACCATGAACAATGAGTTGTTATTTGATTAACGGGATCACATCATTAAGAGAATGATCTGATTGACATGACCCATTCCATTAGCTTAGCACCCGATCGTTTAGTATGTTGCTATTGCTTTCTTCATGACTTATACATGTTCCTGTAACTATGAGATTATGCAACTCCCGTTTACCGGAGGAACACTTTGGGTACTACCAAACGTCACAACGGAACTGGGTGATTATAAAGGAGTACTACAGGTGTCTCCAAAGGTACATGTTGGGTTGGCGTATTTCGAGATTAGGTTTTGTCACTCCGATTGTCAAAGAGGTATCTCTGGGCCCTCTCGGTAATGCACATCACATAAGCCTTGCAAGCATTGCAACTAATGAGTTAGTTGCGAGATGATGTATTACGGAACGAGTAAAGAGACTTGCCGGCAACGAGATTGAACTAGGTATGGGATACCGACGATCGAATCTCGGGCAAGTAACATACCGATGACAAAGGGAACAACGTATGTTGTTATGCGGTCTGACCGATAAAGATCTTCGTAGAATATGTAGGAGCCAATATGGGCATCCAGGTCCCGCTATTGGTTATTGACCGGAGACATGTCTCGGTCATGTCTACATTGTTCTCGAACCCGTAGGGTCCGCACGCTTAAGGTTATGATGACAGTTATATTATGAGTTTAGGCATTTTGATGTACCGAAGGTTGTTCGGAGTCCCGGATGTGATCATGGACATGACGAGGAGTCTCGAAATGGTCGAGACGTAAAGATTGATATATTGGAAGCCTATGTTTGGATATCGGAAGTGTTCCGGGTGAAATCGGGATTTTACCGGAGTACCGAGAAGGTTACCGGAACCCCCCGGGAGCTAAATGGGCCATGATGGGCCTTAGTGGAAAAGAGAAGAGGCAGCCCTACATGGGCTGCGCGCCTCCCCCTTCCCCTAGTCCTATTAGGACTAGGAGAGGTGGTCGGCCCCCTCTCTCTCTTTTCCCCCTCCGCGAATCCTATTCCAACTAGGATTTGGGGGGGGGGGGAATCCTACTCCCAGAGGGAGTAGGACTCTCCTGGCGCGCCACACCTTGGCCGGCCAGCCTCCCCCCTCTAGTCCTTTATATACTGAGGCAGAGGCACCCTAGAACACACAAGTTGATCCACGTGATCTATTCCTTAGTCGTGTGCGGTGCCCCCAGCCACCATATTCCTCGATAATACTGTAGCGGAGTTTAGGCGAAGCCCTGCTGCTGTAGTGCATCAAGATCGTCACCACGCCGTCGTGCTGACGGAACTCTTCCCCGACACTTTGCTGGATCGGAGTCCGGGGATCGTCATCGAGCTGAACGTGTGCTCGAACTCGGAGGTGCCGTAGTTTCGGTGCTTGATCGGTTGGATCGTGAAGACGTACGACTACTTCCTCTATGTTGTGTCAACGCTTCCGCTGTCGGTCTTTGAGGGTACGTAGACTACACTCTCCCCTCTCGTTGCTATGCATCACATGATCTTGCGTGTGCGTAGGAATTTTTTTGAAATTACTATGAAACCCAACACTAACATGATTCGGACGGACTTCAGCTTCGCTACGGGTGAGAAAGTCTCATTGTAGTCAACCCCTTGAACTTGTCGATAACCCTTAGTGTCGTGGTTTTGTCACGGCAGATGTCCTAGAGAAAGGACTTAGTCGTGGAGCCATCGCGACGCGTTAGCTTGAAGGGGTTAAAGCGGACACAGGGACGCAAGAGAGTTTATACTAGTTCGGCCCCTTCAATGAAGGTAAAGGCCTACTCTAGTTGTGATGGAATTGATGGAGTTTCGATGACCAGGGAGCAAATAAGCTTCGCCTATGTCTCGAGTTGTTATCTGTCGTCCTTGAACCGCCGCCGGGTCGTCCCCTTATATACACGGGCGACGCCTGTCGGTTCACAGAGTCCCAATACCGGCTCATAGATGTGTCCGGTTTGATCTCTACTTATTCCTAACTTACAATATAAGTTAACTACTAACGCCGGTTTGGCTACAGGCCTTGAACCGACCATGGGCCTTGAGCCCTCATCTGCCTTCTTGTGCTTTAACATACTTAACTACTGATGAAGTTAATCCGGCCCAGACAGGCCGGTTTACGCCCAGTAGTAATATCCCCAACATTAGGCCCCAGATTGATTTGAACATGTTCATGTCAATCCTTTAGCAAAAATCTTCATATTCAACATCTTCTCATAAATTGGTAAACCGCCATGATGTCATCATCTCTGATTGCTGTAAACCAGAGTGACGTCACCTGTCATAACGAAGCTTATCCTTTATGCTTCCTTGTTTAATAGATCCGCAGAAATCGAGGCGACAGCTCCGTTTCGTGGCCCCTTGATTATCGCGCCTGACACATGTCCTTTTGCCTTATAAATAGGACCGAAGGGTCATTTCTTTTCTCCCCTTTGTGCCTTTCTTCTTTGTCTTCCTCACATCGCCAGCCTCGGAGCTCCGCCGCCGCCGTCAACTTCTGCACCAACCTTGGCCGCTGCATCAACCTGAACGCACCAGAGCACCGCGGCAACCTTCCACGTCTTCCTCAACTCTGGTAAGCCTTCTGCTCTTCTCAACACAGATCTGTTCTAGGGTTTCGTGTTCTTGCAGTGTTCATCACTTGTTCGTGTTCATATACTAGCTCCTGGATGCATCTGTGAACCCCTGCTCTGTGTAGCGGTAGCTTTTAGTATCCGCCTTTAGTTTCATGCCCAAGACCATAGTTCTCACATATACTTCTGCCCATTGATTCTATACTGTTCTACTTTGAGCTTTTGAATATTTTTCTTATTTTCTGAACTTGCTTCAGATCCAACGCTGTAGAGAGATCTTGTGAAATCTGTTTTTGCATACTTATCCATCCGCAATCTCAGCTGTTTCAATGCTTAGACCAGGCGGTTTAACTTTGTAGAAAAAATTGCCAAACCGGTATATACCATTAGTCCCCTTGTTGAACCGCCAGTTGTTGTTGCTTCATAAAACTCCGGTTTAGATAGACCAGTCTCCGGTTTAACATTGCACATACCACTGTACCTTAATCAATGCATTTTTGAACCGGGATCATCTACCTTGTAGATCTCATCATGGCCAAGCAAGTATATGAGTGCAACTGGGTTCCTTCTCGCATCACAGAGGCTCAACTAGACGATTTAGTCCTGATCGGCGCCTTAGGCAGCAAAGATACCATCCATTGGAGGGCTCCTGGCAAAGAATGCCCTCCCACACCTCAAGAAGGAGAGGTCGTCGTTTTCGTAGATCACTTAGCCCGGGGCTTTAAGCCGCCCGGTTCTAAATTTTACCGGGACGTGTTAGCCGATTTTCAACTCCATCCACAAGATACTGGCCCCAACTCTGTTACAAACATGTGTCACTTCCAAGTGCTCTGTGAGGCGTTCTTTCAAGAGGAGCCCACAGTTGAATTGTTCAGAGACTGTTTCCATCTAAACTGCCATACTGAGTTTACTGACGGCTCCAATACGGAGTTGGGTGGCGTGGCGATTCAGAAAAGGAAAGAGGTCACATACCCTCACGCCAAACTGCACAGCCACCCCAAAGAGTGGAATCAAACATGGTTCTATTGCAAAGACACCTCCCCTGCTAGTGAAAATCCCTTGCCTGGCTTTCGTCCGGAGTGGCTCAGCAATACACACCCCTTTCCGCAAAGGTTGACTGCCCAGGAGAGAAGCAAATATGCTCCTCAACTGTCGAAGCTCAGAGCCTTTATGGCCAATGGTTTAACAGGGGTTGATCTCGCCCGCTGTTGGATATCATGGAGCATACTGCCCCTTAGTCAGCGCTCCGATTTGATGTGTGAGTATACTGGCAGTGTTGATGACCCACTGCGACATTCCAACATCCAGCTCACCGATGAAGAAATCACAGAGGCTGTGAATAAGATGCTGAATGAACCGGAACACATCTGTGCTAAAACCGGCCTGCTTCCCTTCTGTGCCACCAACAAACCGCCAGCTATAAGAGTTTGATTTTTCTTTTTGCTAAATCTACTATTGATATGTCTGGTCATTGTTTAATATCAGTGTCTGTGTAACTAGGGCAATGATCCGTTTTGGAGCAAGAAACTGCCGCAGGAGAAACCAGAAAAACCAGACAAACCGAAAAGAGCAACCCGGCAAAAGACTAAAGCTGTGAAGAAGACTGCCCACAGGAAAAGAACCACTGCATCCTCTAACCCGGCTCCTGATGATGATGTGGATAATCCGGACCTTGAGGTAGGGCTTGACTCACTTGGCTTATTCTTCATCGTCTTATTGATGATGATATTTGTCAGGATGATGCCGAAGCCAGCCATGCTGATGCTGCAGAGGTAATTATTCTCTCTTCCGATTCAGAACCTTTGCCTTCACTAAAAATCCGTCTGGCAAACCAGAAAGTTAAATTTTCTCATCCTCTTTCTTATTTGGATCCCAAATTTCTTATGAAGACCCAACAGCACGAAGCTCGTCGCACAACCCGGCACAGCGGCCAGGTAGTTACCTCCGCCGGTTTATCGAACAGTCCGGTTCGGAAACGCTGTTCAGAGGTCTCTAATTTGCTTGTCAGTGCTTATCCTAAAGCGGGCTGCTTTCGTCAACCTCTTGCAGGAAATATGCCCTAGAGGCAATAATAAAGTTATTATTTATTTCCTTATTTCATGATAAATGTTTATTATTCATGCTAGAATTGTATTAACCGGAAACATAATACATGTGTGAATACATAGACATAAAAAGTGTCACTAGTATGCCTCTACTTGACTAGCTCATTAATCGAAGATGGTTATGTTTCCTAACCATAGACATGTGTTGTCATTTGATTAACGGGATCACCTCATTAGGAGAATGATGTGATTGACATGACCCATTTCATTAGCTTAGCACCCAATCGTTTAGTATGTTGCTATTGCTTTCTTCATGACTTATACATGTTCCTATGACTATGAGATTATGCAACTCCCGTTTGCTGGAGGAACACTTTGTGTGCTACTAAACGTCACAACGTAACTGGGTGATTATAAAGGAGCTCTACAGGTGTCTCCAAAGGTACATGTTGGGTTGGCGTATTTCGAGATTAGGATTTGTCACTCCGATTGTCGGAGAGGTATCTCTGGGCCCTCTCGGTAATGCACATCACATAAGCCTTGCAAGCATTGCGACTAATGAGTTAGTTGTGAGATGATGTATTATGAAACGAGTAAAGAGACTTGCCGGTAACAAGATTGAACTAGGTATTGGATACCGACGATCGAATCTCAGGCAAGTAACATACCGATGACAAAGGGAACAACGTATGTTGTTATGCGGTCTGACCGATAAAGATCTTCGTAGAATATGTAGGAGCCAATATGGGCATCCAGGTCATGCTATTGGTTATTGACCGGAGACGTGTCTCGGTCATGTCTACATTGTTCTTGAACCGTAGGGTCCGCACGCTTAAGGTTTCGATGACAGTTATATTATGAGTTTATGAGTTTTGATGTACCGAAGGAGTTTGGAGTCCCGGATGAGATCGGGGACATGACGAGGAGTCTCGAAATGGTCGAGACGTAAAGATCGATATATTGGACAACTATATTCGGACATCGGAAAGGTTCCGAGTGATTCGGGTATTTTTCGGAATACCGGGGAGTTACGGGAATACGGGGGGAGAAGTATTGGGCGTTATTGGGCCATACGGGAAAGAGAGAGGGGATGCCTAGGGCAGGCCACGCCCCCCCCCAAGGCCTAGTCCGAATTGGACTAGGGGGAGGGGCTGCGCCCCCTCCTTCCTTCCCTTCTCCCTTCCCCTTCCTTGTCTCCTACTCCTACTACATGGAAGGACTCCTAGTTGGACTAGGAAAGGGGGAATCCTACTCTCGGTGGGAGTAGGACTCCCCTAGGGCGCGCCATAGAGAGGGCCGGCCCTCCCCTCCTCCACTCCTTTATATACGGGGGCAGGGGGCACCCCATAGACACACAAGTTGATCTTCGTGATCGTTCCTTAGCCGTGTGCGGTGCCCCCCTCCACCATATTCCACCTCGGTCATATTGTAGCAGTGCTTAGGCGAAGCCCTGCGACGGTTGAACATCAAGATCGTCACCACGCCGTCATGCTGACGGAACTCCTCCCCGAAGCTTTGCTGGATCGGAGCCCGGGGAGCGTCATCGAGCTGAACGTGTGCCAAGAACTCGGAGGTGCCGGAGTAACGGTGCTTGGATCGGTTGGACCGAGAAGACGTATGACTACTTCCTCTATGTTGCATCAACGCTTCCGCTGCGGTCTACGAGGGTATGTAGACAACACTCTCCCATCTTGTTGCTATGCATCACCATGATCTTGTGTGTGCGTAGGAAAATTTTGAAATTACTACGTTCCCCAACAGTGGTATCAGAGCCTAGGTTTTATGTGTTGATGTTATATGCACGAGTAGAACACAAGTGAGTTGTGGGTGATATAAGTCATACTGCTTACTAGCATGTCATACTTTGGTTCGGCGGTATTGTTGGATGAAGCGGCCCGGACCGACATTACGCGTACGCTTACGCGAGACCGGTTCTCCCGACGTGCTTTGCACAAAGGTGGCTAGCGGGTGACAGTTTCTCCAACTTTAGTTGAACCGAGTGTGGCTACGCCCGGTCCTTGCGAAGGTTAAAACAGCACCAACTTGACAAACTATCATTGTGGTTTTGATGCGTAGGTAAGATTGGTTCTTGCTTAAGCCCGTAGCAGCCACGTAAAACTTGCAACAACAAAGTAGAGGACGTCTAACTTGTTTTTGCAGGGCATGTTGTGATGTGATATGGTCAAGACATGATGCTAAATTTTATTGTATGAGATGATCATGTTTTGTAACCGAGTTATCGGCAACTGGCAGGAGCCATATAGTTGTCGCTTTATTGTATGCAACGCAACAGCGCTGTAATGCTTTACTTTATCACTAAGCGGTAGCGATAGTCGTGGAAGCATAAGATTTGCGAGACGACAACGATGCTACAATGGTGATCAAGGTGTCGCACCGGTGACGATGGTGATCATGACGGTGCTTCGAAGATGGAGATCACAAGCACAAGATGATGATGGCCATATCATATCACTTATATTGATTGCATATGATGTTTATCTTTTATGCATCTTATTTTGCTTTGATTGACAGTAGCATTTTAAGATGATCTCTCACTAATTATCAAGAAGTGTTCTCCCTGAGTATGCACCGTTGCGAAAGTTCTTCGTGCTGAGACACCACGTGATGATCGGGTGTGATAGGCTCTACGTTCAAATACAACGGGTGCAAAACAGTTGCACACGTGGAATACTCAGGTTATACTTGACAAGCCAAGCATATACAGATATGGCCTCGGAACACGGAGACCGAAAGGTCGAGCGTGAATCATATAGTAGATATGATCAACATAGTGATGTTCACCAATGAAACTGCTCCATCTCATGTGATGATCGGACATGGTTTAGTTGATTTGGATCACGTGATCACTTAGAGGATTAGATGGATGTCTATCTAAGTGGGAGTTCTTAAGTAATATGATTAATTGAACTTAAATTTATCATGAACTTAGTCCTGGTAGTATTTTGCAAATTATGTTGTAGATCAATAGCTCGCGTTGTTGCTTCCCTGTGTTTATTTTGATATGTTCCTAGAGAAAATTGTGTTGAAAGATGTTAGTAGCAATGATGCGGATTGGATCCATGATCTGAGGTTTATCCTCATTGCTGCACAGAAGAATTATGTCCTTGATGCACCGCTAGGTGACAGACCTATTGCAGGAGCAGATGCAGATGTTATGAACGTTTGGCTAGCTCAATATGATGACTACTTAATAGTTTAGTGCACCATGCTTAACGACTTAGAATCGGGACTTCAAAGTACTTTTTGAACGTCATGGACCATATGAGATGTTCCAGGAGTTGAAGTTAATATTTCAAGCAAAATACCCGAGTTGAGAGATATGAAGTCTCCAACAAGTTCTATAGCTAAAAGATGGAGGAGAATCGCTCAACTAGTGAGCATGTGCTTAGATTGTCTGGGTACTACAATCGCTTGAATCAAGTGCGAGTTAACCTTCCAGATAAAATAGTGATTGATAGAATTCTCTAGTCACAATCACCAAGTTAGCAGAACTTCGTGATGAACTATAATATGCAAGGGATAACGAAAAGAATTCCCAAGCTCTTCGTGATGCTGAAATCGACGAAGGTAGAAATCAAGAAAAACATCAAGTGTTGATGGTTAACAAGACCACTAGTTTCAAGAAAAGGGCAAAGGGAAGAAGGGGAACTTCAAGAAGAACGGAAAGCAAGTTGCTGCTCAAGTAAAGAAGCCCAAGTCTGGTCCTAAGCCTGAGACTAAGTGCTTCTACTGCAAAGGGACTGGTCACTGGAAGCGGAACTACCCCAAGTGATTGGCGGATAAGAAGGATGGCAAAGTGAACATAAGTATATTTGATATACATGTTATTGATGTGTACTTTACTAGTGTTTATAGCAACCCCTCAGTATTTGATACTAGTTCAGTTGCTAAGATTAGTAACTCGAAACGGGAGTTGCAGAACAAACAGAGACTAGTTAAGGGTGAAGTGACGATGTGTGTTGGAAGTGGTTCCAAGATTGATATGATCATCATCGCACACTCCCTATAATTTCGGGATTAGTGTTGAACCTAAATAAGTGTTATTTGGTGTTTGCGTTGAGCATGAATATGATTTGATCATGTTTATTGTAATACGGTTATTCATTTAAGTAAGAGAATAAATTGTTGTTCTGTTTACATGAATAAAACCTTATATGGTTACACACCCAATGAAAATAGTTCGTTGGATCTCGATCGTAGTGATACACATAATCATAATATTGAAACCAAAAGATGCAAAGTTAATAATGATAGTGCAACTTATTTGTGGCACTGCCGTTTAGGTCATATTGGTGTAAAGCGCATGAAGAAACTCCATGCTGATGGGATTTTGGAATCACTTGATTATGAATCAGTTGATGCTTGCGAACCATGCGTCATGGGAAAGATGACTAAGACTCCATTCTCCGGAACAATGAAGCAAGCAACAAATTTGTTGGAAATCATACATACTGATGTATGTGGTCCGATGAATATTAAGGCTTGCAGCAGGTATCATTATTTTCTGACCTTCACAAATGATTTGAGCAGATATGGGGATATCTACTTGATGAAACATAAGTCTGAAACATTTGAACAGTTCAAAGAATTTCAGAATGAAGTGGAAAATCATCATGACAAGAAAATAAAAGTTTCTACGATATGATCACAGAGGTAAAATATTTGAGTTACGAGTTTGGCCTTCAATTAAAACAATGTGAAATAGTTTCACTACTCACGCCACCTGGAACACCATAGTGTAATGGTGTGTCCGAACGTCATAACCGTACTTTATTAAATATAGTGCGATCTATGATGTCTCTTACCGATCTACCACTATCGTTTTGGGGTTATGCATTAGAGACAGCTGCATTCACGTTAAATAGGGCACCATCTAAATCCGTTGAGATGACACCGTGTGAACTATGGTTTGGCAAGAAACCTAAGCTGTCGTTTCTTAAAGTTTGGAGTTGCGATGCTTATGTGAAAAAGTTTCATCTCGATAAGCTCAAACTCAAATCGGAGAAATATGTCTTCATAGGATACCCAAAGGACACAGTTGGGTACACCTTCTATCATAGATCCGAAGGCAAGACATTCGTTGCTAAGAATGGATCCTTTCTAGAGAAGGAGTTTCTCTCGAAAGAAGTGAATGGGAGGAAAGTAGAAAACTTGATAAGGTAATTGTACCTTCTCCCTTATTGGAAAGTAGTTCATCACAGAAATCTGTTCCTGTGACTACTAGACCGATTAGTGAGGAAGCTAATGATGATGATCATGTAACTTTAGATCAAGTTACTACCGAACCTCGTAGGTAAAATCAGAGTGAGATCCGCACCAGAGTGGTACGGTAATCCAGTTCTAGAAGTCATGTTACTTGACCATGACGAGCCTACGAACTATGAGGAAGCGATGATGAGCCCAGATTCCGCGAAATGGCTTGAGGCCATGAAATCTGAGATGAGATCCATGTATGAAAACAAAGTATGGACTTTGATTGACTTGCCCAATGATCGGCGAGCCATTGAGATTAAATGGATCTTCAAGAGGAAGACGGACGCTGATAGTAGTGTTACTATCTACAAAGCTAGAATTGTCGCAAAAAGGTTTTCAACAAGTTTAAGATGTTGACTATGATGAGAGTTTCTCACTCGTATCTATGCTTAAGTCTGTCCAAATCTTGTTAGCAATTGCCGCATTTTTATGAAATCTGGCAAATGGATAAACAAAACTACATTCCTTAATGGATTTAAAGAAGAGTTGTATATGATGCAACCAGAAGGTTTTGTCAATCCTAAAGGTGCTAACAAAATATGCAAGCTCCAGCGATCCATCTATGGACTGGTGCAAGCATCTCGGAGTTGGAATATACGCTTTGATAAGTTGATCAAAGCATATAGTTTTATACAGACTTGCGGTGAAGCCTGTATTTACAAGAAAGTGAGTGGGAGCACTACAACATTTCTGATAAGTATATGTGTATGACATATTGTTGATCGGAAATAATGTAGAATTATTCTGCAAAGCATAAAGGAGTGTTTGAAAGGATTTTTTCAAAGAAAGACCTCGGTGAAGCTGCTTACATATTGAGCATCAAGATCTATAGAGATAGATCAAGACGGTTGATAAGTTTTTTTTCAATGAGTACATACCTTAACAAGATTTTGAAGTAGTTCAAAACGGAACAGTCAAAGAAAGAGTTCTTGCCTGTGTAACAAGGTGTGAAATTGAGTAAGACTCAAAGCCCGACCACGGCAGAAGATAGAAAGAGAGTGAAAGTCATTCCCTATGCCTCAATCATAGGTTCTATAAAGTATGCCATGCTGTGTACCAGACCTATTGTATACCCTGCCCTGAGTTTGGCAAGGGAGTACAATAGTGATCTAGGAGTAGATCACTGGACATTGGTCAAAATTATCCTTAGTGGAATAAGGATATGTTTCTCGATTATGGACATGAAAAAAAGGGTTTGTCGTAAAGGGTTACATCGATGCAAGTTTTGACACTGATCCAGATGACTCTAAGTCTTAATCTGGATACATATTGAAAGTGGGAGCAATTAGCCAGAGTAGCTCCGTGCAGAGCATTGTTGACATAGAAATTTGCAAAATACATACGGATCTGAATGTGGCAGACCTGTTGACTAAACTTCTCTCACAAGCAAAACATGATCACACCTTAGTACTATTTGGGTGTTAATCACATATCCATGTGAACTAGATTATTGACTCTAGTAAACCCTTTGGGTGTTGGTCACATATCGATGTGAACTATGGGTGTTAACCACATAAAGATGTGTACTATTGATGTTAGATCACATGGCGATGTGAACTAGATTATTGACTCTAGTGCAAGTGGGAGACTGCAGGAAATATGCCCTAGAGGCAATAATAAAGTTATTATTTATTTCCTTATTTCATGATAAATGTTTATTATTCATGCTAGAATTGTATTAACCGGAAACATAATACATGTGTGAATACATAGACATAAAAAGTGTCGCTAGTATGCCTCTACTTGACTAGCTCATTAATCGAAGATGGTTATGTTTCCTAACCATAGACATGTGTTGTCATTTGATTAACGGGATCACATCATTAGGAGAATGATGTGATTGACATGACCCATTCCATTAGCTTAGCACCCGATCGTTTATTATGTTGCTATTGCTTTCTTCATGACTTATACATGTTCCTATGACTATGAGATGATGCAACTCCCGTTTGCCGGAGGAATACTTTGTGTGCTACCAAACGTCACAACGTAACTGGGTGATTATAAAGGAGCTCTACAGGTGTCTCCAAAGGTACATGTTGGGTTGGCGTATTTCGAGATTAGGATTTGTCACTCCGATTGTCGGAGAGGTATCTCTGGTCCCTCTCGGTAATGCACATCACATAAGCCTTGCAAGCATTGCAACTAATGAGTTAGTTGCGAGATGATGTATTACGAAACGAGTAAAGAGACTTGCCGGTAACGAGATTGAACTAGGTATTGGATACCGACGATCGAATATCAGGCAAGTAACATACCGATGACAAAGGGAACAACGTATGTTGTTATGCGGTCTGACCGATAAAGATCTTCATAGAATATGTAGGAGCCAATATGGGCATCCAGGTCCCGCTATTGGTTATTGACCGGAGACGTGTCTCGGTCATGTCTACATTGTTCTCGAACCGTAGGGTCCGCACGCTTAAGGTTTCGATGACAGTTATATTATGAGTTTATGAGTTTTGATGTACCGAAGGAGTTCTGAGTCCCGGATAAGATCGGGGACATGACGAGGAGTCTCGAAATGGTCGAGACGTAAAGATCGATATATTGGATGACTATATTCGGACATCAGAAAGGTTCTGAGTGATTCGGGTATTTTTCGGAATACCGGGGAGTTACGGGAATACGGGGGGAGAAGTATTGGGCCTTATTGGGCCATACGGGAAAGAGAGAGGGGATGCCTAGGGCAGGCCGCGCGCCCCCCAAGGCCTAGTCCGAATTGGACTAGGGGGAGGGGCTGCGCCCCCTCCTTCCTTCCCTTCTCCCTTCCTTGTCTCCTACTCCTACTACATGGAAGGACTCCTAGTTGGACTCGGAAAGGGGGAATCCTACTCCCGGTGGGAGTAGGACTACCCTAGGGCGCGCCATAGAGAGGGCCAGCCCTCCCCTCCTCCACTCCTTTATATACGGGGGCAGGGGGCACCCCATAGACACACAAGTTGATCTTCGTGATCGTTCCTTAGCCGTGTGCGGTGCCCCCCTCCACCATATTCCACCTCGGTCATATTGTAGCAGTGCTTAGGCGAAGCCCTGCGACGGTTGAACATCAAGATCGTCACCACGCCGTCATGCTGACGGAACTCCTCCCCGAAGCTTTGCTGGATCGGAGCCCGGGGAGCGTCATCGAGCTGAATGTGTGCCAAGAACTCGGAGGTGCCGGAGTAACGGTGCTTGGATTGGTTGGACCGGGAAGACGTACGACTACTTCCTCTATGTTACGTCAACGCTTCCGCTTCGGTCTACGAGGGTACATTGACAACACTCTCCCATCTCGTTGCTATGCATCACCACGATCTTGTGTGTGCGTAGGAAAATTTTGAAATTACTACGTTCCCCAACACCTCTTAATCCATCTGACTCCGATTACCAGGTTACTTCCCACTCATCTTCTCGTGAGTCATCGGCTACTCAGCTGCCACCGCTCAAAATGGTGCTTGGGTAAGCTACACTTCTCATAATATTTGCAGCACATCGCCTTGGAACATATGTTGTATTTGATTTTGTTATTCCTTTCATGGCCAAGCCTAGGCCAAGCAAGAAGGCTCGTCTGGACAAAGCGACTGAAGAAGATGCCGTCCTTGAACCGGGCAAAACACCAGATCTTGAAGCGGCTATTCCTGAGGATATACCCAATGATCCGCTGCAACAAGACGACAATCTTATTGCTGAAGAGAGTCCTATTGATACCTCAAGTCCTGTCAATCAGCCCACAAGCTCTATCCGGATTGAGAAATCCACCGGTCCAACAAAGCCTACTGACAAATCAACAGCCCCAGTGCAAACCGGCGATACCAAGGATGATGAGGTTGTCATTACTGGCTTTGGCCATATAGAGCCAAGCAATCCTGTCGCTTTGTCCAAACATTCTGCCAAGGAAGAATTTGCTGCCTTTGGCAAAGGCAAGTGGAATGCTGATCTGGCGACTTACGCTGCCCTGAACGCCCAAGAAATCCATTCCGGCTACCTGAACCGGCTGTATACCAGTCGTGACTATGAAGCCGGTCTGATAAATATGATGAAAGATAAATATGAGGTAACTTCCATATGCTCTTTCCTGTTTGTATATTTCAATTCTTGTCGACGCTCCTAGCCCCCGAGGACCGGTTTGTAATATTCTTTCAAACCGGGACTTACTAATACAAATCTTAATGCTTTGAAATTCGCCGGTGTAGTCCCCAAGGGCCGGTTCAACTTAATGTAGTTAAACCGGGACTTTAAGTAATTGAGATCGCCGCATTAGAATATATACGAGCAAATAGCCATTAGCCCCCAAGTGCCAAGTTGAATACTTGTATTGATCTTGGGACTTTGCAAGCAATTGAAAGATGAAGATCGAATATGCATTAGCCCCCAAGTGCCAAGTGCATCACTTGTTATGTGGTTGGTACTTCAATCCTTGTATCGTTTTGCTGAATCATATAACTGTCTGCATGCAGGCTAAGCTGAAGACGAAAGAAAGCCAAGTCGCCGACCTCCAAGATAATCTGAAATCCCAACAAGCTGAAACCTCCAAAGCAAAAGAGGAATTAACCAGCGCTTTAAGCGGCATGGAACAGCTTAAGGACAGCTTCAAGAAGAAGCGGGCGGATTGGGCCACTGAAAAATCCGCTTTAATCAAACGAGCAGAAGATGCCGAGGCTGCACTCAAACTGGTGGCGGATGAACTGACCAACATAAAGCGGCACATGCATGCCATGACCACTGCTATCCTTGGTAAGCCGGTTTGACTTCTGAACTGATTCTGCCGTCTTACAGAGCTGCCGGTTTGTTAACCCTTTATGATATTTCAGGGACACGCATTGGTCACTTGGGGTCAGTTGTGCGGAAGAAATTGAAAGCCGCCTATACGTTGGTCGAACAACTATACACTGATGCACAGCGGATCATCTATACTGCATCCCACAACAAGCCGGCGCCCACCTTGATTCAGGACACTCTGATGAAACTGTCGGTGCTTCATGCCCGGGTTGAAGAGCTGAAGAAATCTGCTGCTCGAACCGGTGTGATCAATGCCTTAATCCGGGCAAAAGCTTGGGTGCTGGATTTTGATCCTATGGAAGCGGCTCAGGGCTATCCCATCTTGAAGGAAGACGGGTCAGAGTTTGGTGAAGCGGATCTACGAGCAATAAACCGGGAGGTGCGCCCGCTAGCTTGTCAATTGGCTAAAGAAGCAGACTTGTCTCATTATCAAGCCCAATATGACAATCAAAACAAGCGAATAGCTGCACCAATTCATGAAGCGGAAAATCTTATCCCTCCAATCCGTAAGCATACTTACGCTCCCGATATTGACCCGTCGTTGCTGATCCATGATGAAGCTGTTTTTCAAGCATTAATGGGAATCGACTGGACAACTGTTGATTTCCAGCCGCTGGGTAGAGAAACTGAAGCTGAAGCGGCGCATGATGACCCACAACCATCAGGCTAGGCTGGTGACCAAGCTTGAACCGGAGGCTGGTTTAAAACTGCTTCTCCTTTGCGAAAAACAATGATCTTATTGTGGGCACCGTGTTGCCTTGTAATAGGCTAACTGATACTTTTGATGTTGATATGCCTTCGTGCATAATCGCTGCCACTTGCTCTTCCTCTGGGTGATGAATTTTCCAAAGTACTTTCTGCAATAAAAAATCTTCAAGTACCACCGCGGTTGTACCGTCAGGCGGAATATGATGTCTGCATTCATGAAATCAAAACATCCGAAATTTTTAAGTATATGACCAAATTTTTGAGATACATAATACCTGCCATCGTTGAGCGTGAAGTTGGCTTGGCCAATCTTGAAGCGGAGTTTTATAAACCCACACTGTTGGAGGAGATAGCAGCTCCCATATATATATGACGCCGGTTTACTATGTAAACCATGCCGGGTTATAATAAACACCGTGTTACTCCATAAGAGGATGTTAACAAAAAAGATCAAACCGAGCAAATAGTCTCCGGATTGAAATGAACCGTGTTCTGTCAATTGACAGTGTGAACCAGTTGAAAACTTTGTCGGTTTTAAAAAAACGCAATAAAAAGAAAGAAAAACCTTTCAAAGAAAAGTGTGAAGCAAAGGCAATGACAAAACCGTTTGCAAAAAAAGGTTTATTTGAGCTGATCAGATGGCGTTACCATGGCCGAACACGACCAATCTCCCGATAGGTGTAACTATGGTTCTAATCAGCCAGGTCCCCAAATGAAACTGTGGCATTTATGCCGATCAAGTGGCATGGCAATTGTTTGGGTTCGACCAAGCCCCCAAGTGATTCTGTGGCCTTAGGCCGATCAAGAGGCATGACTGTTTCAGACGTGACCAAGTCCCCAAGTGATCTGGTGGCTCTCACCTATCAAGAGGTATTGTATTGGTTCGGACATGAGCAAACCCCCAAATGATATAACATGATGCTTTTAAAAAGCTAGCTCAAGGGGTAAACCGGAGGCCGCTTTAGAACAACTCCGTGTAACCACACATGATGTAAAAGAACAGATACCCCGCTTTAGCTGAGGTTCCGGTTTATTATATTTAATCATAATATATACATCATCGTAATATGTACATAAGTAGAGCCAATGGCTCAGGTATAGTAAGGCCGAAGATGAGCTATGTTCCACGGCCTGTTGGTCTCCTCCTCTGATGTACGTGAGTCCTTATGCTCTCGAATATCGATCAGATAGTATGACCCGTTGTGCAGATTCTTGCTGACCACGAAAGGCCCCTCCCAAGGTGGGGATAGCTTATGCATATCAGTCTGATCTTGGATGAGCCGAAGCACCAAATCTCCTTCCTGAAAGGTTCTGGTTCTGACTCGGCGACTGTGATAACGACGAAGATCCTGTTGGTAAATCGCCGAGCGGGCAGCTGCTATGTCACGTTCTTCATCCAACAGGTCCAAAGCGTCTTGCCGTGCTGTCTCATTGTCCGCTTCAACATAAGCCGTCACACGAGGTGAATCATGACGGATATCACTGGGGAGAACCGCCTCCGCTCCATAAACCATGAAGAACGGTGTGTATCCTGTTGATCTGTTGGGTGTTGTATTGATGCTCCATAACACAGATGGTAATTCTTCTACCCAACAACCCGGCGTTCTCTGCAAAGGAACCATGAGCCGGGGCTTGATGCCTCTCAAGATCTCTTGATTAGCCCTTTCTGCTTGACCATTGGACTGTGGGTGTGCCACTGATGAAACGTCGAGCCGGATATGCTCCCGTTCGCAGAACTCCTTCATGGCACCTTTGGACAAATTGGTACCGTTATCTGTGATGATACTGTGTGGAAAGCCAAACCGGAAAATCACTTTTTTGCTGAACTGAATTGCCGTGGCCGCATCACACTTGCTAACAGGTTCTGCCTCCACCCACTTTGTAAACTTGTCAACCGCCACCAGGAGGTGGGTCTTCTTATCTCTGGACCTTTTGAAAGGCCCAACCATATCCAGCCCCCAAGTCGCAAACGGCCAAGTAATTGGAATCATTCTCAATTCTTGAGCCGGCACATGAGCACGTCTTGAAAACCTTTGGCAACCATCCCATCGTCTGACCAAATCCTCCGCATCAACATGGGTAGTTAACCAATAGAAGCCATGGCGAAACGCTTTAGCCACCAGAGATTTTGAACCGGCGTGGTGACCACAATCTCCTTCTCGGATCTCACGCAAAATTTCACGGCCTTCTTCAAGAGAACACAGCGTTGAAACGCCCCTGACACACTGCAATGATGCAACTCGCCGTTGATAATAGTCATGGACTTGGATCGCCGGATTATCTGTCGGGCCAGAGTCTCATCCTCTGGTAACTCGCCCCGGTTCTTGTACGCCAGGTAAGGAAGCGTCCAATCCGGAATAACATGAAGAGCTGCCACCAATTGAGCCTCCGGATCAGGAATAGCCAAATCCGCTTCACCAGGGATCTTGACCGACGGGTTGTGCAGCACATCCAGAAAAACATTGGGCGGGACCGGTTTGCGCTGAGAGCCCAGCCGGCTTAAAGCGTCCGCCGCTTCATTTTTCCGCCGGTCCACGTGGTCCACCTGATAGCCTTTAAAATGACCTGCAACAATATCCACCTCACGACGATATGCTGCCATGAGTGGGTCCTTGGAGTCCCAAGTGCCAGATACTTGCTGAGCCACGAGGTCTGAGTCACCGAAGCACTTAACTCGACTTAGATTCATCTCCTTAGCCATCCGGAGACCATGGAGCAAGGCTTCATACTCAGCTGCATTGTTAGTACAAGGGAACATTAAGCGGAAGAACGTAACAAAACTTATCACCTCGTGGGGAAGTTAATACGACTCCAGCCCCCGAGCCTTCCAATTGCCTGGATCCGTCAAAATGGATGGTCCAATATGTGTGATCCGGCTTTTCTTCAGGTGCTTGCATTTCCGTCCAATCATTGATGAAATCAACAAGTGCTTGAGACTTAACCGCCGTCCGAGGCACATACTTCAAACCGTGCGGCCCAAGCTCTATAGCCCACTTGGCAATCCGGCCAGTTGCTTCCCGGTTCTGGATGATATCCCCCAAAGGAGCAGAACTGACCACCGTAATTGGGTGCCCTTGGAAGTATTGTTTAAGCTTCCGGCTTGCCATAAAAACTCCATACACCAGCTTCTGCCAATGCGGATACCTTTGCTTGGACTCAATGAGTACCTCGCTGATATAATAGACCGGACGTTGAACCGGATGCTCCTTACCTGCCTCCTTTCGCTCCACCACAATAGCCACGCTGACTGCCCGAGCATTAGCAGCAACATATAGCAGTAACGGCTCCTTGTCAATGGGAGCGGCGAGCACAGGCGGATTGGCCAATTGCCGCTTTAAGTCCTCAAATGCTTCATCAGCAGCGGAACTCCAGACAAACTGATCCGTCTTCTTCAACATCTGATACAAAGGGATTGCCTTCTCACCAAGACGACTGATAAACCGGCTTAACGCGGCAATCCGGCCTGCCAGGCGTTGAACATCATTGATACACTTCGGTTTAGCCAGGGAGGTGATGGCTGTGATCTTCTCCGGATTAGCCTCAATTCCCCTATTGGACACCAGAAAACCCAATAACTTGCCCGCCGGTACACCAAAGACACACTTGTCCGGATTAAGCATCATCTTGTATGTCCTCAGGTTATCAAAGGTTTCCTTCAAATCATCAATCAGAGTCTCCTTCTCCCTGGATTTAACCACGATATCATCCACGTAAGCATGTACATTACGGCCAATCTGCTTGTGAAGACAATTTTGCACACACCGTTGATAAGTTGCCTGGGCACTCTTGAGCCCAAAGGGCATAGACACATAGCAGAAGGCTCCAAAGGGAGTTATGAACGCCGTCTTCTCCTGGTCCTTAACTGCCATTTTGATCTGATGATAGCCAGAATATGCATCCAAAAAACTTAAACGCTCACAACCCGCCGTAGCATCAATAATTTGATCAATACGGGGGAGGGCAAAAGGATCTGCTGGACAAGCCTTATTAAGATCTGTGTAATCCACACACATGCGCCAGGTGCCGTTTTTCTTAAGGACCAGCACCGGATTGGCAAGCCACTCAGGGTGAAAAACTTCAACAATAAAGCCAGCTGCTAAGAGCCTGGCTACCTCTTCTCCAATCGCCTGCGTCTTTCTTCGTTAAACCGGCGGAGGAACTGTTTCACCGGTTTGTATTTAGGATCCACATTAAGGGTGTGCTCAGCGAGTTGCCTCGGTACACCTGGCATGTCAGAGGGCTTCCATGCAAAAATGTCCCGATTCTCACGGATGAACTCGATGAGCGCGCTTTCCTATTTCGGATCCAAGTTGGCACTGATGCTGAACTGCTTGGACGAATCGCCAGGTACGAAGTCAACAAGCTTAGTTTCTGCTGCCGATTTGAACTTCAGGGCCGGATCATGCTCCGTAGTTGGCTTCTTTAATGGAGTCATGTCTGCCGGATCAACATGGTCCTTATAATACTTCAGCTCCTCGGTGGCACAAACCGACTCTGCATAGGCCGCATCTCCTTCCTCGCACTCCAAAGCGATTTTGCGGCTTCCGTGAACCGTTATTGTCCCCTTGTGACCCGGCATCTTGAGCTGCAAATACACATAACAGGGCCGTGCCATAAACTTGGCGTAGGCCGGTCGCCCAAACAGGGCGTGATATGGACTTTGGATTTTCACCACTTCAAAGTCAATGTCTCCGACCTGGAATCATGATCATCCCCAAAGGCCACTTCCAAAGCTATCTTACCAACAGGATATGCTGATTTGCCAGGTACTACACCGTGGAACACCGTATTGGACGGTTTGAGATTTTTATCTGTTAGTCCCATACGACGGAAGGTCTCATAGCATAAGATATTAATGCTGCTCCCTCCATCCATGAGCACCTTGGTGAACTTGTAACCTCCCACCTGAGGCACCACCACCAGAGCCAACTGACCCAGATTATCAACCTGGGGAGGGTGATCCTCTCTGCTCCATATGATTGGCTGTTCAGACCAGCGTAGATAACGGGGTATGGCCGGTTCAACAGAGTTGACCGCCCGCCTCTGAACCTTCCGGTCTCGCTTGTCCAAGCTAGTGGTGAAGACATGGTACTGCCCACTGCTCAACTGCTTTGGGTTGCTCTGGTAACCTGACTGTTGCTGCTGTTGGTTGTAACCACCCTGGTTGTTCTGACTATTTTGATTATTATGTCCGCCCGGATTACCATTAAATCCTGAACCGGAATTTCCTCCACCGTAACCCGGCCCGGACCCTGAGCCACCACCGGAGCCGTGATCATACGGGAAAGCATTAGAATTCTTGAACTCCTGTATAATGAAGCAATCCTTCCAAAGGTGGTTTGCTGGCACCTCCTTCTTCCCATGTCTTGGACAGGGCTGGCTCAGTAGATAGTTTAGGCGGTCTGGGTTAGGGTTGGGCCCCATTGCGATTTTTCGGTTTACCCTTGCGTTGCTGGCCATTGTCCTGCGTGTTGGTATTAGCCACAAAGTCCATGTTACCATCCGCTTTACGCTTGCCTCCACCACCATTGCCTGCCCAGTGATGTTGCTGACCTTTGGAGTTGCTGTTCCTCTTTCCCTTCCCTGCCTTGTCATCATCAGATTCGGGATCCTTGGTACTATCAGAATCAGCATACATTACCAAAGCAGCCATGAGGGTTCCCATGTCAGTGCAATGACGCTTCATCCGTCCCAACTTCAGCTTTAGGGGCCCAAACCGGCAGTTGCCTTCTAGGGTTAAGATAGCGGTGTCAGCGTTGATGCGGTCTGATGAATGCAACACTTGTGAAACCCGGCGCACCCAATGAGTCATTGATTCTCCTTCCTCCTGGACGCAGGCAGCTAAGTCCACTATCGACATAGGCTGTTTACATGTATCCTTGAAATTGCTGATAAATCGGGCTCATAATTGGGCCCATGAACTGATAGAATTAGCCGGCAAGCTTTTTAACCAAGTACGGGCCGTTCCTTCAAGCATCATGGTAAAGTATTTCGCACACGCCGCGTCATCCACATCAAGCATCTCCATGGCCATCTCATAGCTCTCCACCCATGTCTCTGGAGGTTGATCCGCCGTGTAATTTGGTACTTTGCGCGGGCCATTGAAATCCTTGGGCAGGCGCACATTGCGTAAAGCGGGGACAAGGCAAGGCACCCCCAAAGAACTAGAAGTAACACCAGGTTCGATCGAGATAGTTGGACGAACCGGCGCGAGTTGCCGAGCCTGATGTTGTGCGGCTAACTCGGCCTCCCTGCGCGCTCGGGCCCGGTCCACCACTTCCTGAGCATTATCAGCACCACCCGCCGGGTTGTTGCCACGGGGTGCTCCACGTCGTTCATTACTCGACACTGCCGGTTCATCCATATGTCTGCTATAGCTCCGGCTTGGACGGGGGGTCGAGTGGATCCAGTCGCGGCTGTACGAGTATGCTTCCTGTTGGACCAAAGCTATCCTCAGAAGCTCCTTGACCCGTCGCGTTTCTACTGCCTGCGGCGAGTCACCTTCAATTGGAATGGCCTCCAGCCGTGCAGCAGCGGCGACGAGATTGTCCATTGGGTTGGAGTAGTGACCCAGAGGTGTTAAAACAGCCTGAGGTATAACGGCGTTTTGACGAGGCGGGTCCATCTGACGAGGCTGAACCGGTGCACCAGTCCCAAGAGCTTCCGCCCGGTTTCCCTCCAGCGGATTGCTGGTTCCTGCTCTTGGGATGTTGAAAAGGTCTCTGGCCTCGAAAACCGGAGGCAAACGGGATCGGTACTTCCTCCTCATGACTTCCTGCGATGCGCTCTGGTCCAACATGAGCCTGTAGGCTTGTGCGTCTAAAGCGGCCCGCTCTATGGCCATCCCGGTGTCCTCAGCTGCCAGATCCGCCTTGGCCTGGGTGATCTGTTCCTTTATCTTTGCAATCTCCGCATTGTGGACGTCCTGATCCGCCGGATTAGCTTCCGCCATAAGCACAGCCAATGCATCAAATAGCTCTGATAGAACTTGAGCCGGCGGGCGCACAGGGCCTCCTGCCCCGGCAGCCGTCACCGCTGCTGAACCAGAGGTTGTTGCCGCAGCGGTCGAAGAATGAAGCGCTGCTTGTGTGCCGGCCATGAATATTCCAACTCGGTTGGGCAGATCAGAGGGGTCCGGAATACTGTCGCCATCGGAACAGCCCCCAATCCGGCCATCTTGTAGCTGATAAAGAGATTCGGTTTCCCCAGTCGATGACTCGTCATCGGAACAAACGACGGTCTCGCCGCGAGATTCCGATCCATCCTCATAACTTCCTCCATGGATGACTTCCACGAAGGCACGCTTCATGGTAGGTTTAACCCGGGTGGATCGCGCACGCTGAGCCGTCTCGATGAGGTCGGTGCAGTTGTCCGGCTCAGGGCCCGGTTCACCGATCTTGCCAATGAAAACGTGAATGCCGCCAAAGGGGACCCGGTACCCGTACTCAACTGAGCCGGCCTCGGGACCCCAGCCTGCGTCGTCGATGTAGAGCTTGCCGCGACGACTCTTAGTCATCCGGCCTACAGTGTAGCCCTCGAGTCCTTCAAAGCGGCCCTCCAAGAACCTGAAACCATCGTGCGATTGCCCCACGGTGGGCGCCAACTGTCGTGGTTTTGTCATGGCAGATGTCCTAGAGAAAGGACTTAGTCGTGGAGCCATCGCGACGGGTTAGCTTGAAGGGGTTAAAGCGGACACAGGGACGCAAGAGAGTTTATACTAGTTCGGCCCCTTCGATGAAGGTAAAGGCCTACGTCTAGTTGTGATGGAATTGATGGAGTTTCGATGACTAGGGAGCAAACAAGCTTTGCCTATGTCTCGAGTTGTTATCTGTCGTCCTTGAACCGCCGCCGAGTCGTCCCCTTATATACACGGGCGACGCCCATCGGTTCACAGAGTCCCAATACCGGCTCATAGATGTGTCCAGTTTGATCTCTACTTATTCCTAACTTACAATACAAGTTAACTACTAACGCTGGTTTACGGCTACCGGCCTTGAACCGACCATGGGCCTTGAGCCCTCATCTGCCTTCTTGGGCTTTAACATACTTAACTACTGATGAAGTTAATCCGGCCCAGACAGGCCGGTTTACACCCAGTAGTAATATACCCAACACTTAGCGACAAGCCGAGCTTTATAGATGGTCACATTACCATCCGCGTATGTCTTCTTCTTAAAGATCCATTTATTTTCTATGGCTTGCCGATCATCGGGCAAGTTAGTCAAAGTCCATACTTCATTTTCATACATGGATCCTATCTCGGATTTCATGGCTTCCAGCCATTTGTCGGAATCCGGGCCCGCCATCGCTTCTTCATAGTTCGAAGGTTCACCGTTTTCTAACAACATGATTTCCAAGACAGGGTTGCCGTACCACTCTGGTGCGAAACGTGTCCTCGTGGACCTGCGAAGTTCAGTAGTAACTTGATCTGAAGTTTCATGATCATCATCATCAACTTCCTCTCTAGTCGGTGCAGACACCTCAGGAACATTTTCTTGAGCCGCGCCACTTACCGGTTCAAGAGGTAATACTTCATCAAGTTCTACTTTCCTCCCACTTATTTCTTTCAAGAGAAACTCTTTCTCTAGAAAGGACCCATTCTTGGCAACAAAGATCTTGCCTTCGGATCTGAGGTAGAAGGTATACCCAGTAGTTTCTTTAGGGTATCCTATGAAGACGCATTTTTCCGATTTGGGTTCGAGCTTTTCTGGTTGAAGTTTCTTGACATAAGCATCGCATCCCCAAACTTTTAGAAACGACATCTTAGGTTTCTTCCCAAACCATAATTCATACGGTGTCGTCTCAACAGATTTTGATGGAGCCCTATTTAAAGTGAATGCGGCAGTCTCTAAAGCATAGCCCCAAAATGACAGCGGTAAATCGGTAAGAGACATCATAGATTGCACCATATCTAATAGAGTGCGATTATGACGTTCGGACACACCATTACGCTGAGGTGTTCCAGGCGGCGTGAGTTGTGAAACTATTCCACATTTTCTTAAGTGTGTGCCAAATTCGTGACTCAAGTATTCTCCCCCACGATCTGATTGCAAGAACTTGATTTTTCTGTCACGTTGATTCTCAACCTCACTCTGAAATTCCTTGAACTTTTCAAAAGTCTCAAACTTGTGTTTCATTAAGTAGACATACCCATATCTACTCAAGTCATCAGTGAGGGTGAGAACATAACGATAGCCACCGCGAGCCTCAACACTCATTGGGCCGCACACATCAGTATGTATGATTTCCAATAAGTTGGTTGCTCGCTCCATTGTTCCTGAGAATGGAGTCTTGGTCATTTTACCCATGAGGCATGGTTCGCACGTGTCAAATGATTTGTAATCAAGAGACTCTAAAAGTCCATCTGCATGGAGCTTCTTCATGCGTTTCACACCTATGTGACCAAGGCGGCAGTGCCACAAGTATGTGGGACTATCATTGTCAACCTTACATCTTTTGGTATTCACACTATGAATATGTGTAACATTACGCTCGAGATTCATTAAGAATAAACAATTCACCAACGGAGCATGACCATAAAACATATCTCTCATATAAATAGAACAACCATTATTATCGGATTTAAATGAGTAGCCATCTCGAATTAAACGAGATCCTGATACAATGTTCATGCTCAAAGCTGGCACTAAATAACAATTATTGAGGTTTAAAACTAATCCTGTAGGTAAATGTAGAGGCAGCGTGCCGACGGCGATCACATCGACCTTGGAACCATTCTCGACGCGCATCATCACCTCGTCCTTCGCCAGTCTCCGTTTATTCCGCAGCTCTTGCTTTGAGTTACAAATCTGAGCAACCGCACCGGTATCAAATACCCAGGAGCTACTACGAGTACTGGTAAGGTACACATCAATTACATGTATATCACATATACCTTTAGTGTTGCCGGCCTTCTTGTCCGCTAAGTATTTGGGGCAGTTCCGCTTCCAGTGACCACTTCCCTTGCAATAAAAACACTCAGTCTTGGGCTTGGGTCCATTCTTTGGCTTCTTCCCGTCAGCTTGCTTATCGGGCGCGGCAACTCCCTTGTCGTCCTTCTTGAAGTTCTTCTTACCCTTGCCTTTCTTGAACTTAGTGGTTTTATTCACCATCAACACTTGATGTTCCTTTTTGATTTCCACCTCTGCTGATTTCAGCATTGAATATACCTCAGGAATGGTCTTTTCCATCCCCTGCATATTGAAGTTCATCACAAAGCTCTTGTAGCTTGGTGGAAGCGACTGAAGGATTCTGTCAATGACCGCGTCATCCGGGAGATTAACTCCCAGCTGAGTCAAGCGGTTATGCAACCCAGACATTTTGAGTATGTGCTCACTGACAGAACTATTTTCCTCCATCTTACAGCCGAAGAACTTGTCGGAGACTTCATATCTCTCGACCCGGGCATGAGCTTGAAAAACCATTTTCAGCTCTTCGAACATCTCATATGCTCCGTGTCTCTCAAAACGCTTTTGGAGCCCCGGTTCTAAGCTGTAAAGCATGCCGCACTAAACGAGGGAGTAATCATCAGCACGTGACTGCCAAGCGTTCATAATGTCTTGGTTCTCTGGGACAGGTGCGTCACCTAGCGGTGCTTCTAGGACATAATCTTTCTTGGCAGCTATGAGGATGATCCCCAGGTTCCGGACCCAGTCCGTATAGTTGCTGCCATCGTCTTTCAGCTTGGTTTTCTCTAGGAACGCGTTGAAGTTGAGGACAATGTGGGACATTTGATCTACAAGACATATTGTAAAGATTTTAGACTAAGTTCATGATAATTAAGTTCATCTAATCAAATTATTCAATGAACTCCCACTCAGATAGACATCCTTCCAGTCATCTAAGTGAAACATGATCCGAGTTAACTAGGTCGTGTCCGATTATCACGTGAGACGTACTAGCCAACATCGGTGAACATCTTCATGTTGATCGTATCTTCTATACGACTCATGCTCGACCTTTCGGTCTTCCGTGTTCCGAGGCCATGTATGTACATGCTAGGCTCGTCAAGTCAACCTAAGTGTATTGCGTGTGTAAATCTGGCTTACACCCATTGTATTCGAACGTTAGAATCTATCACACCCGATCATCACGTGGTGCTTCAAAACAACGAACCTTCGCAACGGTACACAGTTAGGGGGAACACTTCTTAAAATTATTACGAGGGATCATCTTATTTAAGCTACCGTCGTTCTAAGCAAATAAGATGTAAAACACGATAAACATCACATGCAATCAAATAGTGACATGATATGGTCAATATCATTTGCTCCTTTTGATCTCCATCTTCGGGGCTCCATGATCATCGTTGTCACCGGCATGACACCATGATCTCCATCATCATGATCTCCATCATCGTGTCTTCTTGAAGTTGTCTCGTCATCTATTACGTCTACTACTATGGCTAACGCTTTAGCAATAAAGTAAAGTAATTACATGACGTTTATGTTGACACGCAGGTCATAAATAAATAAAGACAACTCCTATGGCTCCTGCCGGTTGTCATACTCATCGACATGCAAGTCGTGATTCCTATTACAAGAACATGATCATCTCATACATCACATATATCATTCATCACATCCTTTGGCCATATCACATCACAAAACACTTGCTGCAAAAACAAGTTAGACGTCCTCTAATTGTTGTTGCAAGTTTTTACGTGGCTGCTATAGGATTCTAGCAAGAACGTTTCTTACCTACGCCAAAACCACAACATGAATTGCCAATTTCTATTTACCCTTCATAAGGACCTTGTTCATCGAATCCGATCCGACTAAAGTGGGAGAGACAGACACCCGTCGGCCACCTTATGCAACTAGTGCATGTCAGTCGGTGGAACCAGTCTCATGTAAGCGTACGTGTAAGGTCGGTCTGGGCCGCTTCATCCCACAATGTCGCCGAATCAAGATAAGACTAGTAACGGCAAGATAATTGACAATATCGACGCCCACAACTACTTTGTGTTCTACTCGTGCATAGTAACTACGCATAGACTTAGCTCATGATGCCACTATTGGGGAACGTAGCAGAATTTTAAAATTTACTACGCATCACCAAGATCAATCTATGGAGTCATCTAGCAACGAGGGAGAGAGGAGTGCATCTACATACCCTTGTAGATCGCGTGCGGAAGCGTTCAAGAGAACGGGGTTGATGGAGTCGTACTCGACGTGATCTAGATCACCGATGACCAAGTGCCGAACGGACAGCACCTCCGCGTTCAACACACGTATGGTTGGGAGACGTCTCCTCCTTCTTGATCCAGCAAGGGGGAAGGAGAGGTTGATGAAGATCCAGCAGCATGACGGCGTGGTGGTGGATGCAGCAGGATCCCGGCAGGGCTTCGCCAAGTGCAAGCGGGAAGGAGAGGTGTAACAGAGGGACAGGGAGGCGCCAAGAGCAAGGGTTGAGGCTGCCCTCCCTCCCCCCTCTTTATATAGGGGCCTTGGGGGGCCTAGGAGATGGATCCCCAAGGGGGCGGCGGCCAAGGGGTGGCATCCCCCCCCCAAGCCAAGTGGGGGGCGCCCCACCCCTAGGGTTTCCCAACCCTAGGCGCAGGGGAGGCCCAAGGGGGGGCGCACCAGCCCACCAGGGGTGGTTCCCCTCCCACCTCAGCCCATGGGGCCCTCCGGGATAGGTGGCCCCACCCGATGGTCCCGGTACAATACCGGAGACCCCCGAAACCTTCCCGATGGCCGAAACTGGACTTCCTATATATAGATCTTTACCTCCGGACCATTCTGGAACTCCTCGTGACGTCCGGGATCTCATCCGGGACTCCGAACAACTTTCGGGTTACTGCATACTAATATCTCTACAACCCTAGCGTCACCGAACATTAAGTGTGTAGACCCTACGGGTTCGGGAGACATGCAGACATGACCGAGACGCCTCTCCGGTCAATAACCAACAGCGGGATCTGGATACCCATGTTGGCTCCCACATGCTCCATGATGATCTCATTGGATGAACCACGATGTCGAGGATTCAATCAATCCGTATACAATTCCCTTTGTCAATCGGTACGTTACTTGCCCGAGACTCGATCGTCGGTATCCCAATACCTCGTTCAATCTCGTTACCGGCAAGTCACTTTACTCGTGCCATAATGCATGATCCCGTGATCAACCACTTGGTCACATTGAGCTCATTATGATGATGCATTACTGAGTGGGCCCAGAGATACCTCTCCGTCACACGGAGTGACAAATCCCAGTCTCGATTCGTGTCAACCCAACAGACACTTTCGGAGATACCTGTAATGTACCTTTATAGTCACCCAGTTACGTTGTGACGTTTGGCACACCCAAGGCACTCCTACCATATTCGGGAGTTGCACAATCTCATGGTCTAAGGAAATGATACTTGACATTCGGAAAAGCTACAACAAACGAACTACACAATCTTTGAGCTATGCTTAGGATTGGGTCTTGTCCATCACATCATTCTCCTAATGATGTGATCCCGTTATCAATGACATCCAATGTCCATAGTCAGGAAACCATGACTATCTTTTGATCAACGAGCTAGTCAACTAGAGGCTCACTAGGGACATGTTGTGGTCTATGTATTCACACATGTATTACGATTTCCGCATAACACAATTATAGCATGAATAATAGACAATTATCATGAACAAAGAAATATAATAATAACCATTTTATTATTGCCTCTAGGGCATATTTCCAACAATGTTCTGGTACTGTAATGGCCAACTTAGGTTCTGGTACTGTTATGATCCTTCTGTCAAACTATGGCATTCTAGTAGTCCTGTGATGATCAACTGGGATGATGAACTAATCTAGTGCTACTCTAGTTATGATGATGGTGCTACTCTTGTGATGATAATGTTGTGCCAATGACCAAGAAGCCAGAAACCCATAACTTACCCTTGTGATGCTAGTCTTCATGCCTCAACGTCGATAAAAAGCCAAAAAAGCTTAGTTGATGCCTCGAGGTCGATAAAAAGCCTAAAACCCTAAGTGAGCCTACTTGATACCTCGAGGTCGATAAAAACCTAAAAACCCTAATTGAGCCTAGTTGATGCTTCGAGGTCGATAAAAAGCCTAAAAACCCTAAGTGAGCCTACTTGATACCTCGAGGTCGATAAAAAGCCTAAAAACCCTAATTGAGCCTAGTTAATGCCTCGAGGTCGATAAAAAGCCTAAAACCCCTAATTTAGCCTAGTTGATGCCTCGAGGTCGATAAAAAGCCTAAAAACCCTAAGTGAGCCTACTTGATGCCTCGAGGTCGATAAAAAGCCTAAAAACCCTAATTGAGCCTAGTTGATGCCTCGAGGCCGGTAAAAAGCCAAAAAACCCTAAGTGAGCCTAGTTGATGCCTCGAGGTCGATAAAAATCCAAAAAACCCTAAGTGAGCCTAGTTGATGCCTCGAGGTCGATAAAAAGCCAAAAAACCCTAAGTGAGCCTACTTGATGCCTAGAGGTCGATAAAAAGCCAAAAAACAGTAAGTGAGCCTAGTTGATGCCTCAGGGTCAATAAAAAGCCAATAAACCTAAGTGAGCCTACTTGATGCCTCGACGTCGATAAAAAGCCAAAAAAACTTACTTGATGCCTCGAGGTCGATAAAAGCCTAAAAACCCTAAGTGAGCCTACTTGATGCCTCGAGGTCGATAAAAAGCCTAAAACCCATAATTGAGCCTAGTTGATGCCTCGAGGTCGATAGAAAGCCTAAAAACCCTAAGTGAGCCTACTTGATGCCTCGAGGTCGATAAAAAGCCTAAAAACCCTAAGTGAGCCTAGTTGATGCCTCGAGGTCGATAAAAAGCCAAAAAACCCTAAGTGAGCCTAGTTGATGCCTCGGGGTCCATAAAAAGCCAAAAAAACCTAATTGAGCCTAGTTGATGACTCGAGGTCGATAAAAAGCCAATAAACCTAAGTGAGCCTACTTGATGCCTCGAGGTCGATAGAAAACACCAGTTGCACAGAAACATACTTAAGATCACAATCATCAATTTGCAAGCATCTTACTTAAGATCACATTCAGCACCTCCAAATACCACCACATTTCGCAATAGTTCAAATCCATACATAATCATAGTTGAAGATTACTACATTACATCACCATAGTTCAGAAGTACTCATAGTTCAGAGAATTTAATCTACCATCATTACAGCAAATGCCAAACCACACTCTGCAAAAGGTCAGCAAATGCCAAATGATATTGCCCATTCTTCTCTTCCAGAACCACCTGCTTATCCATTTATGATGGTCTTCACTCCCTGCAGCTTCACATTGCTCTCTTCAACTGTCTTCTTCAACTCATCAATGTGGTTCTGCAAGTTCTTCCTCTCTTCAGCTAGCTTGAGCTTCATGTTCCTAATGACATTTGCTTGAGCAGTTGCTAGGTTCTTAACCATGACATACTTCTCCTGAAGCTTGTTGGTTTCAAGATCTTTCCTTTCTACCTCTGCCCTCCTTTCCTAAGCATCCAAAAGTCAATTCACATCTTCAACCAACTTCTCATAGCTCTCCTGCAGCTTCTTCTTCTCTTGTGTCAAGTCATGAACAGCAAATGAATGCAAAAGATTTTCCTCAGTCCTGTCTCTCCTACTTTGTTCATACATAAACCATAACTTGGCTAATGCATTCCCAAGGGTGTTGGTGAAGTAAATATGCCCTAGAGGCAATAATAAAGTTATTATTTTATTTCCTTATATCATGATAAATGTTTATTGTTCATGCTAGAATTGTATTATCCCGAAACATAATACTTGTGTGAATACATAGACAAACTAAACATCACTAGTATGCCTCTACTTGACTAGCTCGTTAATCAAAGATGGTTATGTTTCCTAACCATAGACATGTGTTATCATTTAATTAACGGGATCACATTATTAGGAGAATGATGTGATTGACATGACCCATTCCATTAGCTTAGCACCCGATCGTTTAGTATGTTGCTATTGCTTTCTTCATGACTTATACATGTTCCTATGACTATGAGATTATGCAACTCCCGTTTGCCGGAGGAACACTTTGTGTGCTACCAAACGTCACAACGTAACTGGGTGATTATAAAGGAGCTCTATAGGTGTCTCCAAAGGTACATGTTGGGTTGGCGTATTTCGAGATTAGGGTTTGTCACTCCGATTGTCGGAGAGGTATCTCTAGGCCCTCTCGGTAATGCACATCACATAAGCCTTGCAAGCATTGCAACTAATGAGTTAGTTGTGAGATGATGTATTATGAAACGAGTAAAGAGACTTGCCGGTAACGAGATTGAACTAGGTATTAAGATACCGACGATCGAATCTCAGGCAAGTAACATACCGATGACAAAGGGAACAACGTATGTTGTTATGCGGTCTGACCGATAAAAGATCTTCGTAGAATATGTGGGAGCCAATATGAGCATCCAGGTTCCGCTATTGGTTATTGACCGGAGACATGTCTCGGTCATGTCTACATTGTTCTCGAACCCGTAGGGTCCGCACGCTTAACGTTACGATGACAGTTTCATTATGAGTTTATATATTTTGATGTACCGAAGTTAGTTCGGAGTCCCGGATGTGATCACGGACATGACGAGGAGTCTCGAAATGGTCGAGACATAAAGATTGATATATTGGAAGCCTATGTTTGGACATCGGAAGTGTTCCGGGTGAAATCGGCATTTTACCGGAGTACCGGGAGGTTACTGGAACCCCCCGGTAACCTAATGGGCCTTAATGGGCCTAGTGGAGGAAGAGGAAAGGAGGCCTAGGGGCTGCCGCGCGCCCCTCCCCCCCAAGTCCGAATTGGACAAGGAGGGGGGCGGGGCCCCCCCTTTCCTTTCTTCCCTCTTCTCCTTCCCCCCAAGTCCTAATCCAATTAGGGAAAGGGAGGGGAGTCCTACTCCCGGTAGGAGTAGGACTCCTCCTGCACGCCTCCTCCTAGGGCCGGCCGCACCCCCCTTGGCTCCTTTATATACGGGGGCAGGGGGCACCCCTAGACACACAAGTTGATCTCTAAGATCGTTCTCTTAGCCGTGTGCGGTGCCCCCTTCCACCATAGTCCTCGATAATATTGTAGTGGTGCTTAGGCGAAGCCCTGCAACAGTAGAACATCAAGATCATCACCACACCGTGGTGCTGACGGAACTCTTCCCTGACACTTTGCTTGATCGGAGTCCAGGGATCGTCATCGAGCTGAACGTGTGCTAGAACTTGGAGGTGCCGTAGTTTCAGTGCTTGATCGGTCGGGCCGTGAAGGCATACGACTACATCAACCGCGTTGTCATAACGCTTCCGTTGTTGGTCTACGAGGGTACGTAGATCACACTCTCCCCTCTTGTTGCTATGCATCACCATGATCTTGCGTGTGCGTAGGATTTTTTTTTTGAAATTACTATGTTCCCCAACAGTGGCATCCGAGCCTAGGTTTTATGCGTTGATGTTATATCCACGAGTAGAACACAAGTGAGTTGTGGGCGATATAAGTCATACTGCTTACCAGCATGTCATACTTTGGTTCGGAGGTATTGTTGGACAAAGCGGCCCGGACCAACATTACGCGTACGCTTACGCGAGACCGGGTCTCCCGACGTGCTTTGCACAAAGGTGGCTAGCGGGTGTCAGTTTCTCCAACTTTAGTTGAACCAAGTGTGGCTACGCCCGGTCCTTGCGAAGGTTAAAACAGCACCAACTTGACAAACTATCATTGTAGTTTTGATGCGTGGGTAAGAACTGTTCTTGCTAAGCCCATAGCAGCCACGTAAAACTTGCAACAACAAAGTAGAGGACGTCTAACTTGTTATTGCAGAGTATGTTGTGATGTGATATGGTCAAGACATGATGCTAAATTTTATTGTATGAGATGATCATGTTTTGTAACTAAGTTATCGGCAACTGGCAGGAGCCATATGGTTGTCGCTTTATTGTATGCAATGCAATTGCGCTGTAATACTTTACTTTATCACTAAGCGGTAGCGATAGTTGTGGAAGCATAAGATTGGCGAGACGACAACGATACTACGATGATGATCAAGGTGTCGCGCCGGTGACGATGGTGATCATGACGGTGCTTCGAAGATGGAGATCACAAGCACAAGATGATGATGGCCATATCATATCACTTATATTGATTGCATGTGATGTTTATCATTTATACATCTTATCTTGCTTTGATTGACGGTAGCATTTTAAGATGATCTCTCACTAATTATCAAGAAGTGTTCTCCCTGAGTATGCACCATTGCGAAATTTCTTCGTGCTGAGACACCACGTGATGATCGGGTGTGATAGGCTCTACGTTCAAATACAACGGGTGCAAAACAGTTGCACACGCGGAATACTCAGGTTATACTTGACGAGCCAAGCATATATAGATATGGCCTCGGAACACGGAGACTGAAAGGTCGAGCGTGAATCATATAGTAGATATGATCAACATAGTGATGTTCACCAATGAAACTACTCCATCTCACGTGATGATCGGACATGGTTTAGTTGATTTGGATCACATGATCACTTAGAGGATTAGAGGGATGTCTATCTAAGTGGGAGTTCTTTAGTAATATGATTAATTGAACTTAAATTTATCATGAACTTAGTACCTGATAGTATCTTGCTTGTTTATGTTTGATTGTAGATAGATGGCCCGTGTTGTTGTTTCGTTGAATTTTAATGCGTTCCTTGAGAAAGCAAAGTTGAAAGATGATGGTAGCAATTACATGGACTGGGTCCATAACTTGATGATTATCCTCATTGCTGCACAGAAGAATTACGTCCTGGAAGCACCGCTGGGTGCCAGGCCTGCTGCTGGAGCAACGCCAGATGTTATGAACGTCTGGCAGAGCAAAGCTGATGACTACTTGATAGTTCAGTGTGCCATGCTTTACGGCTTAGAATCGGGACTTCAACGATGTTTTGAACGTCATGGAGCATATGAGATGTTCTAGGAGTTGAAGTTAATATTTCAAGCAAATGCCCGGATTGAGAGATAAGAAGTCTCCAATAAGTTCTATAACTGCAAGATGGAGGAGAACAGTTCTGTCAGTGAGCATATACTCAAAATGTCTGGGTATAATAATCACATGATTCAATTGGGAGTTAATCTTCCAGTTGATTGCGTCATTGACAGAATTCTCCAATCAGTGCCACCTAGCTACAAGAGCTTCGTGATGAACTATAATATGCAAGGGATGAATAAGACTATTCCCGAGCTCTTCGCAATGCTGAAAGCTGTGGAGGTAGAAATCAAGAAGGAGCATCAAGTGTTGATGGTCAACAAGACCACTAGTTTCAAGAAAAAGGGCAAAGGGAAGAAGAAGGGGAACTTCAAAAAGAACAGCAAGCAAGTTGCTGCTCAAGAGAAGAAACCCAAATCTGGACGTAAGCCTGAAACTGAGTGCTTCTACTGCAAGCAGACTGGTCACTGGAAGCGGAACTGCCCCAAGTATTTGGCAGATAAGAAGGATGGCAAGGTGAACAAAGGTATATACGATATACATGTTATTGATGTGTACCTTACTAATGCTCGCAGTAGCACCTGGGTATTTGATACTGGTTCTGTTGCTAACATTTGCAACTCGAAACAGGGACTACGGATTAAGCGAAGATTGGCTAAGGACAGGGTGACGATGCGCGTGGGAAATGGTTCCAAAGTCGATGTGATCGCGGTCGGCACGCTACCTCTACATCTACCTTCGGGATTAGTATTAGACCTAAATAATTGTTATTTGGTGCCAGCATTGAGCATGAACATTATATCTGGATCTTGTTTGATGCGAGACGGTTATTCATTTAAATCAGAGAATAATGGTTGTTCTATTTATATGAGTAAAATCTTTTATGGTCATGCACCCATGAAGAATGGTCTATTCTTATTAAATCTCGATAGTAGTGACACACACATTCATAATGTTGAAGCCAAAAGATGCACAGTTGATAATGATAGTGCAACTTATTTGTGGCACTGTCGTTTAGGTCATATCGGTGTAAAGCGCATGAAGAAACTCCATACTGATGGACTTTTGGAACCACTTGATTATGAATCACTTGGTACTTGCGAACCGTGCCTTATGGGTAAGATGACAAAAACACCGTTCTCCGGTACTATGGAGAGAGCAACAGATTTGTTGGAAATCATACATACAGATGTATGTGGTCCGATGAATGTTGAGGCTCGTGGCGGATATCATTATTTTCTCACCTTCGGAGATGACTTAAGCAGATATGGGTATATATACTTAATGAAACATAAGTCTGAAACATTTGAAAAGTTCAAAGAATTTCAGAGTGAAGTTGAAAATCATCGTAACAAGAAAATAAAATTCCTATGATCTGATCATGGAGGAGAATATTTGAGTTGCGAGTTTGGTGTACATTTGAAACAATGCGGAATAGTTTCACAACTCACGCCACCCGGAACACCACAACGTAATGGTGTGTCCTAACGTCGTAATCGTACTTTACTAGATATGGTGCGATCTATGATGTCTCTTACTAATTTACTGCTATCATTTTGGGGTTATGCTTTAGAGACGACCGCATTCACGTTAAATAGGGCACCATCAAAATCCGTTGAGACGACGCCTTATGAACTGTGGTTTGGCAAGAAACCAAAGTTGTCGTTTCTGAAAGTTTGGGGCTGCGATGCTTATGTGAAAAAGCTTCAACCTGATAAGCTCGAACCCAAATCAGAGAAATGTGTCTTCATAGGATATCCAAAGGAAACTATTGGATATACCTTCTATCACAGATCCAAAGGCAAGACTTTTGTTGCTAAATTCGGAAACTTTCTAGAGAAGGAGTTTCTCTCGAAAGAAGTGAGTGGGAGGAAAGTAGAACTTGATGAGGTAACTGTACCTGCTCCCTTATCAGAAAGTAGTACATCACAGAAACCGGTTTCTGTGACACCTGCACCAATTAGTGAGGAAGCTAATGATGATGATCATGAAACTTCAGAACAAGATACTACTGAACCTCGTAGATCAACCAGAGTAAGATCCGCACCAGAGTGGTACGGTGATCCTGTTCTGGAAGTCATGCTACTAGATCATGATGAACCTACGAACTATGGAGAAGCAATGGTGAGCCCAGATTCCGCAAAATGGCTTGAAGCCATGAAATCTGAGATGGGATCCATGTATGAGAACAAAGTGTGGACTTTGATTGACTTGCCCAAAGATCGGCAAGCAATTGAGAATAAATGGATCTTCAAGAAGAAGACTGACGCTGACGGTAATGTAACTATCTACAAAGCTCGACTTGTCGCAAAAAGGTTTTCGACAAGTTCAAGGGATTGACTACGATGAGACCTTCTCACCCGTAGCGATGCTTAAGTCTGTTCGAATCATGTTAGCAATTGTCGCATTTTATGATTATGAAATTTGGCAGATGGATGTCAAAACTGCATTCCTGAATGGATTTCTGGAAGAAGAGTTGTATATGATGCAGCCGGAAGGTTTTATCGATCCAAAGGGAGCTAACAAAGTGTGCAAGCTCCAGCGATCCATTTATGGACTGGTGCAAGCCTCTCGGCGTTGGAATAAACGCTTTGATAGTGTGATCAAAGCATTTGGTTTTGTACAGACTTTTGGAGAAGCCTGTATTTACAAGAAAGTGAGTGGGAGCTCTGTAGCATTTCTGATATTATATGTAGATGACATATTACTAATCGGAAATGATATAGAATTCCTGGATAGCATAAAGGGATACTTGAATAAGAGTTTTTCAATGAAAGACCTCGGTGAATCTGCTTACATATTGGGCATTAAGATCTATAGAGATAGATCAAGACGCTTAATTGGACTTTCACAAAGCACATACCTTGACAAAGTTTTGAAGTTTAAAATGGATCAAGCAAAGAAAGGATTCTTGCCTGTGTTACAAGGTGTGAAATTGAGTAAGACTCAATGCCCGACCAATGCAGAAGATACCGAGAAAATGAAAGATGTTCCCTATGCTTCAGCCATAGGCTCTATCATGTATGCAATGCTGTGTACCAGACCTGATGTGTGTCTTGCTATAAGTCTAGCAGGGAGGTACCAAAGTAATCCAGGAGTGGATCACTGGACAGCGGTCAAGAACATCCTGAAATACCTGAAAAGGACTAAGGATATGTTTCTCATATATGGAGGTGACAAAGAGCTCATCGTAAATGGCTACGTTGATGCAAGCTTTGACACTGATCCGGACGATTCTAAATCGCAAACCGGATACGTGTTCACATTAAACGGTGGAGCTGTTAGTTGGTGCTGTTCTAAACAAAGCGTTGTGGCGGGATCTACATGTGAAGCGGAGTACATAGCTGCTTCGGAAGCAGCAAACGAAGGAGTCTAGATGAAGGAGTTCATATCCGATCTAGGTGTCATACCTAGTGCATCGGGTCCAATGAAAATCTTTTGTGACAATACTGGTGCAATTGCCTTCGCAAAGGAAACCAGATTTCACAAGAGAACCAAGCACATCAAGAGACGCTTCAATTCCATCCGGGATCTAGTCCAGGTGGGAGATATAGATATTTGCAAGATACATACGGATCTGAATGTTGCAGACCCATTGACTAAGCCTCTTCCACGAGCAAAACATGATCAGCACCAAAGCTCCATGGGTGTTAGAATCATTACTATGTAATCTAGATTATTGACTCTAGTGCAAGTGGGAGACTGAAGGAAATATGCCCTAGAGGCAATAATAAAGTTATTATTTTATTTGCTTATATCATGATAAATGTTTATTGTTCATGCTAGAATTGTATTATCCGAAAACATAATACTTCTGTGAATACATAGACAAACTAAACGTCACTAGTATGCCTCTACTTGACTAGCTCGTTAATCAAAGATGGTTATGTTTCCTAACCATAGACATGTGTTGTCATTTAATTAACGAGATCACATTATTAGGAGAATGATGTGATTGACATGACCCATTCCATTAGCTTAGCACCCGATCGTTTAGTATGTTGCTATTGCTTTCTTCATGACTTATACATGTTCCTATGACTATGAGATTATGCAACTCCCGTTTGCCGGAGGAACACTTTGTGTGCTACCAAATGTCACAACGTAACTGGGTGATTATAAAGGAGCTCTACAGGTGTCTCCAAAGGTACATGTTGGGTTGGCGTATTTCGAGATTAGGATTTGTCACTCCGATTGTCGGAGAGGTATCTCTAGGCCCTCTCGGTGCACATCACATAAGCCTTGCAAGCATTGCAACTAATGAGTTAGTTGTGAGATGATGTATTACGAAACGAGTAAAGAGACTTGCCGGTAACGAGATTGAACTAGGTATCAAGATACCGACGATCGAATCTCAGGCAAGTAACATACCGATGACAAAGGGAACAACGTATGTTGTTATGCGGTCTGACCGATAAAAGATCTTCGTAGAATATGTGGGAGCCAATATGAGCATCCAGGTTCCGCTATTGGTTATTGACCGGAGACATGTCTCGGTCATGTCTACATTGTTCTCGAACCCGTAGGGTCCGCACGCTTAACGTTACGATGACAGTTTCGTTATGAGTTTATATATTTTGATATACCGAAGTTAGTTCGGAGTCCCGGATGTGATCACGGACATGACGAGGAGTCTCGAAATGGTCGAGACATAGAGATTGATATATTGGAAGCCTATGTTTGGACATCGGATGTGTTCCGGGTGAAATCGGCATTTTACCGGAGTACCGGGAGGTTACCGGAACCCCCCGGTAACCTAATGGGCCTTAATGGGCCTAGTGGAGGAAGAGGAGAGGAGGCCTAGGGGCTGCCGCGCGCCCCTCACCCCCCCCCCCCCCCCCCAAGTCCGAATTGGACAAGGAGGGAGGGGCGGCGCCCCCCCCCCCCTTTCCTTTCTTCCCTCTTCTCCTTCCCCCCAAGTCCTAATCCAATTAGGTAGGAGTAGGACTCCTCCTGCGCGCCTCCTCCCAGGGTCGGCCGCACCCCCCTTGGCTCCTTTATATACGGGGGCAGGGGCACCCCTAGACACACAAGTTGATCTCTAAGATCGTTCTCTTAGCCGTGTGCGGTGCCCCCTTCCACCATAGTCCTCGATAATATTGTAGTGGTGCTTAGGCGAAGCCATGCGACAGTAGAACATCAAGATTGTCACCACACCGTCATGCTGACGGAACTCTTCCCCGACACTTTGCTGGATCGGAGTCCGGGGATCGTCATCGAGCTGAACGTGTGCTAGAACTCGGAGGTGTCGTAGTTTCGGTGCTTGATCGGTCGGGCCGTGAAGACGTACGACTACATCAACCGCGTTGTCATAACGCTTCCGCTGTCGGTCTACGAGGGCACGTAGATCACACTCTCCCCTCTCGTTGCTATGCATCACCATGATCTTGCGTGTGCGTAGGATTAATATAAACAAAAACATTAGAATGCTTCCAAGCAACACTATTTAATTACTATCATCAAATTCAGAGCTTGAGCTTGCTACTTAAACATGTCCTTATGCTACTTAAACAATGTTGTTCTGCTATAAAGTAAACATAATCAATCAAATGACCTAACATGTCATACTAAACAAGTTGCATCCTCTGTCCTGCTCTAGTAACTCATGCATATTCTGTCTTAAATTATTTATAGCATGCTACACTAAACAAAGTGACCTAACTTAACAATGTTGCCAGACCAAGGGGAAAAGATGCTGCCAGAGTAAGCAATTGCTTCTAATCCACTTTCCTAACTAAACAATACAACTAAACCTAACACTAAACTGCAATGCCTGCCACCACAGTACAGATCCAGAGAAAACAAAGGCACAGCACAAACAAAGGCAGATCCAGAGAAAACAAATCACAATATACCTTCTCAGCACAGCAAAGAAACCTCCTGCCAGTGTGGATTCCTTCGAAAGCAACACGCCTTTCTGCGGCCTTCCCATGATCATTGCAGAGAACAAGCAACTCCGTTTCAGGTCCCTCGAAATCGGAGTCTTCAATGGTAGCAGGGATCTATAGTGCATAGGAATACCAGAGATTTGATCCACATGTCAGCAAACAAGCTCATTCAAGAAATCCCCCAAATCACAAATCCTAACCCTAAAAATCTGAACTTACCTTAATTCTACCGTCGTCAGAACCAGAGCTGACGTACTCCACGGTGTGCTCGCTGCTATCGGACCCATCGCTCCAGGACACCATGGCGACGTGGCGGGGGCGCGGCGACGGGTGCGGCGACGCGGCTGCGGGTGCGGTGCGGCGAGCAAATCAGAGGAGCAAGACAGAGGAGGAGTGAGCGAGAGAGCAGCGAGACAGAGTGGGGAGTGGGGAGTGGGGGCAGCACCAACCAGTCTTTTGACCGGTCCATCAAACAGAGGCATACGGCGCCCTCAAACGCCGTCTAACGGCTGTCGGGACGGCCGACGGTGCCACGTACGCAAAAAAGGGCCCCACCTGTCATAAACAAGTTTAACTGACCCCGATCCGCCGATCAGTGCTTTCTGCAAAAAGATTACGGAAGAGATGGTGTTTTATGCAAAAAAAAATGTATTGTAGTGGTTTTCGCAAACCTTGCCTTCAAAGTAGTGGTTTTGTGCAATTTACTCCACTTTTGGGTAGACCGAGGATGTCAAAGTTCTACTGACGGAGATCCAAACTCCTGCAAAGCTTTCCGATTTGTTTTCGGTTTGTAGAAAAATAGACAGACGGACGGACACTTCCGTGAAACAATATGAATTTGCATTGAATGGCAAATTGTGTTCGAAAAGTTTCTTCTGAATGTTTATGGACATTTTTGGGTTCGGGTCACCTTCGAGATGCCCCGAGGCTGGCGAAGTAAACCATGTGAGGGCATCTTCAACGCTGACCCTCAAACTGGTCAATGCATCTGTCTGCGAATTAGGAAGAGCAGTCCGCAGACACTGATGCGGGAGCCGACCATCCAACGTCATACATTGCAAACCAGATTTCAACTAGACGGACGAATTACATGTAAACTGGACGATTTTCAAATAAATCGGATGAAAGCATTTACACTTTGGACATACTTCAAATAAATTATAGCGAACTAGGCTAGACTATTCTAACTGAGTCTATCACTGGCCACGGTGAAGCTCCATTCCGACGACAATGTCTTCCTCATGTCTGGCAGCCCGCTCATCAGACTCTCATGAGCCCTAGAGGAATATGCTTTAGCGAAAGGGGAAGAGTTGTCTTAGCTTTGAAGCGCAGATCAAAGTTGTTGCTGGGGTGGGGCTGGGGGTGGGGAGGGGGAGAAGTCGCAGTTGCCTACGCCCCGCGAAGCGGGAAAGTCGCCCGCTGTGTAACCCAATGAGGCGGTGGTGGTGGCCTTGGTGGGGGAGGGGGAGAAGATGGTCGCAGTTGCCTACGCCCCGCGAAGCGGAAAAGTTGCCCGTTGTGTAACCCGGCGAGGCGGTGGTGGCGGCCTTGGTGGGACCCATTTGCTAACCGTGAGCTCGGAGGCGACGACCTGGGACGTCCACGGTTGGACCCACGCGGCTGCGCGGTTGAATTGAATCTCACCTACCACCTCTCTCTCTCTCTCTTCATCTCTCATCTCATCTCCCTTCTCTGTTCCAGTAACGGGATATCACATTGCAGCCCATGCTGTAGAAGAAACGAGGGCTTGCCGCGAGTCCGCGTCGTGGTGAGCGGGGCGGCTCCTGGCCGCGGGCTCACGGCGAGCCGATGTGCACGGTGCCCTCCGCCGCCGCCCACCACCAACACTCTCTCTCCCCAGAAAGTTGTTGGGTAATCGATCCGTCGCAGGCAACCTTCAGTTCACGCGGCTGAGCTCCATTCATCGCAGGCAAGCTTCGATTCGCCTACCCCTTTTCTTTTTTTTTCCCATTTTGATCCGTGCCTGCTATATGTGGATTTTGTGACCACTTCAAAGAATAGCACGAAGTAGCTGACTACTTTTGATACTACACTAATGTTAAAAAACGTTTTACATGGACTACAGATAGAGGAATTATTTGTTTGCTCGTTCTCTGTAACAGAGTACTCTTGTACGTATATGATAGTGTAATTCCTGAATCAGTTGCTAGTTGCTACTCCTACATGCCAGTACACCGCAAGCAGATTACAGAGATCACAAAACACATTTTATTATAAAACAGTGCCGAGGTCTATGTAAACTTGTTAGGACAAAACTGAAGGAAAAAGTTCAACATTTATGACATCAAATGAGTATAAATATGGAACTATACTTCAGGATGAGTCTGATGATACCAGTTTTTGATCGTAAATATTGGTGTTTATCTAATATAAACTTAGTCAAATTTAAGATGGTCTGACTTTAGCACAAAGCTAAATGTGTTCTCATTAAGACAAGTGGTACTGTCCCCGCAAAAAAAAAAGACAAGTGGTACTGTTTTTTTGTCCCTATATATGCTCATTAAGTAACTAGTAAGGAGGGTTCAATACAGTTTATCGTAGGCAAGTTGGTTCAGTTTAGTGAACAGAAGGACACAACAGTATTCCCTCCGTTCTATATTAGTCGTCGCTCAAACGGATGTATCTAGCACTGAAATACATCTAGATACATTCATTTCAGAGACAACTAATATGGAACGGAGGGAGTATATGTTACGCATGTCACACCCGCACCTACTAGTGCCAGGGTGGACTGCATCGACGAATAGAGAAGCGAGGGACAAGTCATCGATCGGCCAGGTCACCAGTGGGCCAGGGAGAGAGAGCCAGTATATGTAGCTGCCCCTGCGTGGGCGAGAGGGGGTGTGATGTGTGATTTCGTTCTCCCTTGTACTCTGAACCTTCCTCCTCTGCAAGTAAAGCTCCCCTCTGTTATGGCTGATTCCTCATCCCCCTTTCCTTCTCTCCCTCGAGTGCGATCTGAGACCCTCGGGTTGTCACAACTGGTTATCAGAGCCATCTTCGATCCGACCAAATTTTTTCCCCACTTCCGTCACGTTTGATCTGTAACATCCACTGCTCTGGGTGTCGAATTGCTTCGGCAGATCGACGCGAAATCCCAAGCAGGGTTAGATCGATCGCGCGGATACGGCGCCCTCATCCAAGCCTTCCGCGCAGACCAAGTTCATCCTTCTCGCCATGTCGGAATCATCAGAGGAGCTCAAATCCATGATCTCGTCCCTGCTCACCCGCTTCGACGAGACCAAGCTCGCCGGTGACAAGCAGGCGGAGGCGCAGATCGCCTTCAACCAGCAGGTCTCCGCCGATCTAGCCCTTCTGCGCCGGCAAGTGGATCTGACGCAAGCCGACGTCGACGAGGTCCGTCAGCAGCGCGAGACCGCACCACCACCCGCGACCTCGCCGCGCGGCCGGCCTCCGCTCACGCCGCGGGGCGGCCTCCTGACGGGCTCTTCAGTGGCACCCGTGGATCCGCACGCGCAGCAGCCTCGCCTCGTCAACAACGGGCCGCCGCTTCTTCCACTACGACACGGCGGAGGCCATGTCGACGGTCCCCGGCTCGGCGATCCCACTGCGGGTCACCACGACCTCGAGGCGCCGCGGCACGACGAGCACTTCACCAAGCCACCCAAGCACGACTTCCCACGGTTCGACGGCTCGGCCCCGTACCTGTGGATCGATCGCTGCGTCGCCTACTTCGACTTGTACCGCGTTCCGCCACACAACTAGGTGACCACGGCGACGCTCTACATCTAAGGACACGCAGCACATTGGCTTCAAGCGTATCGACAAGCTCACCGCGCGCTTGGGTGGGACGCCTTCTGCGCCGCGATCCGCGAAGAATTTGGAGCAGAGGAGTTCGAGTTGGAGATGCATCAGTTGCTGCAACTCCGACAGACCGGCACTGTGGCGGAGTACCGTGCAGCATTCAAAACGCACATGTACCATCTGCTCGCGCTCGATGCCTCCTTGAGCCCGCGTTTCTTCGTCACCCAGTTCCTCCTCGGACTGCGGGACGATCTGCGCGCTGCGGTTCGCCTGCAGGCCCCGTCCAGCATCACGCGCGCCACGGTGCTCGCCCGCATACAGGAGGAGGAAAACGACGCTCGTCATCCACGTCCTCGCCTGATCCCGGCAGGACGCCCCCCGCCTCTGCCCGCTGCGATTCCTCCTCGACCACCAGCAGCGGCAGCAGCGGCACGGCCGGCCAACGACGAATTCGCCCGCGAGCGCCAACTCCGCGACTTCAGGTGACCCAACGGGCTCTGTTTCAAGTGTGGCGACCGGTACTCCCGCGAACACCGTTGCAAGCAGCAGACACAGCTGCTCACCATTCAAGTGGGCGAGTACGGCGAAGTGCTCACTGACGACACAGTGCACGCGCTCGATCTCCTGGACGCGCCTGCACCGGAATAGCCCGCACCAGAGTGCTGCCTCATCTCCACTCACGCGGTCTCGGGTGGGGACTCGCCGCGCACAATTCGCCTTCGCGCCATGGTGGGAAACCAAGTAATGTTGCTGCTCGTCGACTCAGGAAGCACACACAGGTTCATCTCCCAGGCGTTTGTGGAACGCATCAAGGCCACGAGCACGCCCTTGCCGCCCGTGGAGGTACGCGTCGCCAACGGAGAGCGCCTGGTGTGCGACAGCATGATCCCGGCTGTCCAGTGGTGGTGTCAAGGGCACACCTTCTCCACGGACATGCGGCAACTGGCGCTAGGCGCCTACAACGGCGTGTTGGGCATGGACTGGCTGGAGCAGAACAACCCAATGAACTTGTTGGAAATATGCCCTAGAGGCAATAATAAAAGCATTATTATTATATTTCCTTGTTCATGATAATTGTCTTTATTCATGCTATAATTGTGTTATCCGGAAATCGTAATGCATGTGTGAATAACAGACACCAACATGTCCCTAGTGAGCCTCTAGTTGACTAGCTCGTTGATCAACAGATAGTCATGGTTTCCTGACTATGGACACTGGATGTCATTGATAACGAGATCACATCATTGGGAGAATGATGTGATGGACGAGACCCAATCCTAAACATAGCACAAGATCGTATAGTTCGTTTGCTAGAGTTTTGCAATGTCAAAGTATCTTTTCCTTAGACCATGAGATCGTGTAACTCCCGGATACCGTAGGAGTGCTTTGGGTATGCCAAACGTCACAACATAACTGGGTGACTATAAAGGTAGACTACGGGTATCTCCGAAAGTGTCTGTTGGGTGACATGGATCAAGACTGGGATTTGTCACTCCGTATGACGGAGAGGTATCACTGGGCCCACTCGGTAATGCATCATCATAATGAGCTCAGAGTGACCAAGTGTCTGGTCACGGGATCATGCATTACGGTACGAGTAAAGTGACTTGCCGGTAATGAGATTGAACGAGGTATTGGGATACCGACGATCGAATCTCGGGCAAGTAACATATCGATAGACAAAGGGAATAGCGTACGGGGTTGATAGAATCCTCGACATCGTGGTTCATCCGATGAGATCATCGTGGAGCATGTGGGAGCCAACATGGGTATCCAGATCCCGCTGTTGGTTATTGACCGGAGAGTCGTCTCGGTCATGTCTGCTTGTCTCCCGAACCCGTAGGGTCTACACACTTAAGGTTCAGTTACGCTAGGGTTGTAGGGATATGTATATGCAGTAACCCGAATGTTGTTCGGAGTCCCGGATGAGATCCCGGACGTCACGAGGAGTTCCGGAATGGTCTGGAGGTAAAGATTTATATATGGGAAGTCCTGTTTCGGGCATCGGGACAAGTTTCGGGGTTATCGGTATTGTACCGGGACCACCGGAAGGGTCCCGGGGGTCCACCGGGTGGGTCCACCTGTCCCGGGGGGCCACATGGGCTGTAAGGGGGTGCGCCTTGGCCTAATGGGCCAAGGGCACCAGCCCCACATAGGCCCATGCGCCTAGGGTTTAAGGGGGCAAGAGTCCTAGGAGGGTAAGGCACCTCCTAGGTGCCTTGGGGGGGAGGGAAACCCCCCTAGGCCGCCGCACCCCCTAGGAGATTGGATCTCCTAGGGCCGGCCACCCCCCCTTGGCACCCCTATATATAGTGGGGGAGAGGAGGGACTTCATACCTGAACGCCTCGGCCTTTGGTTGCCTCCTTCTCCCTCCCCAACACCTCCTCAACCTCCATAGTGCTTAGCGAAGCTCTGCCGGAGTACTGCAGCTCCATCAACACCACGCCGTCGTGCTGCTGCTGGTGCCATCTCCCTCAACCTCTCCTCCCTCCCTTGCTGGATCAAGAAGGAGGAGACGTGGCTGTTCCGTACGTGTGTTGAACGCGGAGGTGCCGTCCGTTCGGCGCTGGTCATCGGTGATTTGGATCACGTCGAGTACGACTACATCATCACCGTTCTTTTGAACGCTTCCGCTCGCGATCTACAAAGGTATGTAGATGCATCTAATCACTCGTTGCTAGATGAACTCCTAGATGATCTTGGTGAAACGAGTAGGAAAATTTTTGTTTTCTGCAACGTTCCCCAACAGTGGCATCATGAGCTAGGTCTATGCGTAGTTCTTCTTGCGCGAGTAGAACACAATTTGTTGTGGGCGTAGATTTGTCAACTTTCTTGCCGTTACTAGTCCTTTCTTGCTTCAGCGGTATTGTGGGATGAAGCGGCCCGGACCAACCTTACACGTACGCTTACGTGAGACCGGTTCCACCGACTAACATGCACTAGTTGCATAAGGTGGCTGGCGGGTGTCTGTCTCTCCTACTTTAGTTGGAGCGGAATCGATGAACAGGGTCCTTATGAAGGGTAAATAGAAGTTGACAAATCACGTTGTGGCTTTAACGTAGGTAAGAAAACGTTCTTGCTAGAACCCTAATTCAGCCACGTAAAACTTGCAACAACAATTAGAGGACGTCTAACTTGTTTTTGCAGCAAGTGGTTTGTGATATGATATGGCCAAAGTTGTGATGAATGATGAATGATCTATATGTGATGTATGAGATGTTCATGCTATTGTAATAGGATTCACGACTTGCATGTCGATGAGTATGACAACCGGCAGGAGCCATAGGAGTTGTCTTTATTCTTTTATATGACCTGCGTGTCATCAAGAAACGCCATGTAAATTACTTTACTTTATTGCTAAACGCGTTAGCCATAGTAGTAGAAGTAATAGTTGGCGAGCAACTTCATGGAGACACGATGATGGAGATCATGATGATGGAGATCATGGTGTCAAGCCGGTGACAAGATGATCATGGAGCCCCAAGATGGAGATCAAAGGAGCTATGTGATATTGGCCATATCATGTCACGTTTATTATTTGATTGCATGTGATGTTTATCATGTTTTGCATCTTGTTTACTTAGAACGACGGTAGTAAATAAGATGATCCCTCACAATAATTTCAAGAAGTGTTCCCCCTAACTGTGCACCGTTGCGACAGTTCGCTGTTTCAAAACACCACGTGATGATCGGGTGTTTTATTCAGACGTTCACATACAACGGGTGTAAGACAGATTTACACATGCAAACACTTAGGTTGACTTGACGAGCCTAGCATGTACAGACATGGCCTCGGAACACAGAAGACCGAAAGGTCGAGCATGAGTCGTATAGAAGATACGATCAACATGAAGATGTTCACCGATGTTGACTAGTCCGTCTCACGTGATGATCGGACACGGTCTAGTTTAACTCGGATCATGTAATACTTAGATGACCAGAGGGATGTCTAATCTAAGTGGGAGTTCACTAATAATTTGATTAGTTGAACTTAATTATCATGAACTTAGTCTAAAATCTTTGCAATATGTCTTGTAGATCAAATGGCCAACGTAGTCCTCAACTTCAACGCGTTCCTAGAGAAAACTAAGCTGAAAGACGATGGCAGCAACTATACGGACTGGGTCCGGAACCTGAGGATCATCCTCATAGCTGCCAAGAAAGATTATGTCCTACAAGCACCGCTTGGTGACGCACCCGTTCTCCCTGCAGAACAAGATGTTATGAACGCTTGGCAGGCACGTTTCGATGACTACTCCCTCGTTCAGTGCGGCATGCTTTACAGCCTAGAGCCGGGGCTCCAAAAGCGTTTTGAGAGACATGGAGCATATGAGATGTTCGAAGAGCTGAAAATGGTTTTCCAAGCTCATGCCCGGGTCGAGAGATATGAAGTCTCCGACAAATTCTTTAGCTGTAAGATGGAGGAAAACAGTTCTGTCAGTGAGCACATACTCACTATGTCTGGGTTGCATAACCGCTTGACTCAGCTGGGAGTTAATCTCCCGGATGATGCGGTCATTGACAGAATCCTCCAGTCGCTTCCACCAAGCTACAAGAGCTTTGTGATGAACTTCAATATGCAGGGGATGGAAAAGACCATTCCTGAAGTATTTGCTATGCTGAAATCAGCAGAGGTAGAAGTCAGGAAGGAACATCAAGTGTTGATGGTCAATAAAACCACTAAGTTCAAGAAAGGCAAGGGTAAAAAGAACTTCAAGAAGGACGGCAAGGAGGTTGCCGCGCCCGGCAAGCAAGCTGCCGGGAAGAAGCCAAAGAATGGACCCAAGCCCGAGACTGAGTGCTTTTATTGCAAGGGAAGCGGTCACTGGAAGCGGAACTGCCCTAAGTACTTAGCGGATAAGAAGGCCGGCAAAACAAAAGGTATATGTGATATACATGTAATTGATGTGTACCTTACTAGTGCCCGTAGTAGCTCCTGGGTATTTGATACCGGTGCAGTTGCTCACATTTGTAACTCAAAGCAGGGGCTGCGGAATAAGCGGAAACTGGCAAAGGACGAGGTGACGATGCGCGTCGGGAATGGTTCCAAGGTCAATGTGATCGCCGTCGGCACGCTACCTCTGCATCTCCCTTCGGGATTAGTTTTAAACCTTAATAATTGTTATTTAGTGCCAGCTTTGAGCATGAACATTGTATCGGGATCTCGTTTAATTCGAGATGGCTACTCTTTTAAATCTGAGAATAATGGTTGTTCCATTTTTATGAGAGATATGTTTTATGGTCATGCTCCTATGGTGAATGGTTTATTCCTTATGAATCTCGAACGTGATGCTACACATATTCATAATGTGAGTACCAAAAGAAGTAAGGTTGATAATGATAGTCCCACATACTTGTGGCACTGCCGCCTTGGTCACATAGGTGTTAAACGCATGAAGAAGCTCCATGCTGATGGACTTTTAGAGTCTCTTGATTATGAATCATTTGACACGTGCGAACCATGCCTTATGGGTAAAATGACCAAGACTCCGTTCTCAGGAACAATGGAGCGAGCAACCGACTTATTGGAAATCATACATACTGATGTGTGCGGTCCGATGAGTGTTGAGGCTCGCGGTGGCTATCGTTATGTTCTCACCCTCACTGATGATTTAAGTAGGTATGGGTATATCTACTTAATGAAACACAAGTCTGAAACCTTTGAAAAGTTCAAGGAATTTCAGAGTGAGGTTGAAAATCAACGTGACAGGAAAATCAAGTTTCTACGATCAGATCGTGGAGGAGAATACTTGAGTCACGAGTTTGGGGCACACTTAAGAAAATGTGGAATAGTTTCACAACTCACGCCGCCTGGAACACCTCAGCGTAATGGTGTGTCCGAACGTCGTAATCGCACTCTGTTAGATATGGTGCGATCTATGATGTCTCTTACCGATTTACCGCTTTCCTTTTGGGGCTATGCTTTAGAGACTGCCGCATTCACTTTAAATAGGGCTCCGTCGAAATCCGTTGAGACGACACCGTATGAATTATGGTTTGGGAAGAAACCTAAGCTGTCGTTTCTAAAAGTTTGGGGATGCGATGCTTATGTCAAGAAACTTCAACCTGAAAAGCTCGAACCCAAATCGGAAAAATGCGTCTTCATAGGGTACCCAAAAGAAACTATTGGGTACACCTTCTACCTCAGATCCGAAGGCAAGATCTTTGTTGCCAAGAATGGGTCCTTTCTGGAGAAAGAGTTTCTCTCGAAAGAAGTAAGTGGGAGGAAAGTAGAGCTTGATGAAGTATTACCTCTTGAACCGGAAAATGGCGCAACTCAAGAAAATGTTCCTGAGGTGCCTGCACCGACTAGAGAGGAAGTTAATGAAATGATCAAGATACTTCTGATCAAGCCCCTACTGAAATCCGAAGGTCCACAAGGACACGTTCCGCACCAGAGTGGTACGGCAACCCTGTCTTGGAAATCATGTTGTTAGACAACGGTGAACCTTCGAACTATGAAGAAGCGATGGCGGGACCAGATTCCGACAAATGGCTGGAAGCCATGAAATCCGAGATAGGATCCATGTATGAAAACAAAGTATGGACTTTGACTGACTTGCCCGTTGAGCGGCGAGCCATAGAAAATAAATGGATCTTTAAGAGGAAGACAGACGCGGATGGTAATGTGACCATCTATAAAGCTCGGCTTGTCGCTAAGGGTTATCGACAAGTTCAAGGGGTTGACTACGATGAGACTTTCTCACCGGTAGCAAAGCTGAAGTCCGTCCGAATCATGTTAGCAATTGCCGCATTCTATGATTACGAAATATGGCAAATGGACGTCAAAACGGCATTCCTTAATGGTTTCCTTAAGGAAGAATTGTATATGATGCAGCCGGAAGGTTTTGTCGATCCTAAGAATGCTGACAAAGTGTGCAAGCTCCAACGCTCGATTTATGGGCTGGTGCAAGCATCTCGGAGTTGGAACATTCGCTTTGATGAGATGATCAAAGCGTTTGGGTTTACACAGACTTATGGAGAAGCCTGCGTTTACAAGAAAGTGAGTGGGAGCTCTGTAGCATTTCTCATATTATATGTAGATGACATACTTTTGATGGGAAATGATATAGAACTCTTGGACAGCATCAAGGCCTACTTGAATAAAAGTTTTTCAATGAAGGACCTTGGAGAAGCTGCTTATATATTAGGCATCAAAATCTATAGAGATAGATCAAGACGCCTCATAGGTCTTTCACAAAGCACATACCTTGATAAGATATTGAAGAAGTTCAATATGGATCAATCCAAGAAGGGGTTCTTGCCTGTGTTGCAAGGTATGAAATTGAGCTCAGCTCAATGTCCGACCACGGCAGAAGATATAGAAGAGATGAGCGTCATCCCCTATGCCTCAGCCATAGGTTCTATTATGTATGCCATGCTGTGTACCAGACCTGATGTAAACCTTGCCGTAAGTTTGGTAGGAAGGTACCAAAGTAATCCCGGCAAGGAACACTGGACAGCGGTCAAGAATATCCTGAAGTACCTGAAAAGGACTAAGGAAATGTTTCTCGTTTATGGAGGTGACGAAGAGCTCGTCGTAAAGGGTTACGTCGACGCTAGCTTCGACACAGATCTGGATGACTCTAAGTCACAAACCGGATACGTGTATATTTTGAATGGTGGGGCAGTGAGCTGGTGCAGTTGCAAGCAAAGCGTCGTGGCGGGATCTACATGTGAAGCGGAGTACATGGCAGCCTCGGAGGCAGCACATGAAGCAATATGGGTGAAGGAGTTCATCACCGACCTAGGAGTCATACCCAATGCGTCGGGGCCGATCAAGCTCTTCTGTGACAACACTGGAGCTATTGCACTTGCCAAGGAGCCCAGGTTTCACAAGAAGACAAGGCACATCAAGCGTCGCTTCAACTCCATTCGTGAAAATGTTCAAGATGGAGACATAGAGATTTGTAAAGTACATACGGACCTGAATGTAGCAGATCCGTTGACTAAACCTCTCCCTAGAGCAAAACATGATCAACACCAGAATTCCATGGGTGTTCGATTCATCACAATGTAACTAGATTATTGACTCTAGTGCAAGTGGGAGACTGTTGGAAATATGCCCTAGAGGCAATAATAAAAGCATTATTATTATATTTCCTTGTTCATGATAATTGTCTTTATTCATGCTATAATTGTGTTATCCGGAAATCGTAATGCATGTGTGAATAACAGACACCAACATGTCCCTAGTGAGCCTCTAGTTGACTAGCTCGTTGATCAACAGATAGTCATGGTTTCCTGACTATGGACACTGGATGTCATTGATAACGAGATCACATCATTGGGAGAATGATGTGATGGACGAGACCCAATCCTAAACATAGCACAAGATCGTATAGTTCGTTTGCTAGAGTTTTGCAATGTCAAAGTATCTTTTCCTTAGACCATGAGATCGTGTAACTCCCGGATACCGTAGGAGTGCTTTGGGTATGCCAAACGTCACAACATAACTGGGTGACTATAAAGGTAGACTACGGGTATCTCTGAAAGTGTCTGTTGGGTGACATGGATCAAGACTGGGATTTGTCACTCCGTATGACGGAGAGGTATCACTGGGCCCACTCGGTAATGCATCATCATAATGAGCTCAGAGTGACCAAGTGTCTGGTCACGGGATCATGCATTACGGTACGAGTAAAGTGACTTGCCGGTAACGAGATTGAACGAGGTATTGGGATACCGACGATCGAATCTCGGGCAAGTAACATATCGATAGACAAAGGGAATAGCGTACGGGGTTGATAGAATCCTCGACATCGTGGTTCATCCGATGAGATCATCGTGGAGCATGTGGGAGCCAACATGGGTATCCAGATCCCGCTGTTGGTTATTGACCGGAGAGTCGTCTCGGTCATGTCTGCTTGTCTCCCGAACCCGTAGGGTCTACACACTTAAGGTTCAGTTACGCTAGGGTTGTAGGGATATGTATATGCAGTAACCCGAATGTTGTTCGGAGTCCCGGATGAGATCCCGGACGTCACGAGGAGTTCCGGAATGGTCTGGAGGTAAAGATTTATATATGGGAAGTCCTGTTTCGGGCATCGGGACAAGTTTCGGGGTTATCGGTATTGTACCGGGACCACCGGAAGGGTCCCGGGGGTCCACCGGGTGGGTCCACCTGTCCCGGGGGGCCACATGGGCTGTAAGGGGGTGCGCCTTGGCCTAATGGGCCAAGGGCACCAGCCCCACATAGGCCCATGCGCCTAGGGTTTAAGGGGGCAAGAGTCCTAGGAGGGTAAGGCACCTCCTAGGTGCCTTGGGGGGGAGGGAAACCCCCCTAGGCCGCCGCACCCCCTAGGAGATTGGATCTCCTAGGGCCGGCCACCCCCCCTTGGCACCCCTATATATAGTGGGGGAGAGGAGGGACTTCATACCTGAACGCCTCGGCCTTTGGTTGCCTCCTTCTCCCTCCCCAACACCTCCTCAACCTCCATAGTGCTTAGCGAAGCTCTGCCGGAGTACTGCAGCTCCATCAACACCACGCCGTCGTGCTGCTGCTGGTGCCATCTCCCTCAACCTCTCCTCCCTCCCTTGCTGGATCAAGAAGGAGGAGACGTGGCTGTTCCGTACGTGTGTTGAACGCGGAGGTGCCGTCCGTTCGGCGCTGGTCATCGGTGATTTGGATCACGTCGAGTACGACTACATCATCACCGTTCTTTTGAACGCTTCCGCTCGCGATCTACAAAGGTATGTAGATGCATCTAATCACTCGTTGCTAGATGAACTCCTAGATTATCTTGGTGAAACGAGTAGGAAAATTTTTGTTTTCTGCAACGTTCCCCAACAGAACTGTCACTGGCTGGAGAAGACCATCTCATTCGCGCACTAGGGCGAGACCGTGAAGCTGCAAGGTGTTCGACCAAAGGGCACGACCACAAACATCGACTACATCGAGCCAGACCAGTTCGTGAAGTGGCACGCTGGGAATGACATCTGGTACATGGCGGTCGTGGGCTGGAGCGCGCCAGTCAGGGACCTGGACAAACCTTCCCCGCCAGCCATTCAAGCAGTGCTCGACGACTTCGCCGATGTGTTTGGCGACCCCAAGAAGCTGCCACCTCACCGGCAGTATGACCACGCGGTCACCTTGGTGGACGGCGCGCCCCCGGCAAACGGGCGCCCGTACCGGTACTCTCCACTACAAAAAGACGAGATCGAGCGCCAAGTAGAAGAAATGCTCCAGTCCGCCGTCATCACCCACAGCGTGAGCCCCTTCGCGGCGCCCGTACTGCTTGTCATGAAGAAGGACGGAACCTGGCGTTTCTGCGTCGACTACAGGCGGCTCAACGACATCACCATCAAGAATCGATTTCCCCTTCCAATTCTGGACGAGCTGCTCGATGAACTCGCCGGCGCAGCCTTCTTCTCCAAACTCGACCTCCGCGCCGGCTACCACCAGATTCCCATGCGCGAGGAGGACGAGCACAAGACGGCGTTTAAGACCCATCATGGGCACTTCCAGTTCCGTGTCATGCCGTTCGGCCTGACAAATGCGCCGACAACATTCCAGTGCCTGATGAATGCCATCTTCGGCAAGCATGCGCGCAAATTCGTCATCATCTTCTTGGACGACATCTTGGTTTCAGCGGCACTCTGGAAGAGCACGTCGAACACCTGCGGCAAGTGTTCGAGCTTCTCTGTCAAAACGAGCTGTTCGTCAAGGCCTTGAAATGCTCCTTCGCGCAAGATAGCATCGAGTACTTGGGTCACATTATTTCCAAGGAGGGCGTGGCCACGGATGCGGACAAGACGCAGGCGATGCTGCAGTGGCCTACGCCGACGACGGCCACGGAACTCCGCGGGTTCCTCGGCCTCACAGCCTACTACAGGAAGTTCGTCGCACGCTATGGCATAATTGCCAAGCCATTCACCCAATTGCTGACCAAGAAGGGCTTCGAGTGGTCGGAACAGGCGCAGACCGCGTTCGACCTGCTGAAGCGCGCCATGGCAAGTACACCAGTTCTCGCTCTGCCCGACTTCGACAAGCCGTTTGTCATCGAGACTGACGCGCGCGACACCGGCATCGGCGCGGTACTGGTCCAGGAGGGCCACCCCGTGGCGTATTTCAGCAAGGCGTTGGGTGTCCGCAACCAGAAGCTCTCAGCTTACGAGAAGGAATTTTTGGCCGTCATGATGGCCGTGGAGAAATGGCGTGCTTACTTGCAGCGTGGGCCATTCACCATTCTTACTGATCACAAGAGTCTGTCCAACTCGGGCGATCAACAATTGGAGACAGACTTGCAGCGAAAGGCAATGTCCAAACTGGTGGGGCTACAGTTCACATTCTAGTACAGGCGCGGGGCGGAAAACGGCGCGGCAGACGCTCTGTCCAGAGTGGGTGCTGCTCTGAGCGTGGCGGCTCTCTCGCTCTGCCAACCAGCTTGGGTGCAAGAGGTCGCCAACTCGTACGCGACGGATACTACAGCACAAGAGATGTTGTCGTGCCTCGCCATTCGCAGCCCGGATGAAGAAGGATTTGAACTGCACAAGGGACTGATTCGTCGCGTCGACCGGCTCTGGATCGGCAGCAACACCGCGCTCCGCACCAAGCTCATCAGCGCATTCCACGACAGTGCGGTGGGTGGCCACTCGGGCATTACCGCCACTCACCAGCGCGTCAAGAAGATGTTCTGCTGGCCGGGGCAGAAGCGCGACGTGGACGAGTACGTCAAGCAGTGTCTGGTGTGCCAGCAGGCCAAGCACGAGCATTGTCGGCCGGCGGGTCTCCTGGCACCCCTGCCTGTGCCCACCGCCCCGTGGCAGGAGCTCACGATGGATTTCGTCGAAGGACTGCCGTCGTCGGGGGGGTATGACTCCATCATGGTGGTCGTGGATCGCCTCACCAAGTTCGCGCACTTCATTCCCCTTCGTCACCCCTTCAATGCCACCAAGGTGGCGCGGGCGTTCTGGGACAACGTCGTCAAGCTCCACGGCGTGCCCAACTCGATCGTCTCGGATCGCGATCGTGTCTTCACCAGCGCGCTCTGGCGGGAACTGTTCGCGGCCGCGGGCACCAAGGTGCTGTACTCGACGGCGTACCACCCCCAGACGGACGGACAGAGCGAGCGGGTCAACCAATGCATGGGGATGTACCTGCGCTGTGCGATCCACGACGACCCACGCCACTGGCGGCGGTGGCTTCCGACCGCCGAGTTCTGGTACAACTCTTCCTTCCACGCGTCCATCAACTGTACCCCGTTCAAAGATCTCTACGGCACCGAGCCCAACCTCGGCGCCACGGCACTCTGGGACAACAAGACGGCGCCGGTCCTCGACAACGAGCAGTGGGACTGGGGCGCGCACACCGCGCGCCTCCGCGAGCAGCTGCTTCGAGCTCAACACCGTTTCAAGAAGAAAGCCGATCGTCACCGCACCGAACGAAGCTTCCAGGTCGGCGAGGAGGTGCTGCTCAAGTTACAGCCGTACGCCCAGTCCTCCGTCGTCAATCGCCCCTGCGCCAAGCTCGCCTACAAGTTCTACGGGCCCTTCAAGGTGGACGCCAAGATCGGAGCGCTCGCCTACCGACTGGTTCTTCCGCCCGACAGCCGCATCCACAACGTCTTCCATGTCTCCCAGCTCAAGCCCTTTACTCCCAGTTATACTCCTGTCTTCGCCGAGCTGCCCAAGCCACCGGACCTGTCCATGGACGAGACGGCGCCCGTGGAGATTTTGGACAGGCGCATGGTCAAGCGCGCCAACTCCGCCCTGGTACAGCTGCGAGTCCGCTGGTCTTCGTCCTCTCCTTCGGCCACTACATGGGAGGATTATGACACCCTGAAGCTTCGCTTTCCTACGACGACGATCTGGCAAGGAGCGGCCGGAGCGCCAGGTGACGCTCCTTCTGAAGGAGGGGAAAATGTCACACCCGCACCTACTAGTGCCAGGGTGGACTGCATCGACGAATAGAGAAGCGAGGGACAAGTCATCAATCGGCCAGGTCACCAGTGGGCCAGGGAGAGAGAGCCAGTATATGTAGCTGCCCCTGCGTGGGCGAGAGGGGGTGTGATGTGTGATTTCGTTCTCCCTTGTACTCTGAACCTTCCTCCTCTGCAAGTAAAGCTCCCCTCTGCTCTGGCTGATTCCTCATCCCCCTTTCCTTCTCTTCCTCGAGTGCGATCTGAGACCCTCGGGTCGTCACAACTAAATCTAGACGTTCAGCTCGAGCTTTTGGGCTCGGCTCGCGCTCGCTGCAACTCGGCCCGAGCTAGGCTCGGCCCGACAAGTAAAGAGGCCGAGCCGAGCTGTGCTTTTGGGCTTGTTTCTACCTCAAGCCGAGCCTGACTCGGCTCGGTCCAACTCGCGAGCTAAACGCTTCGCAGCCCAGCGAAGCCCAGATGAACAACACGCACCCCAATTGAGCCCATCTAGCCCAGCAAAATGACTACAGAGAGACAGACGGGGGAATCAATTAGGGTTGCTCACTTGCTCGTCGCCGCCGCACTCCGCCTGCCTGGGCGTCGTTGACAGCATGCCACCGCTCCCCTCTGCTCCTCCCTTCCCTCCTCTCCTTCCTCCCCAAGCCCCTGCGTTGGCGCGAGCTTTGCATCCCGGCCTCCAGCGCGGCTGCGTACACGCAGACGAACCACCAGGCTGAGGCCACGCTCGCCGGCGTTCTCTTCCTGCTCGCCGCCGCGGCCGTTGTAGTTGACGACTTGCTCGCTCCCCTCGTCCTGCTGGCAAGTTCCTCACGCCCCGCGGCCGCCGGAAACGGAGATGACCACCTCAAGCTCCCATGGCCGTCCTGCTGGCAAGTTCCTCACGCCCCTGCAGCACCATCCCGACGCCCGCATGCTGTCGGGTGCCATCCTCCACTGCCGTTCCCGGGCGCTCCAGATGGTGGCCCTACGTGGCAGCGACCAGTTGTTGTTAGGCTTGCCGAGCCTCCCGAGCTGCACCGAGCAAGAGGCAAGCTCCGGCCGAGCCCCAATCTCTAGCTCGTCTGACCACTGGGCTCGGTTCGGCTCGGCTCGAGAAGAGGCGAGCTAAGGCAGGCTCGGGGCGAGCCCGGCTCGGCTCGGCTCGCGTCCAGGTATAGTCACAACGCACCGGGATGTTGATGCCTCACACGCTGGAGCAAGTGATCATTGGACCAGATCCCCAAGGAAGAAGCCTATTCTCATCTCACCAACTATTTATTCAGAAGTCTATTCTCTGTATTCCTCCTCCTTCCTCACCCCAACTCTCCTTTGTGTCCATCCAGATTTGTATCTCCAGTTGCGACTCTAAACTTGAGTGAAATTCATCCTGTGATATCGGGAATTAGGAGAAGTGATTGCTGCATGGAATCGGGTTCATAATATACGAGCTCTACTTCATCAACCGGCAGTGCTTCTCAAAATTACTAGCCATTCACCGACCGGCCTTCACAGTATGTTAACCAGTACTTCATCCTAATGTCTCTAGCATGCAGATATTACTAGTGTATCTAGTAGTAGTCGATGATTGCATATATGATCTCTGTGTATTGTAACCTCGATCATTTGTGTGCAGGAGGATTATTGGGTATGGCTGGAATTTGGATGGACAAGGCGACAGAGGACCGAATGAATCTATGGCTGACCCGGGTCTTGGTCATTGTGAGCTTCACGGCGCATCTTACCCTGGCCCTACTAGCCGGGATCCGCCGGCGTAGGCACTCCGGCGTGCGGAGGTCTCTGGTGTGGTTGGCGTACTACGTGACCGAGATAGGCACACCAATCGCCCTTACCAAGGTGTTCATCGACACCGCGTCTGTGGATACCGAGCAACAGCTCAAGGCGTTGGTCGCATACAGAGAGCAGCAGATGTTTGCGTTCTGGGCGCCATTTCTGCTGCTCCACCTTGGTCGCCCGGACAACATCACCAGCTACGCCTTGGAGAACAAGGGGCTGTCGCCGACCCAGAAGGCCGTTCTCATCCTTGCAATCGTAGGAGCCATCTGTGGCTCATACAAGCAAAGATTTATGCGCGGGGATGGGGCTCTGCGCGCCGCATTCTTCATCATGCTCTTCTTGGGTTCCTATAAGTATGTGGAGAGGGCAGTTGCGCTACGGCGAGCTTCCTTCGACAGCATTCGCCGCTCAAACCGGAGGAAGATGTTGAAGCAGTTCAGTTCTAAGGGCAAAGCCCGAAAGCAGGATAATGATAACGCCCTGCTTGATGCTCACGGCCTTCTGGGCGTCACCATGGGTGCCTTCGCTGACTATCAAGTCGACTGCAGGAGGTATGTCCCATCTTATTCTGGTTGCAAGGATGTGAGCAAGGTGGTTGAGATGGAGGTGTCACTCATGTACGACGTGTTATACACCAAGGCAAGCGTGATCCACACATGGGGTGGCTACATCATCCGTCTGGTCTCGCCGCCCGCCACCGCCACGGCGCTCTATCTCTTCCACAGTAAAGACGGCCAGGCGATGGAGAGTGCAGATCGGGCGATCACATACACCTTGCTTGCTGGTACCTTGTTGTTGGATGTGAGATGGCTGCTCAGAGCACTAGGGTCCACCTGGACCTATGCATTCTTGCCTGATAGTACAGATCAGGAGGATGGAAGCAAACAAGGGCTGCTTCTGGGTCGCCTCCGCTGGAACCTCCTGGCCAGTTTGCTGCGGCTGGGCCGCCTCAAGAAGGCAGGTCGTCGTCGGTATGTGAGGCATTCATGGTATTGGCTCCGTCGCCTCCTGGTCTCTCTGGATCCGTCCCGGCTCCCACTGAGAAGCGGCCCAAGTGGCTACAGGTTGTTGCCGGGCTCGGCAGTCGGACAGCACAACTTGTTGCAAGAGTGCAGTGCTCAGGGTGGACTGGAGAAGATGATCTCTTATTTTTGCGCTGGACACGGGAAGAAGAAGATTGGAAGTTATGTGTACATATCTAGTGCTGGAATTGGAGACAATGGCTTGGATGCGTCCCACGGGGGAAGTTGATGATTATATGAGGACTAATAGCAAGAAATTAAATTTCCAAAAGAACATCATTGCGCTGCACGTCGCCACGGACATTTTCCTCTTGTGCAGGACAAAGTCCCAAAGGAGAGAAAGTAGAGCATCAGCCAAAGACGAGAAGAAGATCCGAGCGCTGTCAAATTACATGATGTTCCTCCTCGCGCAACGCCAGCACATGGTATTGCCACCAGGTGACGAGGCCGGCGACTACAAAAAGGTCTGCCTCGATTTGAAGGAAATATGGCGTGAAAGAGGAGGAGCCAGCGGTTCTCTAACAACCCCAAGAGAGACCGAGCTTGCCAACATCCTTCTGAAGATGAATGCAACCGAGGGCAGTAGGTACAACACCTACGGCGAATCAAGTCTCCTTTCCGAGAGAAACGAAACTCTTGCGCTTGGTGCTGGCTGGGCCTTGAAGCTGTTACATCAGCTGGACCCGGCAGCAGATTATGGACGGCATCAGACGCGGGTCCAAGACATTCACAAACTTGAAGACTTTATTCCGGCATTCACTGATGAGACACAAACCGTAATTGAACGGTACAGGGACCGCGGGGAACGATGGGAACTCCTCGATTATATGTTGCAGCTCATTCTCGTTTCATGGGTACGTCTTCTCAGCTTCACGTCCGGCCAATGCAGCAGGGATTCCCATGCCAAGCAGCTCAGCCGCGGCGGTGAGCTCTTAACCATCGTCTGGATGATGAGTCGACACAAGAATATATATATTCCAAGCCAATAAAATGACCAGCATCGTATATCCTCTCTGCTCACTATTAAATTTTTCGCCAGTATTATTATTGTCCTGGTGTAGAAGTAGGACTCCTGCAGATATATCCGAATCTGCTAATGTAGTTGTCAGGCCTATTCTAAATTGAAATTTCCGTTATCTATTATCCCTCTTATTACTGGAATCGTACCGTGAGCTTATGTCTTTGTCTGGCTTGCTGGCCATATCGTCTTGTGTTCCTGAGCAGTCATTTACCTTCGGACACGGTGACATTGTCTTTTGTCAAATCTTTCGCCTGACCAAAAAAATACTTAGGATTTCGCCTGGCCATACTTAGGATTTCTTATTGTACTGATTGAACTTGACAAATTCTTGCTCTACATAAGCAAAGGAAAAGAACTAGGCCTGTCGATACTGGATTTTACCATAGTTCTAGTTCTAAAAAAGACTGTCAATTTGTAATTCTTCACATCTTCACCGTGTGATGAACCTTTTGTTTCTTTTATTCTTACTTTTCCATCGGGTCACTCTAGATTTTCTTTTTACCTTCTTCCCGTCACGAAGCTCTGTTCTCTTCCCATTTTGTCCATATTTTCCATCAGAGCTGTTCCTGTCTGTTGTGTGGTGCTCAACTCAAGCAAGTATAGGAGTGGAAGTTTCAGAGCTGTTCATGTCTGTTTAGTTTTTTTAGTGCTAAACTCTTTGCAGTAACTGCTGAACTATTTCTCTGTATGTGTAGCCATGCCATGGTACTAATCTTACAATCTTTATCTGTGTTTGCACAGCTGTAAACATGTGTTGGCCTACTTTTAACTGTTACCTGCTGGTACAATTAGAGCCTGCAAGATGCAAGTTCCCATAACCAGTTGGTAAAAGCACTTGAGTTGGCTCATTCTTGAATAGAGGACCTCCTATTTGACGCTTATTGCGTTAAATTGGAGGGCAAACACATAGGCATGCGAGTGGGCTGGCCCATTTAGACGTGTCCAGCTATTCCTTCTTAACTGGGTGGCGGGAGTTCTTTAGCGTTTTTCTTGGTCCGCTCAGCTTTTCTTGGTTCGCTCAGTTTTTTGGTCTCTCATATTTTTTTTACAAGTTCATGAAATAAACAGCTGATTTAAAAAAATCTTAATGAACATTTTTAGTTACATAAACATGTTTTAAATGTAAATATTTTTAAAAACTTGAGAACAAGGTGGATATTTTCTGAATAAAAGTGGGCATTTTAAAAAACAAGTCCGAATATTTTAGAAAAAATGCGAATATTTTTTTATAAAAAATTGTGATTTTTTTTAAGTATGAACATTGTTTTAGAGTATGAATACTTTTTAAAGGGGACATTTTTTTCAAAAGACACAATAATATTTTTTTAAGGTGAAAGTTTCTCAAGAAAAGGTGATCATTTTTGAAAATTTGGAAACATTTGTAAAGAAAATAAAATCATTAGAAAGAAATAAGAATGGTGGTTCCAAAGAGTTGAATTTGGTTTGATCCCTAAGCATGAATAGCCCTAAGTGTCTCCGTAGTATTGGAAGAAAATATTTGAAGGTACCAAGACTCAAAGAAAGTCATATGAAGATTGTCTAAAGAGGGAATTTTGGATAAGTTTGGCTTCAGATCAGTTGTTGGAGTTCAGGTCAAAGTATTTGCTAGTGCCCGCCCTGTTCATAGCATGGTCGACCAGCATCATCGTCGGCGGCGCCGGGCCACTTCCTCTGCCCCATTCTTCAGGAAATCATGGAGGACCCATGCGTCGCCGCCGATGGGTACACCTACGACCGGAAGGCGATCGAGACATGGGTGAGCATGAAGGACAAGTCGCCGATGACCAACCTCCGGCTGCCGAGCAAGAGCCTCATCCCCAACCACTCGCTCCGGTCGGCCATCATGGACTGGAGCTCCAAGAACAGATGATGATGCACATAATGTTAGATAGACAGACCTTGTGCAGAAATAGTCTTTGGAAATATAGCTTTTGTGTTGCGTTGTGTAGGTACACCGAAATGTGTACGTGATTCCTCAGGAAAATATCAAATGTGAATAAACAAAAATTCACGCTTATCATTTACTTTTCTTTACATTAAAATTAAAAATCCAGTAGGGAAACCTACTATTATTCTCCTAAAAAACATTTATTTTCCTGAGGTGTACCGTTTTGCAGACTTGTTGAGAATTACTACAAGATATTTCAGCTATATATATCGAGATGTGCATGTGATTCCTCACCATTTGGGTGCCGGCTTCTGTACATACTGTGCAGAAAAAGAAGAGGCCGTACTGGCCATTGTGGAATAACACCAGGTCCATTCATAAATGAAAGCCAGCAACACGCTACATTTTCAGCTTTCAGCTTCAACCAACAACATTATTGTTTCAGGGTCATTCACAGAGCAAGAGCGAAAGATAATTCAACCAAGTTTACGTACTTCAGGTTTTCAATGTCTTGACAAATGCCAGCATCACAGAAGCTTAGAGGATTTTCGAAGCATTTCAGTATAAGAAACAATCTTTCTGGATCCAGCATCTAAGAGATGGTTCATAGCTTACCGAAGTTTCGTAATCATCTTCGAGTTTGCTGCTCATTCAAGGCCACAATAACAAGACCTCTTCAACCTTTGACTGAAACAAAGAAATTGGATCAGGTCCTTTTCTACATTTTGTTCTCTCCCCTTGTCTTGTGTCGCTTGTGCTTTTGATTACACAGGCTGGTGCCTGGATGGCTGCAGTATTGTATCCTATGCAATTTGATTCTAGCGGCCTGCAAGCTAATGTTATAACTGATCACTAATTAAGTGAGCAGTTAAACCATATGACAAACAAGCTGTCCAAATGATGTTTATCATGGACTGGAGGTCCAAGAACAGATGATGATGCACACAATGTTAGACCTTGTGCAGAAGTAGAATATAGACTTTGTGTTGTGTTGTGCAGCCATATTGAAAATGCGAATGTGGATCCTCAAAAGAAAATCAAAATGTAAATAACAAAAAATGCTCCTATCATTTGTTTTTTATACATTAAAATGAAAAATATCCACTAGGGAAACCTCCTGTTCTCCTAAAAAACATTTGTTTTCTTGAGGTGTACGGTTTTGCAGACATGTTGAGAATTATCGGATATTTCAGTTATATAAATCAGGATGTTCATATGATCACTCACCATTGGTTGCTAGCCTTTGTACATGTTGTGCAGAAAAAGGAAGAGGCCATACTGGCCATGTGGAGTACAATTCTGGCGTTATGAAAGCCGGCAGCACGCTGCATTTTCAAATTTCAGCTTCGACCAACAGCATTATTGTTTCAGGGTCATTTTCACAGAGCTAGGTAGAAACGCTATTGAAAGATACCCGGCAAAACTTAGTTTACAAACTCCGTTACATGATATAATTCAGCCAAGTTTACCTACTTCAGGTTTTCAGTGTCTTGACAAATTCCAGCATCACACAAGCTTACGAGAATTTCCAAAGCGTTTCGGTATAAGAAAAAATCTTTCTGGGTCAAGCTTCTAACAGATAGTCCATACCCTTACCGAACTGTCGTAATCATCTTCGATTCCACACCTCTCTCAAGGCCACATGAAGACCTCTTCTCCTTTGACTGAAACACTGAAACTGGATCAGTTAATTCTCTACATTTTGTTCTCCCCTTGTCTTGCATAATCCAACTAATTTGGTTACACAAGCTAATGCCTGGACGGCTGCAGTATTGTATTCTACGCTGTTTGATTGGACGGCCTGCAAGCTGATGTTATTACTTATTAGAGGGTGTTTGTTTCCAGGGACTTATTCGTCTAGGGACTTAAATAAGTCCCTATAAGTCCCATCTAAACCAAACAGGAGGGACTTATAGGGACTTAAAGTGGGCATTTGGGACTTATGAAATAAGACTCTCAAGGAGCGACTTATAGGGACTTATAGTTGTAATATGGTCTTATAGAGACTTATAAGTCCCAGGAACCAAACAGGTAGGAACTTTTTAGGGACTTGAGACTTATAAGTTGGGACTAAAAAAAGTCCTAGGACTTATGAACCAAACAGGACCTTAAACTCTAATGAGAAAGCAGTCAGACCATATAAGCTGGGCAAGTTTTCCAAATGATACTTATCACTAGGAAGCTCCTGCAGAGGGCGAGCTGAATCACCTTTAGGTTAGCCAGAGCCATGATCATCCTCTTACTACTCATTCTTGGCTTCAAGCCATTGGTCACCGCCGCCGATCCATTGGTGTGGCGCTGCGACTCCCATTTCGGCAACGAAGCCTACAAAGCTAACATTAAACTCCTATCTGCTGCACTATCTATGAGTATCTCATCCACACAAACTATCTTTGCCAAGGGCTTCACCGGAACCAAACAAGACCGCGTTTATGGCACCGTGCAGTGCCGCGGCGATGTCAGCGCATCTGCCTGCCCCAGCTGCATCACCACAGCATTCCGCAACATTGGGTGGCCGTGCATACTCGAAACGGTCACAGCTGTCTTATATGAGGACTGCATCGTCCACATCTCCCAGGAAGACCTTATCTACGACTCCAGTGATATGCTAAAAAGGTTACTGGTCTTCACGAACACAACGGAACGCACTGTGAGTCTCAGCATTCACTTGGAAGCGAGTCTTATGTACAACAGCTCCCGGATTGATGGCAACATCAAGGTGCTGCTCCAAGAGACAGCCAAACAGGCAGCCTACAACTCCACAATGATGTACGCCACCGGCCGCCTGGATGTCTTCCGCGCACTCCCGCTGCTCTACTCTCTGGCGCAGTGCAACCTGGACCTACCACCGAATGATTGCTGGGATTGCCTCAAGAATATCAGCAGCGCGGCAAAGAGTTTCTTCAAAGAGCAACATGGTGAATGGATTTCTGGTACGTGGTGCAATTTCAGGTACAGCACGAATCAGTTCTATGAGGGCCAGCCCATGCAGCAGATCGACTGGTCGGATGATGTGGATCCAACAACAAACATGCCGGCACGCATGCCAGCGCCAGGGCCGGTTGGTGTTCCCAGGCAGAAAGACGAGGATAAGCCGGTGCCAGCGCCAGGGCCAGTTGGTGTTCCCAGGCAGAAAGACGAGGATAAGCCGGTGCCAGCGCCAGGGCCGGTTGGTGTTCCCAGGCAGAAAGACGAGGATAAGCCGGTGCCAGCGCCAGGGCCAGTTGGTGTTCCCAGGCAGAAAGACGAGGATAAGCCGGTGCCAGCGCCAGGGCCGGTTGGTGTTCCCAGGCAGAAAGACGAGGATAAGCCGGTGGTTGTCGTGCCCAGACAGAAACACAAGAGTAAGCAAGACAATATGATAATTTCTTTCGCCAAAATTAGGTGGTCTTACCTTTTTGTTGTTCTAAAGTGAATATTCACCACCTCGTTATATCTGTTCTATTTCTATTCATATAATTCCTATCAACATCTTTATTACACTAAAATTGAACAGTTCAGCATCCTTATAGTGCCAAGTGCCTATCAGACTCAAGCATCGAGTGAAATGAAATTATGGAACTTATACAAGATCGTACTAGTTGCCAAAACTTTCACAGTGTGTGAATGACTTTGATTCTACAACTGTTGCTGAAATAAAAGAAAAGGTCCAGTTGATGAGTAGGTTAGTGTAGGAAGAGTAAGCAGGACTTTATACATATGAGTTATGGGTACCACCTTCTGATATAGATCTAGTGACCACAAACCAATTTTGATCATTTTGGAAGACATAATTAATTCATCTGGGTGCCTGATACACATTGATCAACACTTCAATTTAACAACCTTGCATGCGATGCAACCTTAGATTATATATCATATGTTGAAATATTCCTTGCATAAAGAAAAGGGTCCACTTTTCAACCATAAACTAGTGAAAAAGTTCAAATTTCAATCTTGAACTGCAAAACCAGTTGTTTCCAACCTTAAACTGTTGAATCCATTTAATAACCCCATTAGCCCTATTCCAAGTGGTTTTGAGCTGACTCAGAAGACACAGGCCATACGCGTCAGTAAATTGTCATCTTGGTAGGCTGAGTAAGGAATAAAAATAAAAGGGAAACTTAAATAAATTGCATAATACCCCCCCCCCCCCCCCTTCCGAATTATAAGATGTTCTAACTTTTTCTGAATCGGATGTTTGTAGACACATTTCAGTGTGTTTGTTCACTCATTGCAGCCCATATGTAGCTAGTCCATATATTGAAATATCCGAAGTGTTTATAATTCAGAACAGAGGTGATACTTTGAAAAATTATTTGTGTTACTAGATGTCCCGTCCATTTTATTTTCCCTGATTTTTCTGTATTTTCCTGAAGTTTCCAAAATATATCCTATTTTTATTTATTTTCATCAATTTGATTTTATTCTTTACTTAAGCTGTTAACATAGCAAGGTGCTGCCATGTATAAACTGATGCTATATGTCTACCACGTGCCATCCAAGTGAATGGATTCAATCATTCAAGGTCAAAAACAACTGGTTTCAGATTTTAAAGTTGAAAAGTAAACTTTTGCAATGTTACATTAATTTCATTATATTATATGTTCAAATATTCCTCGAAACGTAAATACCAAAGTTTATTGTGCAATCATATTTTGAATGGACTAATCAACTAAGCACCTCCGTTTGTGTGAAATCTTCCATTTTAGGGCATATAATAAAGGTTTTGGTCATTACAACTGTTGTGCTTCTATTAGCATCCTTTTTCTCCTTCATCGCTTGGTTTGGACTGGTCAAAAGGCACATAAAAGGTTAGTTGCGGAAATGCTACTACTGTACTCACAAATCTCTTAGGCTGTGGATCTAAGAAAAAATCTCTTAGGCTGTTTAGATTCATATATGTTCTGCATCAGAATTTCCTGAAAGGGTTACACAATCTCTGAATTTTGAATTTACGTAAAGTGAGCCCACAGGAAGGTGAAGAACTAGTCTGGGGAACTGGGAGGAGTTCAGAGTTCAAGCTTTTTGACTTCACACAAGTATCAGATGCTACAAGTAATTTCTCAGATGAAAATAAATTGGGGCAAGGTGGCTTTGGCCCAGTATACAAGGTAAATGAACACATTTATGTAGGTACACAAAGAGAACAAAATGAAACCTAGTTTGCATCAAGAGCTAAATTTGTACGATCTCATAGATTTCGTACATGCGCTTTAAGTTTACGCACAAGCATGGGGGTCCGAAGATAAGTACAGAAACTTTTATTTCGCAAGATGATATCACTAATTAAGCTCTTTTAAACCTCCACAGGGCCAGCTTCCGAAAGGTTTGGAGATAGCAATTAAGAGACTTGCTTCAAACTCTGGCCAAGGTTTCACTGAGTTCAAAAATGAAGTCCAACTCATAGCCAAGCTCCAGCACACAAATTTGGTTAGGCTGTTGGGATGTTGCTCGCAAGGAGAGGAGAAAATATTGATCTATGAATATTTGCCAAATAAAAGCTTGGACTCCTTTATCTTTGGTAATTGGTATTACTTCTTGTAGTTTGCAGTTACAGATTATGGGTTACCCCCCCCCCCCCTCCCCCCCCCCTCTAATATACATATATCATTAACTCATGTGCAGATGAAACTAAAAGGGTTTTATTAAAATGGAATAAAAGAAAATTGATTATTGAAGGGATAGCACAAGGACTTCTATATTTGCATAAACACTCTTGGTTACGTGTCATACATAGGGATCTTAAAGCAAGCAACATTCTTTTGGACAGTGAAATGAATCCTAAAATATCAGATTTTGGGCTTGCAAAAATATTCAGCTCAAATGATACTGAAGGAAACACAAAAAGGATTGCTGGGACATAGTAAGCTCTTCCTTAAGTCCATACTACTAAAGGTTAACCAAATACCAGATAGAAGTATAATTTTCTGTGTATCTTCACAGTGGGTATATGGCTCCGAGTATGCTTCAGAGGGTCTCTTCTCGATCAAGTCTGATGTATTCAGCTTTGGTGTGTTAATTCTTGAGATCATCCATGGAAAAAGGAACTCGTGTTTCCATCAATTTGGGGACTTCTTCAACCTTCTTGGATATGTAAGTATTTTCTATACTCAATGTGCAAAATTACTTATGTTCATCTGATGATCTTTGTGTAATACGTGTGTAAACTCCTGCAAGGCATGGAAGTTGTGGAAAGAGGAAAGATGGCTTGAGTTTGTCGATGAATCAATAGTTTCAGAGTCACATGCATCAGAGATAATGAGGTGTATCAACATCGCATTGCTGTGTGTACAAGAGAATGCAGCTGACAGACCCACCACGACAAGCATGGTTACAATGCTAAGCAGCGAAAGTATGACCCTGCCTGAACCTAAGCATCCAGCGTATTTCCACATAAGGGTAACAGAGGAAGAGCCACCTAGTGCTAATGATGTGACGATGTCTGCTCTACAGGGCAGATAGGGCAGATGGTACCATTCTGCATGATGTGTTTTTGTAATGTCGCTTTGCTGAGGGGGCTGCTTCTGTTGTAACACTAAATTTCTGACATAAACACACGCATATCTTTGGTTAAGCGTGTCATGAATTGCGAAGTGCAGTACAGTCTACTCCTGTTCAAACAGCAAAAGATGGTTAATTAGCATGCATAGTGTAATGCTGAATCGTACGCGGACGCCTCGGTTGCTAATTAGTCGTCAGCTTCGTATTCCTGAACAATGAATTGTGAAGCAGAGTGCTTCCTGTTTCCTTTTTTTTGTGTAGAAATGGTAATGGCTAGCTACAAACAAACGGGCGATGCACAGTAGGTTCAGATTATTCATGCAACCACAGAAGAGTTTGTACTGAACTGGAATCTCATAATCATAATGGCTGTAGGATCAAAGAGCTATTTGTACCGAATATTTTTGACAGGTATTTGTGCTGAATCTGTTCAACGCACTAGTCCCAACAATAAAAAGTCCCCGAAGCTAACCTCGCTTGACGACTCGAGTAAGCGGAATCGCGTACGGGCACCTTCGGAAGAGGGGGCGGGGAAGACGCGAGGCGAGATGCCTCGCCGCCGCCTCGATCTCGGCACGGCGTCAGAATCCCGGGGCCGCCACCAGATCCATAGCGGGGCAGCCGCCGGAGGTTGCGGCGGCGGCGCGACACTGGTCGCAGCGCTCGCGCACGCTGCCGCTGGGGTGGAGCGAGCGAGGGGGAGAGAGAGAGAGCGCCCGCTGAGCTGGGATGGGATGGACGGCGGACGGGCGGGTGCCGCGCGCCGGCCTGCCTACGAAAACGAAAGTCTGAACTGCACTTTGCACCATGAGAAAAAAGATAAGCTGAGCAAATGCTTCCTCCATTCCTAAATCTATGTCTTTCTAGGGATTTCAACATAGACTATATATGGGTGTATATAAACGTCTTTTATAGCGTAGATTCACTCGTTTTGCTCCGTACATAGTCTATATTGAAATCTTTAAAAAGACTTATATTTAGAAACGGAGAGGATACATGTGAAAAATTGTAAGATTAGTAGCATGGCATGGCTACACATAAAGAGAAATAGTTCGGTTCAGCAGTTACTGCATAGAGTATTAGTACTAAAAAAACTAAATAGACATGAACAGCTCTGAAACATCCACTCCAATACTTGCTTGAGTTGAGCACCACACAAGAGACAGGAACAGCTCTGATGGAAAAGAAGAAGGAAAGATAGAAAAACAATGGGAAAAGAACGGAGCTTGGTAACACGAAGAATGTAAAAAAAAAATCTAAAGTGACCCGATGAAAAAATAAAAATAAAAGAAACAAAAGGTTCATCCACACGGTGAAGATGTGGCGAAGTAAGATTCGATAAAAAACAAAATAGTGTCACCGTGTCCGAAGGTAAATGACTGCTCAACGAACACAAGACGATATGGCCATCAAACCAAACAAAGACATCAACTCGCACGTAAGATTCCAGTAATGAGACGGATAATAGACAACGGAAATTTCAATTTAGAATAGGCCTGACAAGTGACAACTACATTAGCAGATTCGGATATATCTGCAGGAGTCCTACTTCTACACCAGGACAATAATAATACTGCCGAAAAATTTAATAGTGAGCAGAGAGGATATACGATGCTGGCCATTTTATTGGCTTGGAATATATATATTCTTGTGCCGTTTCATCATCCAGACGATGGTCAAGAGCTCGCCGCCGCGGCTGAGCTGCCTGGCATGGGAATCCCTACTGCATTGGCCGGACGTGAAGCTGAGAAGACGTACCCATGAAACAAGAATGAGCTGCAACATATAATCGAGGAGTTCCCATCGTTCCCCGCGGTCCCTGTACCGTTCAATAACGGTTTGTGTCTCATCAGTGAATGCCGGAATAAAGTCTTCAAGTTTGTGAATGTCTTGGACCCGCGTCTGATGCCGTCCATAATCTGCTGCCGGGTCCAGCTGATGTAACAGCTTCAAGGCCCAGCCAGCACCAAGCGCAAGAGTTTCGTTTCTCTCGGAAAGGAGACTTGATTCGCCGTAGGTGTTGTACCTACTGCCCTCGGTTGCATTCATCTTCAGAAGGATGTTGGCAAGCTCGGTCTCTCTTGGGGTTGTTAGAGAACCGCTGGCTCCTCCTTTCACGCCATATTTCCTTCAAATCGAGGCAGGCCTTTTTGTAGTCGCCGGCCTCGTCACCTGGTGGCAATACCATGTGCTGGTGTTGCGCGAGGAGGAACATCATGTAATTTGACAGCGCTCGGATCTTCTTCTCGTCTTTGGCTGATGCTCTACTTTCTCTCCTTTGGGACTTTGTCCTGCACAAGAGGAAAATGTCCGTGGCGACGTGCAGCGCAATGATGTTCTTTTGGAAATTTAATTTCTTGCTATTAGTCCTCATATAATCATCAACTTCCCCCGTGGGACGCATGCAAGCCATTGTCTCCAATTCCAGCACTAGATATGTACACATAACTTCCAACAAGACATCCTTGACATCAACCTTCTTCTTCCCGTGTCCAGCGCAAAAATAAGAGATCATCTTCTCCAGTCCACCCTGAGCACTGCACTCTTGCAACAAGTTGTGCTGTCCGACTGCCGAGCCCGGCAACAACCTGTGGCCACTTGGGCCGCTTCTCAGTGGGAGCCGGGACGGATCCAGAGAGACCAGGAGGCGACGGAGTCACGGAGCCAATACCATGAATGCCTCACATACCGACGACGACCTGCCTTCTTGAGGCGGCCCAGCCGCAGCAAACTGGCCAGGAGGTTCCAGCGGAGGCGACCCAGAAGCAGCCCTTGTTTGCTTCCATCCTCCTGATCTGTACTATCAGGCAAGAATGCATAGGTCCAGGTGGACCCTAGTGCTCTGAGCAGCCATCTCACATCCAACAACAAGGTACCAGCAAGCAAGGTGTATGTGATCGCCCGATCTGCACTCTCCATCGCCTGGCCGTCTTTACTGTGGAAGAGATAGAGCGCCGTGGCGGTGGCGGGCGGCGAGACCAGACGGATGATGTAGCCACCCCATGTGTGGATCACGCTTGCCTTGGTGTATAACACGTCGTACATGAGTGACACCTCCATCTCAACCACCTTGCTCACATCCTTGCAACCAGAATAAGATGGGACATACCTCCTGCAGTCGACTTGATAGTCAGCGAAGGCACCCATGGTGACGCCCAGAAGGCCGTGAGCATCAAGCAGGGCGTTATCATTATCCTGCTTTCGGGCTTTGCCCTTAGAACTGAACTGCTTCAACATCTTCCTCCGGTTTGAGCGGCGAATGCTGTCGAAGGAAGCTCGCCGTAGCGCAACTGCCCTCTCCACATACTTATAGGAACCCAAGAAGAGCATGATGAAGAATGCGGCGCGCAGAGCCCCATCCCCGCGCATAAATCTTTGCTTGTATGAGCCACAGATGGCTCCTACGATTGCAAGGATGAGAACGGCCTTCTGGGTCGGCGACAGCCCCTTGTTCTCCAAGGCGTAGCTGGTGATGTTGTCCGGGCGACCAAGGTGGAGCAGCAGAAACGGCGCCCAGAACGCAAACATCTGCTGCTCTCTGTATGCGACCAACGCCTTGAGCTGTTGCTCGGTATTCAGGCGGCATCCCATATTTTCCTTACCTTCCATGATAAAACCCTTAGGCTGTTTCATGTAGACATTTTCTTTTAAATCACCATTCAGAAATGTCGTCTTAACATCCATTTGATGTAATTCTAAATCAAAATGAGCAACTAATGCCATTATGATTCTGAAGGAATCCTTACATGAGACTGGAGAAAATGTCTCATTGTAATCTATCCCTTCTCTTTGTGTAAATCCTTTTTCCACGAGTCGTGCTTTATACTTCTCTATATTCCCTTTAGAGTCATACTTAATTTTGTAGACCCATTTACAGCCTACTGTTTTGGCTCCTTTAGGAATTTCCTCTAAGTCCCAAACATCTTTGAAACTCATCGATTTCATCTCGTCTTCCATTGCCTTCATCCACATCTATGAATGAGGGCTTCTCATGGCTTCTTCATATGAGGTGGGATCTTTTTCCATATGAACCGTTTCTGTGTTATAAACTTTAAAGTTAGTAGAAATAGCTGACTTTCTTGGTCTTGTAGACCTTCTTAGGGCCTCAATTTCTGGCACGTTCTGTGCCTCAACTTCTGGCACTTCCTCTAAAATTTGTTGTTGCACCTCCCTTTCATGCTCAACAATGGGTTCAGTCGGCTCCTGATGGACAGGTTCCGGGTCTACCCCCAAGGTTGTCATGGATGGAGTTGCAACTGGTAGTGAGAAAAATGGCTCCTGAATCATCAGATTAGGTGCATGCACCCTCTTCTCCTCAAGATCAATTTTCTGAGTTACCAAGCTCCCCCTCATCATTTCGTCCTCAAAGAAGACTGCATGTCTCGTTTCTACAAACTTTGTATATCTGTCTGGGCAGTAGAAACAAAAACCTTTTGATCTGTCTGGATAGCCAATGAAGTGGCAACTTACTGTTTTGGGATCTAACTTTGCAATGTTTGGATTAAACATTTTGGCCTCAGCAAGGCACCCCCACACCCTGAAGTGTTGTAGGGAGGGTACCCTTGCTGTTCATAGCTCGTACGGTGTTTTGGGCACCGACTTGCTTGGTACTCTATTAAGAATGTGAATGGCGGTTTTAAGCGCCTCCATCCATAATCCCAATGGCAAGTTGGAATAACTCATCATGCTGCACACCATATTCATAAGTGTACGGTTGCGCCTTTCAGCTACTCCATTTTGCTGAGGTTCACCCGGCATTGAATACTGGGCAACTATGCGAGTCTCCTGTAAGAACTTTGCAAAAGGTCCAGGGACTTGGCCATATGGAGTGTGCCGACCGTAGTACTCTCCCCCACGGTCGGACCTTACTATCTTTATTCTTTTATCATGCTGATTTTCAACTTCAGCTTTGAATATTTTAAATTTAGCGAACGCTTCAGATCTTTCTTTGATTGGATAAATATAACCATAGCGAGAGTAATCATCTGTGAATGTTATGAACGAGTCATATCCATCCACACTTTTCACCGGAAATGGTCCACAAATGTCGGTGTGGATGATTTCTAGTGTGCTTGAGCTATGGATTGCACCTTTTTTGATTTGTTTTATATACTTTCCTTTAATGCAATCTACACATTGTTCTAAGTCTGAGAATTCTAACTGTGGAAGAATTTCACTTTTGACTAATCTTTCTATTCTCCCCTTCGAAATATGGCCCAAGCGACAGTGCCATAATTTCGATGAGTCGAATGTTCTCTTTCTTTTCTTTTGTTCTTTATTCGACGCGGAAACATGTTCATTCACATTGCATACAGAATGCGTTTTTTCACGAAGTGATAACAGATAAAGCTCATCATGTAGTAAAGCATTACCAACATAAGCATTATTATACCAGATGGCACACTTGCCATGTCCAAAATAACACTCATAATTTTCTTTGTCCAAACATGAAACGCTAATTAAGTTTCTATTACATGAAGGAACATAAAGAACATCTCTAAGTAGAAGCTTGAATCCATCAGCTAACTCCAAGGAGATGTCGCCAACAGCTTCAACTTCTGCTTTTATTCCATTGGCTACTTCAATGCCTCCTTCTCTTCTTAGCTTAGTCCGGGTCGAATGGAATCCCTGTAAACAATTTGCAACATGAACAGTTGCCCCTGAGTCAATCCACCAAGTAGATTTCAAAAACTGTGTGTACAAGGATTCATTTACTAAGGAAACAATGTTGTTACCTTGCTTTGCCATTAAGGACTTCAACCAAACAGTTTTTCTTGTAATGCCCAGTCTGCTTACAGTGGAGACAAGTGTCTTTGTCCACTGGGAAAGACTGTTGCTAACGCTGATGCTGATAGGGAGCTTTTCCTTGTGGCTTTGAAGGAGAATTTTTGTTGTTTTGATTGTAGTTCTTTTTCTTATGATCCTTCACATAGTTGAGTGTTCCACCATGTGAAGCTTTTAGTCTGTCCTCTTCTTAAACACACATAGCAATTGTCTTTTCTATGTCCCATGTTCCAGGTGACATATTATAATTCACAACAAAAGTTTCAAATTCCTTTGGCAGTGAAGCCATGACAAGGTGGACCAGGAGCTTTGGTTTGATCTCCAGATCCTCATCCATAGGCTTTAACTTTGCTGCCATATTGCTCATCCTCAAGATGTGCTCTCTTATTTCACCACCTGTGTATTATTCCGTCATAAGTTGTTTTAACACCTGGGTGGCATATATCTTTGAAGAGCCAGTGAACTGGCTCTTTATCTTTGTCAGCAACTCCGCAGCTGAAGCGCACTCTGCAATGGAGCTCACAACGATGCTCTTAATTGTATTCTTTATAAAGGCCATGCATTTTTTATTTGCATTGACCCACTTTTGGTTGGCTATGATGTAGGACATCTCCAAAGGAGCATAATCCCTTTTTCTTTTAGCCCATGCAGCATCATCCTCAGTAGTCTCTCTTACTGGCTCTGTAGGTCTGACCGGTTGTGGTTCTTTCAGAACCCAGTCCAGATCAGCACAAACAAATGTCAGTTCAACTTTCTTCCTCCAGTCAGTGTGGTTGTCACCTCTGAGTGTCGGAACTTCTTTTAGGCAACTCATCAAGTGAAAGCCTCCTGAAATCACAATTCAAGTGACATCAATATAACAATCATATGCATTAATCTAACGTTGGTCAAATTAAACATATAATTGTCTATGCAATTAAATCTATATTACCGTTGGGCAAAATACTAGAAATAAATGCACCTTTAAATTTCAATAATAAAACATGATCATGTTATTAACAACGTTGGTCATAAGAATAACATAAACATATTTATTCTAATTATAACTTTAACATGCTCTTTTAATAAATCTCTCTAAACTTTTATTTTCAAGAAAAAGAGCAATATTAATTCTGTACGCAGCGGAAAAACATGAATAAAATCATGAACTTTTTATTCTTTGCAGAAATTTTTCTTTGATCAAATGAAAAAATTCATGAACTTATTTAATAAAAATTCATGAACAATTCTTTTTCTGGAAATTTTCTTTTTATATTTCCAAAGACTTTTCTAAACAATAAATTTCGCTGGAAATATGTATTGCATAGAAAACAAAAAACAAGACTTTTGAATCTGCCCAAAACTGGGCAGAAAACATTAAAAGGAAAAAGCCTCAACCAGCTGTTGCCCCGCGGGCCTACTCGGCTCGCCGCGCCGCGCTAGCCGGCCCAGCCACTCTGTCTTTTGGCCTGGTCCGCGGTCACTTTCGGCCCAAAAGGCCCAACACGAGCTAGGGTTTCAATCTCGGCCGTTGAGTGTGATAGTACGAACCACCGCGCTTGTCGCTAGAACAAAACAGCCAACGCCGCACCATTCGTTCAAACCCTAGCCACATTCGTCTCGATCGATTCCTCTGTTCCTCTCGCATGCCACTCGGCTTCTCCGCCTCTTGCTCCGCGGCGGCGGTTTCTCTGGCACCCGGCTCGCCGGCGACGGTGGCGAGCGCCACCGCGCCGCCCTGCGCAAGCCTGCCCTTTTCCCCCGTCCTTTCCTTTGACAGCGAGCCCGAGAGAGAGGCGCTGCTAAGCACTCTGCCAAGCCCTCTCCCCCTTGCCGCTCGGGCATCTCTGCGCCCGCCGGCCACGCCGGCCGCCGGTGACGGCGTCAGGCCACCGCGCCGTGCGAGCCCGCTTCCTTTTCCCCGCACCATCTCCACCTCTTGTGGCAGAGAGGACGAGGCTACTTTGCTCTTTCTGCTCCCCTTTGTTTCCGACGACGGCAGAGCACTTTACGACGGCGTCGTGGTCATCCCCCTCGCAGGCTGCGCTTCCACCTTGCGGTGAGCGCGCCGCCGTCGAGCGGTTTGTTCGCGATGCCCTTTGCCCCGTGTGGGGTAGTTCTTCTTCCTAGATCCTCGGCTTGCCGATGCGATTCGGGATCAAGAGGAACGGCGCGGCCATGTGCGGCGGCGCAACTTTTCTTTTACCCTTGTTTTCCCCTCCTTTTCAGTTTGGGGTTAGCGTTCTTTGGGGGAAGGGGAAAATATGTTCTTTGATTTACTATTACTGTTGTTTCTTTCTACCGAAAAGGTCTAACCCGATCTGGCTGATACCATTGTTAGATATTTTGGATCGGGGTAGGCTAGATCTTCCGGTGAACCTACCTTCTTTGGGTGCGGATGAGCTCGATCCAGCACCGGCCATGGTGAAGTAGGGGCCGGTGATGGCAGAGAGATCGAGATGGAGAGGTGGCAGTGGTGCTTCCCGTGAGCACTGCGATTGCCCTAGATCGGAAGGGGATATCAGTGGTGCTTCCTCCGTTTCAAAATGAGCATACATTTAGCTTTGCTCTAAAGTCAGACAATCTTAAATTTGACCAAGTTTATACATAGATAAAACACCAATATTTGCTATCACAAAATTGGTATCATCAGACTCATCCTGAAGCATAGTTCCATATTTATACTTGTTCGATGTCATGATTGTTGAACTTTTCCCTTCAGTTTTGTCCTAACAAGGTTACATAGACATCGGCACTGTTTTATACATGAAATGTGTTTTCTGATCTCTGTAATCTGCTTGTGGTGTACTTCTTGCATGTACTAGCAACTGATTCAGGAATTGCACTATCATATACGTACAAGAGTACTCTGCTACAGAGAATGGGCAAACAAATAATCCCTCCCTCTGTGTAATTAGTAGTCCCAGCTACTTCGTGCCATTCTTTGAAGTGGTCACAAAATCCACATATAGCAGGCCTGAAGGTTGCCTGAGATGAATGGAGCTCAGCCGCGTGGACTGAAGGTTGCCTGCGGCAAATCGATTCCTCGACTGCTTTCTGGGCGAGAGAGAGAGAGTATTGGTGGTGGGCGGCGGCGGAGGGCAGCGTTCACATCGGTTCGCCGTGAGCCCGCGACGGCGCCGCCAGGAGCTGCCCCGCCCACCACGACGCGGACTCGCGGCAAGCTCTCGTCTCTTCTACGGCATGGGCTGCAATGTGATGTCCCGCTGCTACTGGAGGTGGAGCACTGCAGCTGGGAGGGTTGGGGATAGATTGCAGCACGGGATGGAAAAACAGAGATGGAGATGAGAGATGCAGAGAGAGGGAGAGGTGGTAGGTGAGATTCAATTCAACCGTGAAGCCGCGTGGGTCGAACCGTGGACGTCCGAGGTCGTCGCCTCCGAGTACGGCAAAATTGACAAAAATGCCTGTGTTCACAGAAAGAATGAACTCTAAAACCATTTCACCCAACTAACCCTTTCGAGTAATGCCCAACGCATTGGTGTTATACTACACCGCATAGCGCCCGTCTGACAGGCGTTACATGCCTCACCAGCGTGGCACCCCGAGGCCAGGCTGGGGCCCACCCTAGATGAGTAGCGTCCAACTAATAGGGCGCTATGCTACCTAGTGTAGCGTCTCTCGGTAAGGCACTCTGACTTAGTAACCGGTGCGGGTCGGCCCTCCCTAGCCAACACACACACAAAGTTGACAAACAGAGAGGGAGCGCCGCCGTTTTCTCTCTCGCCCCCTCTCAAATCCCTCCCCAAATCCTCTCGGTCTGAAGATTTCCTCTGTGAACTTCTGCCGCAATCCCTCCTAAAAGGTAATCTCTTCCGCCCCCCTTCTTTTCATCTGAAAAGTCCTTCACATTTTTCAGATTTGTTCAAGTTTGGGTGGAACCCTAGTTTTGCTTGGATTCAAAATTTATATGAAAAATTGAAATAGTGTGGTGTGATTTAGGATTTTTAGATCATTTGTAATCATTGGGGAACATGTGTGTTGTTGATTTGTATTCTAAATCATGCTTCCATAGCAATTTGTATGTATATATGAAATAATACTCACATTGAAATTATAATATATGATTGTTTAAATTCTTTTTAGTACCTATGTATGACTATTGAGATGAATACATATGAAATAGTGTTGCATATAAAATAATACATAGGAAGTATGGTCGTTTGCTCATATTCGGTTAGAAACCAAAACAATGCTCACATATGAAATAATGCTAGCGGAGAAGATGGTAATAAACATACTAGTTGGCAGTTTATAATTTGTGTTTAGTTCAAATTGATATGTCGTAATACTCTCACTTGTATGTTTGCAAAAGATTTCACACCTGAAGATTCGGTCTCATGAGCCTCGTCAAGTGGCATGTTGTATGATGAGCCGTACACATCATACATCGAGATGACTAGACTACTCCCATCCATCCAGCTTGTCAGCCGGTCGATGCCAGACCTGAACGCTGCAGCAATCACCTCACTTGCGGATCAGTGGAGGCCGGAGACGCATAGTTTCCACCTTCGGACCAGGGAGATGGCCGTGACACTTCAGGATGTTTCTGTGTTGGGTTTCGTAGTAATTTCAAAAAAAATTCCTACGCGCACACAGGATCATGTGATGCATAGCAACGAGAGGAGAGTGTTGTCTACGTACCCAACGCAGACCGACTGCGGAAGCGATGACACGACGTAGAGGAAGTAGTCGTACGTCTTCACGATCCAACCGATCAAGCACCGAAACCACGGCACCTCCGAGTTCGAGCACACGTTCAACTCGATGACGATCCCCGGACTCTGATCCAGCAAAGTGTCGGGGAAGAGTTCCGTCAGCACGACGGCGTGGTGACGATCTTGATGAACTACAGCAGCAGGGCTTCGCCAAAACTCCGCTACAGTATTATCGAGGAATATGGTGGCAGGGGGCACCGCACACGGCTAAGGAATCGATCACGTGGATCAACTTGTGTCAACTTGTGTGTTTAGAGGTGCCCCTGCCTCCGTATATAAAGGAGTAGAGAGGGGGAGGCTGGCCGGCCATAGAGGGAGGCGCAGGAGAGTCCTACTCCCTCTGGGAGTAGGATTCCTCCCCCCAATCCTAGTCCAACTAGGATTCCTCGGAGGGGAAGGGAGAGAGGGGGGCCGGCCACCTTCTCCTAGTCCTAATAGGACTAGGGGAGGGGGAAGAGGCGCAGCCACCTTGGGCTGCCCCTTTCTCCTTTCCACTAAGGCCCATGAAGGCCCATATGGCTCCCGGGGGGTTCCGGTAACCTCCCGGTAACCCGGTAAAATCCCGATTTCACCCGGAACACTTCCGATGTCCAAACATAGGCTTCCAATATATCAATCTTTACGTCTCGACCATTTCGAGACTCCTCGTCATGTCCGTGATCACATCCGGGACTCCGAACAACCTTCGGTACATCAAAATGCATAAACTCATAATATAACTGTCATCGTAACCTTAAGCGTGCGGACCCTACGGGTTCGAGAACAATGTAGACATGACCGAGACATGTCTCTGGTCAATAACCAATAGCGGGACCTGGATGCCCATATTGGCTCCTACATATTCTACGAAGATCTTTATCGGTCAGACCGCATAACAACATACGTTGTTCCCTTTGTCATCGGTATGTTACTTGCCCGAGATTCGATCGTCGGTATCCAATACCTAGTTCAATCTCGTTACCGGCAAGTCTCTTTAATCGTTCCGTAATACATCATCTCACAACTAACATATTAGTTGTAATGCTTGCAAGGCTTATGTGATGTGTATTACCGAGAGGGCCCAGAGATACCTCTCCGACAATCGGAGTGACAAATCCTAATCTCGAAATACGCCAACCCAACATCGACCATTGGAGACACCTGTAGTACTCCTTTATAATCACCCATTTACGTTGTGACGTTTGGTAGTACCCAAAGTGTTCCTCCGGTAAACGGGAGTTGCATAATCTCATAGTCATAGGAACATGTATAAGTCATGAAGAAAGCAATAGCAACATACTAAACGATCAGGTGCTAAGCTAATGGAATGGGTCATGTCAATCAGATCATTCTACTAATGATGTGACCTCGTTAATCAAATAACAACTCATTGTTCATGGTTAGGAAACATAACCATCTTTGATTAACGAGCTAGTCAAGTAGAGGCATACTAGTGACACTCTGTTTGTCTATGTATTCACACATGTATTATGTTTCCGGAAAATACAATTCTAGCATGAATAATAAACATTTATCATGATTATAAGGAAATAAATAATAACTTTATTATTGCCTCTAGGGCATATTTCCTTCAGTCTCCCACTTGCACTAGAGTCAATAATCTAGATTACACTGTAATGAATCTAACACCCATGGAGCTTTGGTGCTGATCATGTTTTGCTCGTGGAAGAGGCTTAGTCAGCGGGTCTGCAACATTCAGATCCGTATGTATCTTGCAAATCTCTATGTCTCCCACCTGGACTAGATCCCGGATGGAGTTGAAGCGTCTCTTGATGTGTTTGGTCCTTTTGTGAAATCTGGATTCCTTTGCCAAGGCAATTGCACCAGTATTGTCACAAAAGATTTTCATTGGACCCGATGCACTAGGTATGACACCTAGATCGGATATGAACTCCTTCATCCAGACTCCTTCATTTGCTGCTTCCGAAGCAGCTATGTATTCCGCTTCACATGTAGATCCCGCTACGACGCTTTGTTTAGAACTGCACCAACTGACAGCTCCACCGTTTAATGTAAACACGTATCCGGTTTGCGATTTAGAATCGTCCGGATCAGTGTCAAAGCTTGCATCAACGTAACCTTTTACGATGAGCTCTTTGTCACTTCCATATACGAGAAACATATCCTTAGTCCTTTTCAGGTATTTCAGGATGTTCTTGACCGCTGTCCAGTGATCCATTCCTGGATTACTTTGGTACCTCCCTGCTAAACTTATAGCAAGGCACACATCAGGTCTGGTACACAGCATTGCATACATGATAGAGCCTATGGCTGATGCATAGGGAACATCTTTCATATTCTCTCTATCTTCTGCAGTGGTCGGGCATTGAGTCTTACTCAATTTCACACCTTGTAACACAGGCAAGAACCCTTTCTTTGCTTGATCCATTTTGAATTTCTTCAAAATTTTGTCAAGGTATGTGCTTTGTGAAAGTCCAATTAAGCGTCTTGATCTGTCTCTATAGATCTTAATGCCTAATATGTAAGCAGCTTCACCGAGGTCTTTCATTGAAAAACTTTTATTCAAGTATCCCTTTATGCTATCCAGAAATTCTATATCATTTCCAATCAGTAATATGTCATCCACATATAATATCAGAAATGCTACAGAGCTCCCACTCACTTTCTTGTAAATACAGGCTTCTCCAAAAGTCTGTATAAAACCAAATGCTTTGATCACACTATCAAAACGTTTATTCCAACTCCGAGAGGCTTGCACCAGTTCATAAATGGATCGCTGGAGCTTGCACACTTTGTTAGCTCCCTTTGGATCGACAAAACCTTCTGGTTGCATCATATACAACTCTTCTTCCAGGAATCCATTCAGGAATGCAGTTTTGACATCCATTTGCCAAATTTCATAATCATAAAATGCGGCAATTGCTAACATGATTCGGACGGACTTAAGCATCGCTACGGGTGAGAAGGTCTCATCGTAGTCAATTCCTTGAACTTGCCGAAAACCTTTTGCGACAAGTCGAGCTTTGTAGACAGTAACATTACCATCAGCGTCAGTCTTCTTCTTAAAGATCCATTTATTCTCAATCGCTTGCCGATCATCGGGCAAGTCAACCAAAGTCCATACTTTGTTCTCATACATGGATCCCATCTCAGATTTCATGGCTTCTAGCCACTTTGCGGAATCTGGGCTCACCATCGCTTCTTCATAGTTCGTAGGTTCATCATGATCTAGTAGCATGACCTCCAGAACAGGATTACCGTACCACTCTGGTGCGGATCTTACTCTGGTTGATCTACGAAGTTCAGTAGTATCTTGATCTGAAGTTTCATGATCATTATCATTGGCTTCCTCACTAACTGGTGTAGGTGTCACTGAAACAGTTTTCTGTGATGAACTACTTTCCAGTAAGGGAGCAGGTACAGTTACCTCGTCAAGTTCTACTTTCCTCCCACTCACTTCTTTCGAGAGAAACTCCTTCTCTAGAAATGATCCATTCTTAGCAACGAATGTTTTGCCTTCGGATCTGTGATAGAAGGTGTACCCAACAGTTTCCTTTGGGTATCCTATGAAGACACATTTCTCCGATTTGGGTTCGAGCTTATCAGGTTGAAGTTTTTTCACATAAGCATCGCAGCCCCAAACTTTAAGAAACGACAACTTTGGTTTCTTGCCAAACCATAGTTCATAAGGCGTCGTCTCAACGGATTTTGATGGTGCCCTATTTAACGTGAATGCGGCCGTCTCTAAAGCATATCCCCAAAATGATAGCGGTAAATCTGTAAGAGACATCATAGATCGCACCATATCTAGTAAAGTACGATTACGACGTTCGGACACACCATTACGCTGTGGTGTTCCGGGTGGCGTGAGTTGCGAAACTATTCCACAGTTTTTCAAATGTACACCAAACTCGTAACTCAAATATTCTCCTCCACGATCAGATCGTAGAAACTTTATTTTCTTGTTACGATGATTTTCAACTTCACTCTGAAATTCTTTGAACTTTTCAAATGTTTCAGACTTATGCTTCATTAAGTAGATATATCCATATCTGCTCAAATCATCTGTGAAGGTGAGAAAATAACGATATCCGCCACGAGCCTCAATATTCATCGGACCACATACATCGGTATGTATGATTTCCAACAAATCTGTTGCTCTCTCCACAGTACCGGAGAACGGTGTTTTAGTCATCTTGCCCATGAGGCACGGTTCGCAAGTACCAAGTGATTCATAATCAAGTGGTTCCAAAAGTCCATTAGTATGGAGTTTCTTCATGCGTTTTACACCGATATGACCTAAACGACAGTGCCACAAATAAGTTGCACTTTCATTATCAACTCTGTATCTTTTGGTTTCAACATTATGAATATGTGTATTACTACTATCGAGATTTAGTAAGAATAGACCACTCTTCAAGGGTGCATGACCATAAAAGATATTACTCATATAAATAGAACAACCATTATTCTCTAATTTAAATGAATAACCGTCTCGCATTAAACAAGATCCAGATATAATGTTCATGCTCAACGCTGGCACCAAATAACAATTATTTAGGTCTAATATTAATCCCGAAGGTAGATGTAGAGGTAGCGTGCCGACCGCGATCACATCGACTTTGGAACCGTTTCCCACGCGCATCGTCACCTCGTCCTTTGCCAGTGCCCGCTTATTCTGTAGTCCCTGTTTCGAGTTGCAAATATTAGCAACAGAACCAGTATCAAATACCCAGGTGCTACTGCGAGCATTGGTAAGGTACACATCAATAACATGTATATCACATATACCTTTGTTCACCTTGCCATCCTTCTTATCCGCCAAATACTTGGGGCAGTTCCGCTTCCAGTGACCAGTCTGCTTGTAGTAGAAGCACTCAGTTTCAGGCTTAGGTCCAGACTTGGGTTTCTTCTCTTGAGCAGCAACTTGCTTGCCGTTCTTTTTGAAGTTCCCCTTTTTCTTCCCTTTGCCCTTTTTCTTGAAACTAGTGGTCTTGTTAACCATCAACACTTGATGCTCCTTCTTGATTTCTACCTCCGCAGCTTTCAGCATTGCGAAGAGCTCGGGAATAGTCTTGTTCATCCCTTGCATATTATAGTTCATCACGAAGCTCTTGTAGCTTGGTGGCAGTGATTGGAGAATTCTGTCAATGACGCAATCATCCGGAAGATTAACTCCCAATTGAATCAAGTGATTATTATACCCAGACATTTTGAGTATATGCTCACTGACAGAACTGTTCTCTTCCATCTTGCAGCTATAGAACTTATTGGAGACTTCATATCTCTCAATCCGGGCATTTGCTTGAAATATTAACTTCAACTCCTGGAACATCTCATATGCTCCATGACGTTTCAAAACGTCGTTGAAGTCCCGATTCTAAGCCGTAAAGCATGGCACACTGAACTATCGAGTAGTCATCAGCTTTGCTCTGCCAGACGTTCATAACATCTGGCGTTGCTCCAGCAGCAGGCCTGGCACCTAGCGGTGCTTCCAGGACGTAATTCTTCTGTGCAGCAATGAGGATAATCCTCAAGTTACGGACCCAGTCCGTGTAATTGCTACCATCATCTTTCAACTTTGCTTTCTCAAGGAACGCATTAAAATTTAACGGAACAACAGCACGAGCCATCTATCTACAATCAACATAAACAAGCAAGATACTATCAGGGACTAAGTTCATGATAAATGTTAAGTTCAATTAATCATATTATTAAAGAACTCCCACTTAGATAGACATCCCTCTAATCCTCTAAGTGATCACGTGATCCAAATCAACTAAACCATAACCGATCATCACGTGAGATGGAGTAGTTTCATTGGTGAACATCATTATGTTGATCATATCTACTATATGATTCATGCTCGACCTTTCGGTCTCCGTGTTCCGAGGCCATATCTGCATATGCTAGGCTCGTCAAGTTTAACCTAAGTATTCTGCGTGCGCAACTGTTTTGCACCCGTTGTATTTGAACGTAGAGCCTATCACACCCGATCATCACGTGGTGTCTCAGCACGAAGAACTTTTGCAACGGTGCATACTCAGGGAGAACACTTCTTGATAATTTAGTGAGAGATCATCTTATAATGCTACCGTCAATCAAAGCAAGATAAGATGCATAAAAAGATAAACATCACATGCAATCAATATAAGTGATATGATATGGCCATCATCATCTTGTGCTTGTGATCTCCATCTCCGAAGCACCGTCATGATCACCATCGTCACCGGCGCGACACCTTGATCTCCATCGTAGCATCGTTGTCGTCTCGCCAATCTTATGCTTCCACGACTATCACTACCGTTTAGTAATAAAGTAAAGCATTACATCGCGATTGCATTGCATACAATAAAGCGACAACCATATGGCTCCTGCCAGTTGCCGATAACTTGGTTACAAAACATGATCATCTCATACAATAAAATTCAGCATCATGCCTTGACCATATCACATCACAACATGCCCTGCAAAAACAAGTTAGACGTCCTCTACTTTGTTGTTGCATGTTTTTTACGTGGTTGCTACGGGCTTAAGTAAGAACCAATCTCACCTACGCATCAAAACCACAACGATAGTTTGTCAAATAGACTCCGTTTTAACCTTCGCAAGGACCGGGCGTAGCCATACTTGGTTCAACTAAAGTTGGAGAGGCAGTCGCCCGCAAGCCATCTCTGTGCAAAGCACGTCGAGGGAACCGGTCTCGCGTAAGCGTACGCGTAAGGTTGGTCCGGGTCGTCTCGTCCAACAATACCGCCGAACCAAAATATGACATGCTGGTAGGCAGTATGACTTGTATCGTCCACAACTCACTTGTGTTCTACTCGTGCATATAACATCAACATCATTAACCTAGGCTCTGATACCACTGTTGGGTTTCGTAGTAATTTCAAAAAAAATTCCTACGCGCACACAGGATCATGTGATGCATAGCAACGAGAGGAGAGTGTTGTCTACGTACCCAACGCAGACCGACTGCGGAAGCGATGACACGACGTAGAGGAAGTAGTCGTACGTCTTCACGATCCAACCGATCAAGCACCGAAACCACGGCACCTCCGAGTTCGAGCACACGTTCAGCTCGATGACGATCCCCGGACTCTGATCCAGCAAAGTGTCGGGGAAGAGTTCCGTCAGCACGACGGCGTGGTGACGATCTTGATGAACTACAGCAGCAGGGCTTCGCCAAAACTCTGCTACAGTATTATCGAGGAATATGGTGGCAGGGGGCACCGCACACGGCTAAGGAATCGATCACGTGGATCAACTTGTGTCAACTTGTGTGTTTAGAGGTGCCCCTGCCTCCGTATATAAAGGAGTAGAGAGGGGGAGGCTGGCCGGCCATAGAGGGAGGCGCAGGAGAGTCCTACTCCCTCTGGGAGTAGGATTCCTCCCCCCAATCCTAGTCCAACTAGGATTCCTCGGAGGGGAAGGGAGAAAGGGGGGCCGGCCACCTTCTCCTAGTCCTAATAGGACTAGGGGAGGGGGAAGAGGCGCAGCCACCTTGGGCTGCCCCTTTCTCCTTTCCACTAAGGCCCATGAAGGCCCATATGGCTCCCGGGGGGTTCCGGTAACCTCCCGGTAACCCGGTAAAATCCCGATTTCACCCGGAACACTTCCGATGTCCAAACATAGGCTTCCAATATATCAATTTTTACGTCTCGACCATTTCGAGACTCCTCGTCATGTCCGTGATCACATCCGGGACTCCGAACAACCTTCGGTACATCAAAATGCATAAACTCATAATATAACTGTCATCGTAACCTTAAGCGTGCGGACCCTACGGGTTCGAGAACAATGTAGACATGACCGAGACATGTCTCTGGTCAATAACCAATAGCGGGACCTGGATGCCCATATTGGCTCCTACATATTCTACGAAGATCTTTATCGGTCAGACCGCATAACAACATACGTTGTTCCCTTTGTCATCGGTATGTTACTTGCCCGAGATTCGATCGTCGGTATCCAATACCTAGTTCAATCTCGTTACCGGCAAGTCTCTTTACTCGTTCCGTAATACATCATCTCACAACTAACATATTAGTTGTAATGCTTGCAAGGCTTATGTGATGTGTATTACCGAGAGGGCCCAGAGATACCTCTCCGACAATCGGAGTGACAAATCCTAATCTCGAAATACGCCAACCCAACATCGACCATTGGAGACACCTGTAGTACTCCTTTATAATCACCCATTTACGTTGTGACGTTTGGTAGTACCCAAAGTGTTCCTCCGGTAAACGGGAGTTGCATAATCTCATAGTCATAGGAACATGTATAAGTCATGAAGAAAGCAATAGCAACATACTAAACGATCAGGTGCTAAGCTAATGGAATGGGTCATGTCAATCAGATCATTCTACTAATGATGTGACCTCGTTAATCAAATAACAACTCATTGTTCATGGTTAGGAAACATAACCATCTTTGATTAACGAGCTAGTCAAGTAGAGGCATACTAGTGACACTCTGTTTGTCTATGTATTCACACATGTATTATGTTTCCGGAAAATACAATTCTAGCATGAATAATAAACATCATGATTATAAGGAAATAAATAATAACTTTATTATTGCCTCTAGGGCATATTTCCTTCACTATGATCCTTGCACTTCCAATCGAGGGGAAACCTCTGTGTATGAGCACTGATTTTGAGGGGTGGCACCAACAGATGGAGTCCCTTATTGGTATGGCTCCTGTAGAGGCTGAAGACAAGAGTAAAGACAAAGTCTCAACCGCCGCTCCTTCCATGTGGATCGTACAGAACTTTGTGCATTGACCCGAGGACACTAATGATGATGTGACCAAGACGTATGCTCTTGTGTACGTGTGGTATGTTATCTGTAGGACTCTCTTTGGTGAAGGCGGTGGCAGGACCGCTCAATGGATGTGGCAAGGCGTTGACTGTCTTCGACAACAAACATATCTTGGTTTTGGCGACACTGGCCTACTTGTACTGACAGGTAATCAATTGCTCATTTTAAGTTTATTTGTACATTACCAATGCAAACTTGTCTTTAATTGAATCATGTTTGCCTTTACGTCCAGTTGGACGAGATGCTTGTCGTAGGTCCTCAAAAGGCGCCGGAATTAGTGGTCCTATGCTCCTACTTTCGGAATGGAGTTGGGAACGCCTACCAGTTGAACACCCGAAAGAGGTATCGTTCAAGGCTTGGGACGATCATGGCAACCCTCTACGGCTACCCACTTACAAGTGGGACGTGGTATCAGAGATCACGAGCGATGTCGCTATCATGTATAGGCAGTACACCAATGAGATGGATACGCTTATCGCTGAGCAGGTAAATATTGACATTACATCACTCACTCGCATGCTCTCTATGAAAACTCAACATCAATGTTGTTGTGCTATGTTGCAAGTGGAATGGCAGCCATATGGTGTCGGGGATAGCTTCGGTGTAGCATTGCTCTTTGGAGAACCCATTTCCTCTCTGCCTTCCCAAATCCCTGTCGCACGATTTTCTTCACTAACCTCGGGGCATCAACCCGGACCCTCAAAACACCATTGAACATCTCGATCAAACTGTCCGGACGCACTTTGCCATCCAACATGGACTCATATTTTTTTTCACGAACATGTTCACCCGTCCGTTTTCTTGTAAACCGGAAGCAAATCAGGAGGCTTTGCGAGAGTCCGGACCTTCGCCAGTAGGACTCCGACATCCCCGGCCCACCCAAAACTGAGGCGGAACAAGCGCATTTGGAGCGGGAAACACTGTTTCTGCACCAAAACCCACACTTTTCCCACCCTCTCTGCTTTGATAGCCTCCATGCTCCACCCCAACTCTCGTGCTTTTTCGCCGTCCCTTGCCACATGGACCAGTTCAAAGAGCTGACGGAGCTGGTGGAAGTGGAGGATCCAAAGAAAGCGACCGCCCGCAAGATCAACTTTGGCGGCACGACAAGCCCGCCGTTTCAAAAGGAAGGCAAAAGATCAAGAGGAGGCGACAAAATGGCAAAAAGAAGGGGCGGGGCAGGGATGTGATGTAGGGGGCGGTCGGTGGCGGGGACGCAGGGTGGCACCACCATCATCTGCTCATCACACTGTTGTTTAAACCAGATAATCATGGAAATCCTGAGAAAAGCACTCCGATATTGCCCCTGATGATTAATGAATGTGAGAGATCGCGAAACATGGAGATAAATCACCCCTTAGAAGGAAAATGGAAAATGAAGAAGGAATGGAAGAAATTGTAGGAGCATTAGTCTATCCAGAGCGCAAGACGACGTTTGATACGAGCTATACCTGGCCATACCTCGGGCTTTGGACCGGGCTTAGCCAAGCCCGACGCAAAAAATCCGGGTCTGGACCCGGCCCGGCCCGGCCATCAGGCCTGTTTTCTGGTCCCGCGCCCGGCCCAAACATGTAAAAGCCCGTCGGGCTCTGGGCCGGCCCGTCCCGACCTTCAGAAAAGTGCAAAAACGACGGGCCCGGGCCCCGCCCGGCCCGACCATCGGGCTCAAAATCTAGGCCCGAGCCCGGCCCGGGAGCAGCGTCGGGCCGGGCCGGGTCGGGCTTTTTCGGGCCGGGCTTCCCATGGCCAGGTATAATACGAGCACGCGTGCGTGTACTGCCAGCGGCTCTATGAGGTCCAACCCTCCAACAATTATAAAGGCGAGGCGACGAAGACTCCCTGGAGACGAAGACTCCCCGGAGCTGTTCGCGGTGCTTAAGACCGCAAAAGGTAGAAATCAAGAAGGAGCATCAAGTGTTGATGGTTTAACAAGACCACTGGTTTCAAGAAGGGCAAGGGCTAGAAGGGAAACTTCATGGATGGCAAACCAGTTGCTGCTCCAGTGAAGGAACCCAAGGTTGAACCCAAACCCGAGACTAAGTGCTTCTATTGTAAGGGGAACGGTCACTGGTAGCGGAATTACCCCAAATGCATGGTAGATAAAGAAGGCTGGCAACTTCAACAAAGTATATACATGTTATTAATGTGTACCTCACTAGTACTCCTGGTAGCACCTGGGTATTGGATACCGGTTCAGTTGCTATTATTGGTGACTTGAAGCAAAAACTACGGACTAAACGGAGACTAGCTAAGGGCGAGGTGGCGATGTATGTTGGAAGTGTTTCCAAAGTTGATGAGATCACCATCGCACGCTCCATCTGCCTTCGGGATTAGTATTGAACCTAGATAAATGTTATCAGGTGTCTACGTTGAGCATGAATATGATTAGATCATGTTCATTGCAATACGGTTATTCATTTAAGTTAGAGAATAATGGTTATTTTGTTTACATGAATAATACTTTTCATAGTCATGCACCCTATGTGAATGGTTCAGTGAATCTCGGTCGTGGTAATACACACGTTCACGCCAAAAGATGTAGATAGTGCCACTTTCTTGTGGCACTGCCGCTTAATTAGGTCATATTGGCGTAAGATGCATAAAGAAACTCTGTGTCGATGGATGTTTGGAGTCACTTGATTTTGAATCGCTTGACACATGCGAGCCATGCCTCATGGGCAGGATGACTAAGACCCCGTTTTCAGGTACAATGAAACGGGCAAGTGACTTGTTGGAAATCATACATGCTGATGCGTGTGATCCAATGAGAATTGAAGCGTGCGGTGGATATCACTATTTTCTCATCTTCACTGATGGTTTGAGTAGATATAGGTATATTTACTTAATGAAGCACAAGTTTGAAACATTTGAAAAGTTCAAGCGATTTCAGAGTGAAGTTAAGAACCATCATAACAAGAAGATCAAATTCCTACGATCTGATCGATGAGAATTTCTGAGTTATGAGTTTGGCAATCACTTAAGACATTGTGGAATTGTTTCACAGTTGAAGCCACCTGGAACACCACAAGGTAATGGTGTGTCCGGACGTCGTAATCGAACCTTATGAGATATGGTGCAATCTATGATGTCTCTTACCGATCTACCGTTTTCATTTTGAGGATATTCGTTAGAGATAGCTGCATTCACTTTAGATAGGACACCATCTAAGTCCGTTGAGACGACGTCGTATGAATATGGTTTGGCAAGAAACCAAAGTTGTCGTTTCTTAATGTTTGGGGCTGCGATGCTTAAGGCTTCAGCCGGAGAAGCTCGAACCCAAAAGCGGACAAACACATCTTCATAGGATACCCAAAGGTGACAGTTGGGTATACCTTCTATCTCAGATTCGAGGGCAAATTGTTTGTCGCTAAGAACGGGTCCTTTCTCGAGAAGGAGTTTCTCTCGAAAGAATTGAGTGGGAGGAAGATAGAACTTGATGAGGTTGTCGAACCTTTACTTCAACCAGAGAGTGATGCAACACAGAAAGATGTTTTCTGTGGCGCCTACGTCTGTTGAATAGGAAGTTAATGATAGTGATCATGAAGCTTCGGATCAAGTTGCTATCGAACCTCGTAGGTCGACAAGGATATGTACTACTCCTGAGTGGTACGGTAATCCTGTCTTAGATATCATGTTGTTAGACAACAATGAACCTACGAGCTATGGAGAAGCGATGGTGGGCCCGTATTCCGACAAATGGTTAGAAGCCATGAAATCCGAGATAGGATCCATATATCAGAACAAAGTATGGACTTTGGTGGACTTGCCCGATGATCAGCAAGCCATTGAGATAAATGGATCTTTAAGAAGAAGACGGACGTGGGCGGTAATGTTACCGTCTATGAAGCTCGACTTGTGGGAAAGAGTCTTTTCACAAGTTCAAGGAGTTGACTACGATGAGAATTTCTCACCCGTAGCGATGCTTAAGTCCGTCGGAATCATGTTAGCATTAGCTGTATTTTTCAATTATGAAATCTGACAGATGGATGTCAAAAACAAGTTTTCTTACCAGTTTTCGTAAGAAAGAGTTGTATGTGATACAATCAAAGTTTTGTCGATCCTAAGGATGCTAAAAGGTATGTTGGCTCCAGCGATCCTTCTATGGACTAGAGCAAGCATCTCGGAGTCAGAACATATGCTTTGATGGAGTGATCAAAGCTTTTAGGTTTATACAATGTTTGCTAGAAACTTGTATTGACAAGAAAGTGAGTGGGAGCACTATAACATTTCTGATAAGTATATGTGGATGACATATTGTTGATCCAAAATAATGTAGAATTTCTGGAAAGCATAAACGGTTGTTTGAAGAGTGATTTTCAAAAGAAGACCTGGATAAAGCTGCTTACATATTGGGCATCAAGATCTATAGAGATAGATCAAGACGCCTGATGATACTTTCAAAGAACGCACACCTTGACATGATTTTGAAGGAGTTCAAAATAGATCAGTCAAAGAAGGGATTCTTACCTGAGTTGTAAGGTGTGAAGTTGAGTAAGACTCAAAGCTTGACCACGGCAGAAGAAAGAGGAAGGACGAAGGTCGTCCCCTATGCTTTTGTCATAGGCTCTATACGGTATGCCATGCTGAGTACCGCACCTGATGTGTGCCTTGCCACATGTCTGGCAAGAGGGTACAAAGGTGATCTAGGAGTGGATCACCAGATAGCGGTCAAAATTATCCTTAGAGGAATAAGGAAATGTTTCTCGGTTATGGAGGTGATAAAGAGTTCGACGTAAAGAGTTACGTCGATGCAAGCTTAACACCTATCCGGATAGCTCTGAGTAGAGATACCGGATACGTATAATGGAGCAACAATTTGGAATAGCTCCAAGTGGAACGTGGTAGCAGCATCTACGATATGACATAAAGTTTTGCGAAATACATAGGGATCTGAATATTGCAGACCCGTTGACTACAACCTCTCTCACAAGCATAACATGATCAAACCCAGAACTCATTGAGTGTTAATCACATAGTGATGTGAACTAGATTATTGACTCTAGTAAACTCTTTGGATGTTGGTCACATGGCGATGTGACCTGTGAGTGTTAATCACATGGCGATGTGAACTAGATTATTGACTCTAGTGCAAGTGGGAGACTGTTGGAAATATGCCCTAGAGGCAATAATAAATTAGTTATTATTATATTATATTTCATTGTTCATGATAATCGTTTATTATCCATGCTAGAATTGTATTGATAGGAAACTCAGATACATGTGTGGATACATAGACAACACCATGTCCCTAGTAAGCCTCTAGTTGACTAGCTCGTTGATCAATAGATGGTTACGGTTTCCTGACCATGGACATTGGATGTCGTTGATAACGGGATCACATCATTAGGAGAATGATGTGATGGACAAGACCCAATCCTAAGCCTAGCACAAGATCGTGTAGTTCGTATGCTAAAGCTTTTCTAATGTCAAGTATCATTTCCTTAGACCATGAGATTGTGCAACTCCCGGATACCGTAGGAGTGCTTTGGGTGTGCCAAACGTCACAACGTAACTGGGTGGCTATAAAGGTGCACTACGGGTATCTCCGAAAGTGTCTGTTGGGTTGGCACGAATCGAGACTGGGATTTGTCACTCCGTGTAACGGAGAGGTATCTCTGGGCCCACTCGGTAGGACATCATCATAATGTGCACAATGTGACCAAGGAGTTGATCACGGGATGATGTGTTACGGAACGAGTAAAGAGACTTGCCGGTAACGAGATTGAACAAGGTATCGGGATACCGACGATCGAATCTCGGGCAAGTATCGTACCGATAGACAAAGGGAATTGTATACGGGATTGATTGAATCCTTGACATCGTGGTTCATTCGATGAGATCATCGTGGAGCATGTGGAAGCCAACATGGGTATCCAGATCCCGCTGTTGGTTATTGGCCGGAGAGTTGTCTCGGCCATGTCTGCATGACTCCCGAGCCCGTAGGGTCTACACACTTAAGGTTCGATGATGCTAGGGTTATAGGGAATAGATGTATGTGGTTACCGAATGTTGTTCGGAGTCCCGGATGAGATCCCGGACATCACGAGGAGTTCCGGAATGGTCCGGAGGTAAAGATTTATATACGGGAAGTCATCATACAGTCACCGGAATAATTCAGGGGGTTACCGGTATTGTACCGGGACCACCGAAGGGGTTCCGGGGGTCCACCGGGAGGGTCCACCTGCCCCGGAGGGCCCTATGGGCTGTGTGTGGAGATGGACCAGCCCCTTAGTGGGCTGGGCGCCTCCCCCCTAGGGCCCATGCGCCTAGGGTTTGGGGGAACCCTAAAGGGGGGCGCCCCCTTGCCTTGGGGGGCAAGGCAACCCCCCTGGCCGCCGCCCCCTTCTCAGATTGGATCTGAGGGGGCCGGCCCCCCTCTCCCTTGCCCCTATATATATGTGGGGGGTGGGAGGGCAGCCGCACCCAAGTTTTGGCGCAGCCCTCCCCCTCTCCCAAGTCCTCCTCCTCTCCCGCGGTGCTTGGCGAAGCCCTGCAGGATTGCCACGCTCCTCCTTCACCACCACGTCGTCGTGCTGCTGCTGGATGGAGTCTTCCCCAACCTCTCCTTCTCCTCTTGCTGGATCAAGGCGTGGGAGACGTCACCGGGCTGCACGTGTGTTGAACGTGGAGGCGCCGTTGTTCGGCGCTTAGATCGGAATCAACCGCGATCTGAATCGCTGTGAGTATGACTCCTTCATCCGCTTTCTTGCAACGCTTCTGCTTAGCGATCTACAAGGGTATGCAGATGCACTCCCCTTCCCTTCGTTGCTAGATTACTCCATAGATTAATCTTGGTGATGCGTAGAAAATTTTAAATTTCTGCTACGATCCCCAACACGCTTCTACCTGGTCGATCGGCTGAGGGTGGCGCCGGCGGGGAAGAGAACGGCTACGGGTGGGGAGACGGAAGAGGGCGGCTATGCGCGGGCGTTCGAGGGGATCGAGGTGCGTACGACGGTGGCGTCTGGGGATCGATAGGAGAGTCTTTGTGCGGGGTGGTTTTTTTTTGGAGGGGGGCGTGCGTGGGTAGGACGAGGGGATGAAAAATAACCGGTTGAAAAAAAACTCAGCAAAAATAAACCATGGATACTACTCCCTCCGTTCCGAATTACTTGTCGCAGGTATGGATGTAACTAGATGTATTTTAATTCTAGATACATCCATTTATGCGACGAGTAATTTAAAACGGAGGGAGTATTGACCAACTCAGACATTAAAACTAGAGATTCATACATGCTACCAAACACACCCTTAGAGCATATATGCCCGGACCTGTCTCCTCATGCACCATAAACTTTTAGGCAGATAGTCTGGACAACGCCCGTATATAAAAATTCACACACCTACCCTCAAAAACCATCTGGTACAGCCGGAGCTCATTGGTTTTGTTGCCTGCATTCATGACGCTGCTCCGACGCGCCGCCTGAGAGGTCAAGCCCCGACTATTTAAGCCGGACGACGAGCCAAACCCTAGCCGCCCCTCACATTTCCCCCTTCCCATCCCATTTGCGCCGTCACATCCCGTCTTTGTCGCGCACGTCGGAGCACCGTGTCTTTCCGAGAATGGCGCGCATGAAGATCACGCACTACAAACTTCTCACGCTGGAGCGTCGCACCCAGATTGCGGTGGTTGTCCACGCCGTTGAGACTAGGCACATGAGCGGCGTTGTGGCTGGTCTTCCTCCGACCTCGGACACAGAGGGGGATGCTTCGCACTTGAAGGAGGCGGTCCGACAGTTGACCATGGTGGTCCCCAGGTTGGAGATGGCGGACACCTCCGTCGGCAAGGACGACGTTGTGCCCCACTTCTCGATGGAGATGTCTTGGGAGCAAAACCGCCTCACCATGGAGGAGAAGCAACTCATGGCGGAGGTGCAGCTGGAGGCAGCTGTCGCATTCACTGAGCTCTACGCCGACCCAACACTCATTGCTGAAAACCGTGCCATCCTCAAGTCCATCGAGGATGAGCGGGTGGTGTCGGTGAACCACCGCAAATCTTCATCTGCAATCAAGAGTGGGAGGAGACATTTGCGGAGGAGGACGAGCAAATGCCTCCCCCGGCCAACGACCACACGTCCAACGGCTTTGGTGAGGGTGTGATCCCAAACCTCCTCGGACGAGGAGTAGAGTGTACTATGTACTGTAGTTTTTATTTCCTTCGTTGTACCTCCTTTATCTATGAATCTATATGAATGAAATTTGCTTGTAGCTTGTTTGCAATTCTATGTTGCATTTTTTTTTGAGATTTGCAATTCTATGTTGCATTTCTTTGAAGCAGAATTCTATGTTGCATGAGTTTGCATGGTTTTTTTAGGGGAGTTTGCATGGTTGAACTTTCTTTTAGGATCACTAGTAAGCGTGCACGTGCAACTCAAGTATAATCGTAGAAATAAATTTCTTGAGTCATCCTAGTTAACACATAATTATCTCGTATCGAACATGCACACAGTGGACTTCTCAAGCAAACAACCATACATAATTAACAAAACCAATTAATTCAACAGTAACTTAGCCAAACTACAAGTCAGACCAGAGATGTACAACAGAACCAACTCCAACTCTGCCTCATGACCGGCAAAGGTATTCTACAATATAATGGTTTCAAACGTGCATGATGAGTGCGGTGCAGGGAGGGGGATCCGAAAACAGTTTCCCTTTATTTACAGAATCAGAAAATAATCACCAAAAGAGAGTGGAAAGCATGGACACATTGGGTACTATTTTCTCAAAGCAGGTTCTACCAAGGGAACATCAGATTACACCTAGTTTCTGGTTCTGCTTTCAGTCCATGGACACATACAACATATGCATATGTTACTGGTTTCTGGTTCAGATTACACCTAGTTTCTGGTTCTGCATATGTTACTGCTCCCAGTAAAGCAATTAGCTTTGATGGCCTTGCTGATTGTACAAAGCTCCAAGAATCCTCCTATACATGTATTTACAGAGGTCTAATAACGCTAAACCACAAATCCTCCTACACATGTTCACCACTAAAGCAATTGACTATGATAGTCCAAGAACAATATTCAGTAGAATAGCAGTAGAGACTAGAGAGACATATCTCGACAGATAGGAGAGAAACTGCACAGTGAGGGAGCAAAGCGAAGATGGGAGATGGGACTGAACCTGGGAGCCCCATCCGATCACGACAGAGGACATGACACCCTTGACGCCTCTGGGAGCAGTGGGAAGAGGTTGCACCTGCCCGCCACCATATACCACAGAGGCACACACAAAACAAAAAAAACATCAGAAACCAATTCCTGGAGAGGGAGAAGGAATAGGAACGGGAGTGCAGGTGTAGACCTCGTCGTGGCTGGCGAGGGAGATCTTCTCCTTGTCGAAGACGCCGATGTCGAAGTCGAGCGTGCAGCCCTCCGCCATGCAGCCGCCACGGCACCATGAGCATACAAAATAATCTCCATCACCGGCCATAGTCTCCTCGGGATTCTAGCATATCAATGTTGCATTTTTCCAAGCAATCTATGACCTGGAAAAAATCATGTTCTTCATATTATATACAACGAAGAATAAGATTCTAGCATCAATGTTATGCATTTCAGTACTGATTAACAAAGTCTCTTTTTTCATAACTATCTTAGCTAAAAAATGTTTGTAGTATGTCTTAGGCTCTTGGCTAATTCTGGGCATAATAGTCTCACAGTGCATCTGTTGTTCTTTGAATCTCAAAGCGGAACACAATGCTAGTAAATAAAAAGACTAAAAACATAAACAGTTGTGGAACGCCATCGCAGCTGATTAAAATCGCTAAAATAAGGTAGAAGAGATTAATGAAAATATACAGTCCAAAATGGAGAAGTTGAATGAAAATTTTAGTAAGATGAGAATTGGCAATGTAGCTTCATACAACTGGGGCTTCTCTAAAAGCAGCAATTAGAACTGTTGTACATACATGAAATTGCTTAGTAGCTTTCTTCAGCATTCAGAATAGAAATCCCACGACGATGATTGGTTGCTCACCTTGCTGCATGCTGCAATCCGATTAAGAGAACATTATGTGAAGACAAATCCATGAGATTCAGTTAGAAGTTGTCCTGCAATGAAGGTTGCAGTATTATTGGTGCAAACATTACCTGTGGATTCACCGGTCGGTCTAAAGTAACAAACCAACTGTCAGCAATTGATGGGAGGTATCCACTGTTGTTTTTTCTCGCATCATGCCAGTTGTCAAACTTCGAATCACACACAAAACATACCGGTGGCAGATTTCGCGTCCCCTGACGTTCCACAACAATAGCAACAGAATGGGAGCAATATCTGCCATTGATTTCAGAGCTGTAGTGTTTGCGTCCTCTTCGCGGACCAACATCGTGGCAGCAGCGGAGCTTGGGTTATGGGCGCAACAGCAATGAAGGTGTGAAGACATGCATATATCTTATTTAGAAAATAGCACCAAAAGGAATTGTGTCTGTCTCCCACCACCAGAGCAGATCTATCTCTTCCTACAAATGGGTTAACAATTGTAATGAATCCGACATGGTTACTGGCAAGTAACCAGGGGAGGGGCACATACCTCGTCCTCAAGCTGCAAAAGGTCCGAAAATCAAAGAACATACCTCGTCCTCAAGCTGCAAACTAAATTTAAACGAAACTGCATTCAGTATATAAGCAAAAAAAAAATCAATGAAATTTTTGTCAAAAAAAAATCAATCAATGAAACACTTTTGAAACAGAAGAATGATGGTAGACTGATAGGAACCTATTCCTAGATTTTTTGTACCAACCTATGATTTATAAGGGAGGATTAGTAGAATCATACAACTTTTTACCATTCATTCATCTCACAAGCGAGCACATGAAAACCCAATGGGCTGGAAATATCAGGCAACATAGCAGACCAAAAGCTTGACACATAACACATTACCTGCAAAAAAGGTTGTGGCACATTGTGTGAACAATCTGGCAGCAGACTGGAAAATTCTTTAATATATCATGATAAAAGATCCAATAAAGTTGTGGAATTATCAACATCAAGGCTCCTTTAATATGCTAGACAAAGAACTCGAGCACCTTTTGGTGAAGAAGGGAACATGCTACATTTAAACTAATCCATCATATCCAAAAGTAATATTTCACATGTTATTTTGCTAAAAATTAACTTGATCCATATAACTTGTGAAGTGTAGACAAAGCTTGCAGTAATGACTAATTCCATACCTGAGACATCCAGAAAGCATATGCTTGGGTTCTAATGTTCTACGTATTGGAAATAGAACGTGTGGAGACATCTTCAAGAATCTGAATGCTTGTTCGGGAGTAGTCCTACATATTACAGAACAGCCTCATGCTAACGCAACTCTGCTGGAGGCATGATCGCCATAAAACACAGAGCATAGAAACGATCTGCGTAGCAGCCCAAACACACACAGTCAAATCGACCAAAGGCAAAATGAAACTCGCCTAGGGATTAAGGTTCCTCACCATCTGCCTGCCTACGGCGAGGGAGGAGCAAGTAGATCGCAGTGCTGCATGCTTGCAGTGGGACGGACTCAGCGGCGAGCAGTTCTCTCAGGCGCGCGAGGAATGACGCAGACAATAGTTGCCGCCGTTCGGCTGGGACCTTGGCGCGGGGTGCGTCAACGACGCTAGGAGGGAGGGGGAAGCCGCGGCGCGGTGGCTCTGGAGGGAAGGAGGAGGCGGCGAGAGAAGATGGCCATCCTTGCAGGCGCGGGGAGAGGGACGGCGTGAGGAGGGGAAGGGAGGAGCGGCGGCGCATGATCCGTCCTTCTCGATCGGGGCTCTCAGGTGAAGTCGATCGACAAATTTAGGGGAGGGGCCGCGGGGATTGGTAGACCACGCCGGCAGAACATTTGATCTGAAACGTTGATCAAAGTGGCAGACCATTAAATGTAGCATGGACAGTAGGATGCGTTTAACTTTATTTGATCGAAAGGTCCTGATTATTCCGTGTACAATTTGTTGGGTGGCTTTAGGGGGACTTATGTTTGCTTTTTTAATAGAAGTATAGAAGTATATATTTGCATATGGTTGAACAGACGAACATTTAAGGGGCGGGCGGGACATACATTTTCTTTTTTGAGGGGTTCCACGGACATACATGGGCTCATGCTTCAGGCTTGGATTCTGTCCGGCCCAACAACTTGATGAAAATGGGCCGACGCATCTCCTCTCGATCACTCCACCGATCAGAACAGATCACCCCGCCGCCGCCATTTCTGTCACTCCCCCGAGCTAGGGTCTCCGCCGCCGCCGCCGCCATCTCCGTCACTCACCCGAGCTAGGGTCTCCGACCTCCGCCCCCCGCCGGCGCCGCGCCCCATGGATCGTCCGTGCAAGCAGGCGGCGGAATCGGGCTCCCGCGTCCCGGACGAGCTGCTGGAGGACATCTTCGCGCGGATGCCGGCCAAGTCGGTGCAGCGCTGCCGCTGCCTCTCTCGCGCCTGGGCTGCGGTGCTCTCCTCCAGCGGCTTCGCCGACCGCCACCTCCGCCTCGCCAACCGCCGGGACGGCTCCCGCAGCCTCTTCTTCCTCCCAGATCCCGGCTCGGGCGACGACACCACGGTGCACGCGTGGTCGCCCCGCCGCCCCCTCGTCGCCGTCCTCCGCGACGAGCGCCTCCGCCGCGTTGCCGCCGTCACCCGCCAGTGCCGCGGCCTCGTCCTTCTTGAGGCCAAAGGCGATAACCTGATCTCCGTCTGCAACCCGGCCCGCGGGCACTCCAGCTACACGGTGGACCACTACGTCTACAACCCGTCCACCGGCCAGGTGACGGCGCTCCCGGAGGGCAAGGAGGCGTCCGGCGTCTGGCCGCAGAACCATGCCATCCTCGGGCTCGGCTACGACACAGGCATCCGGAAGCACAAGGTGGTGCGCCTCTACTGCCGCGGCGAGCTCCCTCCGGCGTGCGAGGTCTATGTGCTCGACTCCACGGGGTACTGGCGGCCGCCGTCCGGTGCCGCCAGGACGATGCCGCCGGCCTCGGCAACCAATTACTGCACCGACCAGAGCGTCTTTGCGCAGGGCCACGTGTACTGGGCCGCCCAGCCGCACAAGAAGTACACAGGCAAAAGGGTCATCATGTCATTCTCGATGGCAGATGAGGTGTTCGGGATTTTGCCACCACCAGACATGGACACGGTGCACTGGCGAATAACAGAGCTTGGCGGGCACCTCTGCCTCTTCAAAGACATCACCGTTGTGTGCTCATACGACGTCTGGATTCTGCGAGACCCCCTGGAGGGCGCTTGGGACCTACATTGCCGCATCAACTTGGACGCGGCGTCTCCAGCAGCAGCACAACTGAGATGCTCCACGAGCGTCATCCCACTCGACATCGTTGATGATGGCAACCGCGTGCTGCTCAGGCCAGAGCCTCGCAATATCTGTAGAGAAAATTTGGGTGCCCATCAACTTGTTGTGTACGACCCTGCGATCGGAGATGTCGAGGACCTTCTTGCTGGCGGCAGCATGGTTTCTCACCACACCATGGCGCGAAGACCCGCGGCACCGTATGAGGAAAGCATCGAGTCTACCGGGCGGCCGCATGAGGACATCATCTTCTCGTCCACCTCCTCACAGGTCCTGGCGCAGGTGCTGCGTCGGCTACCAGCCCGCACCCTTGGGCGGCTCAAGTGTGTCTGTCGGACCTGGTGCGCCATCATCGAGTCTGGCCGCTTCATCAGGCTGCACTACGAGCACACATGCAAGAGCTCCCTTGCTTGCGTCGTCCTCTCCATGCCTCATAGTCGGAGGTTCGCCTCACTGGATTCTTGCCTGAACGACCTGAAACTGGCATGCCAAATGCAGCAGCTACATCGTAGGGTGGTGAGCTCGAAGCCCTGCCATGGCCTCCTCCTCATGGCCCACAACAACTATGGTGTTCACGTGTGCAACCCTGTCACTGGAGCACATGTTTTCCATTGCAGTTTGCCTTTTGAGCAGCCATCGGATGCTAGTGCTGCTCACCCCGGTTGCGTTGGCTTGGGGTACGACCTATTGAGGGAAGAGCATATCATCATGGTTCTTGCCTATAAATCTCGCAACTTTGACACTGGGAGCTACACCATGGAGTGCAGCATCCGGAGGCTAACGGATTGCATGACAAAGAAGGTGGCTCCTTCGCCACCGATCCCAGTGACCGTCGATGTACCACCGGTCTATGCAGGTGGCAAGATGTACTGGATGGGGGAGTCACGATTCAGTGCGGGCTGCTCATCAGTTCTTGTGTTTGACATCTGCAGCAAGGCTTTCAATGTCCTACCAGCACCACGCACCATGGGCGACAGTGGTAGGATGCTCGTGGCGGAGCTCGCCAGGCAGATTCGTGTCGTGCACATTTGCCCAAATACAGAGACGATGACCATATGGCGCAAGCGGGAGCTAGTTACACTTGACGATGGCCAAGGATGGACAATAGAGCACTGGATACAGCTTGGACAGTGGCCAGAGTTCTCACTGAGAACAGCGGCGAGGCTTGTGATTCCGTTGGCTGTTGACGACGCCGGCCGGATCTTACTCGACACTGGAAGGGCGCTGGGGTACTATGATCCAAGAAACCAGACATTGGAGACCGTGTTTCCGACTAGCAGTCTGCAGCACTCCTGCCCACGCTTCTTTTCTGCGGTGTTGTGCGAGGACAGCTTAGTTCGTCCATATGGTCGGCAACGTCAGTACTATGGAACTTAAGCAAACGAAGAAGAATGATTGATGTGTTCCCGCAGAATGCCGCACTGCTCCATTGTTTTTTTTTTGTCTTCCATCAGTCAGATCAGTATTTTGGAGGCATATCCAGTCCAAGTGTGATTCCCTGGGAATTTTTTCATAAGTGACACCCAATAGTTTTACCTCGTGGTTTGGAGAACTATGCTGCCTACTGCGTCTAAAATCTGAAAGTATGTTATGTGGCCGTAGTTTGCATCATCTTTTGTCGCTCTTCCCTCTAGTTATTGATTCAAATCCCTGTCGTACAAGACTAGTAGACCTGTCATATTTGATCCAGTTTGCTTATTGTTGATGCAACTTACAACTCACATTTTTTTAACTGGGATCAAACTGGAATGTTACTGTGCTGTTATCACTTTCTATGAAGGCTTTTTCTGGGGTGTAAAGTTCAGATTCATGGGCTATTTTGGTGTCTCTGCTAATTACTAACTCTGCAATTTGGTAGCTTTGCTCATAAGAGCCTCAGTTTTTGTATTACGGATTAGTAGCATTGATTTGCTGCAGAAATAGAACAGCAGTCCGTAATTTCTTATGTTCGTCAAATGTAGGCAGAGTTATAAGTACTTTGAGTGTGATTTGAGCTAGTATCAGTGGGTTTGCATGACTAGGAAGGATGATGCTGTGTTTTTTTTTTCTTGCAATTGAGTAGCTATGCAGGTAAGATATCCCATATTCCCATTAGCTGTTAAAGCCAGTATTTCCCCCTTGAGCAGTATATCAATTTTTCTTCTGCTATTCTCCCTTTTTCAAGGGGAAAAACCCGGCATTTCCCCCTCCAAGATTTCTTTGCCTCTGCAATTTGGGTTTCTCTTTGGATGTTAGAGAAACATATTTGTTATTTAATTTGTGTATTTTTCCTAGAAAACCTGAACATTGATTTTTGTATGCTTGTCAGAAATAACAAATTCAGACTTTGTGATTTTTTTTTGTTTATCATTTGACAGCTGGAGTAAATGAGTTCTCGCTTTGTTTCTTGGGTTTCTTTCTGGGTACTTTTCCACCGTTTTCTCTTCTATTTGTTGTTAGATTTCTCGCATTTCTTGTTTCAACAAGATTTCATTGTGCATTTGAGCTGCTGTTTTTCTTGATGTTATATCTGTTATTGGGTCGCGTTACCTGCATGGATTAGCTTGGGTATGCTCTCTATTTCTCGGGCAGCATGTTTGCTTGTAGCCCTGCGATTATCCTGGTCTACTACTTTTCGTTGATATCAATTTCTTTTTGACATCATAATTTATGAACATATGCCATCGGTTCCTCTATTTGCACAAGGAAGTGCCGTAAAGTAGAATAGATAAGCACACATTGTCCGATCCCCAGTTCTACTATTAGGTCCATGATTTTCCATTTTCGTCAGCATAAGTTCATGAAAGGAGTCATCATGGACATGCGGGTGAAACTGAATTGTGAACTTCCAACTGTCCGTGATGAATTTCTGGATTTCCCAAATCAAAAATGAGTTCTTATGCAAATTTTGTACATCGGTGATAGTGTTGTTTACTTTACTGCAACTGAAAGGAAGACGGTCTCCTCATGTAATGTTGAATATAAGTTTACCTCAATTGCTATTGACCTGTTAAAAAAAGTTGCTATTGACAACCTTGTGTTCGTTGATGGTGAATTGTAAGTGAAAGTAGTCCTTCCCCTTTAAACAAATACTCTTTTCGTCCCGAATTACTTATCTAGCTAGCTTCTTAGTCATGAATTGTCAAGTGAAAGTACAGTACATATCAAGAATCAAGTGACAGCTAGCTAGCTGGTTAGACAGGCGGATCTGTCTGATTTGTTTGTACGGGGCAACTAGGTAACTCTAGGTGCGTATTTTCAAGTTAAATAGTTCATGTAAACTGATAAATATTCATACCGGTGATGCATATTCTCAAGCCTACACGCCAAATATAGTACACGTCAAACCAATATATTTGTAAGAGCTAGCTAGGGAACCGCATGGTGCACGTTCTCAAGCTAAATAGTACTCCCTCCGTTCCGAATTAGTTGTTTTAGATTTGTCTAGATACGGATGTATCTAGCACTAAAATGAGTCTATATACATCCGTATCTAGACAAATCCAAGACAAGTAATTTAGAACGGAGGGAGTACACATCAATCAATATATTTATATGTGGCAGCTAGGGAACTGGGTGGTGCACATTCTCAAGCCAAATAGTATGCCAGATCAATGTTGTACTCGTATGGGTCAGCTAGGGAACCAGGTGGTTCACATGGTCAAGTCAAATATAGTACTCCCTCCGTTCCTAAATATTTGTCTTTCTAGAGATTTCAACAAATGACTACATACGGAGCAAAATGAGTGAATATACACTTTAAAGTATGTCTACATACATCCGTATGTGGTAGTCCATTTGAAATGCTAGAAAGACAAATATTTAGGAACGGAGGGAGTACATGTCAAACCAATATATTCCTAAGAGCTAGCTAGGAAGCCGTGTGGTGCACATTCTCAAGCTAAACAGTACACACAAACCAATATATTTATATGCAACGGCTAGGGAACCACGTGGTGCACATTCCCAAGCTAAATAGTACGTCAAATCAATGTCGTATTCGTACAGGTCAGCTATGTAACCACATGGTTCACATGGTCTAGCCAAATATAATATTACGATGCACCAATATATTCATATGAGCTAGTTAGGGAACCTTGTGGTGCACATTCTCAAATCAAATAATACACAGCAATCAATATATTTATATGCGGCGGCTAGAGAATCGCGTGGTGTACATTCTCAAGCAAAATAATATGTAAGATCAATTTTGTACTCGGACGGGTTAGCTAGGTAACCACATGGGTTCACATGCCATAGCCAAATACTCCCTCCGTCTCAGAAAAAGTGACTCAACTTTACACATAAGTGACTCAATTTTACACTAACTTTATACTAAAATTAATACAAAGTTGAGTCACTTATTTTGGGACGAAGGGAGTATAGTACACACCAAATCAATATACATATGAGCTTGCTAGGAATCATGCAGTGCACATTCTCAAATCAATTAGTACACGCCAAGCGGATCTGGCATGGTCTTGGAGAACTTATAGCTTTTGTGTTGTGTTCTGCAGCCATATCCAAAATGTGAATGACTCCTAAATGAAAAATTATTGGGTTTTTTTTTTGTTTTTTTTAAACCACCTTTGACAATTATTTTTCTGAGATTGTTTTGCAGACTTGTTGGGAATTAGTATCAAATATTTATGCAGAGTTGATGTTGTTTTCTTTCTTCCAAATTAGTACTTTTGCGTGAACATTTTGCTCAGTTCACTGTATTTGTATCAGATATTTATGCATTCTAACTATTTTGTTACCTGCTTCTGTACATGTATTGTGCAGAAAAAAAGAACAGGACATACTGGCCATGTGGAATGGAATGGCATCAGGCTCATTCAAAAAAAGTACTAGGATTTTGACGTGATGAAAGCCGACAACAAGCCACATTGCACTTCTATTTCCAGCTTTCAGCTTCGACCAACACCTCATTTTGTGTCGCTTTCACCGATGGCCTTAGCCTCTCTAAAAAACCCACCCAACAGCATTATTGTTTCAGGGCTATCCACAGAGTTCAGTAGAAACAAACAAACAACAAACGATACCTGTCAAAACTTAGTTATCAAACTGTCGAGATATCAAACTTGGTTTACAAACAACATTACATAATATAAAAAATTCCAATCAAGTTTACATACTTGAGATCTTCAATGTCATGACAAATGCCAGCATGAAAGGAGCCTACATAATTTGCAAATCGTTTCCGTATAAGAAACAATCTTTCTGGATCTAGCTTCTAACAGATAGCCCACAGCTTACCGAACAGTCACAACAGAATCATCTTCGACTTCGCTGCTCGTTCAAGGTCCGAACAAGAAGACCTCTTCTCCTTTGACTGAAACACTGAAACTGGATTTGTTCTTTTTCCTATTTTTTGTTCTCTGCTTGTCTTGCATCACTTGTACTACCAACTAATTTGGATTACACAGGCTGATGATGCCTGGACGGCAGCAGCATTGTATTCTATGCAACTTCATTGCACGGCCTGCAGGCTGATGTTATCATTAATCACTAATCAAGTAAGCAGTCAAACCATAAGCCTGAAAAGTTTCCCAAATGATGCCGATAATAAGGAGCCGCTACAGAGGTTGGGCTGAATAACCTTTTAGTTAGCCATGTTCATCCTCTTACTGCTCATTCTCGCCTTCAAGCCATTCACCGCCGCCGGTGATCCACTGGATCGGATCTGCCACACCAGGATCCCCTATAATAGTACCTACCAAGCTAACCTTGAGCTCCTATCTACTGTGCTATCCAGGAGTGCCTCATCAACCAACCAGCCCAAGGGCTTCGCTGGAACTGACCAAGACCACATTTATGGCGTCACGCAGTGTCCCGGTGTCGGTGTCAAAACCGGCGGATCTCGGGTAGGGGGTCCCGAACTGTGCGTCTAGACCGGATGGTAACAAGAGGCAAGGGACATGAAGCTTTACCTAGGTTCGGGCCCTCTCGATAGAGGTAAAACCCTACGTCCTGCTTGATTAATATTGATGATATGGGTAGTACAAGAGTAGATCTACCACGAGATCGGAGAGGCTAAACCCTAGAAGCTAGCCTATGGTATGATTGTTGTTCTGTATGTTGTCCTACGAACTAAAACCCTCCGGTTTAAATAGACACCGGATAGGGTTAGGGTTACACAAAGTCGGTTACAATGGTAGGAGATCTACATATCCGCATCGCCAAGCTTGCCTTCCACGCCAAGGAAAGTCCCTTCCGGACACGTGACGAAGTCTTCAATCTTGTATCTTCATAGTCCAGGAGTCCGGCTGAAGGTATAGTCCGACCATCCGGACACCCCCTAATCCAGGACTCCCTCAGTAGCCCCTGAACCAGGCTTCAATGACGATAAGTCCGGCGTGCAGATTGTCTTCGGCATTGCAAGGCGGGTTCTCCTCCAAATTCCGTGTACCTGTTGAATAAAGTCCGGTTTCTTGTAAATGTTGCGCTACTCGGCTTCTACGTCCAATAATGGCCGTCTCCCACGTGTCAAACGAATATGAAAAGTTTGAGTGTTTTTACATCCACACCCCTAGCCGCGTAAATGAGCCGCCCATTTAAGGGGACGAGGATTTAGATCCAAACCACACCTTCTCCCCTTCGTGAGTGTTCATCAGAGCGCATCCGACAAAGGTCCATACCACCATGGCCAGCCGTCGCAACTCCTCCTCTCGCCCTTCCAGCCCTCAGCCTGGATATTGGGAGAGATGCTCCATCCCGCATAGCGAGCTAGTGACGCTCCAGACCAAGGGATTTCTCCCCGCGGCCTATATGGTCCCGGTTTGAGCCGGTCTTGCCATCTATAATGGCGGAGAGCAAGCGGAGAGTGCCCCTAATCCCTCCAAAGGAGAGCGGGTGTGCCTCGTCCCTTATTTAATAAGAGGGCTCGGATTTCCAATCCATCCATTTCTCCGGGGGCTACTGGAGTTCTATGGCCTCCAGCTACACAATCTCACGCCTGCCTCCGTATTGCATATCGCGGGCTTTGTAGCCCTCTGCGAGCTGTTCTTGGGTGTCGAGGCTCATTTCGGGCTGTGGAAAGAGCTATTCTGCCTCGTGCCCCGTTCTAAGAAGGGGTCAATATATCAAGTGGGCGGAGCCGAAGTGTGGCGCATCGCCGGGACCGGATATCTATCCGGAACCCCAAAGAAGGCGTCTGAGGACTGGCCTTCGGAACGGTTTTACATAAAGGACGTCCCGCTGCCGGATCCTGTCCGGATCGGCCTCCCTGAGTTCGACAATGCCCCACTAAAGAAGCGCCTAAGTTGGCATCCAGGGAAAGTGACAAGGACATTATTTACCTGATGGGCCGGATAAGATTGTTAGCTCATTCCGGACTGACCATGATCGGGGTCATGGCCGCATGCATCATGTGAGGGGTGCAGCCGGTACAGTATAGAGGCCACCCCATGTGGGACTTCAACGGGGAGGACGACGCCACCCGCTACGGCCGTAAGGGGCCGGATTCGGCTGCGGCTCTAGCAAAGACCTTGTCCGCTTTGTACAAGGGAGAAGAGGAGGATTTTCTCCGCGTCGACTCGAAGGGTGGATTTTCTATGTACAATCCTCCAAGCTGGGTAAGTGGTCGCATCTTGCCCATCCGTTTTATATCCCCATCGTCAAATATTCAGTCTAGCGACTTCAACACAGGAACTGTGCCAGGCTGTTAAAGAAATAAACAGCCCTCCTCCACAACCCGAGGACCCAGGACGGTCCCTCGATCCGGCCTCTCAAGAGGATCCGGACGTATCTGTGGAGCTGATTGATGGAGTGTTCCATCAATTGAGCAAGGACAACGCCTTGGTGGCCATTACGACCGATTACCCAGGGCTAATCCCGGACTCCCAGGTAACTGAGATCGAAGTCCCAGTACCCCGAATAGGGGTCCGCCCTCTCGTGTTTTCAGTTTCCTGATTACAACCGAACTTTGCAGGGGAGGTTTCTGAGACGGGAGGCCGAACCTGCGGCGACAAGCCGACGAGGGGCCGCAGGGCCCTGTGGGCAGAAAAGAGGTGCAGTCCGGACCGAGGCGTCAGCGCAAAGGTATGGTGCGCCTCCTTATCCCATGTGTTATACCTTTAAGGCATATTAACACTCGTGCTCTCTCCAGGACAAAGAGACCTCGCCGGACTATATTCGGAGAGGCTGCCAATCGCGCCTCCACCAGCCAGGCTCCAAAGCCTGGTCCGGAGGCGGAGGCGAACACAAGGCGCGCACCGGACGCTCCTCCGACGGAGGATGTGGACAGGTTGTCTGCCACCAACTCTGAGGTGGTGAGTGCCATGAACCACAGGCGTCGCCGGACAATTTTTCGCGACGCTTGTTTCTCCCAAGAGGCATTAGATGCCTTCAAGTCGGGAGATGCGTACCTCCGTGCCGCTCAAAATGGTCTAACCAGAGCCACGGAGCAATATGTAAAAGACATACCGGTAAGAAAATTTTGGTAATTATATATGTATATACCAGTAGCCCCCGAGACTTGAAACAGTTAGAATAACTGATTTAAGGATCATATGTTATGCAGGTTCTTACAGAAAAGAATTCCCTACTGTCCCAGGAGCTGGAAGAGTGCAAAGCCCAACTTGAGGCCGCACTAGCCGCGGCAGGGGAGCCCAAGAAGACCCCCTCTGGTAATATACACTTCGAAAGATAAGTATTTTGCGAAGCACGGCATGGGTGCGAATCTGACAAATGAAATTGCAGATGGCGCCGGATTGAATCCGGAAAGGCAACACCTCCTACGCCAGCTGAAGGCTGGTGAGAAGGTGCTGACAAAGGTGAGGCGGGAGAAGAACGATTTCCAAGATGCCAACACCAAGCTGGGCGTCGAGCTGAAAGATGTTCGTGCCCAGCTGTCAGACTCCGTTAAGGAGAATCAGCGGCTTCGGCGCGGCATATTTAGTAAGTGTTTGAACGAACCTTTGGAGAAAAAAAAGTTCGGCGGGGAAGTCGACTAACAGAGTAATGTCTGTAGGTGTGCTAACAGGTCGTCCTGCAGAGGAGATGCCCGGTTCTACGGGTGACCTTCTTCCCGAGCTTTCGCAACTGCTCGAGCGAGTTCGGAAGGCGATGCGAGGCGTTGCCCAGGCCCTGTGGCCATCCATCTCCGTGCCCGAAGGTCTTGGAGAGCTTGCGGAGAAGCTAAAGGAAGCACGGCGGCGCTTCTGATTGTGGAAGATATCGGCCTGCCGTCAAGGCGCTAGGGAGGCCTGGGCCATGGTGAAGACGCGGTACACAAATGCTGACCCCAACCACATGGCCGAGGTCGTTCTTGTGGGGCCCGGCGGGAAGGAGATCCCTGTAAGCTTAGTATACGGCCAAGTAGAATTGGCCGCAAAGTATTCCCAACAGGATTGTAAATTAGACAGCCTGTTGGATGGTATTGAAGAGGAATACAATCAGTCAGAATGACTATGTAATTTAATTGACATTTATGATGCCTTCTAGCCGGATTATAGATCGTTTGTCATGGCCGACCTTTTCGCTTCAGCCTCAGGACCTGACGGTCCGGAGTGTGTCCGAATTCCCATGCAGTTATATAAGAACCGGGGAATGCATGGAGACCAGGCGTAGGGGTCATTAGTGCGTGAACAGACAAGTGCCCGACTAGTTATGTTATATTACATGGTTAGTAAGAAACATCTTCCAGGGAGAATAGTTCCGTTAGGGGTTCCTTTCCCTGGGAGGCATGCCCTAAAGTGCATGCCCATTCTGCGAAAAAGACGCAGAAAAAAGCATCTGGGGGCGCATAAATAAATAAGTAAAAAGATCATCTTTTAGGTCACCAACCGAATATTCCCTTAAAAACGCTAGCTTTCGGCTTCACCCAGTCTGAGGTACACATCCGGCTGATCCGGCAGTAACAATCGCAGAGATGCTCCCTTTACCGCCTAGCCGAATAATCGGGAACGTAGGGGTAAGCACAGGAGCCAGGCAACCCAGCTTGGCCAAAACTTAAGTCATATCGATGCATATAATGGTGAAATAAAAGGTACATGCGGAAGTGTCACACATGTGTTGGGCATTAAACCCGTATAAATAAGCTTCTGGTAAAAGAAGCCCCCAGATTTAATGAGTGCGAATAGCACATCATTTGATGAGCCTTTAAAGGCTATAAGAGAAAGGAAGGGGAGAAGAAGAGAAATGTAAGACAGACAGTATATAAAAAATGGACAGAGGAAGGAGACGAACACAGAGTCCGGCGCTAGGCATAGAATCTTCGGAGACGGGCTGCGTTCCATGGGTTCGGCTCGAGTCGGTTATCCGATGCATCTCGCAGGCGGTACGCTCCACCAGTCAGGACTTGGTCAATTATGAAGGGACCTTCCCACTTGGGCTTGAGTTTGTCCTTTTTCTTGTCCGGCAGGCGTAGAACTAATTCGCCAACATTGTAATTTTTGGCCCGTACTTCTCTGCTTTGGTATCTTCGAGCCTGCTGTTGATAGAATGCGAAACGGGCTTTTGCCATGTCACGCTCCTCTTCCAATGCGTCCAAACTGTCCTGCCGATCAAGTTCGGCTTCTTTTTCTTCGTACATGCGCACTCGAGGTGAGTCATGAATTATGTCACAAGGCAGAACTGCCTCTGCGCCGTACACCATAAAAAATGGTGTGTATCCGATGGTGCGATTCGGCGTGGTCTGCAGCCCCCAGAGTACGGAGTCGAGCTCCTCTACCCAGTGCTTGTTAGATTCCTTGAGGGACCGCACTAATCTGGGTTTGATGCTGCTCATGATAAAACCATTTGCACGTTCGACCTGACCGTTAGTTTGTGGGTGATAGACGGAAGCATAATCGAGCTTGATGCCCATGTTTTTGCACCAGAGTTTTACCTTGTCGGCCGCAAAGTTCGTGCCATTATCAGTGATGATGCTGTGGGGGACGCCGTAGCGGTGTACAATCCGGATATAAAGTCTATCACCGGTTCGGATTTGACCGTCTTAACAGGCTTGGCTTCTATCCATTTGGTAAACTTATCCACGATGACCAGTAAGTATTTTTGCTTGTGGGTTCCGCCTTTAAGGGGTCCAACCATGTCAAGCCCCCAGACCGCGAAGGGCCAAGTGATGGGGATAGTTTGGAGGGCGGTGGGTGGCATATGGCTTTGGTTTGCGAAGAGCTGGCAATCGGCGCATCGTTGGACTAGGTCCTGGGCGTCTGCCCGGGCCGTCGGCCAATAAAAGCCTGTGCGGAAGGCCTTGCTTACAAGGGACCGAGTTGCAGCGTGATGACCACTGAGTCCGACATGAATTTCAGCCAGGAGGTTCCGCCCTTCCTCTTCGGAGATGCACCTTTGAAGGTCTCCGGTAGTGCTTTTCTTATAAAGCTCTCCCTCATGAACTTTGTAGGCTTTGGATCGCCGCACTATGCAGCGTGCCTCGTTTTGGTCCTCGGGGAGTTCCTGCCTAGTAAGGTAGGCGAGGAATGGTTCTGTCCACGGGGCGATGACGGCCATTATTATGTGGGCTGAAGGTGTTATTTCATTGGCAGAGCCTCCGATTGTGTCAGAATATTCGGTGTCGGGCAGTGCGGTTGGGTCTGGGCTGTTATTGTTCGGCTCCCCTTCCCATACTACGGATGGCTTGAACAGCCTTTCCAAGAAGATGTTGGGGGGACTACATCGCGTTTTGCGCCGATGCGTGCCAGGACATCTGTCGCCTGATTATTTTCCCGGGCTATATGGTGAAATTCAAGCCCTTCGGACCGAGCTGACATTTTGAGGACGGCGTTGTGGTAAGCTGCCATTTTTGGATCCTTAGCATCGAAGTCTCCATTTATTTGGGATATTGCGAGGTGCGCGGGGAGGTTCGAATCCCCGCACACCTCTAGGCGTTGAATGCCCATGGATACTGCCATCCGGAGACCATGTAAAAGGGTCTCATATTCGGCTGCATTGTTGGAGTCTGTGTACATAATCTGGAGTACGTATTGAACTGTGTCTCCTGTGGGGGATGTCAAAACGACGCCAGCCCCTAGTCCGGCCAACATCTTGGAGCCGTCGAAATGCATGGTCCAATTTGAATATGTGTCGTACTCTTTAGGGAGTTCGGCCTCCGTCCATTCTGCGACGAAGTCGGCCAAAACTTGCGACTTGATGGCTCGCTGTGGCTTATAAGTTATGTCGAACGGGAGGAGCTCAATGGCCCATTTTGCAATCCGGCCCGTTGCGTCACGGTTGTTTATAATATCGTTAAGTGGTACTTCTGAGGCTATTGTTATTGAACACTCTTGAAAGTAGTGTCGTAGCTTCCGGGATGCCATGAATACCGCGTAAGCAATCTTTTGATAATGTGGGTACCGTGATTTGCATGGAGTAAGGACAGTGGACACATAATAGACCGGCTTTTGAAGGGGGGAATTTGTGTCAGTCCGTTTCTCGTTCGACGACGAGCACTGCGCTTACAACCTGATGTGTTGCTGCAATGTACAATAGCATTGGTTCGCCAATGTTTGGCGCGGCCAGGACTGGGTTTGTTGCCAATATGGCTTTTATTTCGTCGAGTCCGGCCGTGGCTGCATCCGTCCATTCGAAGTGTTCGGTGCGCCGAAGGAGGCGGTAAAGGGGGAGGGCCTTTTTTCCCAAGCAGGAGATAAAGCGGCTTAGAGCCGCCACGCATCCGGTTAACTTTTGTATTTGTTTGAGGACTTTTGGGATATCCAATTGTGACAGAGCTCGGATCTTGGCTGGATTTGCTTCAATTCCTCTACCGGATACAATGAAGCCCAAGGGCTTTCCGGCTGGAACGCCGAAAACGCATTTTTCAGGTTGAGCTTGATGTCGTATGTTCGGAGGTTATCAAATGTGAGCCTCAAGTCGTCTACTAGAGATTCGACATGTCTTGTTTTGACGACCACATCATCTACATATGCCTCCACTGTTTTGCCGATCTGGTTTGCCAGACATGTCTGAATCATGCGCTGATATGTTGCGCCGGCGTTTTTGAGCCCGAAGGGCATTGTGTTGAAGCAGAATGGGCCGTATGGTGTGATAAATGTCGTTGCGGCTTGGTCTGATTCTGCCATCTTGATTTGATGGTAGCCGGAATATGCGTCGAGGAAACACAACGAATCATGTCCGGAGGTAGCGTCGATAATTTGATCGATGCGGTGGAGGGGGAAGGGATCCTTTGGGCAAGCCTTGTTAAGGTCTTTAAAATCAACGCACAGGCGCCAGGATTTGTCCTTCTTTGGTACCATCACCAGGTTTGCTAGCCAGTCCGGATGTTTTATATCTCTGATGAATCCGGCCTCCAATAGCTTTGCTAGCTCCTCTCCCATGGCCTGTCTCTTCGGTTCGAAAAAACGCCGAAGAGCTTGTTTGACAGGTTTGAATCCTTTTAGTATATTTAAGCTGTGCTCGCCAACCTGCATGGGATTCCTGGCATGTCTGAAGGGTGCCAGACGAAAATGTCCCAGTTCTCTCGTAGGAACTCTCGCAGTGCGGCGTCTACATCAGGGTTTAACTGTGCCCCGACGGAAACTGTTTTATTGGAGTCCGTTGGATGGACCTGGAATTTGACTATTTCGTCCGCCGGTTTAAAGGAGGTGGACTTGGATCTTTTGTCGAGTACCACATCATCCCTATTCACCGTGGAGCGCAGCGCAGTCAGTTCCTCAGCCGCTAGGGCTTCAGATAGTGCCTCAAGGGCCAGTGCGGCTGTCTTGTTTTCGGCGCGGAGTGCTATGTCCGGGTCACTAGCGAGAGTGATGATCCCGTTAGGCCCGAGCATCTTGAGCTTCATGTACCCGTAATGGGGTATTGCTTGGAAGATTGTAAACGCTTCCCGCCCTAGCAGAGCGTGATAACCGCTGCTGAACGGAGCCACATGAAACGTGACCTCTTCGGATCTGTAATTATCCGGCGTGCCGAACACCACATCTAGTGTGATTTTTCCTGTACAGCGCGCTTCCCGACTGGGGATTATTCCTCTAAAGGTTGTGCTGCTTCGCTCAATGCGGTTCCAGTCTATTTCCATTTTTTGAAGGGTTTCCTCGTAAATGAGGTTCAATCCGCTGCCGCCGTCCATGAGTACCTTGGTAAGACGAAAGTCGTCCACTATTGGACTGAGGACCAATGCGGTTGGTGCTCGGGCTATTCGGAATTTAGGTTCATCACTGGCGTTAAAGGTAATAGCCGTGTCACTCCATGGGTTTATTGTTGCTACTTGATAGACTTCGGCAAGGCTGCGGAGTGTCCTTTTTCACATATTATTTGATGTGAAAGTCTCGAAGACTGTTAATACCGTATTGGTGTCTCTGGGGTGGCTTTCTGTGGCCTCCGGAATTAGGAGATTTTCGCCAATTTTGGCCACCTGCCGGAGTATCCAACATGCTCTAAAGCTGTGAGTTGGTGTGGCGTCCTCTGTACTATGAATTTTACAGGGTCCATTGAGCCATCCATCCAGTACGGTTACATGCCCTCTAGAGGGTTTTTGCTTTTTGGTGTTTGACCCCGGTGTGTGGCGATGATGCACCCTTTTATTTCGGACTGGGTTTGTATTCAGGGCCGGATCGTCCCAAAATTTTATTTCGGTTTTCCAGGCGCTTTTCATCGCACAGTACTTTCGTACGATGGACGCCAAGTCAGCGAAGCGTGTAATATCACGGTGACTTATGGCGTTGAGGATTCCCTTGTCCGTGCAATTATTGCAGAAGATTGAGATTGCGTCTTCCTCGCGACAGTCCCTTATCATGTTCCTAATCAGGAGAAATCTGGCCCAGTAATAATGTACTGTTTCTTTGGGCTCTTGCCTGATTTGGGATAGATCGCTTGTGTTCGGGTGGGTGGGTGGAATTAAATCCGAAGCCTCACCCAATCTGAGGCTCAGGGACCGAGGAGTTTCTGAACTCGAAAATTTGGATTCCTGAATATTGTCCAATGAATCCAGCCCGTCGCCTGACTCTAAGTTCAGGTCTTGAGTGATATCCTCCCCTCCGCGGGTATCCGGCTTGGAGGGATCGGAAATCCGGACGTAGCTACTCCTTAAGATAGATGAAGGGTCGCCGCACTATCCCTCTACCACGGCAACGTGATGGGTGACTTGGGGAGAGTTAATCTCTCTCAGATTGGGTTTAGGCCCAATCTGGTCGTAATCCGTAGCGACTCCCAGGGCGGCGATGCGATCCAAGAGCTCGTTTATGGAGGAGAGCTTCATTGGATCTAACTGCTCGGCAAGTTCCAAGCTGACATGAAGATTATTTTCGATGACTCATCGTCGGCGTAGAAGCCGAACAGGCGGTCATAAGAAAACCACCTAGCCGGAGGGTTTGGCCGACAGCCAAAGCTCCCTTAGCAACGGTGTCGTCTTTAAAGACGGGGCGAGGCATCCTTCCTGATGGCGACGACACAGAGGAACTCTCAATGAAAGCACCAATGTCGGTGTCAAAACCGGCGGATCTCAGGTAGGGGGTCCCGAACTGTGCGTCTAGGCCGGATGGTAACAGGAGGCAAGGGACATGAAGCTTTACCCAGGTTCGGGCCCTCTCGATGAAGGTAAAACTCTACGTCCAGCTTGATTAATATGGATGATATGGGTAGTATAAGAGTAGATCTACCACGAGATCGGAGAGGCTAAACCCTAGAAGCTAGCCTATGGTATGATTGTTGTTCTGTATGTTGTCCTACGGACTAAAACCCTCCGGTTTATATAGACACCGGATAGGATTAGAGTTACACAAAGTCGGTTACAATGGTAGGAGATCTACATATCCGTATCACCAAACTTGCCTTTCACGCCAAGGAAATTCTCTTCCGGACACGGGACGAAGTCTTTAATCTTGTATCTTCATAATTCAGGAGTCCGGCTGAAGGTATAGTTTGGCCATCCGGACACCCCCTTAATCCAGGACTCCCTCACCCGGCGATGCCACAACATCTGCATGCTCCGACTGCATCACCACCGCCAGGGGCGGAGCTGGAGCAAATGTTACCCGATGCACCACTTCGACCAGGCATAAATTTTTCAGGCAACGGTTTATTGGATATAGGTGTGTTCCATAGCTTCTAGCACACATATTATTGGATATAACAAAAGACAATTTGTGAAAACAAAATGCAGCCATCAAAATTCTTAATGTAATGATAAAACAGGGGACAAAATTACTTGAAAAGGATGCTTTGCATTTCCAAATTCCAAAATACATCGTCGCACAACAAGGTTCAGTAACCTACAACATACAAATAGAATTAAACTTACAAGTACAATATATTATCTTCTCACTAGATCTTTCAAATTAAGATGAAAATGTTCTATTAATTTTCTCTTGCCAGGATCATATTGAAACTCCTCTTCCCAATTTATGTCTTTTGGAACATCTTGTGATAGTACCTTTCTTTTGAGAAAAACTTGTCCATAGTATCTCTATTTGACAAATACAAATTAGAAATGAGACATGAATACCTATATAGACAAATGGAATATACTCTTAATTAGAAGTTATAACCCTAGGAAATGCCCTCATGCTTTGTCAAAACATAGTGATTTATTCTATTTGCTACAAATTTATATATAATTGTTGCAGTTTGTAAACAAAATAGGAAAAGCAAGAAAAGACTAGCCGCAAGTGTGGTCTGTTGTAAAACTTGTAATCTATGGACGCATGGAAGACAGAGCGGAAGACTCAAGATTGGAATTTGAAAAGATTGCCAAATTACCGAGAGCCGGACCGGCGGACCGACGTGCGGCGTCGACTCGCCGGTGAAGACTCGGGCTGCGTGGCCGGTGGCCTGCGGCGTCCATCGCCCTGTCGCAGTCCCCCTGCCGCTTGGGTACGCGACGGCGAGCGGATGAGGCGTATGGTATGGAGGCTGGCTCCGTACGGTACGCGTGTACACAAACCTAATCTAGTTTTTCTTAGGTGGAAGTTTGATCGATGGATTTAGGTTAGGGCACTGCCCCTGTGTCGCGTGCGTGGATCGATTAAGGATATGGGCCAGTGTGGGCTGCCGAGGCGTGCTGGAAAGAACAGACCCTGATGCACAGCTATTGGGCTACCCTGATGCACTGGGCCTTTTTATTTGATAGGTACTACTAGCACTTTTTTGGACCCGTATTCCTGTGCATACGGATCAGCCCAATGGGCTCCGCCCCTGACCACCGCGTTCCATGATGCTTGGCGGCTCTGCGGATCGCAAATGGACATGCATTTCTTGTATGGGGACTGCATCGTCCACGTCTCCACCGAGGACCTTGTCTACAACTCCAGTTTTGTGCTACACAGGTTGCTGATCTTTGCGGACACCAAGGATCCCGGCAATCAACGCTATGGGATCACCAACTTCACCGACGCCACCATTGATGGCAACATCAAGGTGCTGCTCCAAGAGACAGCCAAACAGGCAGCCTACAACTCTACAATGATGTACGCCACCGGCCGCATGGATTTATCCGAGGAACTCCCGCTGCTCTACTCTATGGCGCAGTGCAACCTGGACCTACAATCAATTGACTGCTGGAATTGCCTCGAAAATATCAGGAGCGCAGCAAGGGGTTCCTTCCACAAGCAACATGGTGAATGGATTGCTGGTATGTGGTGCAATTTTAGGTACAGCACGTATCAGTTCTACAATGGCCAGCCCACGAAGCAGACCGTCTGGTCGGATGTTGTAGATCCAACAACAAACATGCCGGCGCCAGGGCCGGTTGGTGTTCCAAGGCAGAAAGATAAGAGTAAGACAATATGTTAGTTCTTTCCCCAAAACTAGCCTAGTCTTCCTTTTTCCTTGTTCTAAAGAGCATTTTCCCCATATCTTATATCTGTTTGTATTCATATTATCCCTATCACATCTTTATTACACAGAAATTGGTGCCCATCACACTCAAGCATCATTAGACTCAATGAAATTGACTATTCCAAAACTTCATTTAACTCGATGCTTGAGTCTGATGGGAACCCAGTTGACGAGTAGATTTGTGCTGGAACAGTGAGCGGGTTATGGGTACAGACTACAGAGCACCTTTCGATATAGATCTAATGACCGCAAATTAATTTTGATGATTCTGAAAGACACTAATTAATTCACCCGTATAGATCTAATGACCGCAAATCAATTTTGATGATTCTGGAAGACATAATTAATTCACCTGGGTGGGGTGACTGCTACCCTTTGATCAACGCTTTAATTCAACAACCATGCTTGCGATGCAGCCTTAGACTATATTGTATGTTGAAATATTCTTTATAACATACAGAAAATGTCCATTTTTCAACACTAAACTATTACAAAAGTTTGTATTTCCCTTAACATCCAAAACCGGTTGTGCTCAACCTTGAACTGTTGGATCCGTTCAATTTACCCCATTGGTCCTGTTCCAAGTTGTTTTAGCTGACTCAGACGACACGTGATGTACCTCTATACGTCGGCAAATTCCCATCTCGGTAGCTTGAGTAAAAAAAACAGAGAAACTAATTCTCACAATACTATTTTCTGATTTCCCTGGTTTTTTTGCATTTTTTAAATGTTTCATATTTTTTTATCTTCACTTAAGCTGCAAACATGGCAAGGGGCTGCCGTGCAGAAGTGATGCTACGTGTCTACCACGTGTCATCCAAATCAGCTCAAAACCGCTTGGGATAGGGCCAAAGGGCTACAGTGAACAGATTCAACCTTTCAAGGTTAAAAACAACTGGTTTCAGATCTTAAGGTTGAAAAGTGAACTTTTGCAACAAGAGGTTATAATATGTTAGAATATTCCTCAAAACATAAATATCAAAGTTTATTGTGTAGTTACATTTCGTTGATTTGTCTAATCAACTAACCGCCTATGTTTGTGTGAAATCTTTCGTTTAGGGCATATAATAAAGGTATGGATCATTACCACTGCTATGCTTCTACTAGCATCATTTTTGTGCTTCATCGTATGGTTTAAACTAGTCAAAAGGAACATTAAAGGTTAGTTATGGAAATGCTGCTGTACTCACAAATCTCTTAGGCTGTTTAGATTCATATATATTCGCTTACCTGAAAGGATTACATAAACTCTGATTTTTGAATTTTGGTGAAGTGAGCTCTCAGGAAGATGAAGAGCTAGTCTGGGGGATAGGGAGGAGTTCAGAGCTCAAGCTTTTTAACTTTTCACAACTATCAGATGCTACGAGTAACTTCTCAGATGAAAATAAATTGGGGCAAGGTGGCTTTGGACCAGTATACAAGGTAAAAGAACACATTTATCCATGTACACAAAGAGAACAAAAATCGAACCTAGTCTGTATCGATAACTAATTTGTACGACCTAGTGGATTTATACATGTAGCTTTAATTTTACTCACAAGCATGGGGGGTTACTGATCAGAAGATAAGTAAACCGCTTCTATTTTGCAAGATGATATCACTGATCAAGCTCTTTTAAACCTCTACAGGGCCAGCTTCCTGAAGGTTTGGAAATAGCAATTAAGGGACTAGCTTCGCAGTCTGGGCAGGGTTTCACAGAGTTTAAAAATGAAGTCCAACTCATAGCCAAGCTCCAGCACACAAATTTGGTTAGGCTATTGGGATGTTGCTCTCAAGGAGAAGAGAAAGTATTAATCTATGAATATTTGGCAAATAAAAGCTTGGATTTCTTTATCTTTGGCATTACTCCTTGTAGTTTCCTGTTACAGACTATCGGTTAACTCTATCTACTAAAATTATCCCCACAACCTTCCTCCCCCTCTAATATACATATATCATTAACTTGTGTGCAGATGAAACTAAAAAGGCTTTATTGGAATGGAACAAAAGAAAAGCGATTATCGAAGGGATAGCACAAGGACTTCTATATTTGCATAAGCACTCTCGGTTACGTGTCATACATAGGGATCTTAAAGCTAGCAACATACTTTTGGACAGTGAAATGAATCCTAAAATATCAGATTTTGGGCTTGCAAAAATATTCAGCTCAAATGATACTGAAGGGAACACAAAAAGGATTGCTGGGACATAGTAAGCTCTTCTTACAAATTAGTGCATCCTGCACAAGTCAGCCAGATACAAAACACTGAAATAGAAGTTTATTTTTCCCCTATATTTTCAGTGGGTATATGGCTCCCGAGTATGCTTCAGAGGGTCTCTTCTCAATCAAATCTGATGTATTCAGCTTTGGTGTACTGATTCTTGAGATCATCCATGGAAAAAGGAACTCATGTTTCCATCAATTTGGGGACTTCTTCAACCGTCTTGGATATGTAAGTACTTTTTTGTATATAATTTTTAAAATTATTTGATTATCTGAAAACCATATTTAATACTGTATGTCTCTAAACTCTTGCTAGGCATGGAAGTTGTGGAAAGAGGAAAGATGCCTCGAGTTCGTCGATGAATCAATAGTTTCAGAGTCTGACACATTAGATACGATGAGGTGTATCAACATCGCACTGCTCTGTGTGCAAGAGAATGCAGTTGACAGGCCCAGCACAACAAGTGTGGTTGCGATGCTAAGCAGTGAAAGTATGACCCTGCCCGAACCTAAGCACCCAGCGTATTTCCACATAAGGGTAACAGAGGAAGAGCCCCCTAGTGCGAATGATGTGACAGTGTCTGCTCTACAAGGCAGGTAGTATCATCCTGCATGATTCGGTTTTTTTTTTGTGCTGCTGCTTTGCTGAGGGAGCTCCTTCTGTTTTAACACTAAAGTTCTGACAGAAACATGCACAAACCTTTGGACTCTGGTTAAACATGGCATGAACGGAAGACAATCTACACATGTTCAAACAGTAAAAGATGACTAATCAGTGTTTATACTGTGATGTTGAATCATAAGCAAACACCTCAGCTGTTGATGACGAACTGTGAGTTAGAGTACATTTCAGGTTGGTGTTTCCCTTTGTGTACAAATAAAAAGGGTGGATTTAGATTATTCATCCAACCACATAAGCCTTTGTACAGAAACCATAAACATATGTGGGGCTATTTGGCATATGCACTGGATCGATTCAATGTAGTGGTTCCACTCGCCTCCAACCAAAAAAATAATAATCTCCAAAGCTGACCTCGTTTGATGGATCGATTCGTTTGACAGAAAAACAAACATACCTTTGGCATATGTGATATGTGGACTATTTGGCACATCCTGCCCTGCGTGATGTGTTTTTTGTGCCTCTAATTTGCTTAGTGTCTTAGGTTAGGGGGCTCCTTTCGTTTGACAGAAACACACAAACACCTTTGGTTAAACGTGGCGTGAAAGGAAGACAATCTATCTACTCATTTTCAAACAGCGAAAGCAGATGGCTAATTAGTTTGCACATTGTGACGCTGAATCGGACGCGGACACCTTGGTTGCTAATTACTAGTGACAAATTCCCGTTGGTGAACGATGGATTGTGAAGTGCAGTACATTTGAGGTTGAAGTTTCTCTTTGTGCAGGAATGGTAATGCCTAGCACAAACAAAAATCCTAAGCATAAACATAAGGGGTGATGCATATTATTAGGCAGGCATAGAAGCTTTTGCACTGAAATCCTAAGCATAGAAATCCCCGGTGCTGCGGAATGGCTATCGTTACTGAATCGACTCAACTCAGCGGTTCCATTCCCCCAACAAAAATCCCTAGAGCTAACCTCACGGGGTGGATGGAAGTCGCGGGCTACCTGTCATCTTCGGGCGAGGAGGAGGCAGGAAAGGCGCCGCCTCGAGCCACCCTCGCCGTCGCCGCCGACGCCGACCACCTCCGGATCCATCGGGGGAGAGCCGCCGGAGGTTGCTGCGAAAGATGCAGAGCATGCGGGGCACTGGCTAGAACAAACCAAGGAAGGGGGTGGAGATGTGACTGACTGACTGGGGTCAAATGGCGAGCCGCCGATGACGGTACGGCCACCATCCTATACCACGCGCAGGTCGCTAACTGCGTACCCTCCGCACCCGCTACGTACTGATTTTGGGCCCGCCCAAACCAGCTCCACTCCCAGACCGGGTTTTTTTTGTCTTTTTTATTGTTTCCCCTTACGGTTTTTTCGTTTTTTATTTTAGTCATATCTCCTTTCTTTCTTCTTTATCGTTTTTTACTTTCATTTTTTCTTGTCAGTGTTTTATTTTCATTTCCTTTCTCATGTTATTTTATTTTTAATTTTAACTTCTCTTTCTTCGACATAAACATCTTTTCACATTCGTGCACATTTTTTCAAATATTGTACGTTTAATGATTTCGTATTTTTATGATTGTGACTTTTTAAAATTCATGAATATTTTCTGAAATCACGAAAAAAAGTAATTTGCGATAAAAATTCGATTGCACGTTTTTATGAAATTATAAACATTTTCTAAATTCACAAACATTACAACAAAATTAGCGGATAATTTTATAATTTAACAAAATAATTAAATATCTGAACATTTTATAAAAAATCAACATTATTTGAATTTAGAAAACAATTTTTGAAATGCATGTATATTTTTATGAAATAAATGAACATTTTTTGCATTGATGAACATTTTTTATTCACAATCATTTGTTAGTTTTTGTGAACAAATTTCTAAAAATATATGACCATTTTCTTACATCGGCAAACTTTTTCTGATTTGATGAACATTTCTTGAATCGTTGGACATTTTTTGAATTGGAGAAGATTTTTTGAATTGGCTGATATTTTTTTAGTTCATGAACATTTTTTTTGTTTGGTGAACATTTTTCCGAATTCATAAACATTTCCCGAATCAGATAATTTTTTATGAATCATGGAACTCCTTTTATGATTCACGATCATTTTTTATTTATGTGAAGATTTTTAGAAAAATTATGATTTTTTTTAGTTCATGACCATTTTTTGAATATATGAACATTTTCACGAAATCTCACACATATTATGATTTCAGAAAAAATAAAAATACGTAATTTATAAAAAAATAGAAATTTTTAGAAATACCAAATTACTGGGAATACAAAAAAAGAACATAATAGAAAAAACAAAAAGCAAATAGCAAATAAAAAACAGGGGTCATCCAGCCTTGCTCATGGGCCAAAGCATCACACGCCTAATAGGAGGTCTCTGACGGCACCACATAGGCTGGTAGTAGTTCTTTTCGCTGGCCTTTTATGTCGTGAAATGTTAACTCGTGAACTTTCCTACAGCCATTTTATTCAGGTCACGTGGATGCTAATTTTTGTAAATCGCTGGCATATTTTATGTTACGTGACAACTTTTTCTTCCGGTCAATGGGCTGACCAAATCGCTCGCTAGCCTCTGTGTGGCAGGGTGACAGTCTGCTGCACAGAGCGGCACTTTTTTTTTTGAGGGGACACAGAGCGGCAAATAGGGTTTGTGTCGAGAAACACTTGTATGGTGGGTGGAGATGAGCCCCCGAGCCAGCTTGATGAGTTTGGATTTGGGCCAAGCTTTTAGTCCCCACAGGGCCCAAGCCAAACACAAGCTTATGGACCAAATCTTCTGCATCCGGCGGAAAGTCGGCCTGCGAGCCTAGTGCAGCCAACTGACCGATGATTCCACTAAGGGCTTCTTTAATTCAAAGGAATTCTATTTGATTCTTGAATGATTGAAATCCTTAGAAAAAATTTCTATGTTGGTCCCTTGATTCATAGGATTGGATCCTATAGGAATTTTTTCTATGAAATCTCTTGTACTACATTGCATAGGTAATCTAATAACATGCACTTCAATCTCTTTCTACAATTTCTTTATAATTTTTTCTATGGCATCAAACACTTCTTACTTATTTTATAGGATTCAAGTGGGCACCCCACTCCAATCCTACATTTTTTTTCTTCTATTCCTATTTTTTAAAATCGTGTGAATCAAAGAAGCCCTAAATAATACTTCCTCCGTTCCTAAATATTTGTCTTTCTAGATATTTCAATAAGTGACTACATACGGAGCAAAATGAGTGAATCTACACTCTAAAATATGTCTAGATACATCCGTATGTGGTAGCCATTTGAAATGTTTAGAAAGACAATTATTTAGGAACGGAAGGAGCGGTAAAATTGACTGAGGATGGCAGTTTGCCGACTACGCGCGCAGGCGACCGACCACGCGGACCTGGTATGTCGGGCGACCGAGCCAAAGCCATCACATGCTCCGACGCAGTGAGGCCAACTCCACCGCGCGACCCTATCCTGTCCGCGCGCGTCCGTTTGGGGTAAAACGGACGAATAGTGCGGCCCAGCGCGCGGTCTCAAACGGACAAATGTCCGGATTCTGTCCGTTTTCGACCCATCCCAGGCTCAAACTTGCGCTAGGTTTGGAGTGAAACGGACGCGCGCGGACGGCCTCGACGCACGCCCTTGTCCCTGAAGGAAATATGCCCTAGAGGCAATAATAAAGTTATTATTTATTTCCTTATTTCATGATAAATGTTTATTATTCATGTTAGAATTGTATTAACCGGAAACATAATACATGTGTGAATACATAGACAAACAAAGTGTCACTAGTATGCCTCTACTTGACTAGCTCGTTAATCAAAGATGGTTATGTTTCCTAACCATAGACAAAGAGTTGTTATTTGATTAACGGGATCACATCATTAGGAGAATGATGTGATTGACTTGACCCATTCCGTTAGCTTAGCACTCGATCGTTTAGTATGTTGCTATTGATTTCTTCATGACTTATACATATTCCTATGACTATGAGATTATGCAACTCCCGTTTACCGGAGGAACACTTTGTGTGCTACCAAACGTCACAACGTAACTGGGTGATTATAAAGGAGCTCTACAGGTGTCTTCAAAGGTACATGTTGGGTTGGCGTATTTCGAGATTAGGATTTGTCACTCCGATTGTCGGAGAGGTATCTCTGGGCCCTCTCGGTAATGCACATCACATAAGCCTTGCAAGCATTGCAACTAATGAGTTAGTTGTGAGATGATGTATTACGAAACGAGTAAAGAGACTTGCCGGTAACGAGATTGAACTAGGTATTGAGATACCGACGATCGAATCTCGGGCAAGTAACATACCTATGACAAAGGGAACAACGTGTGTTGTTATGCGGTCTGACCGATAAAGATCTTCGTAGAATATGTGGGAGTGTGACGCCCCCGATTCAATCGTACACTAATCATGCACGCAAATGTGTACGATCAAGATCAAGGACTCACGGGAAGATATCACAACACAACTCTACAAATAAAAATAAGTCATACAAGCATCATAGTACAAGCCAGGGGCCTCGAGGGCTCGAATACAAGTGCTCGATCATAGACGAGTCAACGGAAGCAACAATATCTGAGTACAGACATAAGTTAAACAAGTTGCCATAAGATGGCTAGCACAAACTGGGATACAGATCGAAAGAGGCGCAGGCCTCCTGCCTGGGATCCTCCTAAACTACTCCTGGTCGTCGTCAGCGGGCAGCACGTAGTAGTAGGCACCTCCGGTGTAGTAGGGGTCGTCGTCGACGGTAGCGTCTGGCTCCTGGACTCCAGCATCTGGTTGCGACAACCAGAAAGAAGGAAAGGGAAAAAAAGGGGGGAGAAAGCAACCGTGAGTACTCATCCAAAGTACTCGCAAGCAAGGAACTACACTACATATGCATGGGTATATGTGTAAGGAGGCCATATCAGTGGACTGAACTGCAGAATGCCAGAATAAGAGGGGGATAACTAATCCTGTCGAAGACTACGCTTCTGGTCACCTTCGTCTTGCAGCATATAGAAGAGAGTAGATTGTAGTCCTCCAAGTAGCATCTCCAAGTAGCATCGCATAGCATAATCCTACCCGGCGATCCTCCCCTCGTCACCCTGTTAGAGAGCGATCACCGGGTTGTATCTGGCACTTGGAAGGGTGTGTTTTATTAAGTATCCGGTTCTAGTTGTCATAAGGTCAAGGTACAACTCCAAGTCGTCCTGTTACCGAAGATCACGGCTATTCGAATAGATTAACTTCCCTGCAGGGGTGCACCACATAGCCCAACACGCTCGATCCCATTTGGCCGGACACACTTTCCTGGGTCATGCCCGGCCTCGGAAGATCAACACGTCGCAGCCCCACCTAGGCAAAACAGAGAGGCCAGCACGCCGGTCTAAACCTAAGCGCGCAGGGGTCTGGGCCCATCGCCCTGAGCACACCTGCACGTTGCGTACGCGGCCGGTGAGCAGACCTAGCAACCTCCATTACAAAGGAAGTTGCGTTAACGCAGTCCAAACCGGCGCGCGCCGCTCCGTCGCTGACGTCTGAAGTGCTTCGGCTGATACCACGACGTCGGGATACCCATAACTACTCCCACGTAGATGGTTAGTGCGTATAGGCTCGTAGCCAGACTCAGATCAAATACGAAGATCTCGTTAAGCGTGTTAAGTATCCGCGAACGCCGAACAGGGCCAGGCCCACCTGTCTCCTAGGTGGTCTCAACCTGCCCTGCCGCTCCGCCACAAAGTAACAGTCGGGGGCCGTCGGGAACCCAGGCCCACCACTACCTGGATGGAGCCACCTGCCCCTTCAGCCCCCAACTCCGAATAGTATCACAGGTAATGTAACAGTGTAAAGTACATAGTATATGCCCGTGATCACCTCCCGAAGTGATCACAGCCCAGTAGTATAGCATGGCAGACTGACAAGAATGTAGGGCCAATGATGATAAACTAGCATCCTATACTAAGCATTTAGGATTGCAGGTAAGGTATCAACAGATGTAGCGACAATGTCAGGCTATGCATCAGAATAGGATTAACGAAAGCAGTAACATGCTACACTACTCTAATGCAAGCAGTATAGAGGAGAATAGGCGATATCTGGTGATCAAGGGGGGGGGCTTGCCTGGTTGCTCTGGCAAGAGAGAGGGGTCGTCAACTCCGTAGTCGAACTGGTCAGCAGCAGCGTCGGTCTCGTAGTCTACCGGAGAGAAGAGGGGGAAGAAATAATGAATACAGAGCAAACAAAGCATCACAAAATATAACATGGCAATACGCGGTGTTCGGTGTGCCCTAACGCGGTAGTAGATGATACCGGTGAAGGGGGGGAAAACATCCGGGAAAGTATTCCCGGTGTTTCGTGTTTTCGGGCAGAGGAGCCGGAGGGGGAAAGTTGCGGGTTCGATAGGTTAGGGGGGTGTGGTGGACGAACGGACTGCGTATCCGGAATCGTCTCGTCGTTCTGAGCAACTTTCATGTTGAAAATATTTTAATCCGAGTTACGGATTAAAAGATATGATTTTTAAAAGATTTTAACAATTTTGGAATTTATTTATTTATTTAATTAATTCGGAAAATGTATTTATGACGTCAGCATGATGTCATGCCGACGTCAGCAGTCAACAGGGGTTGACTGAGTCAACCCTGACATGTGGGTCCAGTGGGACCCACCTGTCATTCTCTATTTAAATTAATTAGGGTTTAGGTTAATCTAATTACAGTTTAATTAAACTTAACTAGTTAATTAATTTAATTAACCCGGATTAATTAACTTAATTAATTAATTAATTAATTAATAATTTTATTAAATCATTTTAATTTCATTAATTATATTTATTGTTTTTTTATTTATTTTATTATTTATTATTTATTTATTATTTTTATTATTATTTTTTTGCGTTCTGGGGGTGGGGCCCCCATGTCATTGGCCCAGGGGCCTATGCGGGTCGGGCGATGGGGCGCTCGAGGTGCCCGACCCGGGCGAGGGCCAGCGGCCACAGAGGGGCACCGGGCGCCGGAGATGGCACCGGCGAGGCCACATCGGGGCATCACCGGGGCTAGGCAGCGCGGTGGAGGGTGCACGGGACACAGGGGGAGGCAGGGCATGAGCGGGTGGAGTTGGCCGCCAGTGGCCAGAGTGGGGCGGCGGAGGATGGGCGGCGGTGAGCGCGGGCGCGCGCGTCGGGCGTGGCCGGCGCGGCGAGGGCGGCCCGGAGCGTGAGCTCCGGTACGTGGGCGCTGCAGGGGGGGAAGGACGACGCCGGCGACAGAGAAAGAGAAGAGGCCGGGGGCCTCACCGGCGATCGTGGGGACTAGGCAGTGGGCTCGGGGAGGAGTCGGGGAAGCGGGATCCGGCGACGGCGAGGTAGCTTCGGGCGGCGTCGGGCGATGGCGGTGGTTGGCGATGGGGACGGGGCGCCGAGCGGCTTCGGGTCGGGCAGCGCCGCGTGGAAGGAGAGGGCGCGCGGGGTCGAGGTGGTGGCGGTCGGCGGGGCGCGGACGACGGCGAGCTGCGACGCGGCGACGGGGGCGTCAGCTGCCGTCGGGGGGAAGAGGCGAGGGCGGAGGGGGGTTCGCGCCGGGGCGGCGGGCGTTCAAGCCCGATCCCGATTGGATCGGGGAGAGGGAGAGTGGGGGCGCGAGTGGGGGGAAGTGGGGTTAGGGTTTGGGTAGTGGGGGGGATATGGCGGCGGGGTGGGCCGGTTAGGGCCAGGTGGGCTGGTTGGGCCCGGCCAGCTGGGCCACAGATGGCCCAGTGGGGGGGGGGGGGGTTCTGCCTTTTTTTTTTAATTTTTAGTTAGATTTGTCTTTTCCTTTTTTTTTATCATTTCTCTTTTCTGTTTTATTTTAGTTGTACTTTATTTTTTGGTTTAGCAAAATATAAAAATAGCCCCAGAAATAGTGTGTCAAAATAATCCACTGTTCTAAGAAGTTTTACCTTAGAATAAAAATAGTTTAGTATTTGGTAAAATATATTAGGAGTATAAATAATTGTTTTGATGTTCTTTTAATCACTTTAGGGTATTTAAATATCTTATAAAGATGTTGTTACTCCATCAATAATATCCATGATTTATTTGTCACATTAAGAATAATTTAGATTTGAGTTATGAAAACTTTAATTGTTTGACTTGATTTTAAATTTGAATTTGAATCGTTTTTGAACCATCGCGAGATTAACAACAACAACCGAGGTGACGTGGCATCATTAGCGTGGAATTACTGTAGCCTGAATGTCCGGGCGTCACAATTCTCCTCCACTACAAGAAATCTCGTCCCGAGATTTAAGCGGTGGAGTAAGGGGGGAAAGGTGTTGGTAGCGAAAAACCTAACGAGTCTTCTCGGTCTTGGCTTCCCTTTCGAAGAGGTTGATCCCTTTCGTTGATGTCTTCATTTCTTTGCTTCAGGTCATCATGGTGAAGTCGGCATCCTTTTCTTTGGGAACTCCAACGTACTTATGAAAGGATAAAGGGTGGGTATCCCGAGAGAATGGACCTCTGCAGGTTTGACTATCTGGTCGATAACATCGGGGAGGGTGGCGGAAGTAACTCTCGAATTGAAACTTAAGAAAATATCAAGAGCAGAGTAAGGAGGTATCCTGGGAAGTTTCGAGCGGGCAGGCAATCGTTCGATGTCTGATATGTGGCGTGAAAGGGGTTCGAAGCCACGGGAATAAGTATTTGTCTGATACCAGATTGAAGGTGGCTCATGAATTACATACGAGGCCACGCGCGAGGAACAACCTTGGGTACAGGGGGGGTACAGGAGAGTCAGGTTTCGATCCTGTGGAGCTGTGGGTTATGGGCCCACCATGTGGATTAAAAAGTAGGAAGGACAGTGACATCTTGCACGATCATGTAAGCAAGGCATGCCAGAGGATAATCTGTTGGCTATGTCGGCAACAACATCGGTACCATGGGCGAGGGACGAAGAGAACCATTGTCCTGCTCGTTGAACGAGGCGGGCCAATAGGCAAGGTTCTCGTCCATCGGTGGCTACCGAAATGTCATCAACAATAGTAACAGGGTCTTACTGACACGGTCGTACACCAAGGTGTTTACATAAGCAGAAGAATATTACTGCTTAGATCATATAGACCTCAAGAAAGGTTAAACCAAACAATGGAGAGGACATATGATTATCAGATTAATCAGGCGATGGAAAGGAAAAATGTGTCTTAGTTAATAATTCAGGGATATATCCTTCCCAAGGATAAGCAGAGCATGGTATCCGTGGCAGGATATCATGTAGAAAACCCTTTAGGTAAGGGGAGAGAAATTTCATGACACTACCCATACAAAGGTGTTTGGATAATTGATAAGAAAAAATTTAGCATTTGCTTTAAATGTTCTTGTTGAAAATCGGAGTATCACAGACATGCTTCGAGATAGCATTGACATGGTCTTCCAGCAAAGGTCGGACTTGGATATACAAAGGATTCACCAGGAACAACTTATAGAATAAGCATTACAATTTCCTTATGGGAGAATGGAAAACCTTGCTGGAAAGGAAACCTTAACACTAGGTCCTCCGACCAGGTGTGCTAGGCATGACATCACCTTACCGATATATAAGGACCAATGTTATAACTCTTGGGAAAAATGTTCCAACCATCATATCTGACCGAGATTCAGATCCGATTGGTGTCAGGATACCTGAGACTCAGGATGTCCGAGAAGAAAAGGCGCAACACAAATCGTTGAAATGGCATTGCAAGCTTCTCGGGAAATGAACTATGGGAGCGGTTTTCTGAAGCAATAGTTCACCATTAAACCAGGGAGAGGACAAGGAGGTGTCTGGTGAACTCAACGGCAGTTCACCGAGATTCCCAAAAGATGGATTTCCACCATTAAGTGAACAAGGAGATAACATTTGTCAGATCAACTGATATAAGGAAGTATGCTCGAGGAAAACATACACAATTAAACATTGGTTGAAATGTGCGCCCGAAATATGGGTTGGGTTGCACGACCAATGTCAGAATGGTGATTCAATCAGCGAAGGACTTAGAATGAACTATCGCCCATTCACTTCAAAGCAATAGGGTTGTTAGAAGTTTTGAATTCACACGTCATAGCTCCATTGTCGGTATTCCGGTTGAAAACAATACGGGGACCAAGGAATGAACGAAGATGGCAAGAAGTATTATGATATCAAGAATTATTAAGAGGTGGTGAAATTCTCACCACATTCTTGACAAAAGAGATGGTAATACTTCCGAGGTAAGGAAGATCAATGCTGGGTAGCAAGGAACTCAAGGTACAACACAAAACAAGAACAAGTCTGTGTTGGAGGAAAGGTAGTAGAGTGGTCGATGATAACACTAATCATCGAGGGCAAGGATGGTATTTCTCATCATGAACTCAATTGACATCCTGGAAGAGCTCAGAATGCCGATGATGATCACGACACAATTGTTGAGAGATTTCATGAAGATGTAATCGGTCGGCGATGGCAACAAGCCAAAGGAATGATGAAGTGAAAGGTTACTGAAACCAAGGGTATGACACAAACTCGAAACCAAGCTTGTTGTTCAAGGCGAAATGATATGACGATGAGGATCGACATAAGGTTAGTTCATCGTCGAAAATTGGTGCTCCGAGAATAAGGACCAGGTAGCACAGTTAGAATCGTCACGACAATGATATAGCCAAACAGGCTAGGAATGGCGTGATCGGGTACAAACTCGTACTTATAGAAGCTTACTGAAGAGTTGTTGAACCGAAGAGCGGACTCGGTTCAGTTATCGGTGTCTTTGAGTGTTCAATAACTCAGAGCCCGCGAAAAATTGGAATCAGTGGGAAGGTAGAACTTGATGAAGAACTCATAAGGAGTTATGCAGTTCCATGATAATCTCGAGATACCAGGGGGTAATACTCGACGACAGATCAAACTAGAAGTTGAACTGGGGTATTGCTCTATAGAAGACAAGTGCTTAAACTTGCACAGGACATGATATTTAAAGGAGAACATGGTCAGATCCACGATTGCAAAAAGGCCAGATCTCAGATATAAGATGAACTTATACCAAAGGAATAATTTATTTAAGAGAGGCTTTAATGATAAGATCTACATCGTGTCCATGGGCATGAACACAAGTTCAAGGTCGACTCCCACTTCTCCAATGCATAACATTTCATTCACTTCTCACGTTCGATGAAGTTGCAGTGTTGAAATTTTATCTGGCGAAGCACCAGAAGAGTATGACTCGTGAAAACTTTCGGGTCCACACGGTTTAGAGAAGGCATATGTTCAATCCATACGGGCTTCTTAGAAACATATACCAAATCTTTAGAAGTAATTAACTCAAGCTCGAAGGCAGAGCATGGTTGAGAAAGCAGACGATACAATTTACCAAAAGCATTATGTATCCGAGAAAAGGCTCACAAGTTTATTGAATATGAAGGGCGTTGTCAGATAAAATCCAACAAAGGATCTGGTGGTCCACAAGGGATCTGACGTGAGCATCGGTACTCAACTAGAGGAAGCAAATTATAGAAACAACTGACTAACTCAATTGTCAAATGCAAAGGAATTATGATTTCCAAATCAAGGGATCAGAAGCAATGCTCTGATTAGGGGTGGATAAGTTGGATAGACCAGAGGCACAATTGACGACAAATAGTTTGGTCCAGAACCAGCTCATGTTCAGAATGACGTCTGAGCCGGAAGGATAATTTAGAAGGGTCGATTGATGATTGTGTGCATTCGCACACATGTTGAATCAATAGGATTAAAATGACAGTGTCTAAGGATACTAACGAATATTGCCAGACATATGGAAAGCATCCATAATGCAAGCAGACAAGTATTGCAGAGCAATAAGCTACTGAGGAATTTTGGAGGATCGAATAGTATTTCAAAGACCATTGTGACACACATGAACAACTGGGGATGAGTGGATAGTCGATAAGGGCGAGAATTTATCCGTAGGGGTATTCAGGTGGAAAGGAACTGCAAGGCAGTAGGCACAACGTATTCTCGGATCAATAGAGAGAATTTCAGGGTATCTTCCAATGACAAGATCAACTGGGAACAAAAGTAAGAACGACAGATGTATGTATTTATCCATAGGGATATTTTGGTGGTAGGGAATTGCAAAAGCAACGGGCACAAATTCTCGGGTTACAGCGGAGAGTATCTTCAGGGTCTTCACGTGCAGCAGACGATCATCAATAATAAGGGGCTCTCCGGGTGAAAGTGATAACGAGATCCTAATGTTAGATTTAGCAAAATCCATTTAACCCGAATAGAAGAGAGATCAGAGTCCCAGAGTATAGACAAGGAGTAAAAGATCCTAATACCACCCTAATGGCGACGTGGGCCCGTAAGGCACACAGCCAAGTTAGTAAAAGTTTTGCAATGGCTAGACTCAACTTCGGCCGAGGAGTTGGAAAGGGGATTCCTACAGGCAGTCGGCTCTGATACCAACTTGTGACGCCCCCGATTCAATCGTACACTAATCATGCACGCAAATGTGTACGATCAAGATCAAGGACTCACGGGAAGATATCACAACACAACTCTACAAATAAAAATAAGTCATACAAGCATCATAGTACAAGCCAGGGGCCTCGAGGGCTCGAATACAAGTGCTCGATCATAGACGAGTCAGCGGAAGCAACAATATCTGAGTACAGACATAAGTTAAACAAGTTGCCATAAGATGGCTAGCACAAACTGGGATACAGATCGAAAGAGGCGCAGGCCTCCTGCCTGGGATCCTCCTAAACTACTCCTGGTCGTCGTCAGCGGGCAGCACGTAGTAGTAGGCACCTCCGGTGTAGTAGGGGTCGTCGTCGACGGTAGCGTCTGGCTCCTGGACTCCAGCATCTGGTTGCGACAACCAGAAAGAAGGAAAGGGGAAAAAAAGGGGGGAGAAAGCAACCGTGAGTACTCATCCAAAGTACTCGCAAGCAAGGAACTACACTACATATGCATGGGTATATGTGTAAGGAGGCCATATCAGTGGACTGAACTGCAGAATGCCAGAGGGGGATAACTAATCCTGTCGAAGACTACGCTTCTGGTCACCTTCGTCTTGCAGCATATAGAAGAGAGTAGATTGTAGTCCTCCAAGTAGCATCTCCAAGTAGCATCGCATAGCATAATCCTACCCGGCGATCCTCCCCTCGTCACCCTGTTAGAGAGCGATCACCGGGTTGTATCTGGCACTTGGAAGGGTGTGTTTTATTAAGTATCCGGTTCTAGTTGTCATAAGGTCAAGGTACAACTCCAAGTCGTCCTGTTACCGAAGATCACGGCTATTCGAATAGATTAACTTCCCTGCAGGGGTGCACCACATAGCCCAACACGCTCGATCCCATTTGGCCGGACACACTTTCCTGGGTCATGCCCGGCCTCGGAAGATCAACACGTCGCAGCCCCACCTAGGCAAAACAGAGAGGCCAGCACGCCGGTCTAAACCTAAGCGCGCAGGGGTCTGGGCCCATCGCCCTGAGCACACCTGCACGTTGCGTACGCGGCCGGTGAGCAGACCTAGCAACCTCCATTACAAAGGAAGTTGCGTTAACGCAGTCCAACCCGGCGCGCGCCGCTCCGTCGCTGACGTCTGAAGTGCTTCGGCTGATACCACGACATCGGGATACCCATAACTACTCCCACGTAGATGGTTAGTGCGTATAGGCTCGTAGCCAGACTCAGATCAAATACCAAGATCTCGTTAAGCGTGTTAAGTATCCTCGAACGCCGAACAGGGCCAGGCCCACCTGTCTCCTAGGTGGTCTCAACCTGCCCTGCCGCTCCGCCACAAAGTAACAGTCGGGGGCCGTCGGGAACCCAGGCCCACCACTACCTGGATGGAGCCACCTGCCCCTTCAGCCCCCAACTCCGAATAGTATCACAGGTAATGTAACAGTGTAAAGTACATAGTATATGCCCGTGATCACCTCCCGAAGTGATCACAGCCCAGTAGTATAGCATGGCAGACTGACAAGAATGTAGGGCCAATGATGATAAACTAGCATCCTATACTAAGCATTTAGGATTGCAGGTAAGGTATCAACAGATGTAGCGACAATGTCAGGCTATGCATCAGAATAGGATTAACGAAAGCAGTAACATGCTACACTACTCTAATGCAAGCAGTATAGAGGAGAATAGGCGATATCTGGTGATCAAGGGGGGGGGCTTGCCTGGTTGCTCTGGCAAGAGAGAGGGGTCGTCAACTCCGTAGTCGAACTGGTCAGCAGCAGCGTCGGTCTCGTAGTCTACCGGAGAGAAGAGGGGGAAGAAATAATGAATACAGAGCAAACAAAGCATCACAAAATATAACAAGGCAATACGCGGTGTTCGGTGTGCCCTAACGCGGTAGTAGATGATACCGGTGAAGGGGGGGAAAACATCCGGGAAAGTATTCCCGGTGTTTCGTGTTTTCGGGCAGAGGAGCCGGAGGGGGAAAGTTGCGGGTTCGATAGGTTAGGGGGGTGTGGTGGACGAACGGACTGCGTATCCGGAATCGTCTCGTCGTTCTGAGCAACTTTCATGTTGAAAATATTTTAATCCGAGTTCGGAAAATGTATTTATGACGTCAGCATGATGTCATGCCGACGTCAGCAGTCAACAGGGGTTGACTGAGTCAACCCTGACATGTGGGTCCAGTGGGACCCACCTGTCATTCTCTATTTAAATTAATTAGGGTTTAGGTTAATCTAATTACAGTTTAATTAAACTTAACTAGTTAATTAATTTAATTAACCCGGATTAATTAACTTAATTAATTAATTAATTAATTAATAATTTTATTAAATCATTTTAATTTCATTAATTATATTTATTGTTTTTATTTTATTTTATTATTTATTATTTATTTATTATTTTTATTATTATTATTTTTTGCGTTCTGGGGGTGGGGCCCCCATGTCATTGGCCCAGGGGCCTATGCGGGTCGGGCGATGGGGCGCTCGAGGTGCCCGACCCGGGCGAGGGCCAGCGGCCACAGAGGGGCGCCGGGCGCCGGAGATGGCACCGGCGAGGCCACATCGGGGCATCACCGGGGCTAGGCAGCGCGGTGGAGGGTGCACGGGACACAGGGGGAGGCAGGGCATGAGCGGGTGGAGTTGGCCGCCAGTGGCCAGAGTGGGGCGGCGGAGGATGGGCGGCGGTGAGCGCGGGCGCGCGCGTCGGGCGTGGCTGGCGCGGCGAGGGCGGCCCGGAGCGTGAGCTCCGGTACGTGGGCGCTGCAGGGGGGGAAGGACGACGCCGGCGACAGAGAAAGAGAAGAGGCCGGGGGCCTCACCGGCGATCGTGGGGACTAGGCAGTGGGCTCGGGGAGGAGTCGGGGAAGCGGGATCCGGCGACGGCGAGGTAGCTTCGGGCGGCGTCGGGCGATGGCGGTGGTTGGCGATGGGGACGGGGCGCCGAGCGGCTTCGGGTCGGGCAGCGCCGCGTGGAAGGAGAGGGCGCGCGGGGTCGAGGTGGTGGCGGTCGGCGCGGCGCGGACGACGGCGAGCTGCGACGCGGCGACGGGGGCGTCAGCTGCCGTCGGGGGGAAGAGGCGAGGGCGGAGGGGGGTTCGCGCCGGGGCGGCGGGCGTTCAAGCCCGATCCCGATTGGATCGGGGAGAGGGAGAGTGGGGGCGCGAGTGGGGGGGAAGTGGGGTTAGGGTTTGGGTAGTGGGGGGGATATGGCGGCGGGGTGGGCCGGTTAGGGCCAGGTGGGCTGGTTGGGCCCGGCCAGCTGGGCCACAGATGGCCCAGTGGGGGGGGGGGGTTCTGCCTTTTTTTTTAATTTTTAGTTAGATTTGTCTTTTCCTTTTTTTTTATCATTTCTCTTTTCTGTTTTATTTTAGTTGTACTTTATTTTTTGGTTTAGCAAAATATAAAAATAGCCCCAGAAATAGTGTGTCAAAATAATCCACTGTTCTAAGAAGTTTTACCTTAGAATAAAAATAGTTTAGTATTTGGTAAAATATATTAGGAGTATAAATAATTGTTTTGATGTTCTTTTAATCACTTTAGGGTATTTAAATATCTTATAAAGATGTTGTTACTCCATCAATAATATCCATGATTTATTTGTCACATTAAGAACAATTTAGATTTGAGTTATGAAAACTTTAATTGTTTGACTTGATTTTAAATTTGAATTTGAATCGTTTTTGAACCATCGCGAGATTAACAACAACAACCGAGGTGACGTGGCATCATTAGCGTGGAATTACTGTAGCCTGAATGTCCGGGCGTCACAGGGAGCCAATATGAGCATCCAGGTTCCGCTATTAGTTATTGACCGGAGACGTGTCTCGGTCATGTCTACATTGTTCTCAAACCCGTAGGGTCCGCACGCTTAAGGTTTCGATGGCAGTTATATTATGAGTTTATGAGTTTTGATGTACCGAAGGAGTTCGGAGTCCCGGATGAGATCGGGGACATGACGAGGAGTCTCGAAATGTTCGAGACGTAAAGATCGATATACTGGACGACTATATTCGGACATCGGAAAGGTTTCGAGTGGTTCGGGTATTTTTCGAAGTACCGGGGAGTTACGAGAATACGGGAGAAGAAGTATATGGGCCTTATTGGGCTTTAGGGGAGAGGGAGAGGCAGGCCGCGCCCCCCCCCAAGGACTAGTCCGAATTGGACTAGGGGGAGGGGTTGCGACCCCTCCTTCCTTCTCTTTCCTTTTCCCCTTCCTTGTCTCCTACTCCTACTACATGGAAGGACTCCTAGTTGGACTAGAAAAGGGGGAATCCTACTCCCGGTGAGAGTAGGACTCCCCTAGGGCGCGCCATAGAGAGGGCCGGCCCTCCCCTCCTCCACTCCTTTATATACACGGGCAGGGGGCACCCCATAGACACACAAGTTGATCCATGTGATCGTTTTCTTAGCCGTGTGCGGTGCCCCCTTCCACCATAATCCTCGATAATATTGTAGCGGTGCTTAGGCGAAGCCCTGCGACGGTAGAACATCAAGATCGTCACCACGCCGTCGTGCTAACGGAACTCTTCCCCGACACTTTGCTGGATCGGAGTCCGGGGATCGTCATCGAGCTGAACGTGTGCTAAAACTGGGAGGTGCCGTAGTTTCGGTGCTTGATCGGTCGGGCCGTGAAGACGTACGACTACATCAACCGTGTTGTGCTAACGCTTCCGCTGTCGGTCTACAAGGGTACGTAGATCACACTCTCCCCTCTCGTTGCTATGCATCACCATGATTTTGCGTGTGCGTAGGAAATTTTTTGAAATTACTACGTTCCCCAGCAGTGGTATCAGAGCCTAGATTTTATGTGTTGATGTTATATGCACGAATAGAACACAAGTGAGTTGTGGGCGATATAAGTCATACTGCTTACCAGCATGTCATACTTTGGTTCGGCGGTATTGTTGAATGAAGCGGCCCGGACCGACATTACGCGTACGCTTACGCGAGACCGGTTCTCCCGATGTGCTTTGCACAAAGGTGGCTAGCGGGTGACAGCTTCTCCAACTTTAGTTGAACCGAGTGTGGCTACGCCCGGTCCTTGCGAAGGTTAAAACAACACCAAGTTGACAAACTATCGTTGTGGTTTAAGATTGGTTCTTGCTTAAGCCCGTAGCAGCCACGTAAAACTTGCAACAACAAAGTAGAAGACGTCTAACTTGTTTTTGCAGGGCATATTGTGATGTGATATGGTCAAGACATGATGCTAAATTTTATTGTATGAGATGATCATGTTTTGTAACCAAGTTATCGGCAACTGGCAGGAGCCATATGGTTGTCGCTTTATTGTATGCAATGCAATTGCGCTGTAATACTTTACTTTATCACTAAGCAGTAGCGATAGTCGTGGAAGCATAAGATTGGCGAGACGACAACGATGCTACGATGGTGATCAAGGTGTCGCGCCGGTGACGATGGTGATCACGATGGTGCTTCGAAGATGGAGATCATAAGCACAAGATGATGATGGCCATATCATATCACTTATATTGATTGCATGTGATGTTTATCTTTTATGCATCTTATCTTGCTTTGATTGACGGTAGCATTTTAAGATGATCTCTCAATAATTATCAAGAAATGTTCTCCCTGAGTATGCACCGTTGCGAAAGTTCTTCGTGCTGAGACACCACGTGATGATCGGGTGTGATAGGCTCTACGTTCAAATACAACGGGTGCAAAATAGTTGCACATGCGGAATACTCAGGTTATACTTGATGAGCCAAGCATATACATATATGGCCTCGGAACACGGAGACCGAAAGGTCGAGCGTGAATCATATAGTAGATATGATCAACATAGTGATGTTCACCAATGAAACTACTCCATCTCACGTGATGATCGGACATGATTTAGTTGATTTGGATCACGTAATCACTTAGAGGATTAGAGGGATGTCTATCTAAGTGGGAGTTCTGAAGTAATATGATTAATTGAACTTAAATTTACCATGAACTTAGTCCTGGTAGTATTTTGCAAATTATGTTGTAGATCAATAGCTCACGTTGTTGCTTCCCTGTGTTCATTTTGATATGTTCCTAGAGAAAATTGTGTTGAAAGATGTTAGTAGCAATGATGCGGATTGGATCCGTGATCTGAGGTTTATCCTCATTGCTGCACAGAAGAATTATGTCCTTGATGCACCGCTAGGTGACAGACCTATTGCAGGAGCAGATGCAGACGTTATGACCGTTTGGCTAGCTCAATATGATGACTACTTGATAGTTTAGTGCACCATGCTTAATGGCTTAGAATCGGGACTTCAAAGACGTTTTGAACGTCATGGACCATATGAGATGTTCCAGGAGTTGAAGTTAATATTTCAAGCAAATACCCGAGTTGAGAGATATGAAGTCTCCAACAAGTTCTATAGCTAAAAAATGGAGGAGAATAGCTCAAGCAGAAATCGTGAAGGTAGAAATCAAGAAAGAGCATCAAGTGTTGATGGTTGACAAGATCACTAGTTTCAAGAAAAAGGCAAAGGAGAAAAGGGGAACTTCAAGAAGAACAGCAAGCAAGTTGCTGCTCAAGTGAAAAAGCCCAAGTCTGGTCCTAAGCCTGAGACTAAGTGCTTCTACTGCAAAGGGACTGGTCACTGGAAGCGGAACTACCCCAAGTGATTGGCGGATAAGAAGGATGGCAAAGTGAACATAAGTATATTTGATATACATATTATTGATGTGTACTTTACTATTGTTTATAGCAACCCCTCGGTATTTGATACTAGTTCATTTGCTAAGATTAGTAACTCGAAACGGGAGTTGCAGAATAAACAGAGACTAGTTAAGGGTGAAGTGACGATGTGTATTGGAAGTGGTTCCAAGATTGATATGATCATCATCGCACACTCTCTATACTTTCGGGATTAATGTTGAACCTAAATAAGTGTTATTTGGTGTTTGCGTTGAGCATAAATATGATTTGATCATGTTTATTGTAATACGGTTATTCATTTAAGTAAGAGAATAAATTGTTGTTCTGTTTACACGAATAAAACCTCATATGGTTACACACCCAATGAAAATAGTGTTGGGGAACGTAGCAGAAATTCAAAATGTTCCTACGTGTCACCAAGATCTATCTATGGAGAGACTAGCAACGAGGGGAAGGAGAGTGCATCTACATACCCTTGTAGATCGCTAAGCGGAAGCGTTCAAGTGAACGGGGTTGATGGAGTCGTACTCGTCGTGATTCAGATCACCGATGATCCTAGTGCCGAACGGACGGCACCTCCGCGTTCAACACACGTACAGCTCGACGATGTCTCCCACGCCTTGATCCAGCAAGGAGAGAAGGAGAGGTTGAGGAAGACTCCATCCAGCAGCAGCACAACGGCGTGGTGGTGATGGAGGAGCGTGGCAATCCTGCAGGGCTTCGCCAAGCACCTACGGGAGAGGAGGAGGTGTCACGGGAGGGAGGGAGGCGCCAAGGGCTCAGGTATGGATGCCCTCCCTCCCCTCCACTATATATAGGGGCAGGGGAGAGGGGGGAGGCGCAGCCTTGCCCCTTCCTTCAAGGAAAGGGTGCGGCTAAGAGGGGGGGAGGAGTCCATCCTCCCCAAGGCACCTCGGAGGTGCCTTCCCCTTTTAGGACTCTCCCCTTTTTCCTATATCTTGGCGCATGGGCCTCTAGGGGCTGGTGCCCTTGGCCCATGTAGGCCAAGGCGCACCCCCTACAGCCCATGTGGCCCCCCGGGGCAGGTGGCCCCACCCGGTGGGCCCCCGGGACCCTTCCGGTGGTCCCGGTACAATACCGATGACCCCGAAACTTGTCCCGATGGCCGAAACAGGACTTCCTATATATAAATCTTTACCTCCGGACCATTTCGGAACTCCTCGTGATGTCCGGGATCTCATCCGGGACTCCGAACAACATTCGGTAACCACATACAAACTTCCTTTATAACCCTAGCGTCATCGAACCTTAAGTGTGTAGACCCTACGGGTTCAGGAGACATGTAGTCATGACCGAGATGTTCTCCGGTCAATAACCAACAGCGGGATCTGGATACCCATGTTGGCTCCCACATGTTCCATGATGATCTCATCGGATGAACCACGATGTCAAGGACTCAATCAATCCCGTATACAATTCCCTTTGTCTAGCGGTATGGTACTTGCCCGAGATTCGATCGTCGGTATACCGATACCTTGTTCAATCTCGTTACCGGCAAGTCTCTTTACTCGTTCCGTAACACATCATCCCGTGATCAACCCCTTGGTCACATTGTGCACATTATGATGATGTCCTACCGAGTGGGCCCAGAGATACCTCTCCGCTTACACGGAGTGACAAATCCCAGTCTCGATTCGTGCCAACCCAACAGACACTTTCGGAGATACCTGTAATGCACCTTTATAGCCACCCAGTTACGTTGTGACGTTTGGCACACCCAAAGCACTCCTACGGTATCCGGGAGTTGCACAATCTCATGGTCTAAGGAAATGATACTTGACATTAGAAAAGCTTTAGCATAAGAACTACATGATCTTGTGCTAGGCTTAGGATTGGGTCTTGTCCATCACAATGATGTGATCCCGTTATCAACGACATCCAATGTTCATGGTCAGGAAACCGTAACCATCTATTGATTAACGAGCTAGTCAACTAGAGGCTTACTAGGGACATGGTGTTGTCTATGTATCCACACATGTATCTGAGTTTCCTATCAATACAATTCTAGCATGGATAATAAACGATTATCATGAACAAGGAAATATAATAATAATCAATTTATTATTGCCTCTAGGGCATATTTCCGACAGTCTCCCACTTGCACTAGAGTCAATAATCTAGTTCACATCGATATGTGATTAACACTCAAGGTCACATCCCCATGTGACTAACACCCAAAGAATTTACTAGAGTCAATAATCTAGTTCACATTTACCATGTGATTAACACTCGATGAGTTCTGGGTTTGATCATGTTATGCTTGTGAGAGAGGTTATAGTCAACGGGTCTGAACCTTTCAGATCCGTGTGTGCTTTACAAATCTCTATGTCATCTCCTAGATGCAGCTACCACGTTCTATTTGGAGCTATTCCAAATAACTGTTCTACTTGGAGCTATTCTAAATTGTTGCTCCATTATACGTATCCGGTATCTCTACTCAGAGCTATCCGGATAGGTGTTAAGCTTGCATCGACGTAACCCTTTACGACGAACTCTTTTACCACCTCCATAATTGAGAAAATTCCTTAGTCCACTAGTTACTAAGGATAACTTTGACCGCTGTCCTGTGATCCATTCTTGGATCACTCTTGTACCCCTTGACTGACTCATGGTAAAGCACACTTCAGGTGCGGTACACAACATAGCATACTGTAGAGCCTATGTCTTAAGCATAGGGGACGACCTTCGTTCCTTTCTCTCTATTCTGCCATGGTCGAGCTTTAAGTCTTAACTTCATACCTTACAACTCAGGCAAGAACTCCTTCTTTGACTGATCCATCTTGAACACCTTCAAGATCACGTCAAGGCATGTGCTCATTTGAAAGTACTATTAAGCGTTTTGATCTATCCTTATAGATCTTGATGCTCAATGTTCAAGTAGCTTAATCCAGGTTTTCCATTGAAAACACTTTCCAAATAACCCTATATGCTTTCCAGAAATTCTACGTCATTTCTGATCATTAATATGTCAACAACATATATTCATCAGAAATTCTATAGTGCTCCCACTCACTTCTTTGGAAATACAAGTTTCTCATAAACTTTGTATACACCCAAAATCTTTGATCATCATCAAAGCATACATTCCAACTCCGAGATGCTCACTCCAGTCCTCAGAAGGATTGCTGGAGCTTTGCATACTTATTAGCATATTTCAGGATAGACAAAACCTTCCGGTTGTATCACATACAACCTTTCCTCAAGAATCGTCGAGGAAACAATGTTTTGACATCCTATCTGCAAGATTTCATAAATAATGCAGTAATTGCTAATATAATTCCAACAGACTCTTAGCATCGCTACGAGTGAGAAAGTCTCATCGTAGTCAACTCCTTGAACTTGTCGAAAAACATCTTAACGACAAGTCGAGCTTTCTCAATGGTGACACTTACCATCATTGTCTGTCTTCCTTTCAAAATCCATATGTACCTAACAGCCTTACGACCATCAAGTAGTTCTTCCAAAGTCTACACTTTGTTTTCATACATGGATCCTCTCTCGGGTTTTATGGCCTTGAGCCATTTATCGGAATCCGGGCCCACCATCGCTTCTCCATAGCTCGTAGGTTCATTGTTGTCTAGCAACATGACTTCCAAGACAGGATTGCGTACCACTCTGAAGTAGTACGCATCCTTGTCATCCCACGAGGTTTGGTAGTGACTCGATCCGAAGTTTCATGATCACTATCATAAGCTTGCACTTCAGTTGGTGTACGTGCCACAGGAACAACTTCCTGTGCCCTGCTACACACTTGTTGAAGTGACGGTTCAATAACCTCATCAAGTCTCCACCATCCTCCCACTCAACTTTTCGAGAGAAACCTTTCCTCGAAAAAGGACCCGATTCAAGAAACAATCCCTATTGCTTTCGGATCTGAAATAGGAGGTATACTCAACTGTTTTTGGGTGTCCTATGAAGATGCATTTTATCTGCTTTGGGTTCGAGCTTATCAACCTGAAACCTTTTCACATAAGCGTCGCAGCCCCAAACTTTCAAGAAACGGCAACTTAGGTTTCTCCAAACCATAGTTCATACGGTGTCGTCTCAACGAAATTATGTGGTGCCCTATTTAAAGTGAATGTGGTTGTCTCTAATGCCTAACCCATGAACGATAGTGGTAACTCGATAAGAGACATCTTGGTATGCACCATATCCAATAGGGTGCAACTATGACGTTTGGACACACCATCACACTATGGTGTTCCAGGCTGTATCAGTTGTGAAACAATTTCCACAATGTCTTAATTCTATGCCAAACTCGTGATTCAGATATTCATCTCTATGATCATATCATAGATCTTTTATCCTCTTGTCACGACGATCTTTCAACTTCACACTGAAATTACTTGAACCTTTCAATAATTCAGACTCGTGATTCATCAAGTAAATATACTCAACATCTACTCGAATCATCTGTGAAGTAAGAACATAACGATATTCACTGCATGCCTCAGCACTCATTGGACTGCACACATCAAAATGTGTTACTTCCAACAAGTTGCTATCTTGTTCCATCTTACTGAAAACGAGGCTTTTCAGTCATCTTGCCCATGTGGTATGATTTGCATGTCCCAAGTGATTCAAAATCAAGTGAGTCAAAACGGTCCATTTGCATGGAGTTTCTTCATGCATATACACCAATAGACATGGTTCGCATGTCTCAAACTTTTCAAAAACGAGTGAGCCCAAAGATCCATCAATATGGAGCTTCTTCATGCGTTTTATACCGATATGACTTACGTGGCAGTGCCACAAGTAGGTGGTACTATCATTACTATCTTTTGGCATGAACATGTGTATCACTACGATCGAGATTTAATAAACCATTCATTTTAGGTGTAAGACCATTGAAGGTATTATTCAAATAAACAGAGTAACCATTGTTCTCCTTAAATGAATAACCGTATTGCGATAGACGTAATCCAATCATGTCTATGCTCAACGCAAACACCAAATAACAATTATTTAGGTTTAACACCAATCTCTTTGGTAGAGGGAGCGTGCGATGCTTGATCATATCAAGCTTGGAAAAACTTCCAACACATATCGTCAGCTCACCTTTAGCTAGTCTCCATTTATTCCGTAGCCTTTTGTTTCGAGTTACTAACACTTAGCAACCGAACCGGTATCTAATACCCTGGTGCTACTAGGAGTACTAGCAAAGTACACATTAACACAATGTATATCCAATATACTTCTATCGACCTTGCCAGCCTTCTTATCTACCAAGTATCTAGGGTAATTCTGCTCTAGTGGTTGTTCCCCTTATTACAGAAGCACTTAGTCTCGGGTTTGGGTTTTACCTTGGGTTTCTTCACTAGAGCAGCAGCTGATTTGCCGTTTCATGAAGTATCCCTTCTTGCCCTTGCCCTTCTTGAAACTAGTGGTTTCACCAACCATCAACAATTGATGCTCCTTCTTGATTTCTACTTTCGCGGTGTCAAACATCGCGAATACTTCAAGGATCATCATATCTATCCCTGATATGTTATAGTTCATCACGAAGCTCTAACAGCTTGGTGGCAATGACTTTGGAGAACCATCACTGTCTTATCTGGAAGATCAACTCCCACTCGATTCAAATGATTGTTGTACTCAGACAATCTGAGCACAAGCTCAACAATTGAGCTTTTCTCCTTAGTTTGCAGGTTAAGAAAGTCATCGGAGGTCTTATACCTCTTGACATGGGCACGAGCCTGAAATCCCAATTTCAGCCCTCAAAACATCTCATATGTTTCGCGATGTTTCAAAAACGTCTTTGGTGCCTCAACTCTAAACCGTTTAACTGAACTATCACGTAGTTATCAAAACGTGTATGTCAGATGTTCGCAACAACCACAGACAACGTTCGAGGTTCAGCACACTGAGCGGTGCATTAAGGACATAAGCCTTCTATGAAGCAATGAGGACAATCCTCAGTTTACGGACCTAGTCCGCATAATTGCTACTATCAACTTTCAACTAATTTTTCTCTAGGAACATATCTAAACAGTAGAACTATAGCGTGAGCTACGACATAATTTGCAAAAACCTTTTGACTATGTTCAGGATAATTAAGTTCATCTTATGAACTCCCACTCAGATAGACATCCCTCTAGTCATCTAAGTGATTACATGATCCGAGTCAAACTAGGCCGTGTCCGATCATCACGTGAGACGGACTAGTCATCATCGGTGAACATCTTCATGTTGATCGTATCTTCTATACGACTCATGTTCGACCTTTCGGTCTCCGTGTTCCAAGGCCATGTCTGTACATGCTAGGCTCGTCAAGTTAACCCTAAGTGTTTCGCGTGTGTAAATCTGTCTTACACCCGTTGTATGTGAACGTTAGAATCTAACACCCGATCATCACGTGGTGCTTCGAAACACGAACTGTCGCAACGGTGCACAGTTAGGGGAGAACACTTCTTGAAATTGTTGTAAGGGATCATCTTATTTACTACCGTCGTTCTAAGCAAATAAGATGTATAAACATGATAAACATCACATGCAATCAAATAGTGACATGATATGGCCATCATCACTTTGCTCCTTTTGATCTCCATCTTCGGGGCTCCATGATCATCATCGTCACCGGCATGACACCATGATCTCCATCATCATGATCTCCATCATCGTGTCTTCATGAAGTTGCCTCGCCAACTATTACTTCTACTACTATGGCTAACGGTTAGCAATAAAGTAAAGTAATTATATGACGTTTAAGTTGACACGCAGGTCACAAATAAATAAAGACAACTCCTATGGCTCCTGCCGGTTGTCATACTCATCGACATGCAAGTCGTGATTCCTATTACAAGAACATGATCAATCTCATACATCACATATATCATTCATCACATCCTTTTTGGCCATATCACATCACATAGCATACCCTGCAAAAACAAGTTAGACGTCCTCTAATTGTTGTTTGCATGTTTTACGTGGCTGCTATGGGTTTCTAGCAAGAACGTTTCTTACCTACGCATGAACCACAACGTGATATGCCAATTGCTATTTACCCTTCATAAGGACCCTTTTCATCGAATCCGATCCGACTAAAGTGGGAGAGACAGACACCCGCCAGCCACCTTATGCAACTAGTGCATGCTTGTCGGTGGAACCGGTCTCACGTAAGCGTACGTGTAAGGTTGGTCCGGGCCGCTTCATCCCACGATGCCGCTGAATCAAGATAAGACTAGTAACGGCAAGCATATTGAACAATATCGATGCCCACAACTACTTTGTGTTCTACTCGTGCAAAGAATCTACGCAATAGACCTAGCTCATGATGCCACTGTTGGGGAACGTAGCAGAAATTCAAAATTTTCCTACGTGTCACCAAGATCTATCTATGGAGAGACTAGCAATGAGGGGAAGGAGAGTGCATCTACATACCCTTGTAGATCGCTAAGCGGAAGCGTTCAAGTGAACAGGGTTGATGGAGTCGTACTCGTCGTGATTCAGATCACCGATGATCCTAGTGCCGAACGGACGGCACCTCCGCGTTCAACACACGTACAGCTCGACGATGTCTCCCACGCCTTGATCCAGCAAGGAGAGAGGGAGAGGTTGAGGAAGACTCCATCCAGCAGCAGCACAACGGCGTGGTGGTGATGGAGGAGCGTGGCAATCCTGCAGGGCTTCGCCAAGCACCTACGGGAGAGGAGGAGGTGTCACGGGAGGGAGGGGGGCGCCAAGGGCTCAGGTATGGATGCCCTCCCTCCCCTCCACTATATATAGGGGCAGGGGAGAGGGGGGAGGCGCAGCCTTGCCCCTTCCTCCAAGGAAAGGGTGCGGCTAAGAGGGGGGGAGGAGTCCATCCTCCCCAAGGCACCTCGGAGGTGCCTTCCCCTTTTAGGACTCTCCCCTTTTTCCTATATCTTGGCACATGGGCCTCTAGGGGCTGGTGCCCTTGGCCCATGTAGGCCAAGGCGCACCCCCTACAGCCCATGTGGCCCCCCGGGGCAGGTGGCCCCACCCGGTGGGCCCCCGGGACCCTTCCGGTGGTCCCGGTACAATACCGATGACCCCGAAACTTGTCCCGATGGCCGAAACAGGACTTCCTATATATAAATCTTTACCTCCAGACCATTCCGGAACTCCTCATGACGTCCAGGATCTCATCCGGGACTCCGAACAACATTCGGTAACCACATACAAACTTCCTTTATAACCCTAGCGTCATCGAACCTTAAGTGTGTAGACCCTACGGGTTCGGGAGACATGTAGTCATGACCGAGATGTTCTCCGGTCAATAACCAACAGCGGGATCTGGATACCCATGTTGGCTCCCACATGTTCCACGATGATCTCATCGGATGAACCACGATGTCAAGGACTCAATCAATCCCGTATACAATTCCCTTTGTCTAGCGGTATGGTACTTGCCCGAGATTCGATCGTCGGTATACCGATACCTTGTTCAATCTCGTTACCGGCAAGTCTCTTTACTCATTCCGTAACACATCATCCCGTGATCAACCCCTTGGTCACATTGTGCACATTATGATGATGTCCTACCGAGTGGGCCCAGAGATACCTCTCCGCTTACACGGAGTGACAAATCCTAGTCTCGATTCGTGCCAACCCAACAGACACTTTCGGAGATACCTGTAATGCACCTTTATAGCCACCCAGTTACGTTGTGACGTTCGGCACACCCAAAGCACTCCTACGGTATCCGGGAGTTGCACAATCTCATGGTCTAAGGAAATGATACTTGACATTAGAAAAGCTTTAGCATACGAACTACATGATCTTGTGCTAGGCTTAGGATTGGGTCTTGTCCATCACATCATTCTCCTAATGATGTGATCCCGTTATCAACGACATCCAATGTCCATGGTCAGGAAAACGTAACCATCTATTGATTAACGAGCTAGTCAACTAGAGGCTTACTAGGGACATGGTGTTGTCTATGTATCCACACATGTATCTGAGTTTCCTATCAATACAATTCTAGCATGGATAATAAACGATTATCATGAACAAGGAAATATAATAATAATCAATTTATTATTGCCTCTAGGGCATATTTCCGACAAATAGTTCATTGGATCTCGATCGTAGTGATACACATAATCATAATATTGAAACCAAAAGATGCAAAGTTAATAATGATAGTGCAACTTATTTGTGGCACTGCCGTTTAGGTCATATTGGTGTAAAGCGCATGAAGAAACTCCATACTGATGGGCTTTTGGAATCACTTGATTATGAATCAGTTGATGCTTGCGAACCATGCCTCATGGGCAAGATGACCAAGACTCCGTTCTTCGGAACAATGGAGCGAGCAACAGATTTGTTGGAAATCATACATACTGATGTATGTGGTCCGATGAATATTGAGGCTCGCGACAGGTATCATTATTTTCTGATCTTCACAGATGATTTGAGCAGATATGAGTATATCTACTTGATGAAACATAAGTCTGAAACATTTGAAAAGTTTAAATAATTTCAGGGTGAAGTGGAAAATCATCGTGACAAGAAAAGAAAAGGTTTCTACGATCTGATCGCGGAGACCAATATTTGAGTTACGAGTTTGGTCTTCAATTAAAACATTGTGGAATAGTTTCACAAACTCATGCCACCTGGAACACCACAGCATAATGGTGTGTCCGATCGTCATAACCGTACTTCATTGGATATAGTGCAATCTATGATGTCCCTTACCAATCTACCACTATCGTTTTGGGGTTATGCATTAGAGACAACTGCATTCACGTTAAAAGGGCACCATCTAAATCCGTTGAGACGACAAAATCTGAATTATGGTTTGGCAAGAAACCAAAGTTGTCGTTTCTTAAAGTTTTGGGTTGTGATGCTTATGTGAAAAAGTTTCATACTGATAAGCTCAAACCCAAATCGGAGAAATATGTCTTCATAGGATACCCAAAGGAGACTGTTGGGTACACCTTCTATCACAGATCCGAAGGCAAGACATTCGTTGCTAAGAATGGATCCTTTCTAGAGAAGGAGTTTCTCTCGAAAGAAGTGAGTGGGAGGAAAGTAGAAAGCTTGATAAGGTAATTGTACCTTCTCCCTTATTGGAAAGTAGTTCATCACAGAAATCTGTTCTTGTGACTACTACACCAATTAGTGAGGAAGCTAATGATGATGATCATGTAACTTCAGATCAAGTTACTACCGAATCTCGTAGGTAAACCAGAGTGAGATCCGCACCAGAGTGGTACGGTAATCCTGTTCTGAAAGTCATGTTACTAGACCATGACGAACTTGCGAACTATGAGGAAGCGATGATGAGCCCAGATTCCGCGAAATGGTTTGAGGCCATGAAATCTGAGATATGATCCATGTATGAGAACAAAGTGTGGACTTTGATGGATTTGCCCGATGATCTGCAAGCCATAGAAAATAAATGTATCTTCAAGAGGAAGACGGACGCTGATAGTAGTGTTACTATCTACAAAGCTAGACTTGTTGAAAAAGGTTTTTGACAAAGTTCAAGGTGTTGACTACGATGAAATTTTCTCACTCGTAGCGATGCTTAAGTCTGTCCAAATCATGTTAGCAATTGCCGCATTTTTATGAAATCTGGCAAATGGATAAACAAAACTACATTCCTTAATGGATTTAAAGAAGAGTTGTATATGATGCAACCAGAAGGTTTTGTCAATCCTAAAGGTGCTAACAAAATATGCAAGCTCCAGTGATCCATCTATGGACTGGTGCAAGCATTTCGGAGTTGGAATATACGCTTTGATAAGTTGATCAAAGCATATAGTTTTATACAGACTTGCGGTGAAGCCTGTATTTACAAGAAAGTGAGTGGGAGCACTACAGCATTTCTGATAAGTGTATGTGTATGACATATTGTTGATCGGAAATAATGTAGAATTATTCTGCAAGGCATAAAGGAGTGTTTGAAAGGATTTTTTTCAAAGAAAACATCGGTGAAGCTGCTTACATATTGAGCATCAAGATCTATAGAGATAAATCAAGACGCTTGATAAGTTTTTTTTCAATGAGTACATACCTTGACAAGATTTTTAAGTAGTTCAAAATGGAACAGTCAAAGAAAGAATTCTTGCCTGTGTTACAAGGTGTGAAATTGAGTAGGACTCAAAGCCCGACCACGGCAGAAAATAGAATGAGAATGAAAGTCATTTCCTATGCCTTGGCCATAGGTTCTATAAAGTATGCCATGATGTGTACCAGACCTATTGTATACCCTACACTAATTTTGTCAAGGGAGTACAATAGTGATCTAGAAGTAGATCACTGGACAGTGGTCAAAGTTATCCTTAGTGGAATAAGGATATGTTTCTCGATTATGGAGGTGACAAAAGGATCGTCGTAAAAGGGTTACGTCGATACAAGTTTTGGCACTAATCCGGATGACTCTTAGTCTTCATCTGGATACATATTGAAAATGGGAGCAATTAGCTAAAGTAGCTCCGTGCAGAGCATTGTAGACATAGAAAATTGCAAAATACTTATGGATCTGAATATGGCAGACCCGTTGACTAAACTTCTCTCATAGGCAAAACATGATCACACCTTAGTACTCTTTGGGTGTTAATCACATAGCAATGTGAACTAGATTACTGACTCTAGTAAACCCTTTGGGTGTTGGTCACATATCGATGTGAACTATTGGTGTTAACCACATAAAGATGTGAACTATTGATGTTAGATCACATGGCGATGTGAACTAGATTATTGACTCTAGTGCAAGTGGGAGACTGAAGGAAATATGCCCTAGAGGCAATAATAAAGTTATTATTTATTTCCTTATTTCATGATAAATGTTTATTATTCATGCTAGAGTTGTATTAACCGGAAACATAATACATGTGTGAATACATAGACAAACAAAGTGTCACTAGTATGCCTCTACTTGACTAGCTCGTTAATCAAAGATGGTTATGTTTCCTAACCATAGACAAAGAGTTGTTATTTGATTAACGGGATCACATCATTAGGAGAATGATGTGATTGACTTGACCCATTCTGTTAGCTTAGCACTCGATCGTTTAGTATGTTGCTATTGCTTTCTTCATGACTTATACATGTTCCTATGACTATGAGATTATGCAACTCCCGTTTACCGAAGGAACACTTTGTGTACTACCAAACGTCACAACGTAACTGGGTGATTATAAAGGATCTCTACAGGTGTCTCCAAAGGTACATGTTGGGTTGGCGTATTTCGAGATTAGGATTTGTCACTCCGATTGTCGGAGAGATATCTCTGGGCCCTCTCGGTAATGCACATCACATAAGCCTTGCAAGCATTGCAACTAATGAGTTAGTTGCGAGATGATGTATTACAAAACGAGTAAAGAGACTTGCCGGTAACGAGATTGAACTAGGTATTGAGATACCGACGATCGAATCTCGGGCAAGTAACATACCTATGACAAAGGGAACAACGTATGTTGTTATGCGGTCTGACCGATAAAGATCTTCGTAGAATATGTGGGAGCCAATATGAGCATCCAGGTTCCGCTATTGGTTATTGACCGGAGACGTGTCTCTGTCATGTCTACATTGTTCTCGAACCCGTAGGGTCCGCACGCTTAAGGTTTCGATGACAGTTATATTATGAGTTTATGAGTTTTGATGTACCGAAAGAGTTCGAAGCCCCGGATGAGATCGGGGACATGACGAGGAGTCTCGAAATGGTCGAGACGTAAATATCGATATATTGGACGACTATATTCGGACATCGGAAAGGTTTCGAGTGGTTCGGGTATTTTTCGGAGTACCGGGGAGTTACGGGAATACGGGAGAAGAAGTATATGGGCCTTATTGGGCTTTAGGGGAGAGGGAGAGGTAGGCCCCCCCCCCAAGGCCTAGTCCGAATTGGACTAGGGGGAGGGGCTGCGCCCCCTCCTTCCTTCTCTTCCCTCTTCCCCTTCCTTGTCTCCTACTCCTACTACATGGAAGGACTCCTAGTTGGACTAGAAAAGGGGGAATCCTACTCCCGGTGGGAGTAGGACTCCCCTAGGGCGCGCCATAGAGAGGTCCGGCCCTCCCCTCCTCCACTCCTTTATATACAGGGGCAGGGGGCACCCCATAGACACACAAGTTGATCCACGTGATCGTTTTCTTAGCCGTGTGCGGTGCCCCCTTCCACCATAATCCTCGATAATATTGTAGCGGTGCTTAGGCGAAGCCCTGCGACGGTAGAACATCAAGATCGTCACCACGCCGTCGTGCTGACGGAACTCTTCCCCGACACTTTGCTGGATCGGAGTCCGGGGATCGTCATCGAGCTGAACATGTGCTAAAACTCGGAGGTGCCGTAGTTTCGGTGCTTGATCGGTTGGGCCATGAAGACGTACGACTACATCAACCGCGTTGTGCTAACGCTTCCGTTGTCGGTCTACAAGGGTACGTAGATCACACTCTCCCCTCTCGTTGCTATGCATCACCATGATCTTGCGTGTGCGTAGGAAATTTTTTGAAATTACTACGTTCCCCAACAGTCCCCCCCCCCCCCCCGTGGCCCGCCTGTCGGGGACACTAGCAGTCCCTCCGCTCCCAACACTTCCACCCTCTCTCTCCCGCCCCGCCCCGCCCCGCCACCGGCGCCGCCGCTATTCTCCGGCCGCCTCCTCATCGCGCAGCCCCCGGCCGTCCCTACCAAACCACGTCTCGACATGGCCGCCACCACGCCCGCGCTTTGGCCGTAGTTTTGGCCGTCGATCGAGGTGATTGGTCGTCACCGTCTTTGCCGGTCGCAGAGGGGAGACGACCGACGGCGATGTACCACGGCGGCCTCGGAAGTTTCCGATGAGAGCTCCAGAGCGGCCAGTAGCCGGCTGGCAACCACCCCTGCTGCGTTGAGGTGATCATCGCGGCCTCTTCGCCACCACGACCGCAAGGTGTTTGACATTTTTCGGCATGGCAGGTTCTTTGGATATGGCATTCTTTCGTTGACATGGCAGGTTTTCACAATGATATCAACGTGCTGCAGCGTTCTCCAGTCTTCGCGAGGCTTGCAGAAGGCCACTCCCCACCTGTCAACTTTGAGATCAACGGCCACCAGTACAACAAGGGATACTATCTAGCAGATGGTATATATCCTCAGTGGTCAACTTTTGTGAAGACAATCTCGAAACCCCAAGGTGAGAAGAAAAAGAGATTTGCCCAAATGCAAGAGAATGTTAGAAAGGATGTGGAACGTGCTTTTGGTGTGCTTCAATCCCGCTGGGGTATCGTTTGAAACCCTGCACTGTCATGGGATGAAAGGAAGCTTTGGGAGGTGATGACTACTTGTGTGATCATGCACAGCATGATTGTCGAGGACGAGCGTGATGAGAGTATCTTCGACCAAGGATTTGATTATCAAGGTGAAAATATTGAGCCCCTGCACCAAGACCCGGCCACATTTGAACAGTTTGCCCAATTCCACCTTGAGATGCGTGATTGGCACACTCATTTGAATCTTCAAAATGACTTGATAGAGCACGTGTGGGATCACATTGGCAACCAATAGATGTATTGGTCCATTTTATGTTCAGTGTAGACAATTTCAATTTGGTTGTAAAACTATTTTAATTTTCAGATAAATATTTGGGTTGTAAAAACTAGTTTTGATGAAAATATGGGCATTTTTGGCCGCGACGGACAGGATGGGGCCGTGCGCCCATCACATCCCAGAACACGCCCGGATACTACCCCAAATCCCTACCCAAACGGACAGAATCCGGACAAAACGGACGTTCGTTTGGGATCGCGTGATGGAGTTGGCCTGAGGAGGCGTACGTGCGGCACAGTCACGGTCGGATTAAACTACACGAGCCCCCACACATGGGCAGGCAAATGATTGCCCCGCCCGCCGTGGAACCACCGGAGAGCACCACCACCTCGGCTCGCTGTCCGCCAGGAGGATCTTTATCGCGTCGCTGACTCGAGGTAGGTGTAGCGGCTGCTGGCCGGAGCTTGATCTGGCTAGCTTTCTCCCAACTGCGGATCTGAGAAATTAAACCGACACCACGACATGTTTGGTTCATCATCTTCATCTCATAGAAAACGATACCAGAGGATTCAGATACAATGATGACACGCATTCCTTCCAACCAATGCAAAGATTGCTTAAAAAAACCCAATGCAAAGATGCCTTGACGCTGCGATAATGTGGTAGAGATTAATCAGTGGTCAAATGGAAGTCGTACGTGGTATCATTGGAGATGCCGCACTGTATAACATATATTCTTGCAACTTGCACGTACGGAGCAATGTATGCAGTACTTTGGAGTTTAGTCCTGCCTGCCTATACACTCATCACCACCAAAGGGATATGTGCGGCCGCAAATGATTTAGTGGATCGCCAGATAGCTCGCTAGCTAATCAAGCTCCCACAGATAGATCGATCGGAGGGAGGGCCCCTGATGATGGAGTTTGTTACAAAGTGCACTTAGGCAGCCGTTGTATTAGTAGCACACCATCCATTTATATGATTCGAATATACAGTATAGCATGCCCTTGTCGGGCTAATAATACAAGGTTAGTACAAACCAAGCCATGGCTAGCTAGCTACCAGTAAGATTTCGTTGCACATTATTTGTCGCGTCAGCGAGCTAGCTTGCTAGTCAATGACTATCAAATACTCCTATGTGCTAACCGACGCATGCAATTATTCTGTGTAGAGATCATGGTGCATGATTAACGATTAGTTACGGCGTTTGTTCCTGCAACTATATAGGCTTTAGTTTCTGTTCTGCAATGTTTAGCGACCACAAATATATTCTCTCGAGATAGAGTAGTAGATTAGATGCGCTAACCGGCCAACGGGTAGGTAGCTAAGCGAGCTGGGCTGGACAGTCACGAGAATCAGACCGTACTACCATGGAATTACCGATAAATTAACTTCTCTACGGCCGATTCACCACGGCCATGATCATCCATTCGTCCATGTTGATGCCAACAAATCTCTGTATATCGATCATGCGTGTATGACCTGCCTTGTTGTACTTGCTTTAGACTAAATAAATGTCCCCTAAACTTTTGAAAATCTGCATAGCTAAATCGAATGGAAAATATATTGGTAATGGAGGATGGTCTTTGCATCATTTACAAAACATTGTGTTATTAATTATTAAAAAGAACATAGATATCAAATGAAAACATGTTTCCCCATATTTGATTAGTGAATATTTAGGAAGTTGAGCCGGTGACGCACCAGCAAGAAAAGGAGTGAATGTTTGGGTCTTCAAATTGTCTCCCTCTATAGAAACCTTAGCCGCCATTGCTCCACCCATTGACTCCCTGATAGTGAGGCCACATGTCTACTCCTCCTCTGTCTACCACTTCAGCGGCAGGAGGGTAGAAACCCCCGATTCCTGTTGCAACATTGTAGTTAGGTCTGTGGCAATAACGCTAGTGATGGTGGTGATCGCTGCGTCATGCAGATCAGGAATAAGATTTCCCTGACTCCCGGTCCACGTCATCTTCCGTGATATTGGTGGGGGTAGAGGAGGTCGATGTATCGTCTTGTTGTTGGTCTTCTAGGGTGGTCGATATGATTGTGTCTTCCTGTTACGAAGTGCTCTTCGAAGGCCTCTTTCAGTGGAGCGGACGGTTCTGCTTTGTGTCTTGGTCCTTTGGCTCCTTCCCCTACTTGCGACATTTAGCTAGCTTCATTGTCACCGAGATTATGAGGTTGGGTCTCCCTGGATCTGTCTCGCTAGATTTGGGGTGGTCGTTTATACCTCTTCTTTGGGATGACAATCTTTTTACCATATCACTGTTGTAGCGCTTTATAGCTCCGAGCAGTGACTTTCCGACGACTACCTCAAAAATGTTTCCTTTTCTCCAATTGTATTTGGGAGGTCTACATGGGGCATCGAGTATCGCTCATGGTGCACCAATGGAGAGCGCAGGAGGAAGACAACATCAATTTTCCCTTATGACTTATGTGTAATATTTAATTTTATTAGATGGTGGGTGCCTCTAATATATGGCACTTGTTGTTTCAAAACAAAAGAAACCCATTTTTACTTCCTCATATAACGTGTGTTTCTCTCGGTGGAGTACCATTGTGTTTTTTCTGGTTTCGAGGGTGATCTACCTGTCGATGGTGGTATGGTTGTTGCTCGTTGCCTACACCCCACCCCATCCCTCAACCCAAATAAAAGTACCAAGGGCCCGATGGCGAAAGGCGGTGGACGGGGAGATTATGTTTATGGGGTCCTATGTGTTATGTTCCTCGCTTAGTGACACATATGTCATATCACTCTTCCAAAGATTGCAGGGAAGGTGGTAGTGCAAGCCCTAAAAGCACTCTTTCAAAGATATCTTCCTGAGTGGAGTGTGTGAAATGAAGAAGAGAAAAGGAGGTGATAATACTTCGCATTGACAGGCCCAGGTAAGAGCCCACTATGCATTCAAATGTTCCTTCCTTTTCCACGTAGAGTATGAGCCGACTAGACCTGGTTGCCCGCTTGATAGGCCGGTGTTCAGGCATGGCTCAGGTCTCGATTTTCCCACTAAACCTCAGCGTAAAAACTGAAAAAGCACGAGCAGATGTTTCTTTTAAGAAAAATATGTTTGATTCTTCGTTATCTTATCTCTAAATCATTGTTTCATATTGTTGGTCTAGGAACAGCTTTTTCTGGGCCTTGGGCCAGGCTTAACATTCATATTTTGTTTTGAAAAGCCCGGTACAACCCATGGGATGCCCAACGAGTTGACTAGTGCCGGGAGCAGCTATGTATCACCTGTTGCGGGACCGAAGGTGGTCTTGCCTCAAGGGCGCCCTCAGTCGCTACTATTGGGCCTGACCAAGTAGCTTCTTGCACGTTAGTTCGTTCTTCTTATTGTGTATTCATATTTTTGGAAATATTCTAGTAGATATATTCCCACACTTAAAATTACTTCAAATTTTGAAATGCTAATTTTAAAAATGTTAACGATTTTAAAAAATATTAGCATGGTTTCAAAAATGCTGCTAGCATTCAAAAGAAAATTTATGACATTTTAAAATGTTCACACATTCAAAAAAATAAATTTTAAAAATGTACTTTTAATAAATATATTTTTACCATGAAAAGAATTGTATGTAATTCAAAGAAAATATTAACGCATTCACAAAAGTATTCATTTTAAAAATGTTGTATACAATGTACAAAATGTTCTCGTCGTTTGAACAAACGTTTCCACACGTATTTAAAAAAAATCTGTAGCACATATTCAAAATAATGTACAAAACACGTATGTAGAAAAATGTTAATCATGTATTTGAAAATTATTGAATGTGTATTTTTTTCATTTGAACACGAAAAATGCACAGACTGGGTTAAAAAATCGACATGCATCAAAAACAAGTGGTGAAAAAGAAAAGAAAATCTGATAGAAAAACACAAACAAATAAAAGAAGCAGAAACAAACCACACGAAAGGTTCTGAAACCTGTCCGTCCTAATCCATAGAACCTTTCTAAAACCGATACAGTATCTGCAGTGTTGGGTCGGCCTGTTTGGTGGATTCCCCGGCTCCGCCACATGCGCCCGCGTGCAATGCTGCTGCATACGGCTACGTGCTGGTTCGCCCCCGACTTGGTCCCCAAGAATTATTCAGCGGCCAGAGCATTAGCAGCAATGGTTAGTGGGAAATGGAATCTCCTCCGCTGGCTTGAATAAAAACTCCTGTACCACTACTGGCCCTTCCCGCCGTTCCTCTACCTGTTTGATTGATTGGTTTGTTAGTTCCTGCTAATGCTCTATATTGATAAGTCCAACCCCTTTTTTTATCACATTTATAAATGGCTTTAAAATACTCTATGCAAAGGCACAATTAGGGAAATCTGTGGCTTTAAGTCCAACCCTTTTTATATGCCATTTATGTTTGTATGTATGACTTAAAAACATACATATAGAGGCCAAGTAGGATCTATACCTTTGGTGGATTTATACTCCATACTAGTAAACTTTTTCAATAATTAGTGTATATATACTGGATTTTTCGCTGGTTATTTTTATTGATTTTTCCTGTTTGATTAATTTTGACAGCATAGAAATTCTTTTATTAGTATGTATGCTAACAAAGTGACAAAAATGCAGCCAATATTTTTGTGTTAGATACTGATAATGGGATGAAGAATATGTCGTGTTTTATCTTTTTGTACGGATGTGATTGTAAGGACCCGTGATACTTAATATATGGCCTTTACGCCTTTTCACACACAAAATTGTCATGGAGAAATATAGCCAACTGTTCTGTGTTAGATACTGATAATTGGATGTTGGTGCAGAAATGTTAGGAGAGAATCATTTTGCTGCACATAAGTTTCATTGGTATATCAACATAAAAATATCGCCACCTATCTTGTGTTAGATACTGATGAAACACAAAAATAGAACCATTGGTAGAAGAAGCGAATATTTGGATGCGATTCCTGGAGAAAATGTGGGAAGAGAATCATCTGGTACTTCAGTACACTATGTGCACATGTCATTATTAGCAATATATATTGAACATGTATATCTGTACACATAATAATACTACTAGCTAGTAATACCATATTCTCACTTGCACGCACGTACCTCCGCGACAACTAGTTTTTTCTCGAAATGGAGGCAAAAGATTTGCCTCATCAATTAATTAAGCAGAAGAGAATTGCCCAGTTAATTAAGGAAAACCAGGCGAAAACCGATACAGACCAACTACAGATGGACTACTCACAGAGTGACCATCATACCCAACACCTAACGTCCACCAACACGCACACTGTTACAACATGAAGACACACCAACGAGAGTAACTCTGCTGAAAACCACGGACACCACCAAATCCACGAAGACAAACCATACCATAAGGACAACCCAAGAGATTGGTAACCATCCATCAAGCAGCTGCGGAAGCCTTTCTTGTGGCGTCACTCTTCTTTCCTTTGCTCCTGAGAGCCTCCTCCACAATCGCCTTGCCAGATCCAGGGCTCACACTCTCCAAACGTTTGAGCAAGTTGTGAAGCTCCATTTCGAAGAGAATCTCATTGAACTTATCACGCACAGAAACCTGCCCAATGGTCACATGCGAGTGGGTGATTGCAACATCGGAACCTCCACGCTCAACAGAGGCGAGCGACTGGTTGGGCTCCGAAGGATCAGGCGCCAACGCACCAACCGCCTCAACATCATCAGTCACGGGTACCACTGGCACGATGGACTTAGGCGTCTCCAGTTGCTCACATGAAAGAGCCTCAGAGTTAGGTGCCAACACACCTATCTCATCAACCTCGCCACTCAAAGACGCCACATGCACAATGGCCATAGATGAGGCATTGACAAAACCAACCAAGTCTCCACAACCCGGAATGGCGGGCGACTGATAGGACTCTGACGGTGGTAGTGAAGGTGGCATGGCCACCACCAAGGACTCCAATGCGCTCAACTCCATCGGTAACACCATAGATGATTCCTCACAAAGCTCCTGCAACTCGGGCATAATCTGCAGAACTGGAGCTACGACCTCCGTGATAACCGCATTCCCACGAACAAACGGTGTCACATGCAGAGCACGAGGAGAAAAATCTCCAAAGCAACATTCAGCATCCTCATCAATGGTACCAACCTGGAGCTCAGGCAGCAAAGGCACAACCGATGCAACCTCAAACTTGGCTAGAGCGTCGCGAAGCTCAGTGCGGAGCAGCTCAACCTCCTGAAGGAGCTTCGTGCGCAGCAGGGCAAGCTGCGACTCCAAAGCAGACACCAAAGAGGTGCAGACATTGGAATCCTTGCAACACCCAGATTGAGACCTTGGCGGCACCGACACACACAACGACGAGTGGCCCACAACCTCAACCCAACTCCTGGCCAGCGAAGGACAAGGCTGGACGGGCGGGGAGCGGCTCCGCTGACGAGGAGCACATGTGACCGGAGAGCCACCGCGAGCGACCGGAGAGCGAGCACGACAGAACCTCTCCCGATGACCAGGGCGACGACAGCGAATGCATCTGAATGGATCACGGCATGCACTGACTTGGTGGCCATGCTCGAGGCAACGAAAGCACCTTCCTCGAGCCCAACGCTTGAAGGCGAGGCTACGCTCGAGACCTTCCCTCGACGGCTCGAGGGGAGCTCGTCGGCCAGAACGTCGCCCCCGACCCACATGCACCCAGCCCGCCCCAGCTACAACAGCGGCGGTGGCAGTAGAGAGGCCGTTGCATGCCGACACTAAAGAGGGAGCTAGGCAGCAGAATCATTTAGGGGCTGTTTGGTTCTAGGCCTAGTATTGTCACACTTTAGCCACACATTTTTATCAACCTTGCCTAAGGTTAGTTCATCAAAATGAGAGTCACAAGTTGGCAAGCTTAAGGGAATTTTGCCACACTTTTTGTGTGTATGTTATGTGGGACTCAAATGTGACTTACCATTGAACCAAACACTCATCTAAATTAGTCAAATTTGCCTAACTTCAGGTGTGACAACCTTTGACAAAATTAGTCACAAACCAAACACCCCCTTAGTCGCCAGCAAGACAGCAACGACCGCATTTAGCTCGATAGGGACACACCTGACAGTCTGATAAGACAGGAACCATGTGATGTGTGTGTGAGAGATCCGTCGCATGCAGCACACAATGATTCGACGGTTAGTGTTGGTCCTAGTCCGCTCATCATGTCGACGATGATGAGCTCGCCTCGCTTGCGAGTTGTGAGCTGGATGGATACACAGATCTCGGATCGGATGGATGGATGGATGGATGGATAGATGGATGCATGCATGATTTCCACCACATGCCATTCGCCGCAAAGGGAAATTATATGGGGGCAGGGCGGACTGCTGATCAGAACTGATCTAACCGTGCATGTATATACTCCCTTCATTTCTTTTTACTCCGCATATAAGATTTGGTCAAAGTCAAACTGCACAAAGTTTGATCAAATTTATATAAAAGTATATGAACATCTATAATACTAAAATTAAATAGTATAAACATACGTTTCATGGTGCATCTGATAATATTGATTTCATATTGTGAATGTTCATATTTTTAATATAAAGTTAGTCAAACTCTACAAAGCTTGACTTTGATCAAACCTTATATGCAGACTAAAAAAAATGGAGGGAGTACTCCCAAAATATACGGTAGATGTCAAATATAAACTAAATTTGATTTAGTTTGAATCTAACCAAAAAGTTTCTACGTACAAAATATTTTGGTGCCTACCAAATACCGACATTGAAAATAAATGTAACGGTATTTTTATCGTAAGTCAATGTGATTTAAACAAACAGTAATTTGTTAATTTGGTTGAAACCATCCCAAGTTTAATGTAAGCAATATTTTGTTAATTCCTATATATTCTTGTATTCCCCAAAATTTCGGTGCAAATATGAACCTTGTTTGCTAATTCTACAATACTCCCTCCATCCCTTTATGTAAGGTGTATATTATTTTTTACACGGTAACCAAGGCACATAGTTCTACACATGTTCGGGCGAAATTAACCTTGTCTAAATCATTGATTAGCGGCAACTAAATCATTTATGCTAGGAAAGTAAGAGATGCACACAATCAGAAGAGAGATACTTTCCCTTTTCTCTTTACAATAAGAGATGCATGCAATCAGGGGAAACATACTTTTCTTTACTTGAAGGCTAACAACGAAATTACGAGGAATTAGAATAAATGCATCTTACATTGTGGAATTTTATTAAAAAACAAATACACCTTATATAAGGAAACAGATGGAGTATTTATGAGTGGAATTTATTGGACTAGGCTTGGTGAAACACAGGGAGGATCTTTTATATATGTGGCACTAAAAAGAGATTTTGAAGCTTTGGTTACCTTTTTAGTTGAGAAATGTTACCTGGCATACGTCAGCCTGGAGACAAGAACCAGCGAATGCCCTTTCCATGGTCCGACCTGGCGGCACAAATCTTAGCGCACATTGGGTGCCAGGTCAGCTCTCCTTTGTCGTTCCCTATTTCAACTATGCTAGCGAACATACCTTTTTTATTTCTTCAAAGAAAATGGTCGCCCACGAGGACTCAAATTCGCGCCCTCATAGGGGAGCACCATGCACACTGACCACTTGGGCTGAAGCTGGATTTGTGAACAATTGCGCACAAACATATTTGTGTACGTATATTTGAATATTTGATTTTATATTTATTTTTTCATTTGGACAAAAATCCATAAGTCCTGTTTTTTTTCATTTTGTAAATATTTTTTCTATTGGTGCTTCTTTTCCTAAACTCGTCATGTGGATATTTATTATACATAACTTGGTTTTATTAAAAATATGACATTATTTCTCCCAAAACATCGCATTTATTACTATCTTAGATGGCACTTTTGATTAAGAGCATGAGATTTTAACAATTAATAACACGGCATTTTTATTATTAAGAGCATGGCATTTTTATTTTCAGCGGCATGGGAGTTATTATTATTATTAAGCGCATGGCATTTTTATTAATAATAGGATGACATTTTTATTATTGAGAGGATGACATTTGAACTATTGAGAGTATGGGTTCGATTCCCAGGCACTCCTTTTTAGCTTTCTTTTGTTATCACGATGGTATCTCCTTTTACATGGCAATTTTTTCTTAAAAAATAACATGGTAGTTTATATTTTTATTATTATTTAAGAGATGACAACTTTTATTATTAAGAGATGGAATTGTTAAATTTTAAGAGAATCCATTTTTTATTAAGAGATGACAACTTTTATTATTAAGAGATGGAATTGTTAAATTTTAAGAGAATCCATTTTTATTAAGAGATGCCATTTTTATATTTTAAGAGATGATATTTTTATTATTAAGAATGGTATTTTTAATATTAAGAGATGACATTATTATTATTAAGTTATGTCATTTTATTATTAAAGATGTATGTTTATTATTATTAAGAGATGGCATTTTTATATTTTAAGATATGGCATTTTTGCAGGATGGCATTTTTACCGGATGGCAGTTTTTAAAGTTTAACATGGCATCCTTATAGCATGGCAGTTTTTATAGTTTAGCATGGCAATTTTATTTTATTTTCTAGATCATAGGATTTTTTTTATCATACTCATTGTAAATTTACAAATTAGAGCAATGTCATTTTTTATATAATAGCATGGCATTTTCATAATTCAGATCAGGGACAAATTTGTTTTTGTCTAAGATGGCAGTTTTTTGATCGGATATGGCTTTTATTTATTTTTTATATACATCATGGCAAATCTTATTTTTACATTTTTTGTGTATAAAATAAATGTAGTTGTGCCTAAAGGCCTGGGGAAGCTAAAGGCGGCCTCTCTGGGCTGGTTCGTTGGCTCCGTAGTGAACGAAACGTTCGCTTGTCAAATCGACAAACCATCCAGATATTAGGGCCCTTTTTGTTTATTGGTGTCTCAATCGATATATGCATTTTAGTCACCTTTTGTTATTATTTTATTTTTATATTTGTTGCGATTGCACCCTTTTTGGGCACAACTACAGTTTGTATGTGTGGTCACTCTTTTTTTCCCCTGTAAATGACCGTCTGCTCAACTGCAAATTTTGGTTGTGTAACCGCACTTTACTCAACAAAAAGTTGCATGCGCCGTAGACACTCCATTACTCAACATCTAAGAACAATCAGACATGATTAGTTTCAACACGCATAGGAGGAATCAAAGGCGTGCAAGTGAAAAAAAAAACTACCCAGCTGGTCCTCCCCTACCATGTTGCGATCTATGCCAATTTCATGATGGAACCTCTGGAATGAGGCTTAATAATCACAGCCCTGATCTCCTCCAAAAGCACCATGGTAAAGCTGTAATCATGCGATGCAACAGCTTGCGCAGAGATTATGGTACTATTTATCCCCACTTGTTAGTACATTGATTGTACAATCATGTGCTTAATTATACACGAACTACGCGATTTCTCTTGTGGTGCTAAGACTGGTCACAATGGGGAGAAACTTAGGAGTAACATCACACACTCCAATACAACTTTGCTTATGTGTTACATATTTAATGAAGAGAGAAATGCTTGTGGTAACTAGCTAAGTTATCGAAACATCACACACTCCAAGAAACAATGAGTCTATAGCCTAATAAATACATTGTTGCATGACACTACATAGATGTTCCTACTCACTATGAAGGTGATAACATAGTCTAGGGAAGTGTGTAAGTTACTAGACTATGAGGGTGTTTGGATACTCTCTAGTCATGTGACTAGTAGTAGTCAGACTAGAAGTTTTTAGTCAGGCCCTGTTTGGAAGATGACTACTACTAGTCAGCACTAAATGTCTCAGTATTAAATGTTCCTTGTGCAACACCAATTAGAGAAGAGAGGGGGACTTTAGTTAGTAAAAGTCAGGGGTGTTTGGAGGTTTACTGATTAAAGGTGACTACTACTAGTCTCTAGTCAGTAAAAATTAGGGGTGGGATGACTAGGGACTAAACTAGTTTTAGTCACCCACTAGTCAGTGGTGTTTGGAGGTTTACTGACTAAAGATGACTATTATTAGTCTCTAGTCTCTAGTCTCTAGTGATCCAAACACCTTTTATGTTCTTGTCCATTGTGACCGACCTAACTTAATCTGATCTCATCTTGGAACCTGAACAAGCAGGCTGGACCGACCGCGCGCAGCTGGCATGTCGGCGACCGAGCCGCACATGCTCCCAGTCCCAGTGGCGTACGGGCGGCACAGTCACCGTCGGATTAAACAACCCGAGCCCCCACGCCTGAGCAAATGATTGCTCCGCCCCGCCCGCCGTGGAAGCAAACCACCACCTCCCTCCCGACCTCCGGCCGCCCGATATTTATGGCGTCGCTGTACGTAGGGGTTGCTGGCCGGAGGTAGATCTGGCTAGCTTTTGTGCACCCTAGATCTGGCTAGCTAACTTCATGTCATAGAAAACAAATATCAGAGGATTGAGATACAATAATACAAATTCCTCAACCAACTGCAAACTAATCAGCGGTCAAATTAAAGTCGTATGTACCATTGCAGAGGCCGCACTGGCCTCTAGCATATTTGCAACTTGCACGTACGGACCAATGTATGCAGTGTCGTTGTGTACATGATCAACAGTACTTTGGAGCTACACAATCATCACCACCAAAAGGCCATGTGCGGCCGCAAATGATTCAGTGGTTCGCCAGATAGCTGGCTCAAGCTGATTAATTAAGCACCCACCGGTCAACGGGACTATGGGAGGGAGAGCCCCCCACCTGATCGATGACCCAGTTAGTTACAAAGTACAATTAGGCAGCCGTTGCATTAGTAGCACACCATGCATTAATATGACTAGCACATATGCCCGTACGTTGCAACGGAATTAAAAATTAACTTGTCCATCGGTGTGGCAAGATAGCATTCAGATTCACGGCAGGGAGACGCACATCAAACTCTGAAAAACATATCAGTCAACCATTAATCACGCAACAACCCTTAACACCGGTGTTAAGGATTAATTAGTTCTCCTTAGAATCCTCACATCTATACTTAGTTAGCTTTACACCTCCACACATCCAACTTGTAGCAACACTGATTGACCTCGCTACAACATGTGTTCGGCAATGGCGGTCATCCTTGTTGTGTCCATGTGGTCGTCTTTGCTACGTTGTTCGTGTGATATGTTGTCCTGGCAGCGTTTATGTAATCGGTTTTGCAGCACGACGGTCCAACTTCCCAATAGAAAAATAATAGCAGTGACGGGTGTTCCATTGGCATGCTTCCGGACGTAGCAAGCGATTGCCCTTCCAGCATTGTCTTATGCTTTGTGCAATAGCAGCGGGCCTAAAATGGTTGTGTGTGCCGTTTGTAGCAACAATGCTCGATCGAAGTTGCATGTAGATTAACCCGGTATTTTTTCTTTCAAAACAGTCAAACTTGATAGCGACAAAAACACCGATAAATAAAAAGATTCCGTTGCACATTGAAAAGGTTAACAAGCCGCCCAAAAATCAAAGTTGGAGGTAGGTCGTTTGCTTCTTTTTTCGATTTTGAGTAGTTTGCTAGCGAGATCCGATTGATCCCATGGAAAGAAGGCAGCAACATGTCCCGTGTTGCACACATCTCGGTGGTTGTTTTGTTAGTGTGTATTAAGATTCAACCGTCACTCACCAGCTATATATACCACTGCAACCAGGTATATTGTATCTTTTGTTAGTTAGATTCAACAATATCATACACTGCATGGGACATGCAAGCACATCACGAGACAATAATCCAGCCATACTTCCTACATTTATGTTTAGAACCAACATTAATTCTTTTGTCACGCTCTACTCTCACAATTTCATTTAATTAGAGACAATCTTAATTCCTTCACTCCCGCACCTTACCCTTCGTTGGGCTTGATGATTACTCAACAACTCTTCGGCGTATATAAACTGGTGGATTTTTGTGGATCGAATCGAGGTGGGATAAGTATTAAAGCAAACCCTCTCTATATGAAAAATGACCACGCTTTTAAATTTTTCAAAAATGGTCGTGTTTTCATATTTGTACATAGATTAAAAATGTTTTCGATTTTCAGTAAATCTTCGTGTTTTTGAAATAGGGTTCGGAATGGTTTTGTTCTAATTTTTCACAACTATTAAAAAATGTTCAGAATTTCAGAAAATGTTCCTGGTTTCAGAAATTGTTCACAAATTGAAAAATGTTCATGTTTTAATTTTAAGGAATTTCAAATAATGTTCCCGTTTCCAAAATTGTTCAAAAATGTTTTTAAAAACGTGTTTTCAAATTTTCTTGGAGTTTTTAAAAAATTGGAATTTTTTTGTTCAAATCTTTCACAGCTTTTCAGAGTTTTTGTGGAATTTCACAAATAAATCCCGTTTCCACAAAATTTTAAATAATGTTCATGTTTTTCTTTTTGCAGGAGTTTCATTTTTTTGTGTTTTCCAGTTTTTCTCGGGAGTTTAAAAAATGTTTGCGTTTTCACATTTTGTTTTGGAATTTTAAAAAAATGTTCCGGTTTGAAAACTTGTTCATGATTTTCAGAAAATGTTTCAGTTTTTTTAAAATATGTTCACAAAATATTGTGGTATTCTTTAACAAAAACAATTGCGTTCGAAATTTAAAAAATATTCGTATCTGCATTGGAGATTGGTTCTTGATGTTTTGCACTATCTAATAACCAGTAAAGTTTGCTAGGTCAACTGGTTGTAGTGTGACGTTGTTGTATGACATTCACAGACGTACGTAAAAAATTAACCCAGCGTCCGATCACGGACGAGAAAAATAGCCAGCGTTCCATGACGGACGAAAATTAGCTGGGTCCTCCCTTTAATATTAGATAAAGATAAAGATAAAAATAAAGATTCGAAAAACATCCTTGTCGATCGGGCTAATAATTAATAATACCAACCAAGCCAGTATTAGCCATAACTAGTAAGATCTAGTTGCACATTATTTGTCGCGTCAGCTAGCCAGCTAGTTAATGACGGCCCAGTACTCCTTCCATCCTTGAAAGAGTGTACTTCCAACTCTGTTGGAGGGTCAAACTATCTCAAAGTTTAACTGAGTTTGCATAAAAATATATCAATGCTTGTGAAACGAAATAGGTATATGACGAAAATATATTTTATCATGAATCTAATGCTACTAATTTGATGGCATAAATGTTGGTCTATTATTGTATAAATACGGTTAAACATAACAAAGTTTGATTTTTCAACAAAGTTGGAAGTATACTCTTTTAAGGACGGAGGGAGTATGTGCTAACCAACGCTTGCAATTATTCTGTAGCTAGAGATCATGCTGCATGATTAACGATTGGTAGTTATGGCGTTTGTTCCCGCAACTGTATACTAGGATTTTTCAGTTATGCATGTTGAACGACCACAAATATGTTCTCTCGTGATGGACTAGATGCTCTAACCGGCCAACGGATAGGTAGCTAAGCTAGCTGGACTGTACAGTCACAAGAATCGGACCGTACTACCGTGGAATTAACTTCTCTACGTCCGAGCCACGGCCATGATCATCCATTCATCCCCGTGGATGCTTAACAAACCTCTGTACTGTATATGGGTCATGCCTGTATGACCTGACTTATTGTACTTAGTTTAGACTATGCCCCCCTTGAACTTCTTAAAATCTGCAGAGCTAAATCAAATCAAAAATATATTTCTAATGGAGGATGGCGTTTGCTTCGATTTTGCACAGAACAACATATTACTAACTCCTTCCTCCGTTACATAATATAGTGCATATAGATTTTTGAAAAGTCAAACCTCGGAAATTTTGATCAAGTTTGAGGAGAAAAACATGTACATCTAGAATGCCAAACCTATATCATTGGATTCATTATAAGATGTAGTTTCATATTTCTGAGTGGAGTGTGTGCAATGAAGAAGAAGAAGAAGAAGAAGAAGAAGAACAAGGAAGAGGAGGTGGTAGTTCTTCACCTTTATTGGGCCAGGTAGGAGCCCACTATGCATTCAAGTCTTCCTTACTTCTCCATATACAGGATGTGAGTACTAAACCTGAGTTGAGCAACTCTAGCATCTAGGCCGGCGTCCATGCCAGGGTTGGGCCCTGATTTTCCCCACGAAGCTCAACCGAAATGCCGAAAAAAACATGAGAGGGTGTTTCTTTCAAGAACATTAGGTGTAATGCTTCATTACCTTATGTCTGAATAATCTTCTAATATTTTTACTACAAGATCATCATTTTCTCGGCCTTGGCACGGGTTTGACATTCATACCGGGTTTTGAAAACCTCGGTATGACCTAGGGGCTGCCCTAGTTCGCAAGTGCTGATCGTGGGAGCTATGTTTCGCTTATTGCGAGACGTAGCTCTGGCTCACCTCTTCCGTGACGCTAGTGGGTCATCCCAGTGTTCTAGCTGCATGCCTTTGCATGCATTTTTTTATTGTTATGTGTTTTTCATTTTTGATATTCACTGTTTGCTTCAATTTTTTCTGTTTTTCTCCTGTTTTCTCCGGGTTTTTTTGTTTCTTGTTTGTTTTTGTGGTTTTCTCAGTTTTTTCGGCTTTCACCGGTTTTCCTATGATTTTGTTGCCTTTTGAATTTTATTTTTTATTTTTACAACACAAGCCTACTTTTCCATACACATTTTTTATGGACAACGAACATTTTTATCGTTTTTAACATTTATTTCAAACATATGTCTTCATATCTATTTTTTCATACACATTGTACATTTTTGTGCATGTGAAATACTTTTAGACATGTTTACCATTTTTCAAATACATCTCTTTGAACAACTTTTCAAGTACATGTGAAATAGTTTTTAAATACACATTGAATTTTTTTTGAATGATACTATTTTTTCTATGCGGATATATTTTTTATGCTGTATAAATATTTTTCAAATGTGGAAAATTTACTTTTGAAGCTCGTGACTAGTTTGAAAATGTAACATATATTTTGAACGCTATAAAACAGTTTTTCTGAATTACACGCAAAATTATTTGCATTGGATATCATTTTTCAAATACATCACGTGCATTTTTTTTAAGTTCGCGAACATATTTTCAGTGTCATGGTCATTTCGTTTGTGCTCTCAACACTTTAATTAAATATCACTAAAATAAATGTTACACTGCTTTATTATTTCTGAAAATTTGAAGTATATTAAGTATTTTAGAACATATGTACTGATATTATTTTCCAAGATGTATACCAAAAAGAAAAACAGATATACATGCACCTGCGTAATTATGGGTGGCCCATTTAGGGCGTCGAGATGCTTGCATCTCGCTGTGTGCTGATCGCGGAAGCCACTGGCAATGCGCCGGCCGACGTCCGCGCTGGCGCGCCTCGGGATTCTCCGGCTCTGCCACATCCGCCCGCGCCATTCATCCTGCTGCATACGGATACGGCTACGTGCTCCGTCGTTCGGCTCTTCGTCCCTCCCAGAGAAGAGAATTATTCAGGGGCAAGAGCACTGCAGGAGCAGCTATGATTAATGGGAAATGGTATCTCCTCCGCTGGCTTGAATAAAAACTCCTGTACCACTGGCCCCTTCATGTCGTCCCTCTACCTCTGCTTCCCTTCCCTCTATCATGTCCCTGCCCCCCTCCCTCCATGTTTGATTGATTACTTTGTTAGTTGCTGCTAGATCTTGACTATTCTTCATAGCAACTCCAACCCTTTTTTATGCTCATTACACAAGTCTTCAAAGCACTCTATGCAGAGGCCCAGTAGGACCGGTGTGCGCCGTTAAATGATAGTGGGCCTGTTCCATTTGTATAGTGGATTTGTTTTCGATGCACGGTTGTTCCATTCGGCAACTAGGCATCATAGTATGCTGAAAAGAACAACGGCCAACCGGTGTGTGTTAGATACTGCTATTTTCTTCTTCTTCTTCTTCTTCTTCTTCTTCTTTCAGAAACAGAATTATTGACAGATGAAGCATATATTTGATACTTCATCACACTATGTGCGCACGCCATGCATTGTTAGCAATATACTGTATGTTGCATGTATCTGCAGGCATAATGCTAGCTTCTAGTTATCAAAATGAATAAAAAAAAATATTTAGACGCATTTTGGTTCTAGATACACCCACTTTTGCCCATTTTGATGACAAATATTCTCGAACAGAGGGAGTATAATATTGTCACTTGCACGTACGCACATCCGCAACGACTAGTTAGCTAGCCACTACTAATACTAACGACCGAGCTTGGTGGCAGAATCATTTATTAGTCGACAGCCGCGAACGACGGCATCGATCATCAGCGGCTAGGGCTAGGGACACTTGACGGTCTGACAGACCAAGAACCATGTGATCGATGGGTGACTGTGTGAGGTGCGGAAGCAATGATTCGACGGTTAGTCTTGTGTGGCTGCCCACTCATCATATCCACCATGATGAGACCGCTCGCCAGTAGTTCTGAGCTGCTTACATACACAGATCTCGGATCCGTCCGATGGACGGATGATCACCCGCACGCCTGCCTTCAGTCGTTTGTTGAGGCATGCATGCATGATTTCCGCCACATGCCACTGTCGGGAAATTACATGTGGTGGACTACTGATCCAACCATCTGTACACTCGATCGATACTGTGGTTGTATCTACGGCCTATGGCTGATTTTGCCAGCCAGTCGCATATCACGGAATTGACCTCTCTAATGGCGGCGGACACGTACAAATGTGCACACGGACAGGGCCTGCTCAATCCTCATTTTTCGTCCGCTACAACCATATACGTCAAATTTAACACTCTAAATCCATACAACATCATGCAACACTAAAAGCTACGTACTAGTAGCTAGAAACTAGCCTACTACTACTCATCGTCGAAGATGTAAACGATCTCTGTGCCGGCAGTGCCGTACGGACCGGCTTCCCGGTCGTTGGATTCCACCCACAGCTCGGACTCCATGTCCGTGAAGAGTTCAACACACTCCATTGGCGCCTCGGAGAGGAAGCAGCGGTTCGCCTCCACTTTCACCTCCTACTGGTTGGAGTCGAGGATGGTCTGCTGCTCCGCCGCCGCCTCCACTTGTGCGTTGCCCATGCTAAATCCGGCACTTGGAGGGGCCGGATCCGCCTCGCCTTCCTCCTCCTCCATGTCACCTGCTCCTCCTCCTCCTCATGCTCCGGAGAGTCCGGAGGTAGGCCGGGTGAAATCCGAGTGGCGCACCGAGCCTGAATCTCCTCTAGAAGCTACCACCGGTGCTTTAGAGTGAGCATGGCATAGGTGGTGATTGTCGAGCCATGGCTACCGGAGGTCCGAGCTGTGAACGAATGGGAGGTGGTTGTGCGGGGGGGGGGGGGGGGGGGGGGGGGGGGTGAATTGGACTCTGGCTAGGGTTGGGCGTCGGCGTCTCGCTTAAATAGTCAGATTTGGCCGTTCAAGCATGTAGGAGCGACGGCCTCACCGGACCGCTTGGCAACACGAGTGTCTATGTGGATCCCGCATGTCAATCTGACGTGACTGAAGTGCCGAGGCGCGTCCAAGCCTCCTCATATCCACCCCTAATATGGCTCGATATGGGGGGTGCCGGTCAGTTCAAATGCATAAAGCCGGTTTGGGGAGGCCGACTGGGTCACGATTTTGTGAACGGTCATCTATTGGGCTGTCCGCCCGGACATATGTGGGCGTTTGAAGAGCCAGGTTGTAGATGCTCTCAGCATGCATGGTCACCCAACATGTGAGTCGTCTATAACATGCGCGGGTCCACTTAGAAAAAACTATAAGAAATTAGGGAATGAAATACATGATATACGGGTTTTTCTTTTTAGTCAAGTAATCAAAATATAAATTTAGGAAAAATTAAGAGATTTTAGAGAAATTACACAATTTTTCAATGAACTATTAAAAAAATAAAATGTGATGAAAATAGGAACTGCAAAAAGATTATATTTGAGAAATTTTTGAAAATATGGGTCTTTTGAAAAAGTCTAAAGATTAACAGTAGTTGTGCCGGTCCAAACAAAATAGGTAGATTTCGGGCCAAAATACATGATCCGATAAAATGTGACACATGTAGGCAATTTCTTTTTTTGTGGGGGGGGGGGGGGGGGGGGGGTTGGTGGTGTAGGGGAGGGGCAAAGCAAACCCCTCCTAAACAAATTCGACTAAACAGGACCAAAATATACGGAGTATAAACTTATTAAATTTTGACCAAACATATTTTTATTTAGTTTGAATCTAACCGGGAATTTCCATGTATGGCATATTTCTGTGCCCACCAACTAATTCATAAAGTTTGAAGAAACAACTATAACGATTTTGATCAAAGTTCACTGAATATCAATCAAATAAAAAATTAATTTAGTTCAAACTATTCAAGTTTGAGGTTGAATTTTGTTGGTGCCCATCGATATTTCTGCAGTCATAAAATAATTTTTAAAATGGGGAACATTGTTTGGTAGTTACTACCTCCATTCCGAAATATATGACATTTATACATAGGAATTATTTTAGTTTGGAGTTAATTAGTACATGATATCAATAAAATAATGCCAAACTGATGTAAACATAGCATGAAATAGTCAAAATATGTCGACACATTTGACATGATGACGCAACACTCGGTAACGTGTTTTCTTCAGTTTATTTGTTTTGCTTCTATATTTTTTTGATCTGCTTTCTGTAAACACTCGGAAAATGTTTCATGTGTATTTAGAAAATGTGTAACATGTATTTAAATTTTTTCTCCATATATGAAAAATGCTCCTCGTGTATTTAGATAATGGTCACGGTATATTAAAACAGGTCATCATGTATTGACATAAAGAAGTTTTGCCTATCGGTGCTGTGCATTGCGAGAAAGCTCCAGCAACAGTGATTCTTGATCAGAATCCTTCCCTGGAGTGGCCATCGAGGATGATAATTCATATTGTGGGTAATATGAACAGGTTAAGTGATACTGCTCCTCCTTTTGAGTGGGATTGCCGAGTTATGCCAGAAATGAGTTTTTTTTTCTGAACTGAGAAGAAGCTTGTTTAGGTCTCCTCTTGATTCTGCATCTTCATGAACAAAACAAAATTACAAGAAATCCCATGTTACATGAAATAAGCCAAACAAAAAAACTACAAAAATCTAGGAAAAGCAAATTGTTGGGATCACAACAAATTAAATTACGAAATAAAAAAAGAATCAGTGTCTAGTTTTTAATCAGTCGACTCCGAAAGCACCTGGTTGAGCTTCCATAATACCTGAACGAAGGACCTCTCAGTTCACGAGACAGAGAAACAATACATTGACTGGAATAAAACAACACAACCATTATTTCTTGACAGGAACAATATTCTCTACCTCACCATCACTTTTTTCAAATTCTTAATTTAATTACTTGGTCCACGAAAAAAGCCACATCTTGGTAAGCCATTGGAGCTTGGCAAATAAAAGAGGCATTCATCAGAACGGACTGATTCAAACACAAAATCAGCATATCTACATTGTAGCTATTTAATCATTCCAAGTAACAAAGTAGCTTCCTTGATAAATGCATGAAAACTTAAAAAGGGACTGGTGATAGTCATCTTGGTTTAAATTAAATTAAAAACAACTGCATGAAAGTATCTTTTGGTTGGCTCAGACAGGGAAAATATTAATAGTCCAAAAAAATTGTAAGAAAGATGCGGTTACCTTTAACTGGTCCAAGACAACTGACATAAAGAAGGGCCATCATGATGCAGGTTCAGTAATCTACTGCCTCAGTCCGTTGTAAGGGTAAATTAATTTGTGCGAGACAGTACCATTATTAGTTTTAGTGGTCTTATTATTATGTTGCTAGATATCTGAAATGGCAAAAATTGGCTTGGCTACTCAGCACTCACTCATTCATGCAATTGTGGCTGAATTTAATATGTCAGTGATTCCAATTCTTTTACATAATGGTTCAGAAAAGCATCTCCATTTGTGATAATTTGAAAGAAACTTGTTAAATCTCCCAAAAAAGACCAAAGAACAATGAAGAAAAAATGGGCTACAGTCATTAGAAAGTCACAACAATATTGTAAAAATAGTTGATCCAGCGGGGCATCAAGCCTTACCTCTGTTTGGAGCTCGTCAAGCAGGTGGCTTTGTTCCATGGCATGGACGAGATGATCCTGCACACCCTGATATTCTGCAGCATTAGAAAGTGATCAAGAGGGTGACCCGGTGCAGCGCATGGTGTTCATCTTGCAAGGGAAACCGAGGAGCATGCAGCCGCTGACCAAGAGCATGGTGCCAGCCTGTGTTTTGATTTTCGGCTGAAAAAAGTGGATTTCGGCCGAATTTCAGCCATCTCGGCCTGGGGCGAAAAGTATATTTAGGCCGAAATTGCTCAAATTTGGTAAATTTTGGTCAAATTTAAGTCAAATTGCAGTCAAATTTTGGTCAAATTTCAGCCGAAATTTTCGAAAATGGCCGAAATTCGGCCATCTCGGCCCAGGGCGAAAAAAAGCTCAAACCGAAAATCTGCCAGCGTGCATGCTGGGTACCGGGAACTTACTCGGTAACGAGCTGCTGTTGTGGTGCCTGCATCGGCCGTTCGTGGGACGGCTTCGTCCATGGGGTTCAGTGGCAGCGGCGGCCCCGGGGATCCGCCACGGCAGCGGTGTGCGGAGTGCGGCGACTCCACACAAGCACAAGCTGCTTGGAGACCTGACCTGCCCTGAGGTTCCGTGATGGCGCCGTCGGAGGCGGCGGCGGAGGCGGGGAACCCTAGACAAAAGATTGAGGAAGGTCCGCGGCGGCGATCCCGTACCTCGTCGGCGACGAGATATGACGTGACCCTTACGTCCGCGGCGGCGATGCCGTACGTCTGCGCCAGCGAGATCGCACGAGATCCGGCAGTGTCTTCTCGAGATCGCAAGACGGCGGCGCGGTCTCCTCGAGAGGATCGATAAGACTTTTTTTTTTGCGGGGTGTTTTTATTTTTACTCTGTGCGTGGGCTGGGGAGGGGGGTGGGACGAAAAAATACCTACGAAAAAAAGGACGAAAATGATGGGACGAAAAATAACCGACGGAAACTATCAATTGAGACATCTCTATTCCTAATGTCTCAGTCCGTACGTGATTTCGTTCGCTCGTATCCTTCCCATCCCATCGAACGATAGGCCACCCCTCGATCCCATCCCACTTTCACCGATTTTTTTTATTTTTTTTATTAATCGAGACAATCCCAAATAAACCCCACAAAGGCCAAACAATATTAACCGATGACATCCCTTTCAAACAATAATAACCTTTCCAAATAATACTTTCCATACACAACAGGAATCAAATATTAACCGATGACATCCTTTCCAAACAATAATAACCTTTCCAAAAAATACTTTCCATACACAACAGGAATCAAATATTAACCGATGGCATCCTTTCCAAACAATATTATCCTTTTCGAATAATACTTTCCATTCACAACAGGAATCAAATCGCATCGCAATCGCAAACAGATATACAACGCCAATCAATCTTTTCGTTCTTTCCATCTTACACCTCCAATGCCCAAAAATAAAGCGACCAATCATACTCTGTCCATCTCACGCCTTCCATATACAACAACAAACCAATTTTCAAAACGTTTCTGAGCGGGACGGGCGAGGCCTGTTTCTCCATGCTTCCAGGTCTCGGTTTGGGATCCTACCAGTTTGCCATTGGAGCGGGTGGGCGAGGCCTGTTTCTTTCAAAGTTTGCCATCAGAGCAGGAGGCACCTGTGCCACCGCGGCTGCGAGTAACAGGTTAGCACCTACTGTTGTTCGACCAAGTTTAAACCATAGGGCAGTAAGTTGTGCACGCTTCACAATTTCCAACTTTACCTTTGTTGGTGAGTGCCGCAACTGTTCTTATGTAGTAGCCCCAACTGTTCATTATAGCTCCAGCGATGCACACATGGCCTTCTTATGTACGAGCGAGGCATCGAGCTGTTAGATTTAAGGAAAAAAATGGTATTAGAATCCCTGTAAAAGAGGTAAATCTCTGCGATTAGAATCTATACTCCTGTTCTTGATATGGACAAATGCAAAGCTTCGATTGTCACAATTTTTATAGATGGCAGAGTGTGTAAATCACTTTTTAGTAAATCACCAGTTTTGTTCTACAATGCCATATGGAGATATACAGTAGTTCTCAACTGTTTTCTAATAACTCTTTCCTCAAATAGTATGCAAGGGGATGAAAAGGTTATTGCCCTATTCCGATGAGCTCACAAATTTTAATGTGGCCCATTAAAACTCCTTGAGCTTCTTGCTGGACGTCGACTTCATCATTTCTAAAATATCTTCCAGACTTTTATGTTTGTCTCTTCAATGAACTAGGAACCCAGGTAGTGATGCCTCGCTGGGGTATTGGTGAGCATGTGATGAGTTTTCGGCACGTTTTATAACCTGATGAGTGCATTCAACAACATAAATCACTTCAGTACTAGGGGAAAATCAGCAAAACTAAAAACTATTTAAAAGCAGGAAGGAATAAATCCAATGCAAGCTTCCATTGTCACCGTTTTTATAGATGGTAGAGAGAGGGCGTAAATCACTTTTTAGTTACAGTGGTTCTCAAATTATGTAAATCACTTTTTAGTAAATAACCTTTTTAGTTCGACAATGCCATATGGAGATATACGGTAGTTCTCAACTGTTTTCTAAGAACTCTTCCCTCAAATAGTATGCAAGGGGATGAAAAGGTTACTGCCCTGTTCCGGTGAGCTCACAGATTTTAATGTGGCCCATTAAAACTCCTTGAGCTTCTTGATGGACGTCGACTTCATCATTTCTAAAATATCTTCCAGACTTTGATGTTTGTCTCTTGAATGAACTAGGAACCCAGGTAGTGATGCCTCGTTGGAGTATTGGTGAGCATGTGATCGGTTTTCTGCACGTTTTGTAACCTGATGAGTGCATTCAACAACATAAATCACTTCAGTACCAAAGGAAAATCAGCAAAATTAAAAACTATTTAAAAGCAGGAAGGAATAAATCCAACATTTGTTGCATATATATGTTTAGTTATCACAAATATTGAGGGTTTAATCTCTGGCGCTTCCTTAGTGTTGAGTCATGGGCTTTCCAAGTAGTTGATGTTAATGGGTCTGAGATATTGTAGGTTAAAGTATGTTAAATATAGTAGACGGTACTTGTTGATCTGTTTTTCCAATGATAGTTGTCTGTGACAGTGATGTCCTCAAATGACTTGACCCCGTTTGGTTCTCGGTGGGAAAGGGTGAATCTTTATAAGCAACACCGACAGCGACAAATGGAGGCAACAAATAACCTCCGACGCCCTCTTGGTGATATCACCAATGTTGATATACTCCCGAGCGAGGGTCCAGGTATATGGAATTTGAACAATATTGGTTTTTACTAATTTGATTTCAAGATTGGTTTCTACTAATTTGAAAAATCCCTTTTTGCAAGCCATGGGATGTGCCCCACAACCATCGAGCGGCTTGTTTATTCGTGAAGCAATAATACCATCTCCCTCAACCATTGAACTCCCCAAAGGGAGTCCAGGTATAACTCATCAGCAAGGTTTAAATGCCTCTGATATTGGTTTTTACTAATTTGAATAATATTTCAGATGCCATTGCATCTGACCCACAACCGTCGAGCGGCCTGGTTATACATGAAGCTACAATCCCCTCTGCTGAAACCATAGAACTCCCCAAAGGGAGTCCAGGTATATCTCGCGGTCCACTTGCTCGTAATCTGGTTTGTTTTATCATTGATATATTGTAGCCCTCATGGTGCATGATTGTAGCGGTAAATACGATTAACCTGTAGCTCCAGTCAACCGTGAGATCATTTATCTTGAATGTTCTGGTTCAGATGCTAATGTGTATATACATGTGTACAATAACAGATCCAGCTACAAGGGCCCGGGATGCCAAGAACGCACGGAGAAGAGCAGCTTATAAAAAGAAAAAAGAAGACCAAGGGTATCAAGAACAGATCGATAAGTTGAACACACGCAGACGAGAATCGTACCAGAAGAAGAAACAACATGACTCAAGAGAACAAAGAGAAAATATAAATGCACAGAGGCGAGCAGCTTATCAGAAGAAGACGCAAGACGACGCAAACACTGGTCATGTCTTATCACAACAGCAAAGAGATATTATAAATGCAAAGAGGCGAGCCACTTACAAGGAGAAGAAGGAACAAATAAACACGCAAAGACGTGAGACAGATCAGAAACATCGAGATAGCTTGGCACCAGTGCAGAAAGGGGAGATGAGTGCTCAGCGCCGACAACGGGAGAAAGCTATGCGGAACACCCCATGTGCTGAATCCATTGTGATGCCTCGTCCTGATTTAGCAACCTCAGCTGCGGCAAGCACATGCGTTCACACCTTCAAAACTTATGGTATTTCTCGCATGTGTACTCCACATCTTTTGTTCGTATGCATTAAACAAATATTTACTTGCTTCGTATCGGTGTAGCCGCCTACAGTTGCAGTACGGTGGACGATAATATCGTCATGTTGGATCCTGCGCAACAATCCCATGGTGAACAAATAGATTATGCTCCTACCGTCACGTCGTCCCCCACATACATTCGCAACACCGAAACTGATGGTAGTTATCCCATCAGTAATCAGCTTTCATTTTTTAATCATTCAACAGTTATTTATGATAATTCATAAATGTTGCAGGTGCATACCTAAGTAGAACCTTTGGTGACGGTGCTGTAGATGGCGACCTCATCGAAAACGATGATCACCTAAAAAGTGTCGACCAGCAAACCAGTGATCTGCTAACAATAGCGGATAGTGCAGCTGACGAGCAGAGGCATGAGTCCAGAGCTCAGCTTAGGACGAGAAAGCGAGCTTGCAAGGGAGGTATGGCAGCGAAGAAGCGTCAGGAGAAAATTGTCAAGCGAAAATCACCAAAGGTTCCACATGGTGAGAGGAAGGCTCTGCTAGATCGTCGTAATGAAAGCTTTGCAAGTAGGGTGAAGACCCCAACCGCCAGGACCATCTCCATACCGAAAATGAGCTCAACGGGACAACCAACCGTACTTGAAGCACACGGTGCCTCAACCTCATCTAGCACGCCATAGTACACGATCAGGAGTGAAGGTAACACTCCCATCCTTACTCTCCTTGCATCCCTTGACACTGAACCCTCATTTATTGATTCGGCACCTGCGCAGACGACATGGACGCTTGCCTTAGTGGTCTCATGAATGATAATCCCAACCCTGACAACCTCTTCGATGATGAGTAGTACATGTTTGCTGGTGAAGGTATGTACACCAGCTTGAGCAAGATCCACACGTTGGGAGTATCGCATTAATTAGAAACATTGTTTGCAAGCTCGGTTGTTGATGACATGGAGCACGACGAATTGGAAGACTCAAGTCACAATACCTATGTCGACCATGATCCATTGGACTATGTGTACTCAAACCTCCCCGACAGTACACACATCCTCAAGCACCCCGCGAACTGCGACCATTGCAAGGCCAAGAAGTTTGTGTCCGAGCCCCAGGATTCTGCTGTCGCAATGGGCAAATCGAGCTGAAGCAACCGGAGCCCATCCCGGAGCTAATGAGGCTTTGGTCTAGCACGGATGCGGACTCTAGGCATTTTCGGGAGAACATACGGTTCTTCAACGGCCACTTCTCCTTAACAACTCTCGGCGTCAGCCTGGATGAAAGCTACACAAACATGAAGTCTGGGGTGTACACCTTCCGGGCGCACGGCACCATCTACCACAATGTTCATTCCTTCGGGACAACATCCCGTCCAGAGCATCTACAGTTGTACTTCTACGATGACGACCCAGGCCTAACCCATCGCCAGCCTGCCACCAAGCAATTAGATCAGAATGTCGTCAGAAAGTTAGTGGACATACTCAAGGAAAACTCGTACTCCCAGCAATTTAGGAGTTTGGGTGCCCACAGGGACAACCTCGACGATTACAGGATAGACCTCAACACAGACCAGAGACTAGATCAACGGAAGTATAATAGACCTCTATCATCGGAGGTAGCTGCAATTTGGGTGGAGGGCACGGACCTAGCGAAGAGGTTTGATAGGAGGATTACACTTTGCGGGAACGACAACCGAGGCATAGTATACATGTGACATCTGGCTCGTATGACCCGCTCTCTTACCCATTATTCTACCCAAGGGGTGAGCTTGGTTGGCATCTGAAACTACCTAAACGTGATGTCCCTTGGCCGGTTGTGCAACAATCAAGAGGTAGACGGGATGATGATGATGATCAGGATGCAGGTAAGCCTTATGCGTATTCTGTCGTTTAGATGAATTGTATAGTTCTCGTATGAATCCTAATGTCCGCATTACTCATCCATATGCAGAGGGGAATAGCAGGTTATGCGTCTCCGTGAGAGACTACTACTATTACATGCTGCAGACACGACCTGGTATATTCAATCCCATACTCTGTGGAGCACGATTGCTCCAGCAATGGGGGGTGGACATGTACATCAAGATTGAGAGTTGTAGGTTGAAATGGTACAGGAAGAACCAGACAAAGATCCGTGCCGACCTATATAAGGGAGTTGTTGATGCAATTACATCCGGGGAGACCCGAGCAAGCGCTGTTGGAGTAAGGATTGTGCTCCCTAGAACGTACCCAGGTGGCGACCACGACATGAAACGGAGACATATGGATGCCATGGCAATTACCCAGGTGGCGACCACGAGTTCCAGAAGAGGGGCCTCCCCCACGCACACTTTTTGTTGATCATGGATTCTGCCTATAAGCTTGTCGTTCCGGAGCAGTACGACCAACTCATTTCTGCCGAGCTCCCAGACAAGCAGAGGTATCCTGAACTCCATGCCTTAGTACTGAAACATATGATGCACGGACCATGCGGTGCTCTCAACCCCAAAAATGTGTGCATGCAACAGAACGAGTGCAAGTGCAGATACCCGCGACCATTCAATGACAACACGGCACAGGGCAAGGACTCATACCCAGTTTATCATCGTCGAGATGATGGTCAGCAGGCTAAGGTCTAGGGTAAAATGTTGGACAACAGATGGGTTGTGCCGTATAACCCTTACCTTCTGCGGATGTTCAATTGCCACATCAACGTTGAGGTTTGCTCCAGCATAAAGGCCGTCAAATACCTTTACAAGTACATATACAAGGGCCATGATAGGGCTTCTTTCAGCATCGACCAGCCCGATGCCGATGGTAACATTGATGAGATCAAAAGATACGTAGACGCGAGGTGGGTTACTCCTCCAGAGGTGATGTGGAGAATATTTGGCTTCCCCTTGTGTGCCAATGACCCACCTTCCTATAGTTGCCTCTTCATCTCCCGAATATGCACAGGGTGGCATTCAATGAGCAAGCTCACTTGACCGACGTAGTCGCCTCTGACAATGCTTCCAAATCCATGTTGACAGAGTATTTCAAAGCTAACCAAAACCACCTGTGGGCTAGGAATATATTGTACAAGGATTTTCCTGGAAGGTTCACATGGCAGAAGGGTAAGAAGTATTGGAAAGAGCGGGTGGAGCGTTATCAGATAGGTCGAATTGTGTCTGCCAATCCTGCCGAGGGGGAGCGATACTATCTACGTGTGCTGCTAAACCATGTTGCTGGCAAGACATCCTATGAGGACCTGCTCACCGTGGACGGTAGGCTATGCGGGAGCTTTAGAGAGGCTGCCGAAAGGTTGGGACTCATCGAGGCAGATAACACACTCGATGACTGTCTTACCGAGGCAGAGCAGTGGGCAATGCCATGTTCGCTCAGGAGGCTGTTTGCAACAATTTTGGTGCATTGTGAGCCGGGCGACGTGCGTAGTTATGGGATAGGCACTTCGAGCCTATGTCTGATGACTATCGCCGATCACACACGTGCTCGGTTGAGGTGGAGCAGATGGTGTTGCTTGACATTAGGGGTATGTTGCAGTCCATGGGCAAAGACATAGCTGATTTCGCTCTTCCAAGCATTGATGATGCGTTCGACCCAACCGAGGGCGAGGCCAGAGAGGTATCGAGGAATCCACCGTCGATTTTGACACCAACGACGCTAAATTGGCATCATCGCTAAACTTGGAGCAGAGGGCTGCATACGATGAGATACTAGCTGCAGTTGAACGTGGTGATGGGGGGGTGTTCTTTGTTGATGGCCCGGGAGGTACAGGGAAGACCTTCCTGTACAAGGCGCTACTCGCCAAGGTTCAAAGCGAGGGAAACATCGCTATCGCTACCGTGACGTCAGGCGTCGTCGCTTCTATCGTGCCTGGAGGTAGGACTGCCCACTCGAGGTTCAAGATCCCATTGAGCTGCGACGACGGCGCCTCATGCACCTTCACGAAGCAGAGTTGTACCGCCAAGCTACTGAGGATGGCCTCATTGATACTATGGGACGAGGCCACCATGACTAAGCGACAGGCGGTCGAGGCACTGGACAACAGCATGCGCGACATCATGGGAAGACGAGACCGACCCTTTGGAGGTAAAACTGTTGTGTTTGGCGGGGATTTCAGGCAGGTTCTTCCGGTCGTCAGGAGGGGATCCCGGGGTCAGATAATCGATGCAACCCTCCGAAGTTCACATCTCTGGAAGGGTATGCGCCAGCTAAGGCTCGTCACCAACATGAGGGCTCATAATGACACCTGGTTTGCGGATTACTTGCTAAGGGTAGGCAATGGCATCGAGGAAGTTGACGATCAAGGAAACATATGACTCCCTGAAGATATTTGTGTGTCGTCTACAGGCGAGGGTGACGACCTGGAGAAGCTGATTGACCATGTGTTTCCGAGACTACATGACAACATGTCTGATCCGAATTACATGACTTCTCGCGCAATCCTCTCCACCACGAACGACAACGTCAACAAGATAAACATACGCATGGTAGAACGTTTTCGGGGAGAAGAAGTAATCTACCATAGCTTTGACAGTGCAAAGGACGACCCATATGGCTACTACGCTCCCGAGTTCCTTAATGGATTGACTCCCAACGGTCTGCCTCCGCATGCACTCAAACTGAAGCTCAACTGTCCTATCATACTTCTGAGGAACAATGATCCGGCTAATGGTTTGTGTAACGGGACGAGGCTTGTGGTGCGAGGTTTCCAGAGGAACGCCATCGACGTAGAAATCGTGATTGGACAACACGCGGGTAGGAGGGTTTTCCTTCCTCGAATACCCCTATGCCCGTCTGACAACGACATGTTTCCATTCAAGTTCAAGAGGAAGCAATTTCCTGTAAGGCTTAGCTTTGCTATGACGATTAACAAGGCTCAAGGACAGACGATTCCGATCGTTGGCGTGTACCTACCTAATCCGATGTTCTCTCATGGTCAACTCTATGTCGCATTGTCTCGAGCCACCGCGAAGAGAAACATAAAGATCCTCATTGAGAAGGAGAAGGAGAAGGAGAATGGCAAGAAGCAAAGCAGTAAATCAAAGAAGTGAAAAAGACCTGCCTTGTCCTTACAGACCTCAATGAAGAACATCGTCTATAAGGAAGTCCTTACAGGCTGAAGTCCGCTCTTAGATATGACAGGGATTTACTCTTATGCTACATATAATTTGGTGCTCTTCGGTGTTCTTGTACAGATCTCTATCTTTCGATGTTACCAATTGAACTTTATTATGTTTATACTACAAGTCAAGTAATAATAATATTGCCTCGAATTTGAGACTTTGCAAGTTGCCAAATTTTGCTGTATGTGACATTATTTTTCGTTTTGCTGGTTTGCTTATGTATATTATTCTTTTGTTGTTTTGTAATCAATCATCTACTACATCTAAACTCGGCTTTGTTTTCCTACACAAATATTGCACACTGCCTGGGTCACTCTGTTGTTGTAAAACTAGACTCCACTGTAGTGTTCTAAAGGACAGACCCAGTGCATAGAAGCTCCCACACAAGGTGGGGTCTGGGGAGGGATTATAGGAACCTAGTCTTACCCCTGCAAAGTGCAATGCAGAGAGGCTGGTTCGAACCCAGGACCTCTTGGCACAAGTGGGGAGGACTTCACCACTGCGCCAGGCCTGCCCTCCCCACTGTAGTGTTCTACATGAGAAAAATATTTATGATGCGGCCCCAAAGCAGGCACAGGCATTGTTATTTATTTATTTTTACTATGTTATTTATTTCCCTTAAGCAGAATAACTCTGGTTGCTTGATCATGACCGGAGGCTATCTTTGGTATTAGAACTACAGTTACACCAATGGGTTATTTGCATCTCAAGATAAATTAGTCACTGTTAATCAACAATGAAATGTGGCAGTTGGTTCTTCAATAATTGATGGTACAGATGGGCAAAGCAGCAATTATATACCACACTGGATTAATGGTACAAATGGTGAAAGCAGCAATGATATACCACACTGGATTGATGTTACAGATTGGACCCAAATACCTCCCTGAATTTTTTTTCAAAGGGTGCGATACTGGACCACCACACAATATCGAAACTACATCTTTATATTATTTATCATATGTGGAGGTCTCTGTATAGTCTCTTATTTCCCCCTTAATTGAATTTTATAATCCTTACTTTTCAATACATATTTGGACATTGGTGTGACAGAATGTAAACATAAAAAATATAGAATTCTTGTTGAGATTAATATGCACCTTTATTACATCCAGGGACAGGGTCTTGGAGAATTTTCATCCGCTTGGTTATTTTCTCACGCCGTGCCCATCAAAAAAAGTAGACTTTCAGCGACCAGATTTGTAGCTTCTGTAATGGGGAGTGTGAATGTGTGTCCATGGGGTGTATAAGAATACGCAAATTCAAAAAGAATACATTTAGAATAGTCAAAACTGGAAATTGTGCATTGAACTGACCCTTTCTGCAAGGCTATGGCTGTCAGTTGCTTGACCCCTTCTTGCCCTCACATGGATGAAACCTTGCTTTGGTGGTGGAGGATTTTGATCAACAGCCTTAGTAGTATTTCTTGAATCAGCTTCATCATCTTTTCTGAAACTACCACTCTCATCATTGGATTTATGTGCCTTGAAACACTTTGCTTCTGTGTCAGTCTGCACATTAAGATTCCAGTGAATTAGCGATTAGGACAGACGGGAGAAAGAACAATGATCACTTGCTCTCTGCATAAGCTGTGTTGTGGGCATTTTTCTTTATTACTAGAATATAACAAAAATATTGTAAACCACCTTCTGGCCTGCCAAGTGAAACAACTATTAAACTGTCAATCGGCACATCACAGCTTTTATAAGGGGAACAAAAATGGCACTACTAAAATCAAATATCACATATGACAATAATGATAGCTTGCAGACCATCACGAATATGATGCCTGCTAAAATATCACAGTAGGTTATCATGTTTATACTCAATCTATACTGTACTCACTGGACGATTTATACTCCCTCTTCAGTTATAAAAAAACACAGTACTCTGTATTCCCGAGTAGTCTCATTGCGAACAATAATATTACACGAAAATATCACAAATATATTAACTTTGATCTCTGTTACTAATTAGGAAGAAGGTCATTTCTACTGAAACCACAATGAAAATGTCAATACACTGCAAATGCCAGTGAACCTGTAATCCCAGTCCACGTCGTCGGATGAGTGGAGGAAGGGGATGGGAGGGGGCGGCGGTGGGAGAGAGGGAGCCGGTTGTGCTTGCATCTGATCGCCGTCGGCGTGGACTGGCCGTAGTAGGTGTGGGCGGGGACGCCGGCGTGGGCGCGCACGAAGTGCTCAGGGCGGTCAGCGTGTACCGCCTCCGATTGCCGTCGGCTGTGTGCTCGGAGAAGAAGCCGCGGGAGGCGAGCAGGCGGAGGAGACGCTCGAGGACGGACGGGTCCGGGTGGCCCGTCGGGAGAAACTCCGCGGCCGAGGGAGAGGAGTGGACTGGCCGCTGCCTGATCTCTCGATCTGCCACTTCTCTTTTCTGATGAGAACAGCGGAGGGGATGAGAGGGCGCAGCAGTGGGAGGTGAGGGTGGAGGCCGGCAGCTGTGGGGGTGAGGGCGGAGGCCGGCGACCAGCAAGGGTGAGGGTGGAGGCCGGCGGCCGGCGGCGATGCGGGGAAGAGGAGGGCGACACGGGCAGGGGAGTGGATGACGTTCAGAGAGTGGAGTGGCTGTGGAGTTAGTGGCGTAGCCACAGGGGGTGGCCAGGGTGGTCCATGGACCACCCTAGGATGCGGCCCATTACCTTGCTACAATATGTGAAAAAAGAGTTGGGTCAAGGCCCAAGTCCAACAAGTCACGAACAGGACCACGTCTGCACGATCAGATCGTTCGTTTCCTCTCCTTTTTAGCTCGTACAATCCTCTGAATTTTTTTCTCGTCGCACACTGAACCGCTGGAAGACTCAAACCGACGCAGGGCGACACAAGATTGGCCAATCTCAAAAATACAGAAGCCCTAGCGTCTAGCAAGGCGGTGATCGCCGACCAGTGAGCCGGCGACCCGCGACCAGCCGGCCGGCGGCACTAGCAAGACGCAGGGCGGAGGTAGACTATGCACCAGAGCCCGGAGGCCGCGCACAGCGCCGCATCGGTTAAGGAAGGAGCTCCACTTCTCCACGGACTTCACATCTCTTCTAATTCGAAGTATGATTTCCAAATCCCTTAGGTAAAATATAATTTCACCTTTATAGTTTGAACAAGTTTAGCCGTGAGTGCAAACTTTAAAGTTTTTCGCAACTTGGAATTGACAAGTTGAGCTCAATGATTACATGAGTTCATTTGAACTGATAATTGGTAAACTGAAATTCCTTTTATTGTATAATTGTTGCAAAATGAAGAGAACCGAAGACATTGCATCACATACATTAAGTGATATGCTTTCTTCAGAGTAAATGAGAATGTTATAATCAAGACTTTCCCGACAAATAAGGTGTGTTATTCCGACAAATAAGGTGTGTTATTTTCTTTTGGGCAAATTTAGGACCCAAACCATGATTTTTCGTGTGCTTTGCAAGACCCTATTAATATATGCTTTTGGCAAATCATATACCGGTATGTGGATATTTTGCATTCGTGGTACAAAAAAATGATGTCCACTGGACCACCCTGACCTAAAATCCTAGCTACGCCACTGTGTGGAGGGATAATCCTTAACTCCGTCGCCACCTGCCAACAGCTTCTCGAGGAAAATTCTGGAGCGCTCGATGCCTTTTTTTAGATAGCTTGCCAGACATGGTTTTTAGTTGAATCGGTCACTTTATATGTATATATTGTCAATTTGCCATTTGTAGTGGACTTCAATTTTTATACAATTGTGATCGTGTTATATTGTCTCTACCTGTGAAATTTAGCATACATTATATTTATATATAACTTTCCCAAAATATTTCAAAAGCCCGTGGCAAGCATTCTACTAGTTAGAAGTAGAGATAGTATGCTGCCGAAAAGAACAACGGCCAACCGTTGTGTGTTAGCTACTAGTATTATTTTTCTCAGAAACAGAATTATTGACAGATGAAGCATGTATTTGGATGCGGTTCCTGCAGAAAAAAGCGAGGGAGAGAATCATTTGATACTTCATCGCATTATGTGCGCATGCCATTGCTAGCAATATATATTGCACACATCTGTAGACATAATGGTAGCATCTAGTAGCATATTATCACTTGCACGTACGCACATCCGCAACGACTAGTTAGCTAGCTACTAGTACTAACGATCGAGCTGGGTGGCAGAATCATTTAGTCGACAGCCGCGAACGGCGGCATTGATCATCAGCGGCTAGCTAAGGGACACTTGACGGTCTGACAGCCCAGGAACCATGTGGTCGAGATGTGTGACTGTGTGAGGTGCGGGAAGCAATCTGTGGTCGCCCACTCATCATATCCACGATGATGAGATCGCTCGCCAGTAGTTCTGAGCTGGTTACATACACAGATCTCGGATCCATCGGATGGACGGATGATCACCCGCACGCCTGCCTTCAGTCGTTCGTTGCGGCATGCATGATTTCTGCCACATGCCACTGTCGGGAAATTACATGTGGAGTTGTGGACTACTGGTCCAACCATCTGTACACTCAATCGATACTGTGGTTGTATCTACGGCCTGTGGCTGATTTTGCCAGCCAGTCGCATATCACATAATTGACCTTTCTAATGGCCGCGAACACGTCCAAATGTGCACGCGGACAGGGCCTGCTCACCCCTCATTTTCCGTCCACTACAATCATATACGTCAAATTTACTTTCCTCAAAAAAAAATATACGTCAAATTTAACACTCTAAATCCGTACAATATCATGCAACACTGAAAGTTACGTACTACTAGCTAAAAACTAGCCTACTACTACTCATCGTCGAAGATGTAAATGGTCTCTGTGCCGGCAGTGCCGTATGGACCGGCTTCCCGGTTGTTGGATTTCACCTGCAGCTCGGACTCCATGTCCGCGAAGAGTTCAACGCACTCTGTTGCCGCCTCGGAGAGGAAGCGGCGGTTCGCCTCCACTTTCACCTCCTATTGATTGGAGTCGAGGATGGCCTGCTACTCTGCTACTCGGCCATTGCCTCCACTTGCGCGTTGCCCATGCTAAATTTGGCACTCGGAGGGGCCGGATCCGCCTCGCCTTCCTCCTCTTCCTCCTCCTTCATGTCTGCGTCTGGCGCCTTCTCCTCCTCATCATCATGCTCCGGAGAGTCCGGAGGTAGGCTGGCTGCAATCCGAGTGGCGCACCGGGCCTAAATCTCCTCTAGAAGCTACCACCGGTGCTCTAGAGTGAGCATGGCATAGGTGGTGATTGTCGGGCCATGGCTACCGGAGGTCCGAGCTGTGAGCGAATGGGAGGTGGATGTGAAGGAAATATGCCCTAGAGGCAATAATAAAGTTATTATTTATTTCCTTATTTTATAATAAATGTTTATTATTCATACTAGAATTGTATTAACCGGAAACATAATACATGTGTGAATACATAGACAAACAGGGTGTCACTAGTATGTCTCTACTTGATTAGCTCGTTAATCAAACATGGTTAAGTTTCCTAACCATATACATGAGTTGTCATTTGATTAACGGGATCACATCATTAGGGGAATGATGTGATTGACTTGACCCATTCCGTTAGCTTAGCACTTGATCGTTTAGTTTGTTGCTATTGCTTTTTTCATGACTTATACATGTTTCTATGACTATGAGATTATGAGACTCCCGTTTACCGGAGGAACACTTTGTGTGCCACCAAATGTCACAACGTAATTGGGTGATTATAAAGGTGCTCTACAGGTGTCTCCAAAGGTACTTGTTGGGTTGGCGTATTTCGAGATTAGGATTTGTCACTCCGATTGTCGGAGAGGTATCTCTGGGCCCACTCGCTAATGCACATCACTATAAGCCTTGCAAGCATTGCAACTAATGAGTTAGTTGCGGTATGATGTATTACGGAACGAGTAAAGAGACTTGCCGGTAACGAGATTGAACTAGGTATTGAGATACCGACGATCGAATCTCGGGCAAGTAACATACCGATGACAAAGGGAACAACGTATGTTGTTATGCGGTCTGGCCGATAAAGATCTTCGTAGAATATGTAGGAGCCAATATGGGCATCCAGGTCCTGCTATTGGTTATTGACCAGAGAGGTGTCTCGGTCATGTCTACATAGTTCTCGAACCCGTAGGGTCCGCACGCTTAACGTTCGTTGACGATATAGTACTATATGAGTTATGTATGTTGATGACCAAATGTTGTTCGGAGTCCGGGATGAGATCACGGACATGACGAGCAACTCCGAAATGGTCCGGAGATAAAGTTTGATATATGGGATAGTAGTGTTTGATCTCCGGAAGGGTTCCGGAATTCACCGGAAGGGGTTCCGGATGTTTCCCGAATTGTTTGGGCACGAGAACACTTTATCTAGGCCAAAGGGGAAAGCCCACGAGGCTTTTGGAAAGTACAAAAGGAAGTTTTGCGGAGACCAGAGGCTAGACGCCAGGAACCCTGGCGTCTAGGGGTAGACGCCGAGAACCCTGGCGTCTAGCCCTCGAGTCCGAGAAGGACTCTTGCCTTTTGGGTGAAACCGACTTTGAGGAGGTTTTTACTCCAAGTTTCGACCCCAGGGCTCAACATATAAATAGAGGGGTAGGGCTAGCTGTTGGGTAACGTAGTAATTTCAAAAAAAATCCTACGCACACGCAAGATCATGGTGATGCATAGCAACGAGAGGGGGAGAGTGTGATCTACGTACCCTTGTAGATCGACAACGGAAGCGTTAACTTGGTTGATGTAGTCGTACGTCTCCACAGCCCGACCGATCAAGCACTAAAACTACGACACCTCCGAGTTCTAGCACACGTTCAGCTCAATGACGATCCCCGGACTCCGATCCAGCAAAGTGTCGGGGAAGAGTTCCGTTAGCACGCGGCGTGGTGACGATCTTGATGTACTACCGTCGCAGGGCTCCGCCTAAGCACTGCTACAATATTATCGAGGACTATGGTGGAAGGGGGCACCGCACACGGCTAAGAATATGATCACGTGGATCAACTTGTGTGTCAAGGGGTGCCCCCTGCCCCCGTATATAAAGGATCAAGGGGAGGAGGCCGGCCGGCCCTCTATGGCGCGCCAAGGAGGAGTCCTCCTCCTAGTAGGAGTAGGACTCCTACTAGGAGGGGGAAAGAAGTGGGGAGGGAGAGGGAAAGGGGGGCGCCGCCCCCCCCCCCTCTCCTAGTCCAATTCAGACCAGGGGGAGGAGGCGCGCGGCCCACCTTTGGCTGCCCCTCTCTCTCTCCACTAAGGCCCATATGGCCCATTACTTCTCCCGGGGGGGGGGGGGTTCCGTAACCCTCCGGGCTCTCCAGTTTTCTCCAAAATCACCCGGAACATTTCCGGTGTCCGAATATAGCTGTCCAATATATCAATCTTTATGTCTCGACCATTTCGAGACTCCTCGTCATGTCCGTGATCACATCCGGGACTCCGAACTAACTTTGGTACATCAAAACTCATAAACTCATAGTATAACTGTCATCGAAACCTTAAGCGTGCGGACCCTACGTGTTCGAGAACAATGTAGACATGACCGAGACACGTCTCCGGTCAATAACCAATAGCAGGACCTGGATGCCCATATTGGCTCCTACATATTCTACGAAGATCTTTATCGGTCAGACCGCATAACAACATACGTTGTTCCCTTTGTCATCGGTATGTTACTTGCCCGAGATTCGATCGTCGGTATCTTAATACCTAGTTCAATCTCGTTACCGGCAAGTCTCTTTACTCATTCCGTAATACATCATCTCACAACTAACTCATTAGTTGCAATGCTTGCAAGGCTTATGTGATGTGCATTACCGAGAGGGCCCAGAGATACCTCTCCGACAATTGGAGTGACAAATCCTAATCTTGAAATACGCCAACCCAACATGTACCTTTGGAGACACCTGTAGAGCTCCTTTATAATCACCCAGTTATGTTGTGACGTTTGGTAGCACACAAAGTGTTCCTCCGGCAAACGGGAGTTGCATAATCTCATAGTCATAGGAACATGTATAAGTCATGAAGAAAGCAATAGCAACATACTAAACGATCGGGTGCTAAGCTAATGGAATGGGTCATGTCAATCACATCATTCTCCTAATGATGTGATCCCGTTAATCAAATAACAACTCTTTTGTCTATGGTTAGGAAACATAACCATCTTCGATTAACGAGCTAGTCAAGTAGAGGCATACTAGTGACACTCTGTTTGTCTATGTATTCACACATGTATTATGTTTCCGGTTAATACAATTCTAGCATGAATAATAAACATTTATCATGATATAAGGAAATAAATAATAACTTTATTATTGCCTCTAGGGCATATTTCCTTCAGTCTCCCACTTGCACTAGAGTCAATAATCTAGATCACATCACCATGTGATTAACATCGATAGTTCACATCATCATGTGATTAACACCCATAGTTCACATCGCCATGTGACCAACACCCAAAGGGTTTACTAGATTCAGTAATCTAGTTCACATCGCCATGTGATTAACACCCAAAGTGTACTAAGGTGTGATCATGTTTTGCTTGTGAGAGAATTTTAGTCAACGGGTCTGCCATATTCAGATCCGTATGTATTTTGCAAATATCTATGTCAACAATGCTCTGCACGGAGCTACTCTATCTAATTGCTCCCACTTTCAATATATATCCAGATTGAGACTTAAAGTTATCTAGATCAGTGTCAAAACTTGCATCGATGTAACTCTTTACGACGAACCTTTTGTCACCTCCATAATCGAGAAACATATCCTTATTCCACTAAGGATAATTTTGACCGCTGTCCAGTGATCTACTCTTAGATCACTATCGTACTCCCTTGCTTAACACAGTGTAGGGTATACAATAGATCTGGTACATAGCATGACATACTTTATAGAACCTATGGCTGAGGCATAGGGAATGACTTTCATTTTATTTCTATCTTCTGCCATGGTCGGGCTTTGAGTCTTACTCAATTTCACACCTTGTAACACAGGCAAGAACTCTTTCTTTGACTGTTCCATTTTGAACTACTTCAAAATCTTGTCAAGGTTTGTACTTATTGAAAAAAGCTTATCAAGCGTCTTGATCTATCTCTATAGATCTTGATGCTCAATATGTAAGCAGCTTCACTGAGGTCTTTCTTTTAAAAACTCCTTTCAAACACTCCTTTATGCTTTGTAGAATAATTCTACATTATTTCCGATCAACAATATGTCGTTCACATATACTTATCAGAAATGTTGTAGTGCTCCCACTCACTTTCTTGTAAATACAGGCTTCACCGCAAGTCTGTATAAATCTATATGCTTTGATCATACTATCAAAGCGTTTATTCCAACTCCGAGATGCTTGCACCAGTCCATAGATGGATCGCTGGAGCTTGCTTATATTTTTAGCACCTTTAGGATTGAAAAAACCTTCTGGTTGCATCATATATAACTCTTTCTTTAAGAAATCCATTAAGGATTGCAGTTTTGTTATCCATTTGCCAGATTTCATAAAATGCGCCAATTGCTAACATGATTTGGACAGACTTTTAAGCATCGATACGAGTGAGAAAATCTCATCGTAGTCAACACCTTAAACTTTGTCGAAAACCTTTTGCGACAATTCTAGCTTTGTAGATAGTAATACTACTATGAGCGTCCGTCTTCCTCTTGAAGATCCATTTATTTTCTATGGCTTGCCGATCATCGGGCAAGTCAACCAAAGTCCATACTTTGTGCTCATACATGGATCCCATCTCAGATTTCATGGCCTCAAGCCATTTTGCGGAATCTGGGCTCACCATCGCTTCTTCATAGTTCGTAAGTTCGTCATGGTCTAGTAACATGACTTCCAGAACAGGATTACCGTACCACTCTGGTGCGGATCTCACTCTGGTTTACCTACGAGATTCGGTAGTAACTTGATCTGAAGTTACATGATCATCATCGTTAGCTTCCTCACTAATTGGTGTAGTAGTCACAAGAACAGATTTATGTGATGAACTACTTTCCAATAAGGGAGATGGTACAATTACCTTATCAAGTTTTCTACTTTCCTCCCACTCACTTCTTTCGAGAGAAACTCCTTCTCTGGAAAGGATCCATTCTTAGCAACGAATGTCTTGCCTTCGGATCTGTGATAGAAGGTGTACCCAATAGTCTCCTTTGGGTATCCTATGAATACATATTTCTTCGATTTGGGTTTGAGCTTATCAGGATGAAACTTTTTCATATAAGCATCACAATCCCAAACTTTAAGAAACGACAACTTTGGTTTCTTGCCAAACCACAGTTCAGATTGTGTCGTCTCAACGGACTTAGATGGTGCCCTTTTAAACGTGAATGCAGCTGTCTTTAATGCATAACCCCAAAATAATAGTGGTAGATCGGTAAGAGACATCATAGGTCGCACCATATCTAATAAAGTATGGTTATGACGTTCGGACACACCATTATGCTGTGGTGTTCCAGGTGGCGTGAGTAGTGGAACTATTTCACATTGTTTTAACTGAAGACCAAACTCATAACTCAAATACTCTTCTCCATGATCAGATCGTAGAAACTTTATTTTCTTGCTAGATGATTTTCACTTCACTCTGAAATTCTTTGAACTTCTCAAATGCTTCAGACTTATGTTTCATCAAGTAGATATACTCATATCTGCTCAAATCATCTGTGAAGATCAGAAAATAATGATACCTGTCGCGAGTCTCAATATTCATCGGACCACATACATCAGTATGTATGATTTCCAACAAATTTGTTGCTCGCTCCATTGTTCCGAAGAACAGAGTCTTAGTCATCTTGCCCATGAGGCATGGTTCGCAAGCATCAACTGATTCATAATTAAGTGATTCCAAAAGCCCATCAGCATGGAGTTTCTTCATGCGCTTTACACCAATATGACCTAAACAGCAGTGCCACAAATAAGTTGCACTATCATTATTAACTTTGCATCTTTTGGTTTCAATATTATGATTATGTGTATTACTACGATCGAGATCCAACGAGCTATTTTCATTGGGTGTGTAACCATATAAGGTTTTATTCATGTAAACAGAACAACAATTTATTCTCTTACTTAAATGAATAACCGTATTACAATAAACATGATCAAATCATATTCATGCTCAACGCAAATACCAAATAACACTTATTTAGGTTCAACACTAATCCCAAAAGTATAGGGAGTGTGTGATGATGATCATATCAATCTTGGAACCACTTCCAACACACATCATCACTTCACCCTTAACTAGTCTCTGTTTATTCTGCAACTCCCGTTTTGTGTTACTAATCTTAGCAACTGAACTAGTATCAAATACTGAGGGGTTGCTATAAACACTAGTAAAGTACACATCAATAACATGTATATCAAATATACTTATGTTCACTTTGCCATCCTTCTTATCTGCCAATCACTTGGGGTAGTACCGCTTCCAGTGACCAGTCCCTTTGTAGTAGAAACACTTAGTCTCAGGCTTAGGATCAGACTTGGGCTTCTTCACTTGAGCAGCAACTTACTTGCTATTCTTCTTGAAGTTCCCCTTCTTCCCTCTGCCTTTTTCTTGAAACTAGTGGTCTTGTCTACCATCAACACTTGATGTTTTTCTTGATTTCTACCTTCGTCAATTTCCGCATTACGAAGAGCTTGGGAATCGTTTCCGTTATCCCTTGCATATCATAGTTCATCACGAAGTTCTACTAACTTGGTGATGGTGACTAGAGAATTCTGTCAATCACTATCTTATCTGGAAGATTAACTCCCACTTGATTCAAGCGATTGTAGTACTCAGACAATCTGGGCACATGCTCACTAGTTGAGCGATTCTCCTCCATCTTTTAGCTATAGAACTTGTTGGAGACTTCATATCTCTCAACTCGTGTATTTGCTTGAAATATTAACTTCAACTCCTGGAACATCTCATATGCTCCATGACGTTCAAAACGTCTTTGAAGTCCCGATTCTAAGCCATTAAGCATGGTGCACTAAACTATCAAGTAGTCATCATATTGAGCTAGCCAAACGTTCATAACGTCTGCATCTGCTCCTGCAATAGGTCCGTCACCTAGCGGTGCATCAAGGACATAATTCTTCTGTGCAGCAATGAGGATAAACCTCAGATCACGGATCCAATCCGCATCATTGCTACTAACATCTTTCAACACAATTTTCTCTAGGAACATATCAAAATAAACACAGGGAAGCAACAACGCGAGCTATTGATCTACAACATAATTTGCAAAATACTACCAGGACTAAGTTCATGATAAATTTAAGTTCAGTTAATCATATTACTTAAGAACTCCCACTTAGATAGACATCCCTCTAATCCTCTAAGTGATTACATGATCCAAATCAACTAAACCATGTCCGATCATCACGTGAGATGGAGTAGTTTCATTGGTGAACATCACTATGTTGATCATATCTACTATATGATTCACGCTCGACCTTTCGGTCCCCGTGTTCCGAGGCCATATCTGTATTTGCTTGGCTCGTCAAGTATAACCTGAGTATTCCGCGTGTGCAACAGTTTTGCACCCGTTGTATTTGAACGTAGAGCCTATCACACCCGATCATCACGTGGTGTCTCAGCACGAAGAACTTTCGCAACGGTGCATACTCAGGGAGAACACTTCTTGATAATTAGTGAGAGATCATCTTATAATGCTACCGTCAATCTAAGCAAGATAAGATGCATAAAAGATAAACATCACATGCAATCAATATAAGTGATATGATATGGCCATCATCATCTTGTGCTTGTGATCTCCATCCTCGAAGCACCGTCGTGATCACCATCGTCACCGGCGCGACACCTTGATCTCCATCGTAGCATCGTTGTCGTCTCGCCAATCTTATGCTTCCACGACTATCGCTACCGCTTAGTGATAAAGTAAAGCATTACAGCGCGATTGCATTGCATACAATAAAGCGGCAACCATATGGCTCCTGCCAGTTGCCGATAACTTGGTTACAAAACATGATCATCTCATACAATAAAATTTAGCATCATGTCTTGACCATATCACATCACAACATGCCCTGCAAAAACAAGTTAGACGTCCTCTACTTTGTTGTTGCAAGTTTTACGTGGTTGCTACGGGCTTAAGAAAGAACCAATGTTACCTACGCATCAAAACCACAACGATAGTTTGTCAAGTTGGTGCTGTTTTAACCTTCGCAAGGACCGGGCGTAGCCACACTCGGTTCAACTAAAGTTGGAGAAACTGTCACCCGCAAGCCACCTATGTGCAAAGCACGTCGGGAGAACCGGTCTCGCGTAAGCGTATGCGTAATGTCGGTCCGGGCCGCTTCGTCCAACAATACCGCCGAACCAAAGTATGACATGCTGGTAAGCAGTATGACTTATATCGCCCACAACTCACTTGTGTTCTACTCGTGCAAATAACATCAACATATAAAACCTAGGCTCGGATGCCACTGTTGGGTAACATAGTAATTTCAAAAAAATTCCTACGCACACGCAAGATCATGGTGATGCATAGCAACGAGAGGGGGAGAGTGTGATCTACGTACCCTTGTAGATCGACAGCGGAAGCGTTAACTTGGTTGATGTAGTCGTACGTCTCCACGGCCCGACCGATCAAGCACCGAAACTACGGCACCTCCGAGTTCTAGCACACGTTCAGCTCGATGACGATCCCCGGACTCCGATCCAGCAAAGTGTCAGGGAAGAGTTCTGTTAGCATGACGGCGTGGTGACGATCTTGATGTACTACCGTCGCAGGGCTTCGCCTAAGCACTGCTACAATATTATCGAGGACTATGGTGGAAGGGGCACCGCACACGGCTAAGAATATGATCACGTGGATCAACTTGTGTGTCAAGGGGTGCCCCCTGCCCCCGTATATAAAGGATCAAGGGGAGGAGGCCGGCCGGCCCTCTATGGCGCGCCAAGGAGGAGTCCTCCTCCTAGTAGGAGTAGGACTCCTACTAGGAGGGGGAAAGAAGTGGGGAGGGAGAGGGAAAGGGGGGTGCCACTGAAGGAAATATGCCCTAGAGGCAATAATAAAGTTATTATTTATTTCCTTATATCATGATAAATGTTTATTATTTATGCTAGAATTGTATTAACCGGAAACATAATACATGTGTGAATACATAGACAAACAGAGTGTCACTAGTATGCCTCTACTTGACTAGCTCGTTAATCAAAGATGGTTATGTTTCCTAACCATGGACAAAGAGTTGTTATTTGATTAACGGGATCACATCATTAGTTGAATGATCTGATTGACATGACCCATTCCATTAGCTTAGCACCCGATCGTTTAGTATGTTGCTATTGCTTTCTTCATGAGTTATACATGTTCCTATGACTATGAGATTATGCAACTCCCGTTTGCCGGAGGAACACTTTGTGTGCTACCAAACGTCACAAGTAACTTGGTGATTATAAAAGGTGCTCTACAGGTGTCTCCAAAGGTACATGTTGGATTGGCGTATTTCGAGATTAGGATTTGTCACTCCGATTGTCGGAGAGGTATCTCTGGGCCCTCTCGGTAATGCACATCACTGAAGCCTTGCAAGCATTGCAATTAATGAGTTAGTTGCAGGATGATGTATTACGGAACGAGTAAATAGACTTGCCGGTAACGAGATTGAACTAGGTATTGAGATACCGACGATCGAATCTCGGGCAAGTAACATACCGATGACAAAGGGAACAACGTATGTTGTTATGCGGTCTGACCGATAAAAGATCTTCGTAGAATATGTAGGAGCCAATATGAGCATCCAGGTTCCGCTATTGGTTATTGACCGGAGACATGTCTCGGTCATGTATACATTGTTCTCGAACCCGTAGGGTCCGCACGCTTAAGGTTACGATGACAGTTATATTATGAGTTTATGCATTTTGATGTACCGAAGGTTGTTCGGAGTCCAGGATGTGATCACGGACATGACGAGGAGTCTCGAAATGGTCGAGACATAAAGATTGATATATTAGAAGCCTATGTTTGGATATCGGAAGTGTTCCGGGTGAAATCGGGATTTTACCGGAGTACCGGGAGGTTACCGGAACCCCCCGGGAGGTATATGGGCCTTAGTGGGCCTTAGTGGAAGAGAGGAGAGGTGGCCAGAGATGGGCCGCGCGCCCCTCCCCCCTTGGTCCGAATTGGACAAGGAGAGGGGGCCGGCCCCCCTTCCTCCTCTCTCTCCTCTTCCCCCCTCCCCCCCCCTCCACGAATCCCATTCCAACTAGGAAAGGGGGGGAGTCCCACTCCCAGAGGGAGTAGGACTCCTCCTGGCGCGCCTCTCCTGGTCGGCCGGCCCCCCTCCCTTGAACCTTTATATACGGAGGCAGGGGCACCCCCTAGAGACACAAGTTGATCCATGTGATCATATTCTTAGCCGTGTGCGGTGCCCCCTTCCACCATAGTCCTCGATAATATTGTAGCGGTGCTTAGGCGAAGCCCTGCGACGGTAGTACATCAAGATCGTCACCACGCCGTCGTGCTGACGGAACTCTTCCCCGACACTTTGCTGGATCGGAGTCCGGGGATCGTCATCGAGCTGAACGTGTGCTAGAACTCAGAGGTGCCGTAGTTTCGGTGCTTGATCGGTCGGGCCGTGGAGACGTACGACTACATCAACCAAACGCTTCCGTTGTCGATCTACAAGGGTACGTAGATCATACTCTCCCCTCTCGTTGCTATGCATCACCATGATCTTGCGTGTGCGTAGGAAAATTTTGAAATTACTACGAAACCCAACAGTGGCATCCGAGCCTAGGTTATATATGTTGATGTTATATGCATGAGTAGAACACAAGTGAGTTGTGGGCGATATAAGTCATACTGCTTACCAGCATGTCATACTTTGGTTTGGCGGTATTGTTGGACGAAGCGGTCCGGACCAACATTACGCGTACGCTTACGTGAGACCGGTTCTCCTGACGTGCTTTGCACATAGGTGGCTTGCGGGTGACAGTTTCTCCAACTTTAGTTGAACCAAGTGTGGCTACGCCCGGTCCTTGTGAAGGTTAAAACAGCACCAACTTGACAAACTATCGTTGTGGTTTTGATGCGTAGGTAACATTGGTTCTTGCTTAAGCCCGTAGCAGCCACGTAAAACATGCAACAACAAAGTAGATGACGTCTAACTTATTTTTGCAGGGCATGTTGTGATGTGATATGGTCAAGACATGATGCTAAATTTTATTGTATGAGATGATCATGTTTTGTAACCGAGTTATCGGCAACTGGTAGGAGCCATATGGTTGTCGCTTTATTGTATGCAATGCAATCGCCCTGTAATGCTTTACTTTATCACTAAGCGGTAGCGATAGTCGTAGAAGCATAAGATTGGGGAGACGACAACGATGCTACGATGGAGATCAAGGTGTCGCGCCGGTGACAATGGTGATCACGACGGTGCTTCGAGGATGGAGATCACAAGCACAAGATGATGATGGTCGTATCATATCACTTATATTGATTGCATGTGATGTTTATCTTTTATGCATCTTATCTTGCTTTGATTGACGGTAGCATTATAAGATGATCTCTCACTAAATTTCAAGATAAAAGTGTTCTCCCTGAGTATGCACCGTTCCCAAAGTTTGTCGTGCCCAGACACCACGTGATGATCGGGTGTGATATGCTCTACGTCCATCTACAACGGGTGCAAGCCAGTTTTGCACACGCAGAATACTCAGGTTAAACTTGACGAGCCTAGCATATGCAGATATGGCCTCGGAACACTGAGATCGAAAGATCGAGCGTGAATCATATAGTAGATATGATCAACATAGCGATGTTCACCATTGAAAACTACTCCATTTCACGTGATGATAGGACATGGTTTAGTTGATTTGGATCACGTAATCACTTAGAGGATTAGAGGGATGTCTATCTAAGTGGGAGCTCTTAAGTAATATGATTAATTGAACTTAAATTTATCGTGAACTTAGTCCTGGTAGTATTTTGCAAATTATGTTGTAGATCAATAGCTCGCGTTGTTGCTTCCCTGTGTTTATTTTGATATGTTCCTAGAGAAAATTATGTTGAAAGATTTTAGTAGCAATGATGCTGATTGGATCCGTGATCTGAGGTTTATCCTCATTGCTGCACAGAAGAATTATGTCCTTGATGCACCGCTAGGTGACGGACCTATTGCAGGAGCAGATGCAGACGTTATGAACGTTTGGCTAGCTCAATATGATGACTACTTGATAGTTTAGTGCACCATGCTTAATGGCCTAGAATCGGGACTTCAAAGACATTTTGAACGTCATGGAGCATATGAGATGTTCCAGGAGTTGAAGTTAATATTTCAAGCAAATACCCGAGTTGAGAGATATGAAGTCTCCAACAAGTTCTATAGCTAAAAGATGGAGGAGAATCGCTCAACTAGTGAGCATGTTCCTAGATTGTCTGAGTACTACAATCGCTTGAATCAAGTGGGAGTTAATCTTCCAGATAAGATAGTGATTGACAGAATTCTCTAGTCACCATCACCAAGTTAGTAGAACTTCGTGATGAACTATGATATGCAAGGGATAACGGAAACGATTCCCAAGCTCTTCGTAATGCAGAAATTGACGAAGGTAGAAATCGAGAAAAACATCAAGTGTTGATGGTAGACAAGACCACTAGTTTCAAGAAAAGGGCAGAGGGAAGAAGGGGAAATTCAAGAAGAACAGCAAGCAAGTTGCTGCTCAAGTGAAGAAGCCCAAGTCTGGTCCTAAGCCTGAGACTAAGTGTTTCTACTGCAAAGGGACTGGTCACTGGAAGCGGAACTACCCCAAGTGATTGGCAGATAAGAAGGATGGCAAAGTGAACATAAGTATATTTGATATACATGTTATTGATGTGTACTTTACTAGTGTTTATAGCAACCCCTCACTATTTGATACTAGTTCAGTTGCTAAGATTAGTAACTCGAAACGGGAGTTGCAGAATAAACAGAGACTAGTTAAGGGTGAAGTGACGATGTGTGTTGGAAGTGGTTCCAAGATTGATATGATCATCATCGCACACTCCCTATACTTTCAGGATTAGTGTTGAACCTAAATAAGTGTTATTTGGTGTTTGCGTTAAGCATGAGTATGATTTGATCATGTTTATTGTAATACGGTTATTCATTTAAGTAAGAGAATAAATTGTTGTTCTGTTTATATGAATAAAACCTTATATGGTTACACACCCAATGAAAATAGTTTGTTGGATCTCGATCGTAGTGATACACATAATCATAATACTGAAACCAAAAGATGCAAAGTTAATAATGATAGTGCAACTTATTTGTAGCACTGCCGTTTAGGTCATATTGGTGTAAAGCGCATGAAGAAACTCCATGCTGATGGGATTTTGGAATCACTTGATTATGAATCACTTGATGCTTGCGAACCATGCCTCATGGGCAAGATGACTAAAACTCCGTTCTCCGGAGCGAGCAACTGACTTATTGGAAATAATGCATACTGATGTATGCGGTCCGATGAGTGTTAAGGCTCATGGCAAGTATCGTCATTTTCTGAACTTCACAGATGATTTGAGCAGATATGGGTATATCTACTTGATGAAACATAAGTCTGAAACATTTGAAAAGTTCAAAGAATTTCAGAGTGAAGTGGAAAATCATCGTGATAAGAAAATAAAGTTTCTACGATCTGATCGCGGAGACAAATATTTGAGTTACGAGTTTGGTCTTCAATTAAAACAATGTGGAATAGTTTCACAAACTCATGCCACATGGAACACCACAGCATAATGGTGTGTCCGAACGTCATAACCGTACTTTATTGGATATAGTGCAAACTATGATGTTTCTTACCGATTTACCACTATAGTTTTGGGGTTATGCATTAGAGACAGCTGCATTCACGTTAAAAAGGGCACCATCTAAATCCGTTGAGACGGCACCGTATGAACTATGGTTTGGCAAGAAACCAAAGTTGTCGTTTCTTAAAGGTTGGGGTTGCGATGCTTATATGAAAGAGTTTCATCCTGATAAGCTCAAACCCAAATCGAAGAAATATGTCTTCATAGGATACCCAAAGGAGACAGTTGGGTACACCTTCTATCACAGATCCGAAGGCAAGACATTCGTTGCTAAGAATGGATCCTTTCTAGAGAAGGAGTTTCTCTCGAAAGAAGTGAGTGGGAGGAAAGTAGAACTTGATGAGGTAACTGTACCTGCTCCATAATTGGAAAGTAGTTCATCACAGAAATCTGTTCCTGTGACTCTTGCACAAATTAGTGAGGAAGCTAATGATGATGATCATGTAACTTCAGATCAAGTTACTACTGAATCTCGTAGGTAAACCAGAGTGAGATCCGCACCAGAGTGGTACGGTAATCCTGTTCTGGAAGTCATGTTACTAGACCATGATGAACTTGCGAACTATGAAGAAACGACGGTGAGCCCAGTTTCTGCAAAATGGCTTGAGGCCATGAAATCTGAGATGGGATCCATGTATGAGCATAAAGTATGGACTTTGGTTGACTTGCCCGATGATCAGCAAGCCATAGAAAATAAATGGATCTTCAAGAGGAAGAAGGACGCTGATAGTAGTGTTACTATCTACAAAGCTAGAATTTTCGCAAAAGGTTTTCAACAAAGTTCAAGGTGTTGACTACGATGAGAGTTTCTCACTCGTATCTATGCTTAAATCTGTCCGAATCATGTTAGCAATTGCCGCATTTTATGAAATCTGGCAAATGGATAACAAAACTGCAATCCTTAATGGATTTCTTAAAGAAGAGTTGTATATGATGCAACCAGAAATTTTTGTCAATCCTAAAGGTGTTAACAAAATATGCAAACTCCAGCGATCCATCTATGGACTGGTGTAAGCATCTCGGAGTTGGAATATACGCTTTGATAAGTTGATCAAAGCATATAGTTTTATACAGACTTGCGATGAAGCCTGTATTTACAAGAAAGTGAGTGGGAGCACTACAACATTTCTGATAAGTATATATGAATGACATATTGTTGATTGGAAATAATGTAGAATTATTCTGCAAATCATAAAGGAGTGTTTGAAAGGAGTTTTTCAAAGAAAGACCTCGGTGAAGTTGCTTACATATTGAGCATCAAGATCTATAGAGATAGATCAAGACGCTTGATAAGGTTTTTCAATAAATACATACCTTGACAAGATTTTGAAGTAGTTCAAAATGGAACAGACAAAGAAAGAGTTTCTTGCCTATGTTACAAGGTGTGAAATTGAGTAAGACTCAAAGCCCGACCACGGCAGAAAATAGAAAGAGAATGAATGTCATTCCCTATGCCTTGGTCATAGGTTCTATAAAGTATGCCATGCTGTGTACCAGATCTATTGTATACCCTACCACTGAGTTTGGCAAGGGAGTTCAATATGATCTAGGAGTAGATCACTGGACAGCGGTCAAAATTATCCTTAGTGGAATAAGGATATGTTTCTCGATTATGGAAGTGAAAAAAGGTTCGTCGTAAAGGGTTACGCCGATGCAAGTTTTGACACTAATCTAGATGAATCTAAATCTCAATCTAGATACATATTGAAAGTGGGAGCAATTAGCTAGAGTAGCTCCGTGCAGAGCATTGTTGACATAAATATTTGCAAAATACTTACGGATCTGAATATAACAGACCCGGTGACTAAAATTATCTCACAAGCAAAACATGATCACACCTTAGTACTCTTTGGGTGTTAATCACACAGCGATGTGAACTAGATTACTGACTCTAGTAAACCCTTTGGGTGTTGCTCACATATCGATGTGGACTATGGGTGTTAATCACATGGTGATGAGAACTATTGCTATTAAATCACATGGCGATGTGAACTAGATTATTGACTCTAGTGCAAGTGGGAGACTGAAGGAAATATGCCCTAGAGGCAATAATAAAGTTATTATTTATTTCCTTATATCATGATAAATGTTTATTATTTATGCTAGAATTGTATTAACCGGAAACATAATACATGTGTGAATACATAAACAAACAGAGTGTCACTAGTATGCCTCTACTTGACTAGCTCGTTTATCAAAGATGGTTATGTTTCCTAACCATGGACAAAGAGTTGTTATTTGATTAACGGGATCACATCATTAGTTGAATGATCTGATTGACATGACCCATTCCATTAGCTTAGCACCCGATCGTTTAGTATGTTGCTATTGCTTTCTTCATGACTTATACATGTTCCTATGACTATGAGATTATGCAACTCCCGTTTGTCGGAGGAACACTTTGTGTGCTACCAAATGTCACAAGTAACTGGGTGATTATAAAAGGTGCTCTACAGGTGTCTCCAAAGGTACATGTTGGATTGGCATATTTCAAGATTAGGATTTGTCACTCAGATTGTCGGAGAGGTATCTCTGGGCCCTCTCGGTAATGCACATCACTGAAGCCTTGCAAGCATTGCAACTAATGAGTTAGTTGCGGGATGATGTATTACGGAACGAGTAAAGAGACTTGCCGGTAACGAGATTGAACTAGGTATTGAGATACCGACGATCGAATCTCGGGCAAGTAACATACCGATGACAAAGGGAACAACGTATGTTGTTATGCGGTCTGATCGATAAAAGATCTTCGTAGAATATGTAGGAGCCAATATGAGCATCCAGGTTCCGCTATTGGTTATTGACCGGAGACGTGTCTCGGTCATGTCTACATTGTTCTCGAACCCGTAGGGTCCGCACGCTTAAGGTTACGATGACAGTTATATTATGAGTTTATGCATTTTGATGTACCGAAGGTTGTTCGGAGTCCAGGATGTGATCACGGACATGACGAGGAGTCTCGAAATGGTCGAGACATAAAGATTGATATATTGGAAGCCTATGTTTGGATATCAGAAGTGTTCCGGGTGAAATCGGGATTTTACCGGAGTACCAGGAGGTTACCGGAACCCCCCGGGAGGTATATGGGCCTTAGTGGGCCTTAGTGGAAGAGAGGAGAGGTGGCCAGGGATGTGCCGCGCGCCCCTCCCCCCTTGGTCCGAATTGGACAAGGAGAGGGGGCCGGCCCCCCTTCCTCCTCTCTCTCCTCTCCCCCCCCCCCTCCACGAATCGTATTCCAACTAGGAAAGGGGGGGAGTCCCACTCCCAGAGGGAGTAGGACTCCTCCTGGCGTGCCTCTCCTGGCCGGCCGGCCCCCCTCCCTTGAACCTTTATATACGGAGGCAGGGGCACCCCCTAGAGACACAAGTTGATCCACGTGATCATATTCTTAGCCGTTTGCGGTGCCCCCTTCCATCATAGTCCTCGATAATATTGTAGCGGTGCTTAGGCGAAGCCCTGCGACGGTAGTACATCAAGATCGTCACCACGCCGTCGTGCTGATGGAACTCTTCCCCGACACTTTGCTGGATCGGAGTCCGGGGATCGTCATCGAGCTAAACGTGTGCTAGAACTCGGAGGTGCCGTAGTTTCGGTGCTTGATCGGTCAGGCCGTGGAGACGTATGACTACATCAACCAAACACTTCCGTTGTCCATCTACAAGGGTACGTAGATCATACTCTCCCCTCTCGTTGCTATGCATCACCATGATCTTGCGTGTGCGTAGGAAAATTTTGAAATTACTACGAAACCCAACAGCCGCCCCCATCTCCTAGTCCAATTCGGACCAGGGGGGAGGAGGCGCGCGGCCCACCTTTGGCTGCCCCTCTCTCTCTCTACTAAGGCCCATATGGCCCATTACTTCTCCCGGGGGGGGGGGGTCGGTAACCCTCCGGCTCTCCGGTTTTTCTGAAATCACCCGGAACACTTCCGGTGTCCGAATATAGCCGTCCAATATATCAATCTTTATGTCTCGACCATTTTGAGACTCCTCGTCATGTCCGTGATCACATCCGGGACTCCGAACTAACTTTGGTACATCAAAACTCGTAAACTCATAATATAACTGTCATCGAAACCTTAAGCGTGCGGACCCTACGGGTTCGAGAACAATGTAGACATGACCGAGACACGTCTGCGGTCAATAACCAATAGTGTGACCTGGATGCCCATATTGGCTCCTACATATTCTACGAAGATCTTTATCGGTCAGACCGCATAACAACATATGTTGTTCCCTTTGTCATCGGTATGTTACTTGCCCGAGATTCGATCGTCGGTATCTTAATACCCAGTTCAATCTCATTACTGGCAAGTCTTTTTACTCGTTTTGTAATACATCATCTCACAACTAACTCATTAGTTGCAATGCTTGCAAGGCTTATGTGATGTGCATTACCGAGAGGGCCCAGAGATACCTCTCCGACAATCGGAGTGACAAATCCTAATCTTGAAATACGTCAACCCAACATGTACCTTTGGAGACACCTGTAGAGCTCCTTTATAATCACCCAGTTACGTTGTGACGTTTGGTAGCACACAAAGTGTTCCTCCGGCAAACGGGAGTTGCATAATCTCATAGTCATAGGAACATGTATAAGTCATGAAGAAAGCAATAGCAACATACTAAACGATCGGGTGCTAAGCTAATGGAATGGGTCATGTCAATCACATCATTCTCCTAATGATGTGATCCCGTTAATCAAATAACAACTCTTTTTGTTTATGGTTAGGAAACATAACCATCTTCGATTAACGAGCTAGTCAAGTAGAGGATACTAGTGACACTCTGTTTGTCTATGTATTCACACATGTATTATGTTTCCGGTTAATACAATTCTAGCATGAATAATAAACATTTATCATGATATAAGGAAATAAATAATAACTTTATTATTGCCTCTAGGGCATATTTCCTTCACTAGCACCAAAGACACATCAAGAAACACCAAGCCGTGTGCCGGCAACCCCGTCCCCTCTAGTTTATCCTCCGTCAAAGTTTTCGTAGTGCTTAGGCGAAGCACTGTGGAGATTGTTCTTCACCAACACCGTCACCACGCCGTCGTGCTGCCGGAACTCATCTACTACTTCGTCCCTCTTGCTGGATCGAGAAGGCGAGGACGTCATCGAGCCGAACGTGTGCAGAACTCGGAGGTGTCGTGCTTTCGGTACTTGGATCGGTCGGACGTGAAGACGTACGACTACATCAACCGCATTGATATAACGCTTCCGCAAACGGTCTATGAGGGTACGTAGACAACACTCTCCCCTCTCGTTGCTATGCATCACCATGATCTTGCGTGTGCGTAGGAAAATTTTGAAATTACTAGGTTACCCAACGGTGGTATCAGAGCCTAGGTTTTATGCGTTGATGTTGTGCACGAGTAGAACACAAGTGAGTTGTGGGCGATATAAGTCATACTGCTTACCAGCATGTCATACTTTGCTTCGGCGGTATTGTTGGATGAAGCGGCCCGGACCGATATTACGCGTACGCTTATGCGAGACTGGTTCTATCGACGTGCTTTGCACACAGGTGGCTGGCGGGTGTCAGTTTCTCCAACTTTAGTTGAACCAAGTGTGGCTACGCCCGGTCCTTGCGAAGGTTAAAATAGCATCAACTTGACAAACTATCGTTGTGGTTTCGATGGTAGGTAAGAAAAGTTCTTGCTTAAGCCCGTAGCAGCCACGTAAAACTTGCAACAACAAAGTAGAGTACGTCTAACTTGTTTTTGCAGGGCATGTTGTGATGTGATATGGTCAAGACATGATGCTAAATTTTATTGTATGAGATGATCATGTTTTGTAACCGAGTTATCGGCAACTGGCAGGAGCCATATGGTTGTCGCTTTATTGTATGCAATGCAATTGCACTGTAATGCTTTACTTTATCACTAAGTGGTAGCGATAGTCGTGGAAGCATAAGATTGGCGAGACAACAACGATGCTACGATGGAGATCAATGTGTCGCGCCGGTGACGATGGTGATCATGACGGTGCTTCGGAGATGGAGATCACAAGCACAAGATGATGATGGCCATATCATATCACTTATATTGATTGCATATGATGTTTATCTTTTATGCATCTTATCTTGCTTTGATTGACGGTAGCATTATAAGATGATCTCTCACTAAATTTCAAGATAAAAGTGTTCTCCCTGAGTATGCACCGTTGCCAAAGTTCATCATGCCCAGACACCACGTGATGATCGGGTGTGATAAGCTCTACGTCCATCTACAACAGGTGCAAGCCAGTTTTTGCACACGTAGAATACTCATGTTAAACTTGACAAGCCTAGCATATGCAGACATGGCCTCGGAACACTGAGACCGAAAGGTCGAGCGTGAATCATATAGTAGATATGATCAACATATTGATGTTCACCATTGAAAGCTACTCCATTTCACATGATGATCGGTTATGGTTTAGTTGATATGGATCACGTGATCACTTAGAAGATTAGAGGGATGTCTTTCTAAGTGAGAGTTCTTAAGCAATATGATTAATTGAACTTAAATTTATTATGAACTTAGTACCTGATAGTATTTTGCTTGTCTATGTTGATTGTAGATAGATGGCCCGTGATGTTGTTCCGTTGAATTTTAATGCATTCCTTGAGAAAGCAAAGTTGAAAGATGATGGTAGCAATCATACGGATTGGGTCCGTAACTTGAGGATTATCCTCATTGCTGCACAGAAGAATTACATCCTGGAAGCACCGCTAAGTGCCAAGCCTGCTGCAGGAGCAACACCAGATGTTATGAACGTCTGGCAGAGCAAAGCTGATGACTACTCGATAGTTCAGTGTGCCATGCTTTACGGCTTAGAACCGGGTCTTCAACGATGTTCTGAACGTCATGGAGCATATGAGATGTTTCAGGAGTTGAAGTTAATATTTCAAGCAAATGCCCGGATTGAGAGATATGAAGTCTCCAATAAGTTCTATAGCTGCAAGATGGAGGAGAATAGTTCTGTCAGTGAACATATACTCAAAATGTCTGGGTATCATAATCACTTGACTCAACTGGGAGTTAATCTTCCTGTTGATAGTATCATTGACAGAGTTCTTCAATCACTGCCACCAAGCTACAAGAGCTTCGTGATGAACTATAACATGCAAGGGATGGATAAGACGATTCCCGAGCTCTTCGCAATGCTAAAGGCTGCGCAGGTAGAAATCAAGAAGGAGCATCAAGTGTTGATGGTCAATAAGACCGCCAGTTTCAAGAAAAAGGGCAAAGGGAAGAAGAAGGGGAACTTCAAGAAGAACAACAAACAAGTTGCTCCTCAGGAGAAGAAACCCAAATCTGGACCTAAGCCTGAAACTGAGTGCTTCTACTGCAAGCAGACTGGACACTGGAAGCGGAACTGCCCCAAGTATTTGGCGGATAAGAAGGATGGCAAGGTGAACAAAGGTATATGTGATATACATGTTATTGATGTGTACCTTACTAGAGCTCGCAGTAGCACCTGGGTATTTGATACTAGTTCTGTTGCTAATATTTGCAACTCGAAACAGGGACTACGGATTAAGCGAACACTGGCAAAGGACGAGGTGACGATGCGCGTGGGAAATGGTTCCAAAGTCGATGTGATCGCGGTCGGCATGCTACCTCTACATCTACCTTCGGGATTAGTTTTAGACCTAAATAATTGTTATTTGGTGCCAGCATTGAACATGAACATTATATCTAGATCTTGTTTGATGCGAGACGGTTATTCATTTAAATCAGAGAATAATGGTTGTTCTATTTATATGAGTAATATCTTTTATGGTCATGCACCCTTGAAGAGTGGTCTATTTTTGATGAATCTCGATAGTAGTGATACACATATTCATAATGTTGAAGCCAAAAGATGCAGAGTTGATAATGATAGTGCAACTTATTTGTGGCACTGCCGTTTAGGTCATATCGGTGTAAAGCGCATGAAGAAACTCCATATTGATGGACTTTTGAAATCACTTGATTATGAATCACTTGGTACTTGCGAACCGTGCCTCATGGGCAAGATGACCAAAACACCGTTCTCCGGTACTATGGAGAGAGCAACGGATTTGTTGGAAATCATACATACAGATGTATGTGGTCCGATGAATGTTGAGGCTCGTGGCGGATATCGTTATTTTCTCACCTTCACAGATGATTTAAGCAGATATGGGTATATCTACTTAATGAAACATAAATCTGAAACATTTGAAAAGTTCAAAGAATTTCAGAGTGAAGTTGAAAATCATCGTAACAAGAAAATAAAATTTCTACGATCTGATCGTGGAGGAGAATATTTGAGTTATGAGTTTGGTCTACATTTGAAACAAAGTGGAATAGTTTCGCAACTCACGCCACCCGGAACACCACAGCGTAATGGTGTGTCCAAACGTCGTAATCGTACCTTACTAGATATGGTGCGATCTATGATGTCTCTTACTGATTTACTGCTATCGATTTGGGGTAATGCTTTAGAGACGGCCGCATTCACGTTAAATAGGGCACCATCGAAATCCGTTGAGACGACGCCTTATGAACTGTGGTTTGGCAAGAAACCAAAGTTGTCGTTTCTTAAAGTTTGGGGCTGCGATGCTTATGTGAAAAAGCTTCAACCTGATAAGCTCGAACCCAAATCAGAGAAATGTGTCTTCATAGGATACCCAAAGGAGACTGTTGGGTACACCTTCTATCACAGATCCGAAGACAAGACATTCGTTGCCAAGAATGGATCCTTTCTAGAGAAGGAGTTTCTCTCGAAAGAAGTGAGTGGGAGGAAAGTAGAACTTAATGACGTAACTGTACCTGCTCCCTTATTGGAAAGTAGTTCATCACAGAAACCGGTTTCTGTGACACCTACACCAATTAGTGAGGAAGTTAATGATGATGATCATGGAACTTCAGATCAAGTTATTACTGAACCTCATAGATCAACCAGAGTAAGATCCGCACCAGAGTGGTACGGTAATCCTGTTCTGGAAGTCATGCTACTAGATCATGATGAACCTACGAACTATGAAGAAGCGATGGTGAGCCCAGATTCCGCAAAATGGCTAGAAGCCATGAAATCTGAGATGTGATCCATGTATGAGAACAAAGTGTGGACTTTGGTTGACTTGCCCGTTGATCGGCAAGCAACTGAGAATAAATGGATCTTCAAGAAGAAGACCGACGTTGACGGTAATGTTACTGTGTACAAAGCTCGACTTGTTGCAAAATGTTTTCGACAAGTTCAAAGGATTGACTACGATGAGACCTTCTCACCCGTAGCGATGCTTAAGTCTGTCTGAATCATGTTAGCGATTGCCGCATTTCATGATTATGAAATTTGGCAGATGGATGTCAAAACTGCATTCCTGAATGGATTTTTGGAAGAAGAGTTATATATGATGCAACCTAAAGGTTTTGTCGATCCAAAGGGATCTAACAAAGTGTTCAAGCTCCAGCAATCCATTTATGGACTGGTGCAAGCCTCTCGGAGTTGGAATAAACGCTTTGATAGTGTAATCAAAGCATTTGGTTTTGTACAGACTTTTGGAGAAGCCTGCATTTACAAGAAAATTAGTTGGAGCTCTGTAGCATTTCTGATATTATATGTGAATGACATATTACTAATTGGAAATGATACAGAATTTCTGGATAGCATAAAGGGATACTTGAATAAAAGTTTTTTTATGAAAGACCTCGGTGAAGCTGCTTACATATTGGGCATCAAGATCTATAGAGATAGATCAAGACGCTTAATTGGACTTTCACAAAGCACATACCTTGACAAAGTTTTGAAAAGGTTCAAAATGGATCAAGCAAAGAAAGGATTCTTGCCTGTGTTACAAGGTGTGAAGTTGAGTAAGACTCAATGCCCGACCACTGCAGAAGATAGAGAGAAGATGAAAGATGTTCCCTATGCTTCAGCCATAGGCTCTATCATGTATGCAATGCTGTGTACCAGACCTGATGTGTGCCTTGCTATAAGTCTAGCAGGGAGGTACCAAAGTAATCCAGGAGTGGATCACTGGACAACGGTCAAGAACATCCTGAAATACCTGAAAAGGACTAAGGATATGTTTCTCGTTTATGGAGGTGACAAAGAGCTCATCGTAAATGGTTACGTTGACGCAAGCTTTGACACTGATCCAGATGATTCTAAATTGCAAACCGGATACGTGTTTAGATTAAATGGTGGAGCTGTCAGTTGGTGCAGTTCTAAACAAAGCGTCATGGCGGGATCTACGTGTGAAGCGGAGTACATAGCTGCTTCGGAAGCAACAAATGAAGGAGTCTGGATGAAGGAGTTCATATCCGATCTAGGTGTCATACCTAGTGCATCGGGTCCAATGAAAATCTTTTGTGACAATACTGATGCAATTGCCTTGGCAAAGGAATCCAGATTTCACAAGAGAACCAAGAACATCAAGAGATGCTTCAATTCCATCCGGGATTTAGTCCAGCTGGGAGACATAGAAATTTGCAAGATACATATGGATCTGAATGTTGCAGACCCGTTGACTAAACCTCTTCCACGAGCAAAACATGATCAGCACCAAGGCTCCATGGGTGTTAGAATCATTACTGTGTAATCTAGATTATTGACTCTAGTGCAAGTGGGAGACTGAAGGAAATATGCCCTAGAGGCAATAATAAAGTTATTATTTATTTCCTTATTTCATGATAAATGTTTATTATTCATGCTAGAATTGTATTAACCGGAAACATAATACATGTGTGAATACATAGACAAACAGAGTGTCACTAGTATGCCTCTACTTGACTAGCTCGTTGATCAAAGATGGTTAAGTTTCCTAACCATATACATGAGTTGTCATTTGATTAACGGGATCACATCATTAGGGGAATGATGTGATTGACTTGACCCATTCCGTTAGCTTAGCACTTGATCGTTTATTTTGTTGCTATTGCTTTTTTCATGACTTATCATGTTCCTATGACTATGAGATTATGCAACTCCCGTTTACCGGAGGAACACTTTGTGTGCCACCAAACGTCACAACGTAATTGGGTGATTATAAAGGTGCTCTACAAGTGTCTCCAAAGGTACTTGTTGGGTTGGCGTATTTCGAGATTAGGATTTGTCACTCCGATTGTCGGAGAGGTATCTCTGGGCCCACTCGGTAATGCACATCACTATAAGCCTTGCAAGCATTGCAACTAATGAGTTAGTTGTGGTATGATGTATTACGGAACGAGTAAAGAGACTTGCCGGTAATGAGATTGAACTAGGTATTGAGATACCGACGATCGAATCTCGGGCAAGTAACATACCGATGACAAAGGGAACAACGTATGTTGTTATGCGGTCTGACCGATAAAGATCTTCGTAGAATATGTAGGAGCCAATATGGGCATCCAGGTCCCGCTATTGGTTATTGACCAGAGAGGTGGATCGGTCATGTCTACATAGTTCTCGAACGCGTAGGGTCCGCACGCTTAACGTTCGTTGACGATATAGTACTATATGAGTTATGTATGTTGATGACCGAATGTTGTTCGGAGTCCGGGATGAGATCACGGACTTGACGAGGAACTCCGGAATGGTCCGAAGATAAAGTTTGATATATGGGATAGTAGTGTTTGATCTCCGGAAGGGTTCCAGAATTCACCGGAAGGGGTTCCGGATATTTCCCGAAATGTTTGGGCACGAGAACACTTTATCTGGGCCAAAGGGGAAAGCCCACGAGGCTTTTGGAAAGTACAAAAGGAAGTTTTGCGGAGACCAGAGGCTAGACGCCAGGAACCCTGGCGTCTAGGGGGTAGACGCCGGGAACCCTGGCGTCTAGCCCTGGAGTCCGAGAAGGACTCTTGCCTTTCGGGTGAAACCGACTTTGAGGAGGCTTTTACTCCAAGTTTCGACCCGAGGGCTCAACATATAAATAGAGGAGTAGGGCTAGCACCAAAGACACATCAAGAAACACCAAGCCGTGTGCCGGCAACCCCGTCCCCTCTAGTTTATCCTCCGTCATAGTTTTCGTAGTGCTTAGGCGAAGCCCTGCGGAGATTGTTCTTCACCAACACCGTCACCACGCCGTCGAGCTGCCGGAACTCATCTACTACTTCGCCCCTCTTGCTGGATCGAGAAGGCGAGGACGTCACCGAGCCGAACGTGTGCAGAACTCGGAGGTGCCGTGCTTTCGGTACTTGGATCGGTCGGACGTGAAGACGTACGACTACATCAACCGCGTTGATATAACGCTTCCGCGAACGGTCTACGAGAGTACGTAGACAACACTCTCCCCTCCCGTTGCTATGCATCACCATGATCTTGCGTGTGCGTAGGAAAATTTTGAAATTACTACGTTACCCAACAGGATGTGCGGAGGGGGGGGGGGATTGGGCTCTGGCTAGGGTTGGGCACCGGCGTCTCGCTTAAATAGCCAGATTTGGCCGTTCAAGCACATAGGAGCGACGATCTCACTGGGCCGCTGGGCAACGACGGGTGTCTAATGGCGCACTATCAACTGTTATATGGCTTGGGTCGGGGCCAGATGTAAACAAAAACGGAACGGAAACCACAACAGAAAAACTGCAGAAAGAAAGCTGAAGCAATGTAAGGAAACAGCAGGAAAAACCGCACCGTTATATGGCTTGAGTCGGGGCCAGATGTCGTTTTGGACGTTGTTAAGCGTGACTGTGCCCTTTGATTTGAGTAATAGAAGAAGTATGCCGCAAAATAGAATCAGAACAAAACCAGAAAAAAAAATGACAAAACCTCAGAAAGAAAAACCGAAATCAACTGGAATGACAACATAAAGTCATAAACCAAAAGAAAACGTTTCAGCAGCCTAGCGAACGAAAAACAGCAGAAGACGCTGAGATGGGCCGACCCAATGGGCGACCCGCGTGGGTGTCGCCCCATCCATCCATCCATTTTGACATCCTGCGTCAAATAGGATGGTTTGGCGACTGCCGAGTGAAGGAGCAGGGTGGGGTGGAACGACCGCGCGCGCCTGGCATGCCGACGACCGAGCCGCCGCACATGACATGCTCCCAGTCCAGAGGCGTATGTGCGGCACAGTCACCATCCGATTAAACTACCCGAAGCGCCCACACATACACATGAGCAACCAAATGATTGCTGCGCCCGCCGTGGAATCAAACCAACCTCCGGCCAGCCGGTATTTATCGCGTCGCTGTAGGTAGGGGCTGCTGGCCGGAGCTAGATCTGGCTAGCTTTTCTCAACCGTGGATCTGGCTAACTAACATCAATATAACATATTTTGCAACTTGCACGTACGGAGCAATGCATGCAGTGTTGTGAGCATGATCAGCAGTTCTACTTTGGAATTTTCATTCCTCCTGAGTACACAATCATCGCCACCCAATGGCCATATGCGCCCGCTAGCTAACTAATCAAGCTCGCACAGATAGATCCATGGGAGAGACCCTGACGAGTGATAATCGAGTTGGTTACCAAGTACAGTTAGCCAGCCGCTGTACGTACTATTAGCTGGTATACCAATGCATTAGTAGTATGATTCGAATAACATGCCCTTGTCGGGCTAACAATACTGCTACCAACCAAGCCATACATGGCTGGCTAAGTAAGATTTCGTTGCGCATTATTGATCACGTCGAGTTAACCAACGCTTGAAATTATTCTGTAGTTATGGCGTTTGCTCCTGCAACTGTACAAGGCTTTTCAGTTAGTACGCTTGTTTAACGACCACAAATATATTCTTCTCTGGAAAACTAGACCACATATCACATGGGAAACTTATTTTTTTTTTATATTTTTATCATTTTCTTTTATTTTTTAAAAAACTGAAAAGGCGGTCCTCATGGGGGGGTGCATTCGGTGGAATTTTTGGGCCAAGTTAGTAATGGCGCACCGTGGGAGTAATGGCGCACCGTCGGAGTGGTGCGCCTGAATTAGTAATGGCGCACCACTCCCACGGTGCGCCATTACTAGTTTTGAAAAAAAAATTAATTTTTTTTTACTAGTGGCGCACCGTGGATGTGATGCGCCATTACTAGTTAAAATTACTAATGGCGCACTATCTCCTGGTGCGCCATTACTAATTTTGAAAAAAAATTGAATTTTTTTTACTAATGGCGCACCATGGATGTGGTGCGCAATTACTAGTTTAACTAGTAATGGCGCACTATCCCCTGATGCGCTATTAGTAGTTTTGAAAAAAAATTAAAAAAATTGTTACTAATGGCGCACCGACACATGGTGCGTCATTAGTATATAGTAATAGCGCACCACATGTCTGGTGCGCCATTAGGGTGTGTTTGGTTGAGGAACCAACTGTCACGGAATGGAATGGTTCCATTCCAGAAGAATGGGTCGGTTCCGTTCCTGTGTTTAGTAGGTGGAAAAAAGTAGAACGGGTTGGTTCCGTTCCAGTGTTTGGTTTGGAAGAATGGAATGAAAAATTGAATAACAGAAATTCAAAAATTCGGCAGCATTTCATTTGTATTTTCAAGAAAAACAACACAATAATATATATTGACATAGAACACAATTATCAGCAATAATATCATAAGGTAGAATCAGGTAGCAAGTTCATTTGGCACATCCAAAAGCAATCAACCAATAATATCATAAGGTAGAATCAGGTAGCAAGTTCATTTGGCACATCCAAAAGCAATCAGCCAATACATGTCTCTCACATACAGCCATACAAGTTCACATTCCAAATATCGTAAAGCAATCCAATGGCACTACAGCCATACAAGTCAAGTTCACATACTTGACAACCATACAACCATATCGAATTTAGAAGTTCTTCTTCACATACCTACTCACCCAAACAGATTTGTTGGTTTCGGAAAGCTTCATGAAGGCTCTTGCCGTCTTGTGTTTGTCAACGAGATGAGCATAGTAGTGGGCAAGGTGCTCTTCATCAAATTCTTTCAAACTAGAGACTACATCCCAAAGGTCATCGGGTATATCATCATCATCTCCACCAGATTTCACAAGAGCTTCACCACTAGTTTAAAACCATCTTTGAGAATGGCACCTAGTGGATCCTCTAGAACTCTCACCACCTTGGCCTTCTTTTTTGATGGTCCTTTGGGGTGAGAAAACTCACCAACTTGCGGTGACGTGTTGATCTCACCATTCACCTCACCATTCTCCTCATCATCAACGTCAATAGAAAGGAAATCATTTCCAGACCTTGCATTCATCCCCTTAGCCCCGGTTGTTCCAAAAATGGTCGCCATGGCATGATAGTGTTCAATTGGGTTATTCAAGAAGGGAGCATCAGGTTTGTGGGTCTACAAAAAATTTGCAAGTCATTAGCATAATGAAGGCAGAATATGGGATGATATTGTTCATATTACAAGAAGCTTACCATACAGTGACCTGCATAGTGTTCTTCGCTGAGCCTAATTGTGCAAGTATCTTCATCCCATAGAGCTCCACTTAAATTCTTCAAATTGACAACCCTGACCCAAATCTTCCTCCACTTCTTGAGATGGTTTCTAACTTGATCAGAGGTGATAGCTAGCTTGAATTGCTCGTTAAAAATAGCAGCACATTGTTTGAGATGTGTCTCCCTGAATCCACTAGAAGTTCTCTTCCCTTTAGCAACAAGGTCAGCCAAAAAACCTAGCATAGTGTTGGTCATGGAAGTGGTCCATACCATGACCCCACTTTTCCCAGAGACCCCACTTGCAGCGGTAACTTCAACATTGTCCATTTCTGTTTAGCCATCAAAAAGTTGCAAAAGAATGGATTAAAGCATCACAAACACATGATTTAAACATATATAAGATACAATCTGCCCAGCCATCAAAATGTTACAATAAAATGGATGAAATCATCACAAATATATTGTTTGACATAATAAATACCACAACTTGTCCAGCCATCAAATAAATACAAAGGTAGTTCCTTAAACATTACAAATACATAGTGCGGTGCACTCATAAATTTGCATACATGAGTTGCCTATCTTCCCACATTTGGGTGGCAATTTGTAGCCTATGGTCTACCAAGGCCCTATTGTCACTTAATTGTTGCCTTGATGTTCGAATTGGTTGGGTGGTCCATGTCACTTCCGGTATAATGAATTCATCGATCCCTTGTGATAGTGCATAATTATGAAGAACACAGCAAGCTATAACAATGTCAACTTGGACCGGGAAAGTGAAGAACAGTTTGGCATCATCTAAAATTTTGAAACGCCTCTTGAGAGATCCAAAAGCCCTCTCTACCGTCACCCGTAGAGATGAGTGCCTAAGGTTGAATAGCTCCTTATCATTTTGGACCGGATTATTGCCCCACTCATTCAAATGGTACCTCACGCCACGAAAAGGTGGCAAGAACCCTGGCTTGGCTCCATAACCGGCATCAACTAGGTAGTACATTCCTAAAAAATGAAAATAAATATTGGTTATAATGGTTTCTTAAGGCAGTAACATATGGACAATTTCTATCTACGTCAACTTCTTACCAGGTGGTACTTGTAAGCCTCTCTCACGAGTTAATGCATCAGCTAAGACGGTCGCGTCGTGTGCGGACCCTTCCCATCCAGCCAAAACATATGTGAAGCGGAGGTCAAAATCTACTGCTGCCATCACATTTTGAGTGGTAAAGGCTTTCCTACCACGAAAAGAAGGCTCCACATCTTTGGTAACACCTGCTCGCACATGTGTACCATCGATAGCTCCAATACAATCCTATATAGTGACCAGTATTAAATGGCATATCATATAGGCTAGATAGCTAAGGAATAGTTTCTGAAATTACCTTAAAATATGGGTCAAATCGATGATTTCCTGCAATTTTTGCGGGGGTTTCCAATGATGGTGGCCTTATATAATCATTACGAAGCTCGCCTATGGCATGAAGAGCCTTTCTAAAATAGATGCTTGTTGTGTCGTATGATCTACCAAAATTGGCTGAAACAACTCTATTCCGAAGGTTATGCCCAATTGTATGCAAAAAAATTGCCAATTGTTGCTCCACACTAAGATGTGGACTGTCTTCTAGCAAATTGCGATCCCTCAATATACCACACAAACGAAAGAATGCAGCTCTTTCAAACCTTAGCATGTTTTTGCATAACACATCGCTTTGCCAAATTTTTTGGTTTAGATAATCAAATCTGATTCGATCTCTTTCATGCATTGGGCCATAGGTAATACGTGGTCTCCTCTTCCTTATTATAGCCCGAACAATGACTGCCATTGCAGCTAATGCAACAAAAACAGCTGCTCCCCTAGCCATCCTTTTTCTTTTGCTCATCTTGACCATCTACAATGATACATACTATCAATAATATGGCTACCAATTACTTATAACCATGGATCTGACAACAATATATGGAAGAAATTGGGGAAGAACATTGCACACACAAAAACATAAATCTGTCCTAAGCATCAGCATGTATATACAGAGAAGGGAATGGAACTGTACGTTGCCTATGTTGCTAGCTGCCCTGCTCGTTCGTCGGTGTAGCCTGCTAGGTCGTCGCCCTGCTGGTTCGTCGGTGCAGCCTGCTAGGTCGCCGCCCTGCTGGTTCGTCGCTGCTGCCTGCTAGGTCGTCGCCGCCGCCTGCTAGGTCGCCGCTGCTGCTAGGTCGCGGCCAAGCCCTTGATGCACGCCATCGCAGGGGGGAGATGACGGGGAGGAGAGGGAAGCCGGCGCCGGAGAGGTGCGTGAGGGGCGGCGCTGAGAGAGGAGCGGGCAGATCGAGAGGGAGGGAGAGATGCGGGAGGGTGGCGGCGCTTGGAACGAGAGACGGAGAGGATAGGGCTCGGGTGCGAGGGGAATGAGGCGCGTTCCTTGTCATTCGCTCGAATAGGAGGTATGCGTCGGTTCCGCATATAGACCGAATATTCCCTTTTGTGGGACTGGTGGGTTCTGGTTCTATCTACTGACCGAACGTGAGAATGGGCTCTCGGGACGGGACGGACCCATGCCATTCCATCTGGTGACAGCAACCGAACACACCCTTAGTGTCTATTCCATCTATAGCCTTTTTCCTAATAGTGATGAGAACACAGCTGGACCGGCGGCAGTTATTCATGAAAAATGTACATCTTTTATCTCATGATTTGATCATGTTATCTTTGAGTACATAGGCCTAGGGAAAGCTAATTGTACGCTGAGGGGGAACTGCAGGTAGATCCCATGGAGTTTAGTTTACATGTCTCCTTTTCTCTGTCGATAGTCTATCCAGCGATGTAACTATTTCTGCCAACCAATAAAGCATGTCTTGAAAGTTTCCCTAATAAAGAAAATCCGCTACGCGTGGCGGTGTGACGGTTCGGTGACTTTGTTTTTGTCCTATTCCTGTCTCGTGTAGTCATCAAGGTCAGAGACGGCTTTCTCAATGGGAGCAAGGCCCAATATGGTGTGACTTGTTTCCTTGAATCGAACCATATTCAAATATAATTGGCGCCATGTGACGCACTACTGCTCCGCTGTGAAATTTTTCTGTGCCTTGTTGTAGGGGAGCCATCCGGCAGCGCTCCTCTTTGACAGCTGTGCCTGCCCATCGGCGTTCTGCTCAAAGATTTTGCCGGGGTGGATGGGCAACACGTAGGTGGCATATCACTCATCCCATACCTCCTTTTTTTGCAAGGGGGATGAGAATTCATTAATCAAGCGGCAGCCAAGTCTGCAATACATAGGTCAGGTACCTCCTCAGGTCCTGAGCGAAGCCACACCGCAGTGCGCTTCTTTATTCTACCATAGTTCGCTAGGTAATGACTAACAATGTTTTGCTCTCGCTTAATATGCTTGACTAAGAATTCCCTATTCTCCTGAAGAAGTTGCTTAATTTCTTGCACCATCATCATGTGTGCCGATCTATCCTCTCTCGTTTCAGTGATTAGCTTGACGACTTCTGAGCAGTCAGTTTGAATAACAATGGGCAGGGCTGACCACTGAATGGCAAGGGAAATGCCTTCCCAACATGCATGTAGTTCAGACTCCAATGGAGATGCACACCGTCTCAGTTCGCGGCAAGACGAGTAGATGATCGCTCCCCTATCATCCCGAAGGACCATCCCAGCCCTTGCTGTATCATCTTTCTCTGAAAATGAGCCATCAATACTTAACGCCGCCCAGCCCACCGGCGGCGCGTCCCGTCCCTGCCTTTTCTTTACTACCTCACCTGCATGTGATACTGCACGCCTCTCGTACTGAGGTACAGTCACCATCTTGCCTTTAACATGGTCACCATTGGGATTGGCCTGCAAAGAAAGTAAGGAGCATATGTAGCTGGAGAGAAACCGGGCCGATGCCTCCACTGGTGGCGGCCGTTTGTGATGGACGATCTCATTTCTCACGTGCCAGCATCGCCAAATCGTCATGAGCGTGTACAAACGCTCCTCCTCCGGCAACTCCGCTAGCACTTGGAGCAACCACTCCGGCCCTGTATTCACCAGTCATCAGACGTCCGAAATACTCCATTGCTGCGCCATTGCCTGCCACAGCGCGACTGCTCGAGGGCATCTGCAAAGAGCATGAAATGTGTCCTCCGGTTCGGCGGCACACACATGACAAAGATTAGAAACTTCAAGTGTACGATGCTGCTTATTAACCCATGTAGGTAAGCAGTCTATAGCCACCCACCATGCGAACACAGGCACCTTAGGAGGAGCAGGGCACCTCCATAAAAAAGCCCAGACGGCTCGTCACCCGTCCGGTGCCCTGCACGCCGCGACTGATGATGGACAAAGACGATCGCCGAGCGCCAGCCGATACGCGCTCCGAACCGAGAAGACACCATTGCGCTCCGGTTCCCATGCCAGGACGTCCTCTCCTAGTCGAGGTGAAGTGCGAATTTTTACAATCCGTTCCACGTCCACAGGGTAGAAATATTGCCGCAGGAGGTCTACACGCCAAGCTCCTCGGTCATCCAATAGTTCAGAAACTCTCCGCAGCCGGCATCTTCCTTGCCTAGTGATAGGTTTGCCTGAGCCCCCGTGCGGTATCAAGCGATCCCTCCAGATGCGAATGGACCGGCCGTTGCCCACCCTCCAAATTATGCCACGTTTTAGAAGATCAAGTCCATGCACTATAGCTTGCCATGTTGGTGACGCTCCATTTGGAAACACTGTATCCTCCAGATTACCAGTAGGGAAGTACTTAGCTTTTAACAATTGTGCGCACAAACTATCCGGGAAGTTGAGGATGCGCCAAGCCTGTCATGCTAACAGTGCTTGGTTGAATAAGCGAAATTCCCGAAACCCCATACCACCATGTGATTTGGGCTGCAATAATTTATCCCATGCTCGCCAATGCGTTTTCCGCCGGCCCTTCTCAGCTCCCCACCAAAAATTCCTCACCATACGATTGAGGTCGTCGCATGTAGACACCGGTAAGCTGAACACACTCATCAAGTATGTTGGCAATGCTTGAGCAATAGATTTAATTAGAACTTCTTTTCCACTCTGCGCCATTGACTCACACCATGTCACAAATCGCTTGGTAAACTTTTCCTGGATATTCTTGAACCTCCCCTTAGACATGCGGCCATTAGGTGTTGGGAGTCCAAGGTACTTCTCCTCAAAACTCACATTGTGCACACCCAACACTCGAACCACATCATCTCTGTCTCCCTGATTACAGTTTTCACCAAACAGTATCGAACATTTCTGGGGGTTAATAAGTTGCCCTGTAGCTCGAGCGTACTCATCCAGGACACCTTTAATATGTACTGCCTCTCCTTCTATTGCACGGAAGAACAAAAGTGTGTCGTCAGCAAATAGGAGATGGGAGATCCCTGGCGCCCTTGGGCACACTCTCAGTGGTGATATATGGGTTAAGAAGTGCCGCAAGACCATCCGCCATAAACAAAAATAAGAATGGTGATAGCGGATCTCCCTGCCGTAGCCCACGCGATGGTGCAAATGAATCCGAGCGGGCTCCATTGATTTTTATAGTGTATCGCACCGAGGTGACACATGACATTATCCATCTCACCCATCGATGCTCAAAGCCCAACTGTTGCATCACTCGCTCCAGGAAAATCTAATCCACCCGATCATATGCTTTTGACAGGTCTAGCTTGTACGCACAAAAACTTCTATCTGGGTTCTTCTCATGTCGGATATAGTGAGTACACTCGAATGCCATGAACGCATTATCTGTAATAAGCCTACCGGGCACGAAGGCACTTTGTTCCGGTGAGATGATTCCACCTAGTAGAGGCCTAAGCCTATTTACCAGGCATTTGGCAATAACCTTATAAATCACGTTGCAGAGGCTAATTGGACGGAAATCAGACAACTTGATCGGTTCATCGATCTTTGGGATAAGCACAATAGTTGTCATATTAACTCCCTCTGGCATGTGTCCCGACTCAAAGAATAGTCGCACTGCTGAAATTATATCATCTTTCATAATGGCCCAATGCTTCTGGAAAAATCTCGCCGGAAAGCCATCCGGCCCTGGCGCCTTTAGTGGCCCAATCTGAAACATCGCATCGGCTATCTCCTTATCAGAGAAAGGCGAAACCAACTTATCATTCATATCATCTGTAACTACCCGCTCGAACAACGGCGCCACATTATCTGCATTCAGGGAGGCGTCAGCAGTAAAGAGATTTTGAAAAAAGTCCATTGCCATACCTTCCATCGCTCTCTGATCTGTGTGCACCACCCCTGAATTATCAACAAGGCCTTTAATTCTATTTTTCCTAGCTCTCCATACAGCCCGCTGGTGAAAGAACTGGGTATTATGGTCACCGTCCTTGAGCCAGTCAATGCGAGACCGCTGCCGCCACAACATCTCTTCCCTGTACAGCAGTTCCTCCAAGTGATCAGACTCCCTTCTTATTTCTTTACGGTCTGCATTCATGTGCATTAGTTCTTCAAGGCGGGATCTAGATTTTTCAATTTCCTTGATCACGTTTCCAAATTTCTTGTGGCTCCACTTATGAAGTTTCTCCATTACAACGTCCAGTGAAACTTTGATGTCATGCAGACCATGTTTTGCACCTCCATCATTCCATGCTTGTGCCACGACCTCCTCTAGGGCGGCCTCTCTCCCCACATAACCTCGTAGCGACGAACACATCTCTCCCTACCTCTGGACTCAGGGATGCATCGCATCAGTAGGGGAAGATGGTCCGAACAGGAAGACACCAAGTGTTTTACTGATGCCTCGGGGAACTTGTACCTCCACCTGTTATCCGCAACCACTCTATCAAGTCTGACTTGTACATTCGCTCTTCCGCTGCGCTTATTATCATAAGTGAAGGGGTAGCCAGAGAACCCCAAATCAGCTAAGTTGCAAGCTTCAAGCACATCCCTAAAAGAAATCATCTGTCCAAGCGATCTTGGTGTCTCTGACAGATGTTCGTAGTCCCACATAACTTCATTAAAATCTGCTGCCAAGAGCCAAGGCAAATCATCCTGGGCTTTTAGTCTTTTCAATCCCTCCCACATTAAGTGTCTATTTTCCACTCGCGGTTCACCATAGACAAAAGTGACTCTCCAAACTTGATCATCAGTGGGCAACCGAATATTCACATCAATCCACCTTTTATTGCAGTCACGAATATCGACGTGCAAAGATTCATCCCAAAATAAGGCTAGACCACCGCTATTACCCTCACTGCTTATTCCTTCAAAGCCACGAAGACCGAGTCTATTACGAAGACGATACATCTTATCTTTCTGTTGTCTAGTTTCACATAAAAATATCATACTTGGGGAATGGGCTCGAGAGAGAGCCACGAGATCCCGAATTGTCAAAGCATTCCCCGCACCTCGACAGTTCCACACGATGCAATTCATTGCTCCTGACGGGGCGCCACATCTGGCCCCATCAGTTTACCAGCAGCCCCTGGGCCAGTTGCCTCCAATTCCACCTCGCCTTCCATGCTGGTTGCTCCATCCTCCCTCTGCTGGCCCTTAGTCTTTCCCTTCTTCTGTATGCCTCCAGCTGGAGCCTCAACATATGGTACCAGGTCTTTGCCTTCACTAGCAGCCTTTCCATGCCCAAACAAACCAGCCACCTGTCGTTTGCCAAGGATGAAAACATTGTACTCCAGAAAGTTCACAACGTTACCCAGGGAGACCTCTGAAGGAAATATGCCCTAGAGGCAATAATAAAGTTATTATTTATTTCCTTATAATCATGATAAATGTTTATTATTCATGCTAGAATTGTATTTACCGGAAACATAATACATGTGTGAATACATAGACAAACAAAGTGTCACTAGTATGCCTCTACTTGACTAGCTCGTTAATCAAAGATGGTTATGTTTCCTAACCATGAACAATGAGTTGTTATTTGATTAACGAGGTCACATCATTAGTAGAATGATCTGATTGACATGACCCATTCCATTAGCTTAGCACCCGATCGTTTAGTATGTTGCTATTGCTTTCTTCATGACTTATACATGTTCCTATGACTATGAGATTATGCAACTCCCGTTTACCGGAGGAACACTTTGGGTACTACCAAACGTCACAACGTAACTGGGTGATTATAAAGGAGTACTACAGGTGTCTCCAATGGTCGATGTTGGGTTGGCGTATTTCGAGATTAGGATTTGTCACTCCAATTGTTGGAGAGGTATCTCTGGGCCCTCTCGGTAATACACATCACATAAAGCCTTGCAAGCATTACAACTAATATGTTAGTTGTGAGATGATGTATTACGGAACGAGTAAAGAGACTTGCCGGTAACGAGATTGAACTAGGTATTGGATACCGACGATCGAATCTCGGGCAAGTAACATACCGATGACAAAGGGAACAACGTATGTTGTTATGCGGTCTGACCGATAAAGATCTTCGTAGAATATGTAGGAGCCAATATGGGCATCCAGGTCCCGCTATTGGTTATTGACCAGAGACGTGTCTCGGTCATGTCTACATTGTTCTCGAACCCGTAGGGTCCGCACGCTTAAGGTTACGATGACAGTTATATTATGAGTTTATGCATTTTGATGTACCGAAGGTTGTTCGGAGTCCCGGATGTGATCACGGACATGACGAGGAGTCTCGAAATGGTCGAGACATAAAGATTGATATATTGGAAGTCTATGTTTGGACATCGGAAGTGTTCCGGGTGAAATCGGGATTTTACCGGGTTACCGGGAGGTTACCGGAACCCCCCGGGAGCCATATGGGCCATCATGGGCCTTAGTGGAAAGGAGAAAGGGGCAGCCCAAGGGGGCTGCGCGCCTCCCCCCTTCCCCTAGTCCTATTAGGACTAGGAGAGGTGGCCGGCCACCCCTCTCCCTCTTTCCCCCTTGGGAATCCTAGTTGGAATAGGATTGGGGGGGGAGTCCTACTCCCGGTAGGAGTAGGACTCCTCCTGCGCCTCTCCCTCTTGGCCGGCGCACCCTCCCCCCTTGGCTCCTTTATATACGGAGGCAGGGGCACCTCTAAACACACAAGTTGACACAAGTTGATCCACGTGATTGATTCCTTAGCCGTGTGCGGTGCCCCCTGCCACCATATTCCTCGATAATACTGTAGCGGAGTTTAGGCGAAGCCCTGCTGCTGTAGTTCATCAAGATCGTCACCACGCCGTCGTGCTGACGGAACTCTTCCCCGACACTTTGCTGGATCGGAGTCCGGGGATCGTCATCGAGCTGAACGTGTGCTCGAACTCGGAGGTGCCGTAGTTTCGGTGCTTGATCGGTTGGATCGTGAAGACGTACGACTACTTCCTCTACGTCGTGTCATCGCTTCCGCAGTCGGTCTGCGTAGGGTACGTAGACAATACTCTTCCCCTCGTTGCTATGCATCACATGATCTTGCGTGTGCGTAGGAAATTTTTTGAAATTACTACGAAACCCAACAACCTCCCGCTCCATGTTGCTAACATCATGCACCAATGGAAGTTCTATTACATTTGTTTGCTGGATGTCCAGATATTTCTGCTGCACCTCCACTTCCCCTATTTCCTTCTCTTTTTTCGCTGAAACCTCTGCCAGATCGTTCTTCACTGGAGCTGCATGTATCTTCTTCCTAATTCCGGCCTGGTGATCTACATCTGCAGGGCTCGGGCCTTCATCAACAGTTGGCTTCGGGCGGGAAACTCCCTCGCCGGGTGTCCCATGATCGCCCCCACCAGCCGTTGAGTTCACCACCGGTGCCGTCAGGAGCAAGGCCACGATGGGTGCAATTCCTGTCATAGTTGTCATTCGGGTTTGCATATTCCCGCTAGAGAGACCTAGTGAGTCTCGATCAGGCGGTTCCCTCGTGTGTAGATCGGTTTGTGCTTGTTGAGGAACCCTAGGATCCTTCTCTTCTTCCGCTCCCGAACCAAGACTCTTGTGGATCAGGGGACTGCCAACACCTCCAGATCCCGCTTCCAGTTGCGCCATGCCTAGTACCTTCCCAACCTGGACTAATCTTGCCTTGCCGAGGAACCGCTCGAGAGTCACGCTTCTACGTTCTTCCGAGTTGCGGGCAGACGGAGCCGCAACAAGTCCAACATGCAGACCTGGGTTGCATGTGGAGACGGTGCCTGCCTGCCTTCCGGCCGGCCGGCCGGGCGATGGCGGCGGCGAGGGGGCGAACGCCCCAAAGTCGCCTAACCCTAACGAAACGGTATCCATCTTGAGTTAGGAATCAATTCTTTGTTGGAACCTTATCCCATACCTCCTTAATGGTGAGGCGACCGAGAGTCGATGTTGTGACGCGCCATGGGCGAGGCCACTCTTGCCCATACAGGATCTATACGTAGCCGTGCTCAGCATCCCTAACAATGGCGTGTGTTTTAGGGTTCCAATCAGGCCACTCATTGCGGAGGGTGGTATTGATTTTATGCTTCAGCCAGTTGCTTCAAAAGTCCTAAATGGAGAGGGGCAGGAAATATTTTCAACAGGTGTGGCCCTCATGGCGCCGCTGTGATCCTACTTCTCCTCGGTGATGCCCACGGCATCCTCCTCCATTTCCTCCTCATCGAGCATCCGTTGCTACTCTTTCGAGGGTGGAACCCAGTCCAGTCGAAGGGAAATCGGCATGGTGAAAGTGGGGAGGGAAGTAGAGACAAAGATGAGCTTTGTGCATCATGGTGGAAGTGGAGATGGATAACATTTTCATAGTGGCGGGCGGTGAGGAAACGTGGCAAAAAGGGTGCATGCGGTGAGAAAATAAGGAAGGTGCACGAGGAGTTGGGCACGCGACGGCCGCCATTAATTGGCCCGCTTCCCGATGCCATGGACATTTGGCTATCTGCGCCATTGGCAGTGTGGGGCGCATGGAGGACGACAAGAGGGTGAAACTTCCTTTCCACGCGAGCATTTAGCGACGGAGTGTGCTCCAAAGGAACATCCTTCAGACTCGCGGGCTTGATATGTAGCACCCTCTATAAATTATGGATATCTGAAGACACTTGACTATGCTGATGGAGCGGTCTTTTCGAGCAAAATCGCCATATGGACAATTATTGTGGCAATCGGAGGATATAGCTAGTACTATGCTAAAGTTGCTCTAAAGAGCATACTCCCTCCGTCCAAAAATACTTGTTCTAGAAATGGTTGAAAATGGATGCATCTATAACTAAAATAAGTCTACATACAACCATTTTCAGGACAAGTATGTACGGACGGAGGGAGTACCTTACAAGAAGGAGGACTGAAATCAGACCCAAACATAAAACAAACTGTCAATATTTCCACATGAATCCCAGTCAGGCAAATCCAACCCAGGCCTCCTAAAACAAAGGCCTGAGATTGCTGCCTGGCCCAGGCAGGCGAGCTGGCCAGGACGGCAACCTATTTATACAGGAGGTGCCGGAAGCCGCCGCTGACCGAGCCGACGGGCGCACGTGTGTGGGACGCGGCCGTACGCACCTCCTCGCTGGGTGCTGGCGTTCCCCGGGAAGTCCCCGGCTCCGGCACATGTGCGCGCGTGCCATTCTGCAGACCGAGCTGCTGCTGCGACGTGCTCCATCGTTGGCCTCATCGTCCCTCCCCTCTCCTGAGAAGAGAATTATTCAGTGGCCAGAGCAGCGCAGGAGCAGCAATGATTATTGGGCGGCTGGCTTAGATGAAAGAGGTAATAGCACCCCAGGTCCCCTAACTTGTACAGAATGTGATGATTTAGTCTTAAACTCGCAAAACTTTACTTCATCATACCTCAACTTGCATCTCATGTGATGATTTAGTCCCAAACTCGCAAAACTTTACTTCACCATACCTCAACTTGCATCTCATGTGATGATTTAGTCCCGGGCCAATCATAGCTCGACAATTGGCAGCCAGTGGTTGAACCGGTCAACGCACACACTTTTGCAAAACTCCCCTACTGTTTTCTTTAATCAATCCGCACTCATCTCCCATGATTTTGTTCCCGGGTGTTCCCTATCATGATCTGAGCTCAGCAAACAACTCAACCGGTCCCATGTTCGGTCGTTATAGTAGCGGCCCGGGTGGTTTGTTCACACAGAACAAGATAAGGAGGTGTAACCCTGTGGCTTTCGGCATGACACCGGCTGTCAAGGTCTAGAATGTTTGTCTGAATGCCTCCACGGGTGCGTGTCTATCAGGCTATGAGAGAAAAAAATTTGTAACTGGGATGTGCAGATCCTTGAATAGTAATTTGGTTAGGAAACTAACGACAATTTAAATGAACAAAATTTCAGCCAACCCACTTCACCAGATGCTGATGGTCGTTGAGTTTGGATCTTCACCGTTCAATGTTGGCATGGGACATGAGGAGAACGACAACGAGTTGTCATTAGTCTTCTACTCCCTTCGTTCCTAAATATTTGTCTTTTTAGAGGTTTCAACAAGTGACTACATTCGGAGCAAAATAAGTGAATCTACACTCTAAAATATGTCTATATACATCCGTATGTGGTAACCATTTGAAATCTCTAGAAAGACAAATATTTAGAAACGGAGGGAGTATGAAGCTGTGCAGCAGTGCGGAGACAAGAAGTAACTCGTCGGGTACGTGCTCCGTTATAGTACATTTGTACATTCGTTTACTTTGCTTAATGATTAATGATTTGCTTGCTTTGCTGTTGACTATTTCAGCCAATGGTTCCGCCACACTATTCCTTTCCTCGTGGAGGTGACAGGGCACCAGTTTAGAGTTTGGTTCGAGTACACAGTTGACTTCAGCTTCATGTGCATGGAAGGCGCCGTTCGATGCTTCAACGAGAAGGACCGTGTCATGTGTTGGAACCAGCCAGTGTGGAGGCTGCTGGTCTCTCTTCAAGTTTGGGTACGTGCACTGGTGAACAGGAGCCGTAGTGCGTGCTGTCCCATGGTACAAAAACAAGAGATCATCTATTGACTGCAAAGCTACAGGACGTCCACGATAAGCATACTAGCACTGAACGCCGTGCTAAAGAAGTACTATTCGGCTGGGAAGTACCAATGCACGCAAAACATTCTGGCACAGACGGTTTTGATATCGCAGATTGATTCGCACCCGCGACGTGAGGAGCAGGAGCGGCCTATGATGAACGACGGCCGCGTCCACCAGCTCCAACTTCTCCGGCGAGTACGCTTACTCCTCCTCCGACCCCTCCCCCAGCCCGCTCTGCAGTCCACTTCGAGAAGCCCGTCCCGCCGCCGCCCCAACACCAGCAGAAGCCGCCGGCGCCGCAGCCCGGCACGTACGTGGTGCAGGTGCCCAAAGACTAGGTCTTCCGCGTGCCGCCGCCGGAGAACGCGCGCCTCTTCCAGCACTACACCCGCCGCGCCGACTGCTCCTGCCTCCGCGCCTGCCTCTACCTCTCCCTCGCCGTCCTCCTCGCCGCCGCCGTCGGGGTCGTCTACCTCGCCTTCAAGCCCAGGCAGCCGGCATACTCGGTTGTGTCCCTCGCAGTGTCGGGCCTCGCCGGCGTCAGCAACGCCTCGGCCCCCGGCCCGCTCTCGCCGGGGTTCGCCGCGACCGTCCGCGCCGACAACAGCGCCAACGGCAAGGTCGGCGTGCACTACGACGGCGCCGGGAGCCGCGTCGCCGTGTCGTACGAGGGCGTGAGCCTGGCGGACGGCGCGTGGCCGGCCTTCTACCAGGCGCCCTGCAACATCACGGTGTTCGTGGCGAAGGCGAAGGGCAGCGGGATATGGTTCTCGGAGCGCGAGCGCGGGCAGATGGCCGCGGCGGAGCGGCTCCGATCGGTGCCGTTCAACGTGGATATCACGGTGCCCGTGCGGCTGCAGCTCGGCGGCGTGAGGACGTGGGCCGTGCCGGTGACGGTTCGGTGCGCCATGACGGTGGACAGGCTCGCCGCCAGCGCCAAGGTGGTGTCCAGGCCGTGCGACGTCAATGTGCCGTTCTTGTTCCGTTCTGGAGGAACTGACGCCGCCGATGTAAGAAAAAATGGCTAATGGCTGATTAGGAGAGCACTTCTTGCAGGTAGCGGCCAAGGATTCATGCTGCTTCCGTGATTCTTTTTTCTCCTCATTAATTTGTATGTTGGTTTGATCGAGCAATGTTAATTCTTTTCTCCGTTGAGAACTTGAAATCATGTTCTGCCGCGAAATTGTGCTGCAGTAAAGATGTTCATGAGGTGCAACCTCTCTTCTCCTGAAAGACTGAAAGAAAATGGTGTTGTGCACTGATACCTGTTCTGTTACAGTCTGAACAGTTTTATCCTGTGGTTTTCAGTAGAAACTACACATTTTATTTTGGAACAGTAGCAACTACATGTCGTTCTGAATATGAAGTACATGAACATTCGTAGTTCCAAGCAAACTTGGAATCTTGGATGTACTCCATTACACTAGGTTATTTATGCTTTTGCAATCAATGGGAGGTGAGTGCGGGTTGATTAAAGAAAACGGTAGGGGGTTTTCTGCAAAAGTGTGTGTGTTGACCGGTCCGACCACCTGGCTGCCAATTGTCGAGCTGTGATTGGTCTGGGACTAAATCATCACATGAGGTGCAAGTTGAGGTATGGTGAAGTGAAGTTTTGCAAGTTTTGAACTAAATCATCACATTTTATGCAAGTTAGGGTACCTGGGGTGCTATTACCTCTAGATGAAAAGCTCCTGTACCATCGGCCCTCCCTGTCGTTCCTCTGCCTGCTTCCCATCACATTCCTCCATCCCTGTTTGATTAGTTTGTTGGTTGCTGCTAGCGTTAGATCTAGACTACTGTTCACACAAGTCCAACCCTTTTTTATGCATTTTATTATTATATGTCTTTCAAGATACTCTACGTAGATGCCCAAGTAGGATTTGTATGTGCGTTTAACTTAATTTATAGCGGTAAAACTTTCGCCATTATTTCTAGTAGTACTGTACTGGAATGATGTCCTGCAAATTTGTTTCACTGATCTAAACTCTGGATAATTGTTTAAAAACTCTGGTTCATTCCGGCAACTGGGCATCACATATTCACATCACAGTACGCTGAAAAGAGTAAGAGCCAGCCGTCTCCGTTTTGTGTTGGAGATACTGCTGAAATTCAACAGCTAAATTATTGGTATACCAAGCATGTATTTGGATGCGATTCCTGCAGAATATGTGGGAAGAGAATCATTTTGATACTATTTGTTTTGCGGGCGATATTCTTTATAGTACTTCATTGCACCATAAGCGATGTGCGCATGCATACTATTACTATTGGTTAGCAATATACTCCCTCCGTCTTAAAATAAGTGACTCGACTTTGTACTAGCTTTAGTATAAAGTCAGTCATTTATTTTGAGACGAAGAGAGTAGTATATTACACATACATATACCTGTACGCATGCATAATGCTAGCAGTATGTGTTATCAGCAGCAGTCCTGCACGTACGTACATCCGCAACGACCAGTTAGCTACCGGACGATTGAACCAGCTGTATCGATCATTCCATCACCAGCAGCGACGGCGTTGATCATCAGCGGCCAACGTTTAGTTAGGCACACTTGATATTAGTCTGACAGCCCAGGTATATACCATGTGATGCGTGACTGTGTGAGGTCGGAATTGTGCAATGCAGCAGGCAATGATTCGATGGTTCGTCCTATTATGTGGTCGTCCACTCATCATGTCGATGATAATGAGATTGCCCGCGAATTTTGAGCCAGTTACATACACAGATCGATGTGGGATCGATCGGATGGATGGATGATCATTCGCATGCATGCATGATTTCATTTTCCGCCACATGGCATTGTCGGGAAATTACATGCGGTGGACAACTGATCCAACCATCTGTATACAGTATACCCGATCGCGCGATGTATGAAAAAATTACCAACACAAAATTAAAATATTTTTCCACTGAATAAGAAACTGATTTGTAACTACATTTCTACTTTTTGTAAAATGAAAGGTGAACGCATGAATATTGAATCAACACCGGGGGGGAAAAGTGAAGGAAAAATGCACAACCACATAACATAGTGAAAGCAGCAAGAGGAAGAAAAAAGAAATGAAAATGCACAAAAAGGTACTTCTCTATCTTGGTTTATAAGTCTAATGATATACTTTCTGCCATATACCTATTTTTTACCAAATTAATGATGGATTTTTTTTCTTACCAGTCAGATGAGGGAACATGCCAATTGGTCCTAGTTCCTGGTTGCAGCCATCTGACCAAGCCTATCAAATGAAATTGCACAAAAAAGTGCCAAAGCCTATCAACAAGCCAACAAATCAAGTGAGTTGCTGCCGTTCCATGCAGCCATCTGAATTGATCTTGCCGTCACTTAGTTAGGTCAGCCCTCCCTCTTCCATCCACTCATCGACTTCACAAGTTGCTGTGACTTGTGACTTGTTGCGATCGAGCCGAACTGGTGAAAAGGCCGGAAGCAAAAGCAACGTCAGCTTTCCTCCTTTCCCTCACCGATTAAACTTAATTTCTTTTTAAAAAAGTGTTCATTGCGCATTACAAAAATATTAACGCGGTTTTTAAATGTAAGTACAACTTTTAGAGAATGTATGTACTATTGAAAAAGATGTTCGGGGCGTTTGAAATGTTCACGTGTTACAAAAAACATGTTTGAGGCAGTTTTTAAAATGTTTCTACAATGTGGGAAAAAACGCTCGCGCAATTAAAAGAAAATGTTTCACAACATTTAAAAAATGTCCATGATATTTCAAAAAATATTTACACGTTTTAAAATATGTTCTTGACATTAAAAAATCTGTGCCATTAAAAAGTTCAGTTTGTACTTTAAAAATGTTTGACATGTGTTTAAAAATGTTCCAAAGATTTCGAAAAAAAATACATCATGTATTAAAACAATGTTCAACGTGTATCAAATAAATGATGTTTACTGAAAATCCAGACATGGGTCGAGAAAACGAAAAATTAGAGATAAGAAGAAAAAGTAAAAACCTGAATAAAACCAGTGAAGAAACATATAAAAGCAGAAGAAAAAAAAAGGCGTAGAAGCTTCCTAAAACTGCTTCTGGGAACAAACAAATTTGGTCGTCCTATAGTCTCTCAATAGGAGTGATATAGCTCCCGCGATGCAGCACTTTGTAGCGTTTTGCTTCAATTTTTTGTGGTCTGCTTTCTGTAAATACGTGAAAATTTAAATTTACAAAAATTAACTTCTACTTGAAAAATGGTCAGTGTGTATTTAGAAAATATTCTCCACATAGGGAAACTAATTTTCATGTATTCAAATAATGTTCACTTCATATTAAAATGTTTGCCATGTACTAAAAAATGTAGAACAAAAACAAAGAATAAAATTGGAAGGAAAAAAAGAAAAGCAAAGATAAGGAAATAGAAAAACTGAAAACAAAAACGCCGCAACAACAATGCAAAGAAACAATAGGAAAAACTGGAACAAAAACCTAAAAATAGAAAAACAATGCAGCAGTGCAAAGAAACAACAGGATAAGCTCTAGTTGGCCCTATCCACTTGTAGCAGTTTCACAAAAAGCTCACGCAGCCGCCTCCTCCATAAAAAAGCCTAGGGTTTATAGGCCGCCCGTCAGCACAACCGCCGGTCCGCCTCGTCTCCGGTGGACTTTGAGGCATGGCAGCGCAGTGGATTCCAATCTTTATCAGTAGGAAGGCTTCGTTTTTAGATGTTTCTTCGAGTTTCGTTAAGTTTATGCCCTGCTCAAAAAGACAAGATAACGGCGGCTTCCTGAAGATGGAATAAGATCCTTCCTGCCTAGCCCTCGTCTCGACAGTGCGTCTAGCATCGTCGGTGGGCGTGTGGAGGTATGTCTACGAATATGTCCTTGATTGAATTTGCTTGGATCTGGTCATAATTCGTCTACGTTCGTGTGTATTCATGTTGGATCCTTTCGATCAATGCTACTTTTCAACAGTGCGACGGTTGTTGTTCTAATGCATTGGTTCTACAAGGCCTTAGCACGACGACTTCCCGACTGGCTACTACAACAAAGTCTTTCGTCTTCAGCGAGAGAGGGGCGATGACAGCGGCGTGCCTTCGACTCGTTTCAGTGTTTGTAGTCATCGTTAGATGGTCTACGGATCTGAATATAAATTATTATCTTTTTTGGTATTTGTTGTGCTGCCATAATTACGAATAGATCGAAAGTTTATAGAAAAACAGAGATAAAGAAAAAAAATCAGAAAACCGACCGTGTGCACTTGCATGTCGGCAACCGAGGCACATGACATGCTCCCAGAGGCGTACGTGCGGCACAGTCACCGTCGGATTAAACTACCGGAGGCCCACGCTGAGCAAATGATTGCCCCGCCGTGGAATCAAACCAGAAACCACCCCCTCGGCTGTCCGGCCCTCCGGCCAGCCGATCTTTATCGCGTCGCTGTACGTTGGGGCTGTCGGCCGAAAGCCAGATCTGGCTGGCTTTTCTGAACCGTAGATCTGGCTAGCTAAACTCACGTGCGATGTGAAGATACAAAGGTCACTAGCTTGCCTGTATGGTACTATGGCCGGTTTCAGAAATGCTTGACATAAATAAAAAAAACATAAGAACCGAAATGTTAATTACAGTACGAACTTACGTGGTTTCCTTGCAAAAAAAAAAATCCATACATGGTCGCTCCGGGGCCACTGTTCACAAGCTCTTACACTGCCCGCGGACTCATCACTCGCTAAATCTCCAGAAAGAAAATGAATCCTAGTATGTAGCAGAAAAACCATGTAAACGGACACCACAACATGCCTGATTAATCGTGTCATAGATGATAGAACACAACATCAGAGGATTGAGATACCCCAACAATGCAAACTCCTTCCAACAAACTACTAACTAACTAATCAGCGGTCAAATCAAAGCCGTAGGAAGAGGCCGCACTGTATAACATATTCTTGCAACTTGCACGTACATGATGAGCACTATTTTGGAGTTTCATCCTGCCTACACAATCATCAGGGCCACCAAAGCGCCATGTGCCGTCGCAAAATGATTCAGTGGTTCGCCAGGTAGCTCCCACAGATAGATCCATCGCCAGGTAGCTCCCACAGATAGATCCATGATCGATGATCGGGTCATTAGCTATACAAAGTACTCCCTCTGTAAACTAATATAAGAACATTTAGATAACTAAAGTAGTAATCTAAACGCTTTTATATTAATTTACGGAGGGAGTACTACAATGAGGCAGCCGTTGCATTACTGGTATGCCGTGCATGATTCGAATAACATGCTCTTGTGTCGGGCTAATAGTACCAAGCCACCATAGGCTGTTGCTATGTAAGATTATTTCATTAAGCAATAAATAACACTCCAATTATTCTGATGAGACTATAATGCCTACTGTGACGGTTAATCATGAGGGCTCTTCGGTTATGCATGTTTAACGACCACAAATATATTCTCTCGGGACAGATTAGATTAGATTATGAGATGCTCTCTGACTGGCCAACGGGTAGCTAGTTAAGCTAGCTGGACTGGACAGTCGCGAGAATCAGACCGTATACCATCATGGGATTAACGGCCAATTAACTTCTCTACGTCCGAGTCACCACGGCCATGATCAACTGATCATTTGTATCTCCTTCTCTTCACATGCCCGGCCCGTCAGCAGACCTCCAATGATCATGCACGTTCTGTTTTTCTGTATTTAGTACATGTAGACTAGTTTAGAGTGTTTAATGATCAATGGCCATTGTATGGAGGTGGTTACGACGATGCAGGATGGAGACAACTCGGTTGGACAGGCAGCAAAGATTAATAATAACTGTGATTTTTCCCTAGTAATGTGCAGAGATGCACGTTAATTTTTCCATCATAAAACCACATAACAATGGCTTTCTTTTTTTACAAAAAAGAGAAGTAAAACGAGACCCAAACAGGAAACACACTGTCAATCTCTTCACATGAATCCCCGGTAGCCACGTTCAACGGAAAAAAATTATATGAGACCAGGTCTCACAGTTTTTTTTTGATTACTTAGTTTGATTACTTAGTTTTTCTTTTTTGATAATATGTCTGATTAGTTAGTTGGGTGCCGCTAGATCTGGACTAGTGCTGTTCACCGCAAGTCCAACCCTTTTTTATGCCCTTTATATGCGTCTTTATTTATAGTACCCTACGCAGAGGCACAACTCAGTTCGTGAGGTCAGTACTACGCATTACTAACAGTGTTGTTAGCGTGTAAAAACGCGGGTGCAGCTACTGGATTTTCGTCGCAAACTACGGAGTAATCCGGTTTCGTTGATTCGGAGCTCTGATCGATCATAGGTATGCTAGAAATAAAAATCAGCCAACCGTTCTGTGTGATAGATACCGCTGAAATTCAGATAACAGAATTACTGCTAGATGAAGCTTGTATTTGGACGCGATTCCTCCAGAAAATGCGTTACACTCTAAATTATTGGCAATATGAGTTGCACATGCCTGTACACATAGTGCTAGCAGTATTGTATATATTAGAGATCTCTATATATATTATCACTTGCACGTACCAAGTATACATCGGCAACGACTAGTTAGCTACTAATCAATGAATGATGGAACTACAGTAGCTAGCACAATCATTTTATCACCAGCAGCAGCCACGGCACGGCACTGATAAATCATCAGCGGCCAGCATGTGGTGTGTGACTGTGTGAGGTCGGGTATATACGTGCAATGATTCGTCCACGGTCCATCCATCATGCCCACCTATTCTGAGCTGGTCACATACACAGATCGATCTCGGATGGATGGATGGATGATCGCGCGCACGCCTGCCTTGAGTACGAGTAGTTTGTTGCATGTGCATGATTTCTGCCACATGCCATTGTCGGGAAATTATAGGTGACCATATACAGCTTTTATTTTGTGATGCTTGGATACTTTTTATGTATGGTGCGGAACAATTTGTGATACTATGGAGAAATATTTAATTCGTAGCACCAACATTTTATTTAGTGTGCGTAAACAAAATATTGTAGTGGAATAGATCAATTTGATTATTTGAAAGAAAAAAATCTCCACGGAATAAGAAAGTCATTTGTAAATCCTAGTTTTGCTAAAAATGAAACATGAACACATGAATATTGAACCAGCACAACCATAATATCGCAAAAAGGTGAAGGAACAAATCACAACCACGGGACATCATGAAAGAAAAGAAAAAGATAAAATTGCACAAAAAACGGTAATTCATCTCCGAGCCCGGTTTTTTTTTTTTTTGCTGTGAGATACTGAAATGTCCGAACACCGCCGAATTTGGCATGGACATAACGCATTTGAGCATCTTGCAAGCCAAAAAAAATCAGAATTTTTTGCTACATTTTCGATTTTACTGTTCATGCACAGGCCATGTGGACCTGGAAGCCAAATCGACGCGTCCCACAAAAAAAGTACCTCTCTATCTTGGTTTGGAAGTCTCGGATCCATTTCAAGAAAAAAATTGGCTATTATTTTGGTTAACAAAATATGAGTTATAAAAATCATACCAAATAAAACTTTTCGGCAATGTGAATCTAATGATATACTTTCTGACACATACCTACTATTTTTTGACCAAGTTAATGGTCAACATTTTCTTAGAATAAGCATGGCGATATGCCGTCTAACAGCTCTAACTGGGCCGAGGTGGCGGACAAGATTTTACGAGGTGTTTTGTGTAAACTATTTACTATGTAGCGGTAGTAAAAGTGGTAGGGGGAGCGGCGACATGGATGCGTCGGCAGCTCGTTCTCCCAGTGGTAGTGGTCGATCGATCGTCGAGGGATCTCGATGCAATTTTTTTACGTGTTAGGTGATTTGTACTTCTGGAGAACATTCATAATAGATGTGGATCATTTTCAGCCAAAATCATAAATCGTCGCACATCACTTTGTCCTTTGATGGTAAGAGACACGTGTCTGTTAGCAACTGGGACCAATTGGCATGTTCCCTCATCCAACTAGTGCAAAGTGACCGATAAGCCTAACAAGAAGCCAACGAATCAAGCGAGTCGCTGGCCGTTCCATGCGGCCATCTGAATTGATCCTGCCGTCACTTAGTTAGGTCAGCCCTCCCTCTTGCATCCACTGGTCGGTCGGCATCACAAGCTGTTGCGACCTGCGACTTGTTTGCGATGGAGCACAGGTGATGAAAAGGCCGGAAGCAAAAGCAAAGGGAGGCTTTTCCCTCTTCGGCCGATTAAACTTTGGTCGCCGCGGATCGCGTAGGGATTCAACTGTCGGTCGAAAACAACTCGGGCCGGCCCCAGGGGTCCAACGCGCACTAATCAAGCTGGGTTGCAGTTGCAGGTGGTCTACTCTAATCAGATCTCCTAATGATCTCGCCATGACTTTAGTCCGCCACTTTGTCTGCGGACTAGTTAATTGGCCTTTTGATTAAAGCTTCTCTGAGGCGCATGTGTGCAGGCAGGGCTCGTCGTAGACACGCACGGTTGTCTGTCTGAAACTGTTTAGTATATGATTATGAGGTGTGGGTGCGTTGCTTTCGCTTAAACAAGTTGCTGAGATGTCTGCTCTCAGATGCAAATTCATCATGATTAGTAGGCTAGTACCTTGGAAAAAAAAACCATTCTTTTCGAACCGGGCCACTTTTTTTCATCGAATTATACTCCGGCAAATGAGATATATACACATAAAGGAGATCGGGTTCGTCGACGCGCTAACTTGATTCATGCTTTTTATCGCAAAAATGCTAAGAATATTAATAAAAAGAGAAGGACATGGCTCCAAATACTACTCTTGTTGGAGAAGGGTAAAGAATGTGAAAAGGATGTGAATGGAAGATTTCAATAATTTCCTCCATCAACCAATCATGAATTAGTGGTAGTGGTAGCAGTAGTACAAATCAATCAACAAGCTGTTAATCCAACAACCGGCAGGGGTTTGGTGGATGGGTACACGCCGTCCAGGAAAAAGCGGACAGCCATTTGTTCCTTCTTCTTACTAATCTGTTTCTGTTTTGTTCGTCGATCGAATCCCAAAGAAGAAAAAAGAAAGAAAACCCAAACCGAATTACTACTAACCGAAACCAAACCATCCATCGATCGCTAGCGCGGCTAATTACTGCTATGCAGATTCCAAACCAAATCAAATCTTGTTCCGGCGATCGACTGACTGATTTGCCAATTGATTAATTTGATTGACCCAATCGGCCGCCGCCTGACCAAATCTCCTAATTTATCGCCTGGATTGGGCCCCGGCGGCGAGATCTCGTCGTCTCAGAAGAGCTCTCTGGTGACCAGCGGCTGCGCGGCGCCGTTCCACGCGCCCTGCTGCCTGCCGGATCGGTCGGGGGCGGCGGCGGTGGTGGTGGAGGGGAAGAACTGGCAGTGGCTGGGAAGGACGTTGCCGGCGGGGTGGGCGTTGGGCTTGGGGCTGCACTGCTGCGGCTGCTGGTGCTGGTGCTGGTGCTGCGTGGCGGCCGGTCCGGCGGCGGTGGCGGCGACGCGGCGGCAGGAGGGGCACATGGTGAGCGTGGCGGCCTGCTGGGCGTGCGCGGCGGGCGCGGTCTTGAGCGCGCGGAGCTCGGCCACCTCCTTCTCGAGCCGCTTGTTCTGCTCGGCGAGCTGCTCGCACCAGCGCTTCATGTACTCGCAGTCCACCTCCGTCTGCTTCAGCTTGGTCCGCGCGCGGCGGTTCTGGAACCACACCTCCACCTGCCGCGGCCGCAGCCCCAGCCGGTTCGCCAGCGCAGTCTTCTGCTTCTGCAGATCGTCAGGAAAGAAACCCCGGTCAGCGCAATGCGATCGATCGCGAGGAATCCATGGACGAACACCACGCGCCGGACGGCCCGAGATGTGTCGATCGAGGGAGGAGGAGTAGAGACTTACGGGGTTGAGCGTGCTGTGCGTCTTGAAGCACTCCTCGAGGACGGCGGCCTGGTCCTTGGAGAGCCTGAGCTTCTTGCGGCCGCCGGCGCCGTCCCCGCCGTCGTCGTCCTCGTCGCTGCCGGCGGTGGCGGCGCCGCGGGAGACGCCGGAGCCGGTGCGCTCCAGGCCCCTCTTGGTCCCGGCGCTGACGCCGCTCTCGGGCGACGTGGACGTCCTCCCCGGCTCCTCCTTCCGCTGGTGGCTGGCATACGGGTGCAGCCCGTACGACTCCTGCGCGCCGACGACGGAGTTAAGCGCGGCGGTCCAGTGCTGCGCGTGCGCCTGCGAGGCCGGGGAGGAGGAGGCGGTGGTGGTGGAGGACGTGAGGCTGCCCTGCGACGCAAGCCCGAGCCCCAGCCCGAGGCCCAGGTCGAGACCCGCGGCGGCGGCGCGATGCATCGTCGATCTCCGGTGAGCCCGATCCGATCTGAGAGTTGCCCGGAGTGGGAGGGAGGACGGTGGTGGTGGTGGTGGTGGAGATGTGATGATCTGGTCTGGTCTGGGCATGCGGCGGCGGGTGGCGAGGCTATAAATAGGGCAGCGGAGGGCGAGCAAATGATGAGCTGTTGGGTTGGATGGGGGAGGTGGATCTCCTCTCCTCTCCTCGCTACCACCAGCGGCATCCAATTATTGTTATATTATTATTATTATTAATTGGCTGTAAATAAATACCTAAATAATGGCGATAAATACTTTCCCTTGTGCACCACTCGCTCATCATGGCGCCGTGCATGCTGCCTTCCTCGATCTGAGCCTTGACCCGGTCCGACCCGAGCCGAGCCGTTTCCTTGGCTGGCGGAGGCGCTCGGCTAAGTTGTGGCCGTGTGGCTGGCTGCGAGTATGCGCGTGCGTTGGAAGTTGGAACTCGGTGCGCGGCTGCGGGGGTACGACAAGCTTTGGCGCGTGCGCTCGTCTCGTCTTGGTCCCATCAGATCGTGTTAGAAGCCACATTTTTTATTATTATTTTTTAAAAATCAAGCTATAGCACTGTTTTTACTGTACATGTCTGATTTTAAATCTCATACTATTACTAATCCCCAAGGGTACTCTCCAAATGCAGCCTACCAAAGGAGTCTTGCAAAAAATAATGTAGTGGCAATTAGTTCTATATAAACCAGAAAACTTTCGTGTACAGTTGCGACGATCTAACATAGCATCGCCACATGTATGTTTTGATCAACCCCACTCTTCCAAGATAAAAGCATGCGATCTAGACTACAATGTTTGTTTTGATCATATCACTAAAAAAAACTACCATATACAATGTGCATGTTGCAAAACATCATTATAACTCATGGGTATCGAGGCAAGAAAAGCAATCAACATGTTGAATTCCATTTATATCTTCAATTGGAAGAAAACAGCTGACAGCCGAGTACAAAATGGTAACTCTTAAAGTTTGGACGACTGGAGTAACAAACTTAATGTTCTCTACATTGGTTCGTACCATTGTTCAATACATGAAAGACAAATGTGAAATACTAGTTCAACACTTAGGTGGGTTGTATACTTTGATGAAACCTACCAAGAAACTGCCAACAACTACCTCTTTTCTACATTGAGGCTCTAGATCAAATATGTCATAGGGGCATATACTAAACCTCATGCCACAACAAGTGAAAAAACACCCACAATGCACGCCACAAGTACACAACTTATAGAATTTTCGTCATGGGGTTGCTCTGTGTGCCTCCTTATCATGGAGGATCTTGTTCGAACGAGAGCTGGATTACTTCTCCTCGCTGGCACTCGCCGTATCCAGTTATTATATTAGTTAACTCTAAAGAAGTAATAAATAATCATGATAAATAGTTCCCATTGCATGCCACTCGCCTCGTCATAGCGCCCAGATACCGTGCATGCTCCTACTCGATTTGAGCCTTCTTCCTTTCCTTGCACCGATCGGGCTCAAAGCCGAGCCGAGGCATTCCCTTGCACTTGCGGAACTTGTCTAAATTGTGGCCATGTCTATAGGGTGGAACTCGGCATGGGACTAGGTTTGTGGTCGCGGTAGCCTCGTGCTGGCTTGGTCTGATGAGATCATATTATATTAGCAGGCATCTGCAAAAAGTGTAGTTGAATCTTTGTCCGATGAGATCTGCCATTAGAATGCATCACATTTATTTCATCAGATCGTTCATTTTGTTTTTTACGGGTTTTCATTTGGATATTGAGTTTCACATTTAACTTCAACATAGTGTAGTTATCGTATTCGTTCAAGCTCCCATTGTGTCCTCCAACCTTATTTGAACTTCCTGGTTGTCCTTTCTATTGTGTAAGTTTTACAGGTGTTCATAAGTTCCAATCCTAATGGTATTTTTTTACTGCCTAGGTTCATGCGACATGAAAACAATGTAGTAACAATTACTAATATAATATATATATATACAACATTCTTGTGTGATTGCGATAATCCAAAATAACATTACTGCATGTATGGTAGCACCTGGTATGGAGCAATCCCATGCTCCAAATATAAAGCTTGCAATATGGATTACAATATTTTGATCATCCAACTATTAGGCAAAGAGTTTGTCCCAAAGCGTCAATAGAACTGCTGAATATCAAGGACAAACTATACAACGCATTTGCACATACAAAGTTACCTAGGCAAGAAAAGCAATGAACATGGTGAATTCGGTTTATACTCACAACTGGAAGAAATGATCTGGAAGATAAGTATAATACTATAATTCTTTACTTTTGGGTGACCGGTGTTGTAAAATGATTAACTTAATGTTATCTACGTAGTATCATATGATTCTTGAATACATGAAAGTCAAATGTGAAATACCAATCCAGCATTTTGGTGGCTTGTATCTTTTGTTGAAATCTGCGAAGAAAAAGCCAATGTCTAGCTAATCTCTACATTAAAAATTGAAATCATGTGTATCTTAATTAGGGGCGGATACTAAATTTGATGCTACTTGCAAACAATGAAATAAGCACCAATGATGCCTTTCAAAGCACGCCATAAATACACAACTTGCATACTTTTTGTTGTGGGCTGCTTCGTGCCTCTATATCGCAAAAGATCTCGCGGCATGCTCTCGTACAACCCGTGGCCGAGGCACATGGGTAGCTCATCTCACCCCCAAGATAGCTCGAGATTGTGATTTACCAGGGTAATATTGAAGACCTGGGATCGTGGCCTCCGAAGATAGAGGAGAATGCCATTTATATCTGGTGGCTCTTGGAGTCGACAACAGCGGTGAGAAGGTATAGATGGGCTAGAGGCAGGCCATCGAAGAAGGATGTGTTGCGCCAGGGGCGGTCAAGGACACAACTGACGATGAGCATTAGCATGGATGCGGTGATGACACTAGCAGCAACTGTTACGGCATATCTCTCTCAAGGTAGTTTTGGTGATTGATGACAACATGTTTGCGGACTAATCTTGTGCGTTGAATTATTCTCAGATTCTCCCCTGGCACGAGACGCTTTCTTCCCCTCGGAGTATATTTCAAGACGGTGTAGCTCTTTCGTTTCTTTCTAGGTGGAGTAGTTGCGTAGAGGGCACCGTACTATCAAGAGGGGGTCCGATGGGGTTTTGCTTGGGTGGAATCATCACGTACACATCAGCTTCTCACCCTCCGAGCTTTTCCTGTCCATTGAAGAGATCTCTCCTCTCTTCCTTGTTCTGTCTAGGTCTAAGCGGCAGTACCACGCACCCAGCGGTAGTACCGCTGAGAAGCCACAAGCGGCAGTACCGCTTCGCAGCGGTAGTACCGCCGTGGCTCCACAGCAGTAGTACCGCTGGGGGCCTGGCTCCTCCGCTGGTCCTCAGCTTTTTTGAGAGATCCCTTCTCTCTCTCGCGCACGCGCCCCAGCGGTAGTACCGCACTGCCTGTGGTACTACGGCCGAAGGGTCACAAGCGGCAGTACCGCTCCACAGCGGTACTACCGCCGTTGACCCCACTGTTGTAGTACCGCTGGGTAGTTTGGCTCCTACCGCCTCGATTCGAGAGGTCTTTTTCTCGTGTCGGGTTTTGCGGCACTAGTCACGGTTGTAGTTGCGGTAGTACCGTTCCAGGAGCGGTAGTACCGCCCTACCACCGCGGTAGTACCGCATTTGGGTCCGTTCCCTACTAAGTCTCCTCAGCGCGGCAGTACCGCTGGTTGGCGCGGCAGTACCGTCGCCTGGCGGTAGTACCGCCCCCTCTCAGCGGTAGTACCGCCCTGTGCGGGGCTGGTTGGTGGGGGGCAACGGGATTGTTGCCCCCACTATAAAAGGGAGTCCCCTTCCTCCTTCTCACCTACCTCTTCCTCCCCCAAGCTCCATTTATTGCTCAAGCTCCATTAAATACTCCAAGCTTCATTTCCGCCCGATCTATCTCTCTAGCCAATCAAATTTGTTGATTTGCTCGGGAGTGGTTGAGAAGGCCCCGATCTACACTTCCACCAAGGGATTTTCGATTCCCCCACTCATCCCTAGCGGATCTTGTTACTCTTGGGTGTTTGAGCACCCTAGACGGTTGAGGTCACCTCGGAGCCATATTCCATTGTGGTGAAGCTTCGTGGTCTTGTTGGGAGCCTCCGATTAAGTTGTGGAGATTGCCCCAACCTTGTTTGTAAAGGTTCGGTCGCCGCCTTCAAGGGCACCAATAGTGGAATCACGGCATCTCGCATTGTGTGAGGGCGTGAGGAGAATACGGTGGCCCTAGTGGCTTCTTGGGGAGCATTGTGCCTCCACACCGCTCCAACGGAGACGTACTTCCCCTCAAAGGAAGGAACTTCGGTAACACATCCTCGTCTCCACCGGATCCACTCTTGGTTATCTCTTACCTTTACTTGTGCAAGCTCTTTATTGTTTCTACCCTTGCTTGCTTGTATGCTTGTTGTTATTGCATCATATAGGTTGCTCACCTAGTTGCACATCTAGACAACCTACTTTGATGCAAAGTTTAATTTGGTAAAGAAAAGCTAAAAATTGGTAGTTGCCTATTCACCCCCCCTCTAGTCAACCATATCGATCCTTTCAATTGGTATCAGAGCCTCGTCTCTTTATTAAGGACTTTACCGTCCAAAGAGTATGGTTGATACCGTACACGGTGTGGAGGAACACTCCGGTGTGAATCCGATCTCGTCTACGGGAGATGGGGGAACTTCGGTCTCTCGTGAGGAGTTCAATGTGGCCTTGGAGACATTGAAAACCTCCATGACGACCGAAGTTGAAAGCATGTTTACTAAATTTCTTGAGGGGCTTAAACTATCCACCGCACCGTTGAAAGTGGGTGATTCCGCCAACAAGGTGTCGGATGCTATCCCCGACAAGGGGGAAGCTAGTAGTGAAAAGGCTCCTTCTTCTAGTGGCAAGAATGGCACCGGCATCTTTGCCCATGTGGAACCACCACTTGTTTATGGTGGACCGGTTCCTTCCACTCATTTGAATCATGCCGGTCCTCCCCCTAAGATTGTGAAAAATGAGGATTTTGATTCTTGGGTTTACCGCTTTAAACGTCATTTAAATCATGTGAACACTAACCTTTGGAGAATCATTGAAGAAGGTTTCTATCCACATGATCCAAGCAACTTCACTCCTCGAGAAGCCGCGGACAATCAATTCAATGAGAATGCTCTCTTCATCATTCAAGATGCAATTCCACCCGAAGACCTACCTCATCTTCGTCCCTTCGCCTTGGCCAAAGATGCATGGCATTGTGTCGTGTCTCTCTACCGGGGAAGCGCAAGCATTCAACGCTCCAACTATGAAGTGGTACAAGATGAGGCCGATGAGTTTGCAATGAAGGAAGATGAAGAACCTCGTGAGCTTTATCGGAGAGTAACCAAACTCGCGGTCTCACTACGAGATCACGGGAGCAAGGACACGGATGACAATTGGATCAAGCGCAAATTCCTCAAGGCAATGATGCCCTACCACAAGGCCATGTCCTCCGTCATTCGTCAAAGACCGGACTTCCACACTTTGACCTCAAGCGAAGTGTTGGATGAGTTTGTGGCCATGAACATTTTGGACAAGACCGCCGACAATGCGGTGCTCCGTTCTCAACGGGCAAAGAAGCCTAACCTTGCATTGAAGGCCAAGCTCACCGTGGAAGAAGAAGAAGAGGAAGAAGAGGAGAGCAACCCCGAAGATACGAAGTATGCATATCATGAACACATGGCACTTGCTTCAAGGCAATTTTGGAGCAAGAAAAACTCGAGGCCCAACTTTAGCAAAAACAACTCGAGTGGCACAAGGGGCAAGCAACGTGTAAGAACTTGCTACAATTGCGGCAACGTGAGTCATTTCGTTGCGGAATGCCCGTATGAGAAGAGGGAAGACAATGGTGGCAAACTCATCCGAAAGGACAAGGCCAAGTCGTTCCCCAACAAGAACAACTTCACCAAGAAGACTCCTCCCAAGGCTTTGGTTGTGCAAGAAGAGTACAATGAGGATGATGACGATGATGAAGATGATGAGTCGGTTGCCATGGCCTCCGTTGCCATTGCAACAACGTCACGGGTGTCTCTCTTCGACTCACCCAACGAGAGCATCACCGCCAAGTGCCTCATGGCTAAAGCCACCAACAAGGTAACCTCCAACATCAAAACTACCATCATTAATCATCCTTCCCAAACGGATAGCATTAATGAACTTGAGGGAGCTAATGTGGAGGCTAACGAGTTTGAGGCTTTATGGGCAAACTCAAGGGAAAATCCAAGAAGCACTTTGTTGCTCTCTTGGAACAACTTGGTGAGGCCAATGACATGATCGAGGCTCACGAAGACACCATCTCTAAGATGGAAGGGCATAGTCGTGACTATGCCGATGAGATTTCGGATCTTTCCAATGCTCTTGAGGAAGAGCGTGGTCTTCGTTTGGCTCTTGAGGAGTCACACAACGTTGATCATGCTAAGTTAAAGAAAGATTATGATCATGCCCTCATTGTTTCTCGTGTGCTAAATTCCGAGAAGGCCAAACTCGGGGTTGATCTTGCTAGACTCAAAGAGGAGTTTGATATACTTGACAAGGCCCACAAGGCCTTGAAGGGTATTCACGCTAGTCTCAAGGAGTCTCATGATCAACTCCAAGTGAAGCTAACTAAGGAGAAAGCAACTTTTCCTCATATGGTTTTAATTGATAATGCAAATGCTACTAACCCGTGTTGTGAGCATATACATCTTGTTGAGGAAAATGCTAAGTTGAAGGAGCAACTTGAGAGAGGTCTTGCGACTTGCATACAAGGCAAGAAGAACCTCAACGATCTCTTGATCAACCAAAAGGGAGGTGTGGCCAAGGAAGGGGTTGGGTACGTGCCCGACTCCAAGAACAAGAAGAAGAATGACAAGACCAAACGACCTCCTCCCCTCATGCAAACCTTTGTGAGGGAGGGAGAGAGTGCCCCCGAGGAGAAGAAGAAGAACAATGTCAAGAAGGGCAATGTCATCCCTCCCAACAAAGCCGGCGATTTTAATCCTTCTTATGTGTTATGCCGTGCTAGTGATGGGCATGTTTATGCCAAATTTGTTGGTTCTCTTCATGAGTACATTGAATGGTCTATTTGGGTTCCTAAGACCCTTGTTACTAACATCAAAGGACCCATTACAAAATGGGTACCTAAAACCAAGCATTGATCTCTTGTAGGTGTTTGCTTCCGGTGGTGGATCATGGTTGCTCGATAGCGGAGCTACAAATCATATGACCGGAAGCAAGGACTTGGTGGTGGACGTGCACAAAGTTCCATCTATGCCCACCAATGTCGAGTGGGGTGACGCCTCATCCTCTAAGGTATTGGGACTTGGCAAGGTGGTCATCTCTCATGATCTCACGATCGAGAAGGTCATGCTTGTTGAGTCCCTTGCATACAATTTACTTTCCGTTCGTCAACTTGCAATCATGGGCTTTGCCACTTTCTTTGATATCGATACCGTGGCCCTCTTGTGGAGCAAGACTCTTAAAGTAGCTTTTGTTGGGCATGTCGAGAACGGTCTATATGTGATTAACTTTTCGGAGCGACCCACTAAGACCGCGACATGCCTAATGGCTAAAGTTGATGTGGGATGGCTTTGGCATCGCCGTTTAGCCCATGTCAATATGAGATCTTTGCAAAGTCTTCTCAAGGGGGACCATGTCCGTGGACTAACGAATGTTAGTTTTGTTAAAGATCGTGCTTGCAGTGCCTGTATCGAAGGAAAGCTACATGAGAAGGCTCACCCTCCCACGACTATCATTTATTCAAAGAGGCCCTTGGAGCTCCTTCACATGGATCTTTTTGGGCCCCCATCCTTCGATAGTCTTGGAGGTAGGAAGTATTGCTTGGTGATTGTGGATGACTACTCAAGGTACACATGGGTGTATTTCTTCAAGAGGAAGAGCGAGACCCAACAAACCGTCATTGACTTTGCAAATGAAGCACAACGTCAACACAATGCAAAGATCTTGACAATAAGAAGTGACAACGGCACCGAGTTCAAGAACTACACCTTGGATGAATTTCTTAGTGATGAGGGAATCAAGCATCAATATTCCGCACCATACACCCCTCAACAAAACGGTGTTGCGGAGAGGAAGAACCGGACGTTGATGGATGCGGCAAGGACCATGATGGCGGAGTTCAAGTCTCCATACAACTTTTGGGCCGAAGCCATCAACACCGCGTGTCATGCATCCAATCGGCTCTACCTCCGCAAGGGCTTGAACAAGACCCCATATGAGATACTCACCGGTAACAAGCCCAACCTCAAGTACTTCCGGGTATTCGGGTGTAAGTGTTTCATTCTCAAGAAAGGTGTTCGGTTGTCTAAATTTGAGGCTAGAGCTTATGAGGGCATATTTGTTGGTTATGCTACAAACTCTCATGCTTACCGTGTCCTCAATAAATCCACGGGACTTATTGAGGAGACGTGTAACGTGGAGTTTGATGAGAATAACGGCTCCCAAGTGGAGCAAAGTGGCACTTGTGATGTAGGTGATGAAATTCCTCCTCAAGCCATAAGAAGAATGGGTGTTGGTTTCATCCTACCCATTGAGGAACCCCTTGTGGCCGAAGGAGAAGGACAATGCTCCACTCAAGTGGAGCCATCACCAACCCAAGGCCCACACGCTTCCGAAGAACAAAGTGAAGGCCCTCAACCTCATGAACAAGACCAAGGGCAAGATCATACTCAAGACGGTGTTGACACACCAAGTGATGCCCAAGGTCAAGTTCTCTCCCCCGAGCAAGTTCAAGATCAAGAACAAGTTCATGACGGCGCTCAAGATGATCAAGTAACCGCTCCTCAACTCACCACCGAGGAGGAATTAGAGCGTCGTGCCGCCAAGGTTGCTTCCAAGCTCTCCACCAAGGATCATCTCATGACGAATGTGCTTGGAAGCTTAAGAAAGGGGGTAAGCACTCGTAGACAATTAGCAAATTATTGTGAGCATCACGCGTTTGTCTCTTGTGTGGAACCCCACAAGGTCTATGAGGCGCTAGAAGATCCGGATTGGCTCAATGCCATGCACGAAGAACTCAACAACTTCGAGCGCAACAAAGTGTGGAGATTGGTGCCAAGGCCAACGGGGAACCATAATGTCATTGGAACCAAGTGGATATTCAAGAACAAGCAAGATGCCCATGGGATTATCATTCGCAACAAGGCTCGTTTGGTAGCACAAGGCTACTCCCAAGTCGAGGGTATCGACTACGGTGAAACCTTTGCTCCCGTTGCTCGTCTTGAATCCATTCGCATGTTGATTGCATATGCTTCTCATCATAACTTTAAGTTACAACAAATGGATGTGAAGAGTGCTTTTCTTAATGGTCCCATTAATGAATTGGTTTACGTCAAGCAACCCCCCGGGTTCGAGGATCCCTACTTTCCCGATCATGTGTATCAACTCGATAAGGCACTCTATGGCCTTAAACAAGCCCCACGTGCGTGGTATGACCACCTTACCGAGTTGTTACAAGACCGTGGTTTTGAAGTTGGGCTAATCGACCCCACTCTTTTTACTAAGAAGGTCAAAGGGGAGTTGTTTGTGTGCCAATTATATGTTGATGATATTATCTTTGGTTCTCCTAACAAAGCTTTCAATGAGGAATTTGCCGCTCTCATGACCTCAAAGTTCGAGATGTCCTCCATGGGAGAGTTGAAGTTCTTTCTAGGGTTCGAAGTGAAGCAAAGAAGAGAAGGAACTTTCATCAATCAATCCAAATACACTCAAGACATGCTCAAGAGATTCAAGCTAAGTGACGTCAAGCCGGCTTCCACTCCAATGCCCACCAAGTGCCAACTTGACTTAGATCCCAATGGTAAAGTGGTGGATCAAAAGGTATATCGTTCCATGATTGGATCCTTGCTTTACCTTTGTGCATCTAGACCGGACATCATGTTGAGTGTGGGAATTTGTGCACGGTTTCAAGCCGCACCTAAGGAAAGTCACTATGTGGCGGTCAAACGAATCTTTCGATATTTGGCTCATACCCCAAACTTTGGCTTATGGTACCCAAGAGGATCAAACTTCAAGCTTGTAGGGTACTCGGATTCCGATTGGGCGGGAGACAAAGTGGATAGGAAGTCCACTTCCGGAGGGTGCCAATTCCTTGGTTGCTCTTTGGTAAGTTGGTCTTCCAAAAAGCAAAGTTGTGTGTCTCTCTCGTCCACCGAAGCGGAGTATGTGGCGGCCGGTAGTTGTTGTGCACAACTCTTATGGATGAGGCAAACTTTAAAGGATTACGGTGTCACTTGTGACAAAGTGCCTCTTTGGTGTGACAATGAAAGTGCCATCAAGATCTCTCTCAACCCGGTGCAACACTTCAAGACGAAGCATATTGAGATCCGGTATCACTTCATCCGGGATCACATTAGGCAAGGAGAGATCGAGCTCAACTACGTCAACACTCATGATAACCTTGCAGATATCTTCACGAAGCCCTTGGATGAAGCAAGATTTCGCGAGTTAAGGCATGAGCTAAATATCATTGATTCGAGCAATGTTGCTTGAACTCGCGCACACCCTATCACGCTCAACTTGTTGTCTAGTTTAGGTGTAGGCATGGACATAGGGGGAGTGTTGTTCTCTCAATGAACTCTCCCTCCCCCCATTATGCATAAATTGATCAAGTCTTTCACCTTAGCCATTGTTGATGGCACTTGTGCTTCAAAGACGAGTTTTGGTCATGGGCCCAAGGTTAAAATCTTCGCGGTGCCATACCTTTTGACTCAAACATAGGTGGCCTCGGCCACCGCCCTCTTTTGAAGAGGTGTGTCTTGGTCGTTTGCTGTTGTGCTTTGTTGTTTCTCTCTTGCCATTTTTGTCGTTTCGTCGAGCTAAAGCCGTGTCTGTTTAGTTGCCGTGGCGTGCTGGGCGGTACTACCGCTGGTGGTGCGCGGTACTACCTTAAGCGGTACTACCCCCCCAGCGCGGTACTACCGCTGAGGGACGGGACCTGAGGGTTAAGTCGAGGCAGGGGGAGGTTTCTTCTCCCCCATACCCATTCACTTCGCCCCTCTTGTCTCTTCCTCTCTCCAGCCTCCTCTTGCCGCGGGAGGGCTCCGGCGGATCTCCATCTCTGGGGCGTCCCTCTCCATTTCCTTTGGTGGAGTCGATCCCCACCTCGTCCTCTTGCCATGGATGCCGGTATTGCCCCCGTTCCTTCTTTCGTTTTGTCTCCTTTTAGTTCTTGTTTCTTAGGGGCAATGGTGGTTGCATCTCTAGATTTTTGGCGAAATCTAGGCATGAGTTGGTTGGAGAAGGCAACTAGACTTTCTAGATTATAGTTTGGTAGGATTATTTTTGAATTTGGTAGGCCGGTAGTGCCGGATCTGACCACGGTAGTAGGAAACCACTGTTTCACCGCCTCGTGCTATGAAACTGCTGTTTATCCGCCTCAAGCCGTACTACCGCTCCCTTTGGAGCGGTACTACCGCTTGACCTAGAGCGGTACTACCGCTCCCTTTGGGGCGGTACTACCACGTGGGGCGGTACTACCGCGGGCAGGTCACGGTACTACCGCTGTATGCCAATTTCCATCATTCTCCTGCCTTACCTTGATCTTTTTGTTGTGTTTGTTGGCTTATGCTCGTTCTTTCTGGTTGTTTCACATTGTTCTTGTGTTTGGCTCCAGGTGATGACCGTTCCGAGCAGCAAGGTCGCCGTATCAACCCCGGGCGTGCCACATCAAAACGCTACCGCACCTCAGAGCCTGCCGGTGGTTCCTCGAGCACCCAACCGCCTCCAGCAAGTGCTTCTGCAAGTGTTCCTCCACCTCCTCAGCAATCGAAGCGAGCCGCCAACAAGCCAAAAGGGAGGACTGTGACTGAGATGACCAACAAGGAGTTTTGGGAGAAGCGTCGCCGCAACCCCTATGCGGTGGACCAGGAACCCACTTTGGGCAACCGCCCGTTCTGGAACCGTTTTCAGTTTGCCATCTACTTTGATGTGATCAAGGCCAAGAAGAATCTTTTTGTTGATGTTCGCTCCATTGACACTGATGCTATGGAGAAGGATCCGGAGTACTTTGGCGAAGCTCTTCAGATGTGCACTCAGCTAAACATTCTCAGGATCATGCAATTCAATAAGGATTTCGATGCGGATTTGGTGGCTCAATTCTATGCCACCGTCCACCTTGGGACGGATGTCGACAAGACTCTGACATGGATGACCAATGGCAAGCTGCTTCCTGTCAAGTGGAAGGCTTTCATGGAGTTACTTGATGTGGTGGATACCGGGCTTGAGACTCCTGTCGGTTTCCGTCCTCACCGCAATGCTACATCCACCCACAAGCAAGCCCTTTGGCCCTACTGCACTGTGAAGGTTCACCCAGTCACTCAGAAGAAGACCTATGAGTTGTCTCCGTATCTGGACATTCTTCATCGCATATTCCGTGAGACTCTCTTCCCTCGGATCGGGAATCTGGATATGGTCCACTCTTACCTCGTGGACATGCTCCTTTTCTGTCAGCATGAGAAGGAAGCAAGCACTGGAGAGAGCCTGGATATCTCTCATGTCATGTGGTCTGAACTTCTATCTGCCGTGTCTGAGCGCAAGTGTCCTATCTATAGTCCATTCATCATGAGGCTCATTGAGAAGGCCTGGGCACAGACTTATCCCAGAGTGCTGCTAGAGACTGGAGACTTGGTGTCTCATGAGATCAAGCGTCTGAGGAAGAAGGACAACTGGATAGCGCCTCACACAGGGGGTCCATCTCCTACTGCTGCCACAGGGGGTCCGTCTGCTGATGCTGCTGCTGCTGCCATGGGGACCGAGGGTGAGGCTGCTACTGATGATCATGAGGAGAACTTTGGCCCCTCTGGTGCAGAACCGTCGTGGGCACAGAAGTTTAAGCGCAAGATGAAGAAGCTTTTCTGCATGGAGTCTCATGGTCAGTACATGACTCATGTGGCGGAGAAGCATGCCAGGACGCGCCACAAGGAGCTCATGCGTCAGATGGGAGCAACTGTTGTCAGTGGGTCTGAGGGTCAGATAGCTGAAGAGGAGGACTGGATTCATCAGAATTGCCACTGGACCGACTCCGATGCCGAGCAGTTTTCGACCCACGATGAAGATGCCGAAGGGTCACAAGCGGCAGTACCGCTCCACAGCGGTACTACCGCCCTTGACCCCACTGCCGTAGTACGCTGGGTAGTTTGGCTCCTACCGCCTCGATTCGAGAGGTCTTTTTCTCGTGTCGGGTTTTGCGGCACTAGTCACGGTTGTAGTGGCGGTAGTACCGTTCCAGGAGCGGTAGTACCGCCCTACCACCGCGGTAATACCGCATTTGGGTCCGTTCCCTACTAAGTCTCCTCAGCGCGGCAGTACCGTCGCCTGGCGGTAGTACCGCCCCCTCTCAGCGGTAGTACCGCCCTGTGCGGGGCTGGTTGGTGGGGGGCAATGGGATTGTTGCCCCCACTATAAAAGGGAGTCCCCTTCCTCCTTCTCACCTACCTCTTCCTCCCCCAAGCTCCATTTATTGCTCAAGCTCCATTAAATACTCCAAGCTTTATTTCCGCCCGATCTATCTCTCTAGCCAATCAAATTTGTTGATTTGCTCGGGAGTGGTTGAGAAGGCCCCGATCCACACTTCCACCAAGGGATTTTTGATTCCCCCACTCATCCCCAGCGGATCTTGTTACTCTTGGGTGTTTGAGCACCCTAGACGGTTGAGGTCACCTCGGAGCCATATTCCATTGTGGTGAAGCTTTATGGTCTTGTTGGGAGCTTCCGATTAAGTTGTGGAGATTGCCCCAACCTTGTTTGTAAAGGTTCGGTCGCCGCCTTCAAGGGCACCAATAGTGGAATCACGACATCTCGCATTGTGTGAGGGCGTGAGGAGAATACGGTGGCCCTAGTGGCTTCTTGTGGAGCATTGTGCCTCCACACCGCTCCAACGGAGACGTACTTCCCCTCAAAGGAAGGAATTTCGATAACACATCCTCGTCTCCACCGAATCCACTCTTGGTTATCTCTTACCTTTACTTGTGCAAGCTCTTTATTGTTTCTACCCTTGCTTGCTTGTATGCTTGTTGTTATTGCATCATATAGGTTGCTCACCTAGTTGCACATCTAGACAACTTAATTTGATGCAAAGTTTAATTTGGTAAAGAAAAACTAAAAAATGGTAGTTGCCTATTCACCCCCCCCCCCCTCTAGTCAACCATATCGATCCTTTCAGCAACCATGATGGGAAGGAAGAAAAGTGATGCGGTCTCGATAGGGTGATTGTGCGTGAGTTGATGTGGCCTTGCACGCGTTCTCATCTACAGTTTCAAGACATAAATCCAATGTTCAAAATTGAAGCAACTTGGACCAAACATTCTAATGGAATTGTGCAACCCATAATAATTGTGTAGCAGCTTCAACACAACACAAAGAGCCTTGAAAATCGCTTTTGTTTCTTGTATGGTCACACATATATTCACCATTTATGTACGTATGAAATACAAAAAGGCTATTTTAGTAATGTTTTAATTTTTTGGTACCGAGGATTACATCTCAAGATGGGAATGGCTGGCCCGCTCTGACCAGTACCTGGTCCCTAGCGGTCATCTGATATGTTCAGGGACATGGAGCTGCCCAATGTTCCAATACCAAGTGGCCTCACGTCTCATTGGGCAACATGGTCCAACCTATTTCAATACTATATTCCACAAGAATAAGGAGCATTTACATAACAATATTACTTCAACTCGCATCCTTTGACTGTAGGAATCATTAGTAAGTTAATACATTTAGATTTTTTGTAAAAAGAAAAAAGAGAGTATATGCATCATCGTTTTCTATTTCAACCATGAATAGTTTGCATCCCATGGTAGCATGTTTGTTGCTCCGAAACAAAAACAAGCGGGCCCAGAAGACAACCTTGACCCAATTTTCCTACGAAGCCGACCCAGAGGACCCATCGGCCTTGAAATTATGGGCCCGGCCGGTTTCCCAACGACTAAGTGGTAACGTTGGCCCATCCCCATGGTGAATTTCAGCTCGGCATATCCTTCATCCATTTTAATTTTGTGTTATACTGGTGACGACTGTTCAAGGGTTTCTAGAAGACTAGGACCGTATGTTTCGGGGAGACCCTATGTGTGTGAGTGAGTAATCATCATTAATTATTTTCGGAAATAATTAATTAAGACCCGGCCAGCTGTGAGTCCAGAATATACTCACTCTTTTTTGGCACGTACCAAAACCTGAGGTAACAATATACGTAACATTTAACTATCCCCAAGTAAGATTCGGACCGATTCCGCATGGTGCTAGCTGGCTGCTGGGACACACGACGAAATGGTAAACTAGTCCGCATGCGCACGTACGTACGGTTTACTTGCTTTGTTATCGGCTACGGAAACCTTGGATCTTGCTGCATGCTCATGACCAGTTCTAATCATCGACTGAGCTCTCTTTTCTTTTCGTAGGGGAAATCATCGAGTAATCGGTCAACATCACCACACACAAGCACATACCACACTCGAGGGATATGATTATTGATCTTACTCCAACAGATATGATTATTGATCTGGCCAAGGACAAACAAGGAATGGCTCTGGCCCTGTCGCGGCGGCGCCGATTCCGAGGAGCGGAACACGCAAGCAAACAAATCGCGGGACGACCGCATCATGAAGCAACCGAGATTAGCTAGCGCACGTAGAGCTGACGGACAACGGTTTGCATGGATCGATGCATGCATGGGCGCGTACGTAGGCTCGCGTCGAGGTGGCGCGCGGTGATTGGTGGATTGGAGGATGAACGGGTCAATTCGCCAATGACGTCGCGTCGGGGTTCCTGGGGGTGGCCGGTTGTCCATGTCCCCTGGCAAAACTACAGCTGCGTGGCTAATTACAACTGATCGGTACGTGTTGTTCTTAGGCCAGCCGATAGCTTTGATTTTATTATTAAGCAGTGGAGTATCCTACTTTGTGTTCATTGTATATATATATAGGTTAGCAAGCAGCTGTCCGGGTTTATGCATACATCCATGCCTGAATCCTGTGGTTTGGGTACGGATATCAACCTGTCTCCGACTTCTTAATAACATGATGCAATTTTTTTTTGGGAAAATTGATCATCGATACATTTGGTAGCATTAGTAAAGAACATAAGGAATACATGACCCCGAATTGATGCCAGAAGAGCTTGAACTATATATATTGTCATCTTGGTCTTCTTGTTCAAGGAAAAAAAATACTAAGCTAATTTGATCATTTTGATGAAAGTGGTAGGGATAGAAAAACTATCTACCGCACAGGATACCAACTGAGCCTACAAACTCCTGGACGTCCTAATAATATTCAGTGTCTTTTTTTTTTGAAACTATATTTCACCGGCTCTGTTAAAGACAGTTTAGGATCGAGCCATACTGCAACTCGATCGAGCCGGCTCACGCGACCAACCGAGCCGGGCGGGGTGCTCGCTCTCTCGATCGGGGAGGAAAACAAAAGACACCGAAGGCCCATGATGATTTCCAGCGCACTGAGAGGGAGAGCCCCTGGGGCGGGCCCACCTGTAAATTGACAAGGTGGAAAATTAGGACAGGGGTGGCCCACCGGCCCGCCGTGCGCCTCGCTTTGCCGGCACTTTTCCTGACACCACCCACAACCTCCCCGCAATCATTGGGGGCGCCAGTCACTCCACTGCTGTACTTAAAATTACTGTATTTGTATTCTTTTTTCATTTCACTCGCCCATCCAAACCTAAAATTACTCTAACCATACATGTCGCTTTATTTTCATCAATAACTTCAACAAACAAAATGTTACAAATATGACCCCCCCCCCCACACACACACACACAAATAAAAATAGACACAGTACTTTAATTTTACGTTTCAATGTAGTAGTAAATTTCAATTATTTTCTGATATATGTAAAAAAAAGTCATAATAATCAGCTGCCATAAGGTAAATATTAGCTATGAACGTTGGTAAACTGCCAGTGGTGCGCGCCGACCGCCGATGTCAACTAAACTAAGTATCGGCTATTTACAGGGCATTTGGTTGTCCCTTTTTTATTTTGATACTGTCATTATTCAGTTTAATCTCCAGCTTTTTCCTCACTATCTATGTGATCCCGGATCCAACTCAATTACTCTGACCTACCCCATCCACATGTTGGAGGAATTATCGGATGGGCCATGTCATGCCTCCCAGTCCATAGTGGTTGCCCTTGTTCCTCCATTCACTCACTGCATGGAAATGTGGGACCTTGCACTTTTGGCCTGATGCACCAAATGATTGCATCCTGTTACTATGAGTTGAGTTTGCTTTGTGCTTTCTATCACTATAAATTAGTATGCCTTTCTTATCAACGCATGGCATTTTCTTCACTACTATTATACTGATAAAGTTTTGGGATATATGCTGTGCTTGGAGAGAAAAATGTGGGTAAAACTGGTGGCATCTGACAAGACATCAGGTGGCTATTTTTATCTTGGGGGGAACAACGACTGACCTTTTTTTTTCGCGACAACAACGAACAGTGTTTAGTTAAGCAAAGTGGAATAAACTACTATTCGCACCTAAAATAAGAAACAAAGTGGTGCATGTAGAGTAAGGATTAGAGAATTTAATAATGAACTTGGTCTTTTATTCGCACCTAAAAATTTCTATTAGCACATCAACGCAACTTGATTGATTATTTTGCACCGTTGCAATAGTTTCTGTACACAACTTGTAATACTGGTCCACCCGGCAAAGCTATGCTTCTCCTGGAAGCTGCTTTTAACCTTGGTTTTAGTGAAGAAACTGTTGCATTGGACACTCAAAAACTTGTGAAGCACCCCGCAAAAAAAAAAACTTGTGAAGCGATCTACCTTGCACGCTTTTGTAGTTTGCGTCGTCATTAACTTTTTGGCCCTTTATTTTTGATTGTGCAGTGCAGATGGAGGGAACTGGTACGCATGGACGCAATGATATGCCCCATACATGTTTATGTGTCTGGCATGACAGGGCGGACACGGGCAATCTTGTACTGAAAGCCGCATCATCAAAGAGCAAGGGCAGATGGGGTGTTAATGGTGTAGGTTGGCGTTCAAGCCCCTCTAGATGTTGTTGTCGGCTCAAGTGGGCGCTTATTTTATCCTCAAATTATTAGCTCCTGCTGACCCTACCTGGTTTCATGGCATATGCATATGCTAGCTGAGTGAGCAGCACTGATGCATCTTACTCCCTCCATTCCAAAATATAGTGCGCCCGCGCTTCCCGAGGTTGAACTTTGACCATATATTTAACGAACGAGACCGACTGCGGCGGGAGGAAAAAAATTACATAATTAAAAACTTGTTTCGAATACGCATTCACTGATATAACTTTTGCTCCCGCCGCAATCGGTCTTGGTAGTTAAATTTACGGTCAAAGTTGAAGCACGGAGATAGAGGAAGCACTACATTGTGGAATGGAGGGAGTAATAATTACTAGTATATGAAGCCATAGAGTATTTATGGCAAGTAGGTGATAGAGGTGGCCAATCAATCAAGAAAAGATGAGCAACATTCCACTGATTAAGAAATCGGTCAGCACTACATACTAGGAGTATATGTTGTGTTAGTTGATTATTAATATCGCTGGGAAATGGTAGGTTGAGACCTGAGAGATTCTGTTAAACCGAAAGCACTGAGAATTTGTAATCGTGCTTATTCGAAACCAGGGGAGAAAAAAAATTCCTAGTATCAGGCGCGTGTCAATGATTGGTTCCGTGATTCATTCAGCTGCCACCGTCTCCGTCAGATGGGCGAGCCGAGGAAGGGGGACACACGCAAGATGCATCCATGGACCGGGCATCACTAGACTGGACCGATCCTTTCATCGGTTCTTCTTCTTCAGTTGGACGGACAGCCCGGGCGGACGGTTGCTCTGCTCGCCTCATCATTGGCTCCTGCTACTTGGCTGTTGCCGGTTAATCCTTATTCTGCCGGCGAGTAGCAGGTTAAACATTTTTTTACAAGTGGTTAATCATTTCGTACTAAGTAGAAATTTTACTACGTACTACGGATCTGGCAAATGTATATCACGCACTGCACTATCTACAGTACGCTACAGTGAGAACCTTTATTTGGAAGAATATACGTACAAGAGTTAGTTGGCTGGTAGGTATAATTGGAGGCCGGCCCGTGCGTACGAAGGTGAAACGCAGGAGTACGAGCGATTAACTGGTGGTGGGATTAATGGCAGCGGCTAGCTTTCCGTTGCCATCCGATGCGTCCATGCATGGAGTCGTTCGTTTTTTTAACATCAGTACAGACATAAACGCGTATGCATAGAGTTGTTCGTTGTACAGTTGCGCACACACAAGGATCGAATCATTCTGCTTTGGATCGATTGGACCGACGCGCGCACACACGCACGCGTGGAAATTGTAGCTAACCTTTGTACTCGAGTATATAAAGAAGCTAGTTAGACACAATATGATTGAATGGTTAGCATGACAATGGTATTCCTAGCCCATCAGGTTTTAGTCCTGCTGCTCGCATTATTACTGGATTTATTTCAGGATTTTCAGTGATGCGTTTTTAATGGGAGGACACGTTTCGTCGATGACAAGGCGATTATGGCGACTTCATAAATTCAAGATGATATGCTCGCTCAGTCTCTTGAACGTGCTCATAAAGGTAGTATGTGCATGCGTGTGTTCATAAGGGTGAGTGTATGCGCGTATGTATGAGTCCTTGCGCGTGTATTGTGTTAAAAAAATGATGTGGGGGGTGGGGGAGGGTGCAAAAATGAATACTATAGTGAGGTGGATCAGATCGACGGCATATGGGTGAACTCCGCTAGCTTAGCACGCGTAGCAGATGAGTATCTCTATTTTTTTTCTTTCGTTGAAGGATACATCATGGAGAGGTGTATCAGTAACATACAAGGAGAATCGAGATAAACATCTCATCAATCTATCTATTTCTGTTAAATAAATGCTTGATAATGGGTGTAAAGAGAATGAACTGCAATGTTTTCACTCAGGAGGTGTTTGGTTCGTGCAATTGTAACGTCATCTGATAACGACGATAATAGATAGTGCTAAATCTTGTTTGTTTAGGTTGCTCCGATATTTGACAACCCCGGTAACAGATCCCGCCCTATTCAAAACTGATACCCGAGAAATCGGGCGGAGTCAGAAAACGATACGTCGTTTCTCTCTCCCTCCCGTCGACCCTGTCGTCTTCTTCCCGAACATCCACGCCATCTCTGCCCACCAATCCCCATGGCACGAGCAATTTAATCCCGTAGCCGAGGACGACGGCGACCTCATCCTCAACCCCGCCTTCGTCGTTGGTTCAAACTAGCGTGGATCTGGAGGTACGCAACCAGCGACGGTCGATGCGGCCGCCTGGGTAGCCTCCGGCTTGCCGAAGTACCCGGCCTACCACCTCGCCTTCGCACCAAGATTCCTCTCGGTCAGACCATCGATCGGCGAGGCATGCAGGATCCTCCAAGGCGTCAAGATGATTGAGGGGAAGGGCGAGAAGGTCATGAGAATGGTACGCCAATGGTCAGGCTGTGCGCTTGGCTCGGGAGGCAGCTAGCAGAAGAAAAGCAGGACCAGGCGCTGCTGTATTAATTAACGTTACAGTTAGTAACCAAACAGTTTTGGTTTTTGATCGATACCGCTTACAGTAACAGTGTCATTTGATTCCATTTACGTTTGTGTTTCCATTTTTGAACCAAGCACCTCCTCAATTCAAATCAGAATCAGAGGGTGCCCTGGTCATTCTTCCGAGGGCTCTCGGTCGACATGCCGGGTCAGAACATACCTTGTTGCTGTTGCAAAAAAACGACGGATATGATCAGAGGCGCCGCGCATTACTTCTCCGTACGTATGTCACATGGCGTTCTTGAAGCCGGTCCACTTGTTCACCTGATCGACCAAGTGGCTGTTTGGTAAGGCAACTGCTTTTTCCTAGGCTGGACCGGTCCATGGGTAACTGCTGAATTATTCCTGGTGCACATGCCTCCGTCCATCTCTGCTCTTGCCGGCCCTGCTGCATGTGATCCATGGTGGCCGATGATCATTTCTTTTCTCATGCGCGCGTCCCTCAGTAGATCGATCGATCAACGGTCCAGTAGTATTCGAGTATGCCTGTGTGCGTGTACATAGATTATCTCATCAATAATTGCGTGCGTACGTGAAGGGAGGATGGAGCTTGGAAGCTGCATGCGTGCACCAGTGCTCCTGTGTTTGTTTGCTTGCTTGCGGCTCTGCCTCGGTCCATCGGTGGGCTGTGCATGTCGGGCATGCAAGCATGACAGAATCCAAATGGGTTTTCAAAAGCATGTAACTACGCTTCAAATTATTGTCATCGGGCCGATTGATCACTATATATTTGTACAAGTCTCCTCCCCCTAAAAGAACGGCCATCTTTTTCTTTTCGATGATCAGGGGCAGAATGGCCACTTGCCACACCTTCACCTGTAGTATAACTGTGCTATTCCGTAGGCACGGCAGTCTAAGCAGGCCATGCAATCTTGTAGTAGCTCCGGTTAAACAAGGAAGGAAGCGCATGAAATCCGGGTCCGGTGGCTGACCGGCGACGTGCACTTTCCCGCCTAATCATGGGCGATCGGCTAGATCAAATTAGATTAAACGGGTAGCAAAGCAGGCGACAACGCGCGTATTATGCTAATGACAGTGGCGCGTACCCTTCGTCCTCGGTCGCCGCGCCCGCCCGCGAACACGACGACGAAGCCGGCGGCGAAGGGAAGAAGAAAGCTCGCTAGCTACGCTGGAAGTGGCAGGCACGCACGTACGCGCGCAGGAATTCGCAGGCATGTGACAGCGTGGCGCGGAATCCCGAGGCAGCGGCGCCAGCGGGGGCATGTCGACCGCACGTGCAGCCCGGTCAGCGGCCACGTAGTGCGCAAGCGAGCCAAGGCGAGGGCCGCTTTGCCCCGGCCGGCCGTCCGGTCAAACATTCCACCGGACACCCATTGGTGTTTATATACTGCTCCTATATTCCATCAACCATGATCGTCCTGGCTGCGCATCCCGTGGCTAGCGACCTACGAATTATTATGTCTTGCTTTCTCGGGTAAAGGAGTCTGCATGTCTTTGTCATTTTTAGTTTTTTTTTTCATTTGCAAAACATCTTGAAAGTGCTAGTGATCGACTAGGGGGAGGGTGAATAGGCGATTTTTATGAAAGTCTTCAAGACATGGAAGTTTCGAAGACAAACGATAGAAATAAACCTTTACCATGCAGCGGAAGGTAGACTACACTAGGCAAGTCATAGTCAAGTATTCAATGAAGTGAAAGCACAATGAGTAATAGCAGCTAGGCAGCAAAGATCAGTTAGGAAGATATTATGAAGCCAATCAAAACAAGCGGTCACTCAGTGAAGACAAAAGATAATGCAATCATACAATGACTTCACAAGGACCAACAGTAAGGAAAGGAAAGGAAAGGATGAAACCAGTGACTCGTTAAAGACAATGATTTGTTGGACCAGTTCCATTGCTGTGACAACTGTATGTCTGGTTCGGGAGGCTGAGATTCAACTCAGAAGACTTCGTCTTCACCTTATTCCCCTTGAGCTAAGGACACCCAGTCCTCGCAATCACTCTGGTAAGTCTTCAAGGTAGACTTCCAAACCTTCACAGACTTCGTTCACCGGCGATCCACAATGACTCTTGGATGCTCAGAATGCGATGCCTAACCGGCTGGAGGATTCACATTCCTCAAGTGTAATAAGTCTTCAGATCACACAGACAGGAAGACTTAAGTGATGCCTAACACTCTTTGGCTCTGGGTGTTTAGGGCTTTATCCCCGCAAGGAATTCTCTCTCAAAGGCTTCGAGGTGGGTTGCTCTCAAACGACAAAAGCCGTACTCTAACTCTGAGCAGCCAACCGTTTATGGTTGTAGGGGGTGGGCTATTTATAGCCACTGGGCAACCCGACCTGGTTTGTCCGAAATGACCCTGGGTCACTAAGGAACTGCCACGTGTTCCAACGGTTAGATTTCAAACACACACGGCAACTTTACTTGGGCTACAAGCAAAGCTGACTTATCCAACTCTGGACAAGATTTGCTCTCATAGTCTTCACTCGAAGACATAGGATTTTGATTAAGCATCACTTCAGTCATTCTGACTGGTTCACTTGGACCCCACTTAACAGTACGGTGGTTCCTATGACTCAACAAAGAAAAACACAGAACGACGAAACTGCTAAGTCTTCGCGCTCCATAGTCTTCACGCGATGTCTTCTCTTATCATAGTCTTCAATGTGAATGTCTTCACATACCACCTTTGACTTCAATGTCTTCTCACATTTTTAGGGGTCATCTCTGGTAGGAAAACCGAATCAATGAGGGACTTCTACCTGTGTTATCCTGCAATTCTCGCAAACACATTAGTCCCTCAACTAGGTTTGTCGTCAATACTCCCAAACCAACTAGGGGTGGCACTAGATGCACTTATAATCTCCCCCTTTTTGGTGATTGATGACAAACTAGTTGAAGTTTTCAACGGGGAATAAAATATGTGAAATTGTAAAGGATAGGTTATTGTCTTCACTCCCCCTGAAGATGTGCATATAAGTAATTTGCTTTTGGTATGCAAATGCACATGGTAGGTTGTACTTGTGGAGATCCTCTTCAACTTATGATGACAATTCATCATGCATGAAAGGTATGTGAAGATAATGACATGCATAATGAAAAATGGACGTCTGCAAAATGATCTAAGTGCGGAATTTATCATCGCATCACAGTAAAGCAAATAAGTAGCAGACGACCATCGAGTTTGAGTGTTACAACTTAAAGAACCAAATGTATCAAAACGCAAGAGTTGTAAACACTAGGCAAAATATAAAACTACCACCCATATGAACCCGCTTGAAGACTATCAAACTCATATGCTTCTCCCCCTTTTGTCAGTAAGGACCAAAAAGGTTTGAAGACATAAAGCATCTACTCGTTCCCATGAGGAGTAGGTGCAGCAGCAGGGTCGTCGGTGTTGATAGGCGACGCAGACGAATTCGGGGCAGTGTCGATGCGTGCAGAAGTAGGGGGCGGTGAAGTAGCATCGTCTTCATCATCGATGACACGTGCATTCACTGTTGCAGCAGAGGAGGAGAACTCAGAGTCTTCAAGAGATGGAGTACGCCGCAGCACAGTCCTTCTTGGAGGTGTTGAGTCAAACTTGAAGCGTTCAGAGAAGCCATCCTCTTGAAGATCATCTTCAGAACACATAAGCGTCAACCCTTTTCATGTACGCCGACAGGTTTCATGGGCAACAAAGGCATTCTTGGTGGCAAGGTTGCGAATCCTGTTTACGTCCACCAAGAGGCTTTGCATTTGGCGCTTCAGCCAGTCATGATGCTTATCCTGTTTCTGATGAAGGGCAACCAGAAGCTCTCAGTCATTGAGAACACGGGATCACTTCTTGGGCCCTTGTGCAATGGTGCTTTCAGTGGCTTCAGTGAGGGCACGATGAGGTGCACGGGTAGTACCAGCCAGAGGATAAACACGAGTGACTGCTGGGTCACCTTCAATGTGTTGAGTGAAACTTTGCTTATCAGCATTCTGAAGACTAAGGGGCTCCTTGGCAGGATCTGGATAGATGGCTTCAACTGACATATCGACGTCAGGCAGAAAGATCCGATGATTGCGAGCAGAGGGCTGATAGGTGACAGCTGAGTGTAGTTTGATTAGCCGCATAATCCAGGGAGCGTAAAACTTCAAGCCAAAGAGATCATATCCTGATGCAGCAAGTTGGCGGATGAAGAAGTCTTGTGCATTGAAGCTTTTGCCATGAAGAATATGAAAGACCAACGTCTTCATTGCGCCTTCTAGCTTGGCACGTGGAGAATGTCCTTTGATGGGCCAGAGAGTTCGCCTTATGATGTGATAGATAGTACGTGGCAGATACTCAAAGTCTTCAACAAAAAACTCCTTAGGATATTCAGCATCTGGAGGCAAGGGCTTCATCATGCTAAGCATCTGACTCATATTGGGCTCAGGCTTGTGGAAGATGCTTTCCATAGCAGCACTATGAAGCTGACAACCAGGTTCATACAGATCTCCTGGAGTGGGCAGGCCAGTAAGCTCAATGATACCAAAGGCTTTGGCTTCATGATGAACATTGCCTGTCATCCACTCAAGGACCCAAGTCTTCGGATCCCTGTTGTAGCCACGGATATGAAGAGTGGCATAGAATTGGAGCAGCAGTTCTTCATTCCAGTGCTCCTTATCAGTGACGAACTGCAGCAAGCCAGACTCTCTGAAGCAATCCAGAGCTTCTTCCAAACAGGGCAGTCCAGTTATGGCTTCAGTGTCAAGACGCATATGTGGGAAAATGCGACCTTGATTGTACAGAATGCATGAGTAATAACTTCACTGCTGATAGCTCCAAAACCGATCAGAAGATATTCTTGCCTTGATGTAGGGGTTCTTGGCGATATCAAAGAAGGAGTTGTGTGCCTTGAAGCCATTGACATTAAAAGATCCGGATGCAGATGCAGTACCTGGAAACCTGGGCAACCTTGGTATTGGCTTCTGAACCTGAGACCTGTGCTCAACGTGATAGTCAAACTGAGGACCAGCAGCAGACGGAGGAGTCAGAAAAGGCCATTTGACAGTGACAAGTTGGCCATAGTTGAATGCTTGCTCGATAGTGTGTGGCCTTGGCGGCGGAACAGGAGCAATGGCATCAACAGAGGCATCAGGCTGCACAACAGAGGCTTCAGGAGCAGTTGCATCATTGGCTTCTGGCACATTGGTTGGTGCAGGCTCGTCATTGGCTTCATTTGTGTTGGTGGTGGCAGCCTCAAGAGTCTCAACCTCCACTTAATGAGCTGGAGAGTCGGGCACAGACATGTTCTCCTCGAGAATAGCTTCTTCAGTACTGGGGGGAGTAGGGACACGTTCTTCTTCTTGTTTGTCGTCGGCTGATGCAGCCGGAATGTCTTTAGCACCTTTAGCCTCACACTCGGAGACATTCACAGTAGGAGTGGCATCTGGAAACACTTGACATGCAATAGATTGGTGGGGCACTTCTCCTTCTGGAACGCTCTAAAGAGGGACTTGAGGCCTTGGTCCTTTGCGAAGCCTGTGTAGCGCTGGCGACGCCTGTGGAGATGGAGTTGGCTGGGCCTCAAGGTCATCTTCTTCTTGCATTGATGGGGTTGCTTGCGGTTGGGGAGAGCTTGGAGTGTCTTGTCTCTGTGGGTGATCAGCCCACGATGCATCTTGAACAGTTGGCGTCAGAGGACGACCAATACTGATGAGTTCGCTGTGCGTGAGCACAGGCGATGATACCAGTTGGTGCTCGATCTAAGGAAGAACTACATCATCTTCAACATTGTCATGGTGAGCAATGTCTTCAGCAGCGATGGGATCAACTGCAGGAATGTCTTCAGCTTCATGAGCCTCTGTGGAAGCAGACTCATGAACAATCAGTTGGCGCTCGTAGTGTTCAGATGCAGGGCGAACCATTGAGATAGGTTCAACAACTAAGGATTCTGTAGGAGCAGCCCGATCCTTCTTGGTTTTGCGCTTCTTCTTAGAGGGAGCTATATCAGAAGCTTCAGGATTTTTTCTTTTTCTGGCTTCAGCCTCGGCAGTCCTCGTCTTCTTCAGTTCTGAAGCGCTTGACCTGCCCTTTGGCTTCGAGCCAGTCATGCTGCTTGGAAAGACTATGCGAGGTTCTTCCTGCCTTGAAGGTGCAGATTGGTCTGTTGATGGCTTCTTCTTCTTCACAGCCATTCTTGGGTCGATGCTAGGACGACCAAGAGCCTTGCACTTCTCAGCCTCATTGTAGGCTTGCACACACTTGTCAGCCAGGCTCTTCATGCGCTCACGAGAACCTTTAGCTTCTTCACGCTTCTTGAGAAAGGCTTCTTTGAGCTCGTGCAGCATGATCTTGAAGTTTTTCACATCTTGCACGCTGAGCTTGGCCATGTGCTTGTTGAACTGAGCTTTCTCATAGTCAATCTTTTGCTTCAGTTCAACGATGCGCTGAGCTAGAGCTAGCTCAGAAGCAATGGCACCAGTGAAGGCAACACCGAGGCCAATTGGAAGTTGTAGATCTTCAAAGCTGAGATTGGGGGTGTCAAACCACTCATTAATGAAGTTATGGATGATTGCCACATCAAAGAGAGGCAAATCATTGAAGACATCTGCTTCTTCCTTGCTCTTGATCAGTTGCTCGAGAGCATCATCTGCAAGATCTTCATCGCTGGACAGATCAATGGCGTCATTGCGCAGAATAGCAGCAGCAGTCAGTGCCTGATCAGTATTCTTTCTCATCTCAGTCTTCTTGGAGATACGTGATAGATCTTCAGACTGCACACTGTCTTCAGGAGGTGCAGTAGCCAGTGGCTTCGTCCGTGAGATTTTTGGTGCTGAGGCAGACTTTGAAGCTTTAGGCTTCTTCAGCTTTGTTGGCTTCGGCGGTGCAGGCGCTTCATCAGATTCAGCGTCATCTGCAGGCTCATCCACGGCTGTCCCTTGAACCATGATATGAGTGATGAGACCTTCCAGGTTGTAGAAGGGCCAAACAAGATTGGGTTCAGCTTCGTGGGTGCCATCGACACGGGGAGCAGAAGGACCAGGGTTGAAGTCTAGTCCCAATGACTTCTTGTTTTGCTTAGCCGAATTCTTGGCAAACTGGAAGTTGTGCTTGAACAGATTGTCGTCACGACACCATAACAATGACGATGGGTCTGCATCTGCAGGCTGTGGTCCACGGACCATGCAGGGATAGAAGCCTTGTTCAATGGCTTCATCTCTGTACCTGGGTTGAAGATTTCTGTATAGGATGTCTCCCCATGGTCGCTTGATGGCATTCTTCTCAGCATATTCCTGGGTCACAAACCTGTACTTGAACCATTGCTAAGCCCAGTATCTTCGAATCCATTGGATTCGTGTCTTGAGCTGATTGTAATTCTCTTCTGGATCTGTCTTGTACAGCTCTGAGACGTCATCAGGCAGATCTCTTGATGTTCCCCCTCGACGCTGTCTGCCACCCTTCCTTGCTAATTTCTCTGTAGCCATGATCTTCAAACTGAATGGCTTCAACACGTTCAAAGGTTTCAAAGGCTTCCGCTTGCTGGTCAAACAGGAACTGGCTTCGGGAGAATTTATATGATGCTGTAAGAATTCTGCAAATAAATGCAGGCTATGAGAACCAAGGGATTCTCCCACGGACATGTACCTGTGACAGCATTAAGGTGCAAGGGAAGGGGAAGAGGTCATATGCATTCTCAGAAGATTTTGAAGATAAATCAGTTTAGAAGACATTGACCTCATAGTGCGAAGACATTCACTCATAGACAGAGAGTTGGTTCCAGATTTGTACGAATCCACGAATAAGTACAAGTGAGGAATCCAACTACTTTGTGAAGCATAAGTGAACATACTAGGCATATTATGAGATGCAGTATGAAATAGATCCAACTTGTGTGAACAGAAATTGCTTGTGGTCGAAAGTGATGAATCTATAGGATCAAAGGGGCCGTAAAAAGGAAGTTTTATTTACCACACAAAGAACTGCTAGACGGAGTGGGAGAGGAGGCCGAGCAGTTCGATCGTCCGTGCCCTAACTTGGCGATGGAGGACACCTACGGCGACGGCGGAGAAGACGATGTCCGCGGCCGGCGTGAAGACGGCGTCAGTGAGGTCGCGGCAACTAAGCGCTTCGTCGCCGGCATCGTCGAGGGCTAGCGGTGGCGCTAGGGTTTGTGCGAGAGTGGAAGAAAGGATAATGACTGGGGTGAGGCGTGTATTTATAGGGACAGGGACGACACAGTGTTATTACACAGGTGCCCCTGGCGATTCACATATGAAGGACACGTGGCTATCATGCAACATATCAGAGGTTGTTCCACGTTCGCACGCACGCCTGGATTGTCGGGTGGTCATTCCCACTTCTCCGGGTTTCAGGTGAAAGGATTTAGCATTGAAAACAGACTTAATGTTTGTCTCTGTATCTTCTGCTGACAGGGACGCAGAGAAAATATTCGACAGTTTCAATAGAATGCATATGATTTGGAGAGATAGAGTTTCAGATAGAAAGCATAGAGAGTTTAGGGTCCGATCACATTCACTTAGTTCAAAAGATTTAACAAGAAGACATAGCTATAAGTGAATGCTGTAGAGGACAGAACACTAGTATATATATATATATATATATATATATATATATATATATATATATATATATGAGAAAGACAATCAAATCAACATAGTGAAGATAATCATGAAGACAAGTTGAGATTGAAGCCAAACCAAATGTGAAGACATACCAAACGTAACGCCATGAGTGAAACACTTCAAACAGAAAAATTTGGTGGTGGCCTTACCCACCGTATAGGAAGTATTAGACCCAGACATGGCGCATAATTATCGTGGCGCTCCGAAGTCAAATTCCACATTAATGTATTCACACTTAGAATGTAAGTCTTCATTGATTGAAGATATACTTTACTTCGTGTGTTGCACATCTAAGTCATCAATATGTATAAGTGTTAGGATGTGTGCCTGATCACAGGACATTTGAGGATTCTAAGATATTTAGTTTACACCGTAACTTGTGAAACCTCTTCTCATCCAAGGGCTTGGTGAAAATATCTGCCAATTGCTCTTCAGTGTTGACGTGTATGATATCAATATCTTCCTTCACAATATGATCTCTGAGAAAGTGATGACGAATTTCAATGTGCTTTATCTTCGAATGCTGAACTGGGTTGTTGGCAATCTTGATGGCACTTTCGTTGTCGCAGTAGAGTGGCACTTGCTTCAGATGAATGCCATAGTCTTTGAGTGTTTGCTTCATTCATAGAAGCTGAGTGCAGCAAGATCCAGCAGCAATGTATTCAGATTCAGCAGTGGAGAGAGATACACAGTTCTGCTTCTTTAAAGACCAACATACAAGTGATCGTCCCAGAAAATGACATGTGCCTGATGTAGACTTGCGATCCACCTTGTCACCAGCATAATCAGCATCCGAGAATCCAACCAAATCAAACTCTGAGCCCTTTGGATACCATAATCCTAATGTTGGGGTGTGAGCCAAATATCGAAGAATTCGCTTCATAGCTAAGTGATGCGATTCCTTTGGTGCCGCTTGGAATCGAGCACACATGCAAACACTAAGCATAATATCTGGCCTAGATGCACATAGATAAAGTAAAGAACCAATCATGGAGCGGTATACCTTTTGATCGAACTCTTTACCATTGTCGTCGGGACCCAGATGATGTTTGGCTGGCATTGGCGTCGTGAAGCCTTTGCAGTCTTGCATCCCAAATTTCTTCAGGCAATCTTTGAGGTACTTCTCTTGAGATATGAAGATGCGTTGCGTTGCTGACGTATTTGAAGACCAAGGAAGAACTTCAGCTCACCCATCATGGACATCTGATATTGCTCTTGCATCATATATCCAAACTCGTCAGTGTATTTCTGATTGGTGCAGCCGAAGATAATGTCATCCACATATATTTGGCACACAAACAGTTCACCATCATATGTCTTCGTGAAGAGAGTGGGGTCGAGGGAACCAGGTTTGAAGCCTTTGCTCTTCAGGAAGTATTTGAGTGTGTCATACCAAGCCCGAGGGGCTTGTTTGAGGCCATACAGTGCCTTGTTGAGCTTGTACACCATGTCAGGATGTTTTGGATCTTCAAAGCCAGGCGGTTGTGCAACATACACTTCTTCTTCAATCTTGCCATTGAGAAAAGCGCTCTTCACATCCATTTGATACAGAAGAATGTTATGATGATTTGCATAGGCCAGCAGTATGCGTATGGCTTCAAGTCTAGCCACAGGAGCAAATGTTTCATCGAAGTCAATCCCTTCAACTTGAGTGTACCCTTGAGCAACGAGACGAGCTTTGTTTCTGACAACTTGACCATGCTCATCTTGCTTGTTGCGATATATCCATTTGGTGCCTATTATATTGTGCTTGCGAGGATCAGGACGCTTAACCAGTTCCCATACATTATTCAGCTCAAACTGTTGAAGCTCTTCTTGCATAGCTTGAATCCATTCAGGTTCCATGAAGGCTTCTTCAACTTTCTTGGGTTCAGATATTGAGACGAATGCGAAGTGCCCACAGAAATTTGCTAGCTGTGTTGCCCTTGAACGAGTGAGTGGACCTGGTGCATTGATGCTATCAATTATTTCTCAATCTGTACTTCATTTGCAACACGAGGATGTACAGGACGAAGATTTTGCTCTTGCTGATCATTGTCATCGTTAGAAGGATTGTCTTCAGGCTGAGCATTGTCTTCAGTTTGATCAGGTGCGGAGATGATAAGTTCCTCTTCAGGCTGAGATTCAGATGGTATGATTTCTCCAGTTCCCATAAGTTTGATTGATTCAGTGGATGGAACTTCATCTAGCACGTTTGGCAGGTGCTCTCTTCGTCAGCCGTTAGTCTCATCGAATCGCACATCCACTGTTTCAACCACTTTATAGTGAAAGAGGTTGAAGACTCTGTAGGAGTGCGAATCCTTTCCATATCCAAGCATAAAACCTTCATGTGCTTTTGGTGCAAATTTTGAAGTGTGATGTGGATCCTTGATCCAGCACCTGGCACCAAATACTCTGAAATAACTGACATTTGGCTTCTTGCCAGTAAGGAGCTCGTAAGATGTCTTGTTGAGAAGCTTGTGAAGATAAACACGGTTGATGATATGGCATGCAGTATCAATGGCTTCAGGCCAGAACTTTCTTGGAGTCTTGTATTCATCAAGCATCGCCCGAGCCATCTCAATAAGTGTTTTGTTCTTGCGTTCCACGACGCCATTCTGCTGTGGTGTGTACGGAGCTGAGAATTCATGTGTAATGCCCAAAGTATCAAGATAAGTGTCTAGACCAGCGTTCTTGAATTCAGTGCCATTGTCACTTCTGATGTGCTTGATCTTGACGTCATAGTTGTTCATGGCTCGATTGGCGAAGCGTCTGAAGACATCCTGCACTTCAGTCTTGTAGAGGATTATATGCACCCACGTATATCTTGAATAATCATCAACAATGACAAAGTCATAGAGACAAGCAGTAGTAGTAAGAGTTGAGTAATGAGTGGGACCAAAAAGGTCCATGTGGAGCAGTTCGAAGGGTTAAGTCGTTTTCATGATTATCTTCGAGGGATGCTTGGCCCTCGTCATCTTTCCTGCTTCACAGGCACCGCATAAGTGATCCTTCTTGAACTTGATGCCCTCGATGCCTATGACATGCTTCTTCCTTGTAAGGGTGTGCAGGTTCCTCATGCCAGCATGCGTAGCCTCCGATGCCAGAGCCAACATTCAGAAGCTTTTGCTAGAAGACATACGGCAAGTTGTGGTCCTGCTGAGAAATCTACCACGTACAAATCATCTTTCCGATACCCTTCCAACACTAGAGACTTGTCAGATTCCATTAGAACAAGGCAACGATATTTTCCAAACATCACAATCATGTTTAAATCGCAAAGTATCGAGACAGACATTAAGTTGAAACCAAGGGATTCAACAAGAATGACTTTATCCATGTGTTGATCCTTTGAGATTGCAACTCTACCTAGACCCAATACCTTGCTTTTACCAGTGTCAGCAAATGTGATGTGACTTTTGTCAGATGGACGTAATGTTGAGTCCAGAAGGCTTCGCTTGCCAGTCATGTGATTGGTACACCCACAATCAATAATCCATTCTGAAGCAGCTGGTGTCGTACCCTACAGTGCAGTTAGGGGATAGGCTTCACGAAGAGAATTGTGAAGCTAAAACATTTGACAAGCCAGTGGATTATGCAAGCTTAGATCGAGATTAGGACTGATAGGGCAAGTAGCAAGCGACTCAGGAACAAAGTACATAATAAGACCATTTGGGCATTTGATCTTGCGCCCTACAAGATATTTAAGGTCCCCAGCAATGGCGTCAGATGATTTTGGTTTTCAGCTGGAGACCTTTCCCTGCAAAAGAGAGTTAAGCTTTCTTAGCCACCCACATCTTCAAGGGTGGCTTGGAAGCAATGAGTCTAAGTGCAGCATCTGCGAACTTTGGCTTTGGAGCCCTAGCGAAAAGTCTTGCAGGTGGACAATAGTACTCATAAGGATAAGCAGAATAGTTTTTGGTCTTATGAACATGGCGGTTTGATGAAACGCGCTCATATTCATAGGCCTGAGTAAGGTTTCCCTGCAAAACATTTGCGTTAGTGCGACTCAGGTGAGTCCTCTGTCTATATGAAGCCTTTGGACCATATGAAGCCTGTGGTCTGGGGTTTGTCTTCTTCACTTGTGGTGTCATGACGACATTCACAGGAAGATTCTCCAAACACCTTTTCGGCACCCAGACTTTCTTCATAGGCGGTCCATTCCTGCAGTTAGTACCAATATACCTGGCAAACACTTCACCATTCTGATTCTTAAACAGTTTATAGTTTGCATCAAAGGATTCATCAATAACAATGGGATTAGCACAAGTGAAGCCAGATAGGGTGGATGGATCCGCTGAAGGTTCCTTTGCAGCAACCCATGTGGTTTTGGGGTACTGCTCAGGTTTCCAGTAAGAGCCATCAGCATTCATTTTCCTTTCGAACCCAACACCCTCTTTCCTAGGGTTTCGGTTCATGATCTGCCTTTTGAGGACATCACATAGTGTCTGATGCCCTTTGAGACTTTTGTACATCTCTGTTTCAAGCAATGTCTTCAACCTAGCATTCTCATCAGCAATAGCAGTGGTATCCTCAGCAGAGGGGTTAGTTACCACATCAACATTTGAAGATATTGCAACAGTAGCAGCAGTAGAACTTTCAGCAACAGAAGTAGCGTTATCACGCTCAAGGCATTTCAGACATGGTGGTTCAAATCCTTCCTGAGCGGAACTGATCTGTTCGGCGTGAAGTGACTCATTTTCCTTTTGAAGATCTTCATGAGCCGCTCTCAATTTCTCAAGATCTTGCTTCCTTTGAAGATAATCATAGGAGAGCTTTTCATGAGTTGTTGAGAGCGTTTCATGACGACTTTCAAGTTCCTCATACCTAACGTGAATATTTTTTATGTCTTCAATTAAGGACTGAGATCGAGTCATTTTAGCGTCTAGCAGATCATCGCTTTTGTCTAACAGTTTTTGAATATGTTCCATAGCTTTCTGTTGTTCAGTTGCAATTTTAGCAAGAGTTTTGTAGCTGGGTTTGGAACCATAATCAGAGTCATCTTCACTAGATGTTTGATAGTGAGTAGTGTGTGTGTTTACCTTGGCACCGCGTGCCATGAAGCAGTAGGTAGGAGCGGAGTAGTCCTTGTCATTTGCATCGGTGTCGGTGATGGAGTCATTGTCTTCAGTGTTGAAGATGGACTTGGCAACGTATGCTGTAGCCAGACTCGCAACGCCAGAATCGGACTCCTCCTTAGACTCCACCTCCGCCTCCTCATAAGCGGACTCCTCCTCTGAATCCATTTCCTTGCCAATAAACGCATGTGCCTTGCCAGATGAGCTCTTCTTGTGTGATGAAGACTTTGAGGAAGACTTGGAAGAAGACTTTGAGTATTTCTTATTCTTCTTGTCGTCAGAGTCATACTCCTTACTCTTCTTCTTCTTCTTGTTCTCATTGTCCCACTGCGGACACTCAGAGATGTAGTGGCCAGGTTTCTTGCACTTGTGGCATGTTCTCTTCTTGTAGTCAGGAGCAGAAGCTTCATCATTCCTTGAGCTTGATCGTGAAGAATTTCTGAAGCCTTTCTTCTTGGTGAATTTTTGGAATTTCTTCACAAGCATAGCAAGCTCCTTTCCAATGTCTTTAGGATCATCAAAACTGTTGTCAGATTCTTCTTTAGATGAGGAGACAGCTTTTGCCTTCAAGGCACGAGTTCGCCCATAGTTGGGACCGTAGATGTCTCTTTTCTCAGAAAGCTGAAACTCGTGTGTGTTGAGCCTCTCAAGTATGTCAGACGGATCGAGTGTCTTGAAGTCAGGACGTTCTTGAATCATCAGGGCTAGGGTGTCAAACGAGCTGTCAAGTGATCTCAGGAGTGTCTTGACGACTTCATGCTTGGTGATCTCAGTGGCGCCAAGAGCTTGAAGCTCATTTGTGATGTCAGTGAGTCGATCAAACGTGAGCTGGACATTCTCATTGTCATTTCTCTTGAAGCGGTTGAAGAGGTTGCGAAGGACACTGATTCTCTGATCTCTCTGGGTTGAGACGCCTTCATTGACCTTGGAGAGCCAGTCCCAGACTAGCTTAGATGTTTCCAAAGCACTCACGCGGCCATACTGTCCTTTGGTCAGATGACCACAGATGATGTTCTTGGCAGTGGAGTCCAGTTGAACGAACTTCTTGACATCAGCCGCGGTGACACCATCACCTGCCTTGGGGACGCCATTCTTGACGACATACCATAGGTCGACATCAATGGCTTCAAGATGCATGCGCATCTTATTCTTCCAGTAGGGATATTCAGTTCCATCGAAGACGGGGCATGCAGCGGAGACCTTAATTATCCCTACAGTCGACATAGCTAAAACTTCAGGTGGTTAAACCGAATCACACAGAACAAGGGAGTACCTTGCTCTGATACCAATTGAAAGTGCTAGTGATCGACTAGAGGGGGGGGGGTGAATAGGCGATTTTTATGAAAGTCGTCAAGACATGGAAGTTTCGAAGACAAACGATAGAAATAAACCTATTACCATGCAGCGGAAGCTAGACTACACTAGGCAAGCCATAGTCAAGTATTCAATGAAGTGAAAGCACAATGAGTAATAGCAGCTAGGCAGTAAAGATCAGGTAGGAAGATATTGTGAAGCCAATTAGAACAAGCAGTCACTCAGTAAAGACAAAAGATAATGCAATCATACAATAACTTCACAAGGACCAACAGTAAGGAAAGGGAAGGGAAGGATGAAACCAGTGAATCGTTGAAGACAATGATTTGTTGGACCAGTTCCAGTTGCTGTGACAACTGTACGTCTGGTTAGGGAGGCTGAGATTCAACTCAGAAGACCTCGTCTTCACCTTATTCCCCTTGAGCTAAGGACACCCAGTCCTCGCCCAATCACTCTGGTAAGTCTTCAAGGTAGACTTCCAAACCTTCACAGACTTTGTTCACCGGCGATCCACAATGACTCTTGGATGCTCAGAATGCGATGCCTAACCGGCTGGAGGATTCATAGTCCTCAAGTGTAATAAGTCTTCAGATCACACAGACATGAAGACTTAAGTGATGCCTAACACTCTTTGGCTCTGGGTGTTTAGGGCTTTATCCTCGCAAGGAATTCTCTCTCAAAGGCTTCGAGGTGGGTTGCTCTCAAACGACAAAAGCCGTACTCTAACTCTGAGCAGCCAACCGTTTATGGTTGTAGGGGTGGGCTATTTATAGCCACTGGGCAACCGACCTGTTTTGTCCGAAATGACCCTGGGTCACTAAGGAACTGCCACATGTTCCAACGGTTAGATTTCAAACACACACGACAACTTTACTTGGGCTACAAGCAAAGCTGACTTATCAAACTCTGGACAAGATTTGCTCTCATAGTCTTCACTCGAAGACATAGGATTTTGATTAAGCATCACTTCAGTCATTCTGACTGGTTCACTTGGACCACACTTAACAGTACGGTGGTTCCTATGACTCAACAAAGAAAAACACAGAACAGCGAAACTGCTAAGTCTTCGCGCTCCATAGTCTTCACGCGATGTCTTCTCTTATCATAGTCTTCAATGTGAATGTCTTCACATACCACCTTTGACTTCAATGTCTTCTCACATTTTTAGGGGTCATCTCTAGTAGGAAAACCGAATCAATGAGGGACTTCTACTTGTGTTATCCTGCAATTCTCACAAACACATTAGTCCCTCAACTAAGTTTGTCGTCAATACTCCAAAACCAACTAGGGGTGGCACTAGATGCACTTACACATCTTGTGTCTGAAATTTTCGCGCGTGTCAGGTGTTTACGCCAAGGTCAAAAAACGGAGGTCATGTGATGAGCGGTGGCAAGGAGTGCCGACGCCGGCAGGCCAGGATCGCACCAGAGAAGGGGATGCTGCTGCGAGCGGCAATAAATGGTGACATCCCAGGGGGAGCCAATGAAGAGGGTTGGCGGTTCAAGTTTGGGGGATGGTGGGGTTGCCGGCGCAGAAGAACAATAGGTCGATGGATTTAATGATTTGGCATTGGGCGGTGGTAGCACAACCTTGGGAGGTGGCAAGGGGAGGGTGGGGGGAGGTAGCGAGGCATGCGCGGTAGCACCGTGCGCCTTCCACGAAGACGAAAGCAGTCAGTTCGACTGGCGTTGATTCATAGCATAGGGGAATGATGGAGGTCACGCACGTGAAGCACAAGGTGGGGGGGGGGGGTGAACAGTGCGCACACGATCATGCCTTTTCGATGGTGATCTAACGATCTAGAAACTCAACTGGCGTTGTTTCTCCTATTCCGGTAAGCCGCCGTTCCCCTCCTCGATGTGGGAGTGCGGGGAGCTCACGATCTACATTAGGTAGCTCTATTTCCCTTGCTTTGGGGTTTAAGTAGAGTTAGACCGCGACACTCTATTTGTATTGGTGATGGCGCTGATCTGGCAAACTATATTTCTCTAGCACCTCTCCATCTCGAGGGTGTTGGCTGCGGCGGTGTTGATAGATCATCAGCGTAGATTTTTGTTGGCCTTTGTGGCCGATGAGTTCAGAGTTCGCAGTGTTTGTCGACATGGCAGCGGCAACACCTTCCGTTTGCAGTTTGGTCCTCTGCCCTCCTCTCCATTACATTGTTCGACATCGTGAGGCGTGCCCGTTTTTTCGAGGTTGAGAAGTGTTATCTTCCAATTGCCCTCCTCTCCATTACATTGTTCGACATCGTGAGGTGTGTCTGTTTTTTCGAGGTTGAGAAGTGTTTTCCAATTGTGACGACTTTGACGTTTTCTCTCTCCAGGGCACTGGTCTGGTTGGACTATGGCCTCAATGGCTTCTTATCTGTGATCAGCAATTATTGGCTGGCTTCAGTGATGGAGAGGCAGCAGGAATGTTGCGACATCAGCATGCTTGGGAGGAAGAAAACAACCTGCCCCCTAGCGAAATAGATTTGATGACTTTTTCATAGAAATATGAATATTTAAGTTTTGAAATTGGTCAAACTGACTAAGATAATACACATGCGGTAAAGAAACATGACCATTTGGAAAACTTGAAATGTAGTTTGCTTGAAACCATACAATATCTAAGTGATGTCTTCAACTTTTCACATTTGTAAGCAATTGAAAATACGAACGATCTTGCAGATCGACCAAAAGAAAAGGAAGACTTGTGACATGCATGGGGATGCGGAAATTGGCGGTTGCTAGCGAGAAAGTATATAATCTTAGTCATTGTAAAAAAACATTTATGAAGAGCATTGTTTTCTTTTTTTAAAAGATCACAAATTAAGTTATGTTATATCAAGCTTAAGTAAGTTACAATAGTTTATATCCACAAAGAAGTCCTTTTTCATGCTAAATTTCACATATATTATGTGTGTCTATCTGTCTCCACATGCAATCCATTTTTTCATGATTTTTTTTGAAACCTTTATGTATGATTTTCCGCTATGATCCATGATAGACTTTTTATTTCTCTATTTTCTATAAAATTATTTTTCCGAATATCACATAGAAAATAGAGGTTGAAATACCAGAACAACCAAAATGAGGAGATCATGCACCTAATATGCATGTTACTTGGACATGGAAAATTAACTGGTAAAATAGGCAAGTGCAATGCTGAGTATACTAATAGCCTAGCTTCTTTTGCTAGATGACCAACCTAAAGCAGAAGTCACCTTTAAGATGCAACCTGTCTGGCAGCTCAAAATTGAGTAGATGACACACCAGAAAAACCAAGTAGTCATGTAATAATACACCAACTCCTGATCTACGCTGCCCACTGCAACATCTATGCAAGACAGGGTAGCAAATTAGAAAATTACTCAACCTGTTAGGTGTACTATAACTCAACATGTTAGTAAGTTCCTAGTATGAATTAGTTTCTCATGTTATTTCATCAGCTTTTCACATGCATACATTCATCCTCGCCGGAAGCCCGGAACTCATCGATCGATTCAGCCCTAAATTGTTAGATTTAATTAACTTACATTTCCCTCAGACGGAGAAAACGAAAGATTAAACTTTCTGCTAAGCTTGCTTAAGTTCGTGAGTTGTGACAATGCCATCATTTCTGTTAGCTTGCCTGGCATGCTGATCATGGCGGCGTCACAGAGATAGCTCGTTTTATCTGGTCGGCTTGACCACCTTCGCGAGCCCCGAAGAACCGCCGTACATCGCTCCGGTGTCTCTGAACGCACAGAAGAACTGCCGTTGTTCGGGGGATGGCATGGGCATGCCGATGCCGGCATTGGAGGAAAAGCTGGGCACGTTGCAGGCCGAGGCGGAGGACGTCGACGCGACGCGCTTGCAGGAGAGGCACATGGTGAGGGTGGTGAGGGGCCCCGCCGGGGCACCGTTGTTTGCCGGCGGTGCAACCTTGAGCGCCCGGAGTTCAGCAACCTCCTTCTCGAGGCGGCGGTTCTGCTCGGCGAGCTGGTCGCACCAGCGCTTCATGTACTCGCAGTCCACCTCCGTCTGCTTCAGCTTGGTCCGAGCACGGCGGTTCTGAAACCACACCTCCACCTGCCGCGGCCGCAGCCCCAGCCGGTTCGCCAACGCCGTCTTTTGCTTCTGGAAATTGTCAATAAAGAAACCTCGGTCAGCCCAATGCGATCGATCACGAGGAATCCATGGACGAACACTATGCGAGCGAGGTGGATAGATCATCGGAGAAGGAGAAGACACTTACGGGGTTGAGCGTGCTGTGTGTCTTGAAGCACTCCTCCAGGACAGCGGCCTGGTCCTTGGAGAGCCTGAGCTTCTTGCGCCCGCCGGTGCCGTCATCGTCCTCGTCGCCGCCCACGGTGGCGCCGCCGCGGGAGACACCGGAGCCGGTGCGCTCCAGGCCCCTCTTGGTCCCGCCGCTGACGCCGCTCTCGGGCGACGTGGACGGCCTCATCCCCGGCTCGTCCTTCCGCTGCTGGTTGGCATACTGGTGCAGCCCGTACGACTCATGCGCGCCGACGACGGAGCTGAGCGCGGCGGTCCAGTGCTGCGAGTGGGAGGCGGAGGCCGGGGAGGAGGAGTCGGTGGTGGTGGAGGACGTGAGGCTGCCCTGGGAGGCGATCCCGAGCCCCAGGCCGAGGTCCAGGTCGAGGTCGGCGACGCGATGCATCATCGATCTCCGGCAAGCCCGATCCGATCTGAGATCTCTCCGGTGTAGAGGATGGATGATGGTACGGTGGCAGTGCTCGGTGGTGGTGGTGATGTGATGATCTGGCCTGGTGTTCCGTGGGCATGCGGCGGCGGGATGGTGGGCTATAAATAAGGCAGCGGTAGGCAACGGAGCGACCAAATGATGAGCTGTTCGATGGGGAGGTGCCTGGATCTCCTCTCCTCTGGTAAGCAATCCAAACAACTCAATTTTTTTACTTGGCTGTGATTAAATGGGTAAATAATGGCGATAAATGGGTAAATAATGGTGTATTATTAAGTGGCCGTGAATTAATGGGTAAATAATGATGATAAATACTAGTTTCCATTCCGCGCCACCCGCTCATCATCGCCAGCCACCGTGGTTCATACCATTGTTTAATATATGGAAGACAAATGTGAAATACCAATCCAACACTTTGGTGGCTTTTAATGCAATGATAAAACCTACTAAGAAAATGCCAATTGCCAGCTCTTTTCTACATTAAAAATTGAGATCACATATGTTATATGGGAAAATATAAGACCTCGTACTACAACAAATAAAAAAGCGCCAATGATACATGCCACGAGAACACGGCTTATAGAATTTTAGCTATGTATTGCTCCTGTGCATCCTTATCATGGAAGATCATGTTTGATCGGGAGGTGGATATCCTCTCCTTCCTGGCACTCGTTGTATCCAGGTATTATATTGATTAGCTATAAATAAATAATAGATAATCATGATAAGTTGTTTCCATTCCACGCCATTCGCCTCATCATAGCAGCCAGCTATGGTGCATGCTCCTCCTGGATCTGAATCTTCTTCCTTTCCTTGCCCTGTCTGGCTCCCAGCCGAGCCGAGACGTTTCCTTGGGCTTGCAGAACTTGGCTAAATTGTGTGTATGTGTACGCAGCGGAACTCAATGCAGGACCGAAGGGGTACAACAATCTTGGTACGTGTGGTTGTCTCGTGCTTGCTTGGTTTGATGAGATCATGTTATATTAGTAGCCATATCTCTCCAAAAGTGAAGTGGAATCTTAGCCTGATGAGATCTACCATTAGAGTGAATCACCTTTATCTCATCAATTCAATATTTTTGTTCTTTGTTTACCAATTTCTACCTAGATATTGACTTTTACATTTAACTTTAACATAGTAGTTCCAATATTAGTTTGAGCTCCCAGTGTCCTTTCCCACCTTTTTGAATTGTATGTCCGTCTTTTTATTGCGATATTTTTGTAGGTATTCTTAACTTCAAATGCTAATGGAATTTTCTGACCGCCCAGGTGTCCTGCAACATGAAAACAATGAAGTAGTAGAAATTAACTCTATAAACATATGAAACAACCATGTGTGATTGCAAAGAACCAAAATTACATTGTCGATTGTATGGTAGTACATGGTAAGGAGCAATCCCATGCTTCCAATATGAAGCTTGTGACCTGGATTACAATGTTTTGGTCATCTAACTACAAGACAAAGGTGTATGGTCCAAAACAACAATAGAACTAATGGATATCAAGGGCGAACTATACAAGACATATGGCATCTCGTTTTTGTGTCGTGCACCTCGGCCACCTCTGTGCCGCGTCCGAAACCACGATCGGCAATGCACGAGCTTGTCACCCTCTCGTCCTCTCGTAAGAAACATCCATGATTCATCTATCCTCATTTTCTTAGTCCTGCTTATCACCGAAGCATATTAGATTTGTTAGGGTTCTAGTATAAAATTACAATTCTATTTCTTTACTTTCTTTTGCAATTTTATTATGTGTTTAAATGTTGCCTAAAAAGTATTTTTCGAGTGCCGAGAAAATAAAATAAACATAGACGAGCAGATCAGTTTATTGAATAATAAAGGGGTACTTTAAATGTTGCCTAAAATCATCATTGTCGATGGTCTTGGAGTCATAAGAATTTTGTTCTTATTTGAGGTAATCATACTAGTTTCATCTTGTTGTTCTTTCAATCTTCTTACCGTAAGACATCTCAAACTAAAAACATGGTTGGGATATAACTCTTAAAACTTTTCATGTAAAAGTAGACACATATATGTGTGTATGTACATGTACATATAGCCTTACGGACCTACTGACTTCGCCCAGTGACCCTCGGAAACATAAAGTTGGCCCTGTCTTGAAGTCGACAACAGCGGTGAGAAGGTATAAATGGGCTTGCGGGAGGCCACTGAAGGAGGATGTGTGGCGGAAGGGCAGTCCATAACACGACTGCTGATGGGCATCGGTGAGGATGACGTGGCAGCACTCAGAGCAAGCATGATGAGGGAGCAAGAGAAGCGATGTGATCTCGGGTAGGGTGGTCGTGTTGAAGTTGATGGGGCGTCGCACGACGTGTTCCCATCTGCAGCATCAAAAAGTAAATCCAATGTTCAAAATTGATGCAGCGTGTGTTGGGTTTCGTAGTAATTTCAAAAAATTTCCTACGCACACGCAAGATCATGCGATGCTTAGCAACGAGAGGGGAGAGTGTTGTCTACGTACCCACGCAGACCGACTGCGGAAGCGTTGACGCAACATAGAGGAAGTAGTCGTACGTCTTCCCGATCCGACCGATCCAAGCACCGTTTCTCCGGCACCTCCGAGTTCTTAGCACACGTACATCTCGATGACGATCCCCGGGCTCCGATCCAGCAAAGCGTCGGGGAGGAGTTCTGTCAGCACGACGGCGTGATGACGATCTTGATGCACTACAGCAGCAGGGCTTCGACTAAACTCCGCTACAGTATTATCGAGGAATATGGTGGCTGGGACACCGCACACGGCTAAGGAATAGATCACGTGGATCAACTTGTGTGTTCATGGGGTGCCCCTTGCCTCAGTATATAAAGGATGGAGGAGGAGGAGGCCGGCCAAGGCTTGGTGCGGCCAGGATGTGGAGTCCTACTAGGACTCCAAGTCCTAGTAGGAGTCCACCAAGAGGGGAGGAAGGGAGAAGGAAGTGGAGGAGAAGGAGAGGTGGCCGGCCCCCTTTTCCCTAGTCCAATTCGGACTAGAGGGGAGGGGGAGGGGCGCAGCAGCCTCTTGGCCCTTTCTCCTCTTCCCACTAAAGCCCATCAAGGCCCATTGCTTCTCCCGTAACTACCCGGTACTCCGAAAAATACCCGAATCACTCGGAACCTTTCCGATGTCCGAATATAGTCGTCCAATATATCAATCTTTACGTCTCGACCATTTCGAGACTCCTCGTCATGTTCCCGATCTCATCCGGGACTCCGAACTCCTTTGGTACATCAAAACTCATAAACTCATAATATAACTGTCATCGAAACCTTAAGCGTGCGGACCCTACGGGTTCGAGAACAATGTAGACATGACCGAAACACGTCTCCGGTCAATAACCAATAGCGGGACCTGGATGCCCATATTGGCTCCTACATATTCTACGAAGATCTTTATCGGTCAGACCGCATAACAACATACATTGTTCCCTTTGTCATCGGTATGTTACTTGCCCGAGATTCGATCGTCGGTATCCAATACCTAGTTCAATCTCGTTACCGGCATGTCTCTTTACTCGTTCCGTAATACATCATCTCGCAACTAACTCATTAGTTGCAATGCTTGCAAGGCTTATGTGATGTGCATTACCGAGAGGGCCCAGAGATACCTCTCCGACAATCGGAGTGACAAATCCTAATCTCGAAATACGCCAACCCAACATCTACCTTTGGAGACACCTGTAATGCTCCTTTATAATCACCCAGTTATGTTGTGACGTTTGGTAGCACCCAAAGTGTTCCTCTGGCAAACGGGAGTTGCATAATCTCATAGTCATAGGAACATGTATAAGTCATGAAGAAAGCAATAGCAACATACTAAACGATCGGGTGCTAAGCTAATGGAATGGGTCATGTCAATCAGATCATTCAACTAGTGATGTGACCTCGTTAATCAAATAACAACTCTTTGTCTATGGTTAGGAAACATAACCATCTTTGATTAACGAGCTAGTCAAGTAGAGGCATACTAGTGACACTCTGTTTGTCTATGTATTCACACATGTATTATGTTTCCGGTTAATACAATTCTAGCATGAATAATAAACATTTATCATGAAATAAGGAAATAAATAATAACTTTATTATTGCCTCTAGGGCATATTTCCTTCAGTCTCCCACTTGCACTAGAGTCAATAATCTAGATCACATCACCATGTGATTAACATCGATAGTTCACATCATCATGTGATTAACACCCATAGTTCACATCGCCATGTGACCAACACCCAAAGGGTTTACTAGATTCGGTAATCTAGTTCACATCGCTATGCGATTAACACCCAAAGAGTACTAAGGTGTGATCATGTTTTGCTTGTGAGAGAATCTTAGTCAACGGTCTTTCACATTCAGATCCGTTATGTATTTTGCAATTTTCTATGTCTACAATGCTCTGCACAGAGCTACTCTAGCTAATTGCTCCCACTTTCAATATGTATCTAGATCAAGACTTGGAGTTATCCAGATCAGTGTCAAAACTTGCATCGACGTAACCCTTTACGACGAACCTTTTTGTCACGTCCATAATCGAGAAACATATCCTTTATTTTACTAAGGATAATTCTGACCGCTGTCCAGTGATCTACTCTTAGATCACTATTGTACTCCCTTGCCAAATCAGTGCAGGGTATACAATAGATCTGGTATACATCATGACATACTTTATAGAACCTATGGCCAAGGCATAGGGAATGACCTTCATTCTCTTTCTATCTTCTGCCGTGGTCGGGCTTTGAGTCTTACTCAACTTCACACCTTGTAATACAGGCAAGAACTCTTTCTTTGACTGCTCCATTTTGAACTACTTCAAAATCTTGTCAAGGTATGTACTCATTGAAAAACCTTATCAAGTGTCTTGATCTATCTCTATAGATCTTGAAGCTCAATATGTAAGCAGCTTTACCGAGGTCTTTCTTTGAAAAACTCCTTTCAAACACTCCTTTATGCTTTGCAGAATAATTCTACATTATTTCCGATCAACAATATGTCATAAACATATACTTATCAGAAATAATGTAGTGCTCCCACTCACTTTCTTGTAAATACAGGCTTCACCGCAAGTCTATATAAAACTATATGCTTTGATCAACTTATCAAAGCGTATATTCCAACTCCGAGATTCTTGCACCAGTCCATAGATGGATCGCTGGAGCTTGCATATTTAGTTAACACCTTTAGGATCGACAAAACCTTCTAGTTGCATCGTATACAACTCTTCTTTAGTAAATCCATTAAGGAATGCAGTTTTGTTTATCCATTTGCCAGATTTCATAAAATGCAGCAATTGCTAACATGATTCGGACAGACTTAAGCATAGATATGAGTGAGAAAATCTCATCGTAGTCAACACCTTGAACTTGTCGAAAACCTTTTGCGACAATTCTAGCTTTGTAGATAGTAACACTACTATCAGCGTTTGTCTTCCTCTTGAAGATCCATTTATTTTCTATGGCTTGCCGGTCATCGGGCAAGTCAACCAAAGTCCATACTTTGTTCTCATACATGGATCATATCTCAGATTTCATGGCCTCAAACCATTTCGCGGAATCTGGGCTCATCATCGCTTCCTCATAGTTCGCAAGTTCGTCATGGTCTAGTAACATGACTTTCAGAACAGGATTACCATACCACTCTGGTGCGGATCTCACTCTGGTTTACCTACGAGATTCGGTAGTAACTTGATCTGAAGTTACATGATCATCATCATTAGCTTCCTCACTAATTGGTGTAGTAGTCACAAGAACAGATTTCTGTGATGAACTACTTTCCAATAAGGGAGAAGGTACAATTACCTTATCAAGTTTTCTACTTTCCTCCCACTTACTTCTTTCTAGAGAAACTCCTTCTCTAGAAAGGATCAATTCTTAGCAACGAATGTCTTGCCTTCGGATCTGTGATAGAAGGTGTACCCAACAGTCTCCTTTGGGTATCCTATGAAGACATATTTCTCCGATTTGGGTTTGAGCTTATCAGGATGAAACTTTTTCACATAAGCATCACAACCTAAAACTTTAAGAAACGACAACTTTGGTTTCTTGCCAAACCATAATTCAGATTGTGTTGTCTCAACGGATTTAGATGGTGCCCGTTTAACGTGAATGCAGTTGTCTCTAATGCATAACCCCAAAACGATAGTGGTAGATCGGTAAGGGACATCATAGATTGCACTATATCCAATAAAGTACGGTTATGACGATCGGACACACCATTATGCTGTGGTGTTCCAGGTGGCATGAGTTTGTGAAACTATTCCACAATGTTTTAATTGAAGACCAAACTCGTAACTCAAATATTTGTCTCCGCGATCAGATCGTAGAAACCTTTTCTTTTCTTGTCATGATGATTTTCCACTTCACCCTGAAATTATTTGAACTTTTCAAATGTTTCAGACTTATGTTTCATCAAGTAGATATACTCATATCTGCTCAAATCATCTGTGAAGATCAGAAAAATAATGATACCTGTCGCGAGCCTCAATATTCATCGGACCACATACATCAGTATGTATGATTTCTAACAAATCTGTTGCTCGCTCCATTGTTCCGAAGAACGAAGTCTTGGTCATCTTGCCCATGAGGCATGGTTCGCAAGCATCAACTGATTCATAATCAAGTGATTCCAAAAGCCCATCAGTATGGAGTTTCTTCAAGCGCTTTACACCAATATGACCTAAACGGTAGTGCCACAAATAAGTTGCACTATCATTATTAACTTTGCATCTTTTGGTTTCAATATTATGATTATGTGTATCACTACGATCGAGATCCAATGAACTATTTTCATTGGGTGTGTAACCATATGAGGTTTTATTCGTGTAAACAGAACAACAATTTATTCTCTTACTTAAATGAATAACCGTATTACAATAAACATGATCAAATCATATTTATGCTCAACGCAAACACCAAATAACACTTATTTAGGTTCAACATTAATCCCGAAAGTATAGGGAGTGTGCGATGATGATCATATCAATCTTGGAACCACTTCCAATACACATAGTCACTTCACCCTTAACTAGTCTCTGTTTATTCTGCAACTCCCGTTTCGAGTTACTAATCTTAGCAACTGAACTAGTATCAAATACCGAGGGGTTGCTATAAACAATAGTAAAGTACACATCAATAATATGTATATCAAATATACTTATGTTCACTTTGCCATCCTTCTTATCTGCCAATCACTTGGGGTAGTTCCGCTTCCAGTGACCAGTCCCTTTGCAGTAGAAGCACTTAGTCTCAGGCTTAGGATCAGACTTGGGCTTCTTCACTTGAGCAACAACTTGCTTGCCGTTCGTCTTGAAGTTCCCCTTCTTCCCTTTGCCCTTTTCTTGAAACTAGTGGTCTTGTCAACCATCAGCACTTGATGTTTTTCTTGAATTCTACCTTCGTTGATTTCAGCATCACGAAGAGCTTGGGAGTTGTTTCCGTTATCCCTTGCATATTATAGTTCATCACGAAGTTCTACTAACTTGGTGATGGTAACTAGAGAATTCTGTCAATCACTATCTTATCTGGAAGATTAACTCCCACTTGATTCAACCGATTGTTGTACTCAGACAATCTGGGCACATGCTCACTAGTTGAGCGATTCTCCTCCATATTTTAGCTATAGAACTTGTTGGAGACTTCATATCTCTCAACTCGGGTATTTGCTTGAAATATTAAGTTCAACTCCAGGAACATCTCATATGGTCTATGACATTCAAAACGTCTTTGAAGTCCCGATTCTAAGCTGTTAAGCATGGTGCACTAAACTATCAAGTAGTCATTATATTGAGCTAGCCAAACGTTCATAACGTCTGCATCTGCTCCTGCAATAGGTCTGTCACCTAGCGGTGCATCATGGACATAATTCTTCTGTGCAGCAATGAGGATAAACCTCAGATCACGGATCCAATCCGCATCTTTGCTACTAACATCTTTCAATACAGTTTTCTCTAGGAACATATCAAAATAAACACATGAAAGCAACAATGCGAGCTATTGATCCACAACATAGATATGCTAATACTACCAGGACTAAGTTCATGATAAATTAAAGTTCAATTAATCATATTACTTAAGAACTCCCACTTAGATAGTCATCCCTCTAACCTTCTAAGTGATCACGTGATCCAAATCAACTAAACCATGTCCGATCATCACGTGAGATGGAGTAGTTTCATCGGTGAACATCATTATGTTGATCATATCTACTATATGATTCATGCTCGACCTTTCGGTCTCCGTGTTCCGAGGCCATATCTGCATATGCTAGGCTCGTCAAGTTTAACCTGAGTATTCTGCGTGTGCAAAACTGGCTTGCACCCGTTGTAGATGGACGTAGAGCTTATCACACCCGATCATCACGTGGTGTCTGGGCACGACGAACTTTGGCGATGGTGCATACTCAGGGAGAACACTTCTTGATAATTTAGTGAGAGATCATCTTATAATGCTACCGTCAATCAAAGCAAGATAAGATGCATAAAAAGATAAACATCACATGCAATCAATATAAGTGATATGATATGGCCATCATCATCTTGTGCCTGTGATCTCCATCTCCGAAGGACTGTCATGATCTATATCGTCACCGGCATGACACCATGATCTCCATCATCTTGATCTATATCAATGTGTCGTCACGTGGTCGTCTCGCCAACAATTGCTCTTGCAACTATTGCTATCGCATAGCGATAAATTAAAGCAATTATTGGACACTTGCATCTTATGCAATAGAGAGACAACCATAATGATTTTGCCAGTTGCTGATAACTTCAACAAAACATGATCATCTCATACAACAACTTATATCTCATCATGTCTTGACCATATCACATCACAACATGCCCTGCAAAAACAAGTTAGACGTCCTCTACTTTTTTGTTGCAAGTTTTACGTGGCTGCTACGGGCTTTAGCAAGAACCAATCTTACCCACGCATCAAAACCACAACGATAGTTTGTCAGTTTGACTCTGTTTTAACCTTCGCAAGGACCGGGCGTAGCCACACTCGGTTCAACTAAAGTTGGAGAAACAGTCACCCGCCAGTCACCTATGTGCAAAGCATGTCGGGGAAACCGGTCTCACGTAAGCGTACGCGTAATGTCGGTCCGGGCCGCTTCATCCAACAATACCGCCGAACCAAAGTATGACATGCTGGTAGGCAGTATGACTTATATCGGCCACAACTCACTTGTGTTCTACTCGTGCATATAACATCAAACCATAAAACCTAGGCTCGGATGCCACTGTTGGGTTTCGTAGTAATTTCAAAAAATTTCCTACGCACACGCAAGATCATGTGATGCATAGCAACGAGAGGGAAGAGTGTTGTCTACGTACCCACGCAGACCGACTGCGGAAGCGTTGACGCAACGTAGAGGAAGTAGTCGTACGTCTTCCCGATCCGACCGATCCAAGCACCGTTACTCCGGCACCTCCGAGTTCTTAGCACACGTGCAGCTTGATGACGATCCCCGGGCTCCGATCCAGCAAAGCGTCGGGGAGGAGTTCCGTCAGCACGACGGCGTGATGACGATCTTGATGCACTACAGCAGCAGGGCTTCGCCTAAACTCCGGTACAGTATTATCGAGGAATATGGTGGCTGGGGCACCGCACACGGCTAAGGAATAGATCTCGTGGATCAACTTGTGTGTTCATGGGGTGCCCCTTGCCTCAGTATATAAAGGATGGAGGAGGAGAAGGCCAGCCAAGGCTTGGTGCGGCCAGGATGTGGAGTCCACCAAGAGGGGAGGAAGGGAGAAGGAAGTGGAGGAGAAGGAGAGGTGGCTGGCCCCCTTTTCCCTAGTCCAATTCGGACTAGAGGGGAGGGGGGGGGGGCGCAGCAGCCCCTTGGCCCTTTCTCCTCTTCCCACTAAAGCCCATCAAGGCCCATTGCTTCTCCCGTAACTACCCGGTACTCCGAAAAATACCCGAATCACTCGGAACCTTTCCGATGTCCGAATATAGTCGTCCAATATATCAATCTTTACGTCTTGACCATTTTGAGACTCCTCGTCATGTTCCCGATCTCATCCGGGACTCCGAACTCCTTCGGTACATCAAAACTCATAAACTCATAATATAACTGTCATCGAAACCTTAAGCGTGCGGACCCTACGGGTTCGAGAACAATGTAGACATGACCGAAACACGTCTCCGGTCAATAACCAATAGCGGGACCTGGATGCCCATATTGGCTCCTACATATTCTACGAAGATCTTTATCGGTCAGACCGCATAACAACATACGTTGTTCCCTTTGTCATCGGTATGTTACTTGCCCGAGATTCGATCGTCGGTATCCAATACCTAGTTCAATCTCGTTACCGGCAAGTCTCTTTACTCGTTCCGTAATACATCATCTCGCAACTAACTCATTAGTTGCAATGCTTGCAAGGCTTATGTGATGTGCATTACCGAGAGGGCCCAGAGATACCTCTCCAACAATCAGAGTGACAAATCCTAATCTCAAAATACGCCAACCCAACATCTACCTTTGGAGACACCAGTAATGATCCTTTATAATCACCCAGTTATGTTGTGACGTTTGGTAGCACCCAAAGTGTTCCTCTGGCTAACGGGAGTTGCATAATCTCATAGTCATAGGAACATGTATAAGTCATGAAGAAAGCAATAGCAACATACTAAACGATCGGGTGCTGAGCTAATGGAATGGGTCATGTCAATCAGATCATTCAACTAATGATGTGACCTCGTTAATCAAATAACAACTCTTTGTCTATGGTTAGGAAACATAACCATCTTTGACTAACGAGCTAGTCAAGTAGAGGCATACTAGTGACACTCTGTTTGTCTATGTATTCACACATGTATTATGTTTCCGGTTAATACAATTCTAGCATGAATAATAAACATTTATCATGAAATAAGGAAATAAATAATAACTTTATTATTGCCTCTAGGGCATATTTCCTTCAGCGTGGACCAACCATCCTGGTGGAATCGCGCAACTCATAATAATTGTGTATCACCTCTAACAAGACGCTAAGACCCATGAAAAACCGCTTTTGTTTCTTGAATGGTCTCATATATTCACCTCCATTTGAATTTTGATAAAATTCATGTACGTACGAGATACAAAAGGCTATTTTAAGGGTTTCAGCCTGACATATCCTTCACCATATTCATTTCTTATTATATCCCAGCAACGATTGTTCGAGTGTTAGAGCATCTCCAGCCGCGCCGCCAGAAAGGCCTCCCCAGGAGATTTTTTCGCGCCGGCGCAGAAAAATCGGCCCAGTCGCGCCCCTAGGAGCCCGATTTTCGCCGGCCTAGGACAAAATTAGCGCCAGCGGACCCAGGCCGAACCCGGCGCGCTGGGGGATGCCGGGGCGAGCGGTTTTGGAGCGAAAGAGCCGTGGGCCCGCCGTGTCAGCGACACCGCGCGTCGTCTTCCCCCAACGCCTTGGTTTCCCGCGGGGAATCAATGGCAAGGCTGCCGCCGGTCAGCCTTACCATTGATTCCTCACAGGCGGCGCGTCAAGGGGCAGCGCGCCGATGCCTCCCCTCCCTCGCATGCATACACACGGGCATGTCACGACTATATAAAGCCGGTGGCCTCCCTCGCCTCTGGCCACACCAGCCCTAGCCCTAGCCGCCGAGCTCTGTGTTGGAAATATGCCCTAGAGGCAATAATAAATTAGTTATTATTATATTTCCTTGTTCATGATAATCGTTTATTATCCATGCTAGAATTGTATTGATAGGAAACTCAGATACATGTGTGGATACATAGACAACACCATGTCCCTAGTAAGCCTCTAGTTGACTAGCTCGTTGATCAATAGATGGTTAAGGTTTCCTGACCATGGACATTAGATGTCATTGATAACGGGATCACATCATTAGAAGAATGATGTGATGGACAAGACCCAATCCTAATCCTAGCACAAGATCATGTAGTTCGTATGCTAAAGCTTTTCTAATGTCAAGTATCATTTCCTTAGACCATGAGATTGTGCAACTCCCGGATACCGTAGGAGTGCTTTGGGTGTGCCAAACGTCACAACGTAACTGGGTGGCTATAAAGGTACACTACAGGTATCTCCGAAAGTGTCTGTTGGGTTGGCACAAATCGAGACTGGGATTTGTCACTCCGTGTAAATGGAGAGGTATCTCTGGGCCCACTCGGTAGGACATCATCATAATGTGCACAATGTGATCAAGGAGTTGATCACGGGATGATGTGTTACGGAACGAGTAAAGAGACTTGCTGGTAACGAGATTGAACAAGGTATCGGGATACCGACGATCGAATCTCGGGCAAGTATCGTACCGATAGACAAAGGGAATTGTATACGGGATTGATTAAGTCCTTGACATTGTGGTTCATCCGATGAGATCATCGTGGAGCATGTGGGAGCCAGCATGGGTATCCAGATCCCGCTGTTTGTTATTGACCGGACAGGTGTCTCGGTCATGTCTGCATGTTTCCCGAACCCGTAGGGTCTATACACTTAAGGTTCGATGATGCTAGGGTTATAGGGAAAGTATGTACGCGGTTACCGAATGTTGTTCGGAGTCCCGGATGAGATCCCGGATGTCACGAGGAGTTCCGGAATGGTCCGGGGGTAAAGATTTATATATGGGAAGTCCTGTTTTGGTCGCCGGAAAAGTTTCGGGTTTTATCGGTAATGTACCGGGACCACCGGGAGGGTCCCGGTGGTCCACCAAGTGGGGCCACCAGCCCCGGAGGGCTGCATGGGCCAAGTGTGGGAGGGGACCAGCCCTAGGTGGGCTGGTGCGCCCCCCACCAAGGCCCAAGGCGCAAGGAAGAGTGGAAGGGGGCAAACCCTAGGCTCAGATGGGCCTAAGGCCCACCTAGTGGTGCGCCCCCCTCTCTCCCCACCTTGGCCGCCCCCCCCCTAGATGGGATCTAGGGCTGGCCGCCACCCCTAGATGGGATCTAGGGCTGGCCGCCACCCCTAGGGGTGGAAACCTAGGAGGGGGCGCAGCCCCTCCCCTCCCCCTATATATACTTGTGGTTTTGGGCTGCCAGAGACACGATTGAATCTCCCTGTTGGTGCAGCCCTACCCCTCTTCCTCCTCGTCTCTCGTAGTTCTTGGCGAAGCCCTGCTGGAGTCCCGCGCTCCTCCACCACCACCACGCCGTCGTGTTGCTGTTGGATGGAGTCTTCCCCAACCTCTCCTTCTCCCCTTGCTGGATGAAGGCGTAGGAGACGTCACCGGGCTGTACGTGTGTTGAACACGGAGGTGCCGTCCGTTCGGCACTAGGATCATCGGTGATTTGGATCATGACGATAACGATTCCATCAACCCCGTTCACTTGAACGCTTCCGCTTTGCGATCTACAAGGGTATGTAGATGCACTCTCCTTCCCTCGTTGCTAGATTACTCCATAGATTGATCTTGGTGATGCGTAGAAAATTTTGAATTTCTGCTACGTTCCCCAACAGTGGAATCATGAGCTAGGTCTATGCGTAGTTTCTATGCACGAGTAGAACACAAAGTAGTTGTGTGCGTTGATTTTGTTCAATATGCTTACCGTTACTAGTCCAATCTTGATTCGGCGGCAATGTGGGATGAAGCAGCCCGGACCGACCTTACACGTACTCTTACGTGAGCCTGGTTCCACCGACTGACATGCACTAGTTGCATAAGGTGGCTAGCGGGTGTCTGTCTCTCCCACTTTAGTCGGATCGGATTCGACGAAAAGGGTCCTTATGAAGGGTAAATAGAAATTGGCATATCACATTGTGGTTTTTGCATAGGTAAGAAACGTTCTTGCAAGAAACCCATAGCAGCCACGTAAAACATGCAAACAACAATTAGAGGACGTCTAACTTGTTTTTGCAGGGTATGCTATGTGATGTGATATGGCCAAGAAGAATGTGATGAATGATATGTGATGTATGAGATTGATCATGTTCTTGTAATAGGAATCACGACTTGCATGTCGATGAGTATGACAACCGGCACGAGCCATAGGAGTTGTCTTAATTTATTTATGACCTGCGTGTCAACATAAAAGTCATGTAATTACTTTACTGTATTGCTAAAGCGTTAGCCATAGTAGTAGAAGTAATAGATGACGAGACAACTTCAAGAAGACACGATGATGGAGATCATGGTGTCATGCCGGTGACAACGATGATCATGGAGCCCCGAAGATGGAGATCAAGAGGAGCAAAATGATATTGGCCATATCATGTCACTATTTGATTGCATGTGATGTTTATCATGTTTATACATCTTATTTGCTTACAACGACGGTAGCTTAAATAAGATGATCCCTCACTAAAATTTCAAGAGAAGTGTTCTCCCTAACTGTGCACCGTTGCGAATGTTCGTCATTTCGAAGCACCACGTGATGATCGAGTGTGATAGATTCTTACGTTCGAATACAACGGGTGTTGACGAGCCTAACATGTACAGACATGGCCTCGGAACACATGCGAAACACTTAGGTTAACTTGACGAGCCTAGCATGTACAGACATGGCCTCGGAACACAAGAGACCGAAAGGTCGAGCATGAGTCGTATGGTAGATACGATCAACATGAAGATGTTCACCGATGATGACTAGTCCGTTTCACGTGATGATCGGACACGGCTTAGTAGACTCGGATCATGTAATCACTCAGATGACTAGAGGGATGTCTATCTGAGTGGAAGTTCATAAGATGAACTTGTTTATCCTGAACATAGTCAAAAGGATTTTGCAAATTATGTCGTAGCTCGCACTTCAGTTCCACTGTTTAGATATGTTCCTAGAGAAAATTTAGTTGAAAGATGATAGTAGCAATTATGCGGACTAGGTCCGTAAACTGAGGTTTGTCCTCATTGCTTCATAGAAGGCTTATGTCCTTAATGCACCGCTCAGTGTGGTGAACCTCGAACGTCGTCTGTGGATGTTGCGAACATCTGACATACACATTTTGATAACTACGTGATAGTTCAGTTAAATGGTTTAGAGTTGAGGCACCGAAGACGTTTTGAAACGTCGCGAAACATATGAGATGTTTCGAGGGCTGAAATTGGGATTTCAGGCTCGTGCCCACGTCAAGAGGTATAAGACCTCCGATGATTTTCTTAGCCTGCAAACTAAGGGAGAAAAGCTCAATTGTTGAGCTTGTGCTCAGATTGTCTGAGTACAACAATCATTTGAATCGAGTGGGAGTTGATCCTCCAGATGAGATAGTGATGTTTCTCCGAAGTCATTACCACCAAGCTGCTAGAGCTTCGTGATGAACTATGATATATCAGGGACATATATGATGATCCTTGAGATATTGCCGATGTTTGACACCACAAAAGTAGAAATCAAGAAGGAGCATCAATTGTTGATGGTTGGTGAAACCACTAGTTTCAAGAAGGGCAAGGGCAAGAAGGGATACTTCATGAAACGGCAAATTAGCTGCTGCTCTAGTGAAGAAACCCAAGGTTGAACCCAAACCCGAGACTAAGTGCTTCTGTAATAAGGGGAACAGCCACTGGAGCAGAATTACCCTAGATACTTGGTAGATGAGAAGGCTGGCAAGGTCGATAGAAGTATATTGGATATACATTGTGTTAATGTGTACTTTACTAGTACTCCTAGTAGCACCATGGTATTAGATACCGGTTCGGTTGCTAAGTGTTAGTAAACTCGAAATAAAAGGCTGCGGAGTAAACGGAGACTAGCTAAAGGTGAGCTGGCGATATGTGTTGGAAGTTTTTCCCGAGCTTGATGTGATCAAGCATCGCACGCTCCATCTACCATCGAGATTGGTGTTTGCATTGAGCATAGACGTGATTGGATTATGTCTATCGCAATAGGTTATTCATTTAAGGAGAATAATGGTTACTCTATTTATTTGAATAATACCTTCAATGGTCTTGCACCTAAAATGAATGCTTTATTGAATCTCGATCGTAGTGATACACATTTTCATGCCAAAGGTATAAGATAGTAATGATAGTACCACACAAATGTGGCACTGCAATTTGAGTCATATTGGTATAAAACGCATGAAGAAGCTCCATGTTGATGGATCTTTGGGCTCACTCGTTTTTGAAAAGTTTGAGACATGCGAACCATGTCTATTGGTGTATATGCATGAAGAAACTCCATGCAAATGGACCGTTTGGACTCACTTGATTTTGAATCACTTGAGACATGCAAATCATACCACATGGGCAAGATGACTGAAAGCCTCGTTTTCAAGTAAAATGGAACTAGAAAGCAACTTGTTGGAAGTAATACATTTTGATGTGTGCAGTCCAATGAGTGCTGAGGCGTGTAGTGGATATCGTTATGTTCTTACTTCACGAATGATTTGAGTAGATGTTGAGTATATTTACTTGATGAATCACGAGTCTGAATTATTGAAAGGTTCAAGTAATTTCAGGGTGAAGTTGAAAGATCGTCGTGACAAGAGGATAAAATATCTATGATATGATCATAGAGATGAATATCTGAAGTACGAGTTTGGCACAAAATTAAGACATTGTGAAAATTATTTCACAACTAATACAACCTGAAACACCATAGTATGATGGTGTGTCCGAACATCATAACTGCACCCTATTGGATATGATGCATACCATGATGTCTCTTATCGAATTACCACGATGGTTTATGGGTTAGGCATTAGAGACAAACACATTCACTTTAAATAGGGCACCACGTAATTCCGATGAGATGACACCGTATGAACTGTGGTTTAGAGAAACCTAAGCTGTCATTTCTTAAAAGTTTGGGGCTGCGACGCTTATGTGAAAAGTTTCAGGCTGATAAGCTCGAATCCAAAGCGGATAAATGCATCTTCATAGGACACCCAAAACAGTTGGGTATACCTTCTGTCTCAGATCCGAAAGCAATAAGGGATTGTTTCTAGAATCGGGTCCTTTCTCGAGGAAAAAGTTTCTCTCGAAAGAATTGAGTGGGAGGATGGTGGAGACTTGATGAGGTTATTGAACCGTCTCTTTAACTAGTGTGTGGCAGGGCACAGGGAGTTGTTCCTGTGGCACCTACACCAATTGAAGTGGAAGCTTATGATAGTGATCATGAAACTTCAGATCAAGTCACTACCAAACCTCGTGGGATGACAAGGATGCGTACTACTTTAGAGTGGTACGTAATCCTGTCTTGGAAGTCATGTTGCTAGACAACAATGAACCTACGAGCTATGGAGAAGCGATCGTGGGCCTAGATTCCAAAATGGCTCGAGGCCATATAATCCGAGAGAGGATCCATATATGAAAACAAAGTGTAGACTTTGGAAGAGCTACTTGATGGTCGTAAGGCTGTTAGGTACCTATGGATTTTAAAAGGAAGACGGACAATGATGGTAAGTATCACCATTAAGGAAGCTCGACTTGTCGTTAAGATGTTTTTCGACAAGTTCAAGGAGTTGACTACGATGAGACTTTCTCACTCGTAGCGATGCTAAGAGTCTGTTGGAATTATATTAGCAGTCACTGCATTATTTATGAAATCTTGTAGATAGGATGTCAAAAACCATTGTTTCCTCACGATTTTCTTGAGGAAAGGTTGTATGTGATACAACCAGAAGGTTTTAACAATCCTGAAAGATGCTAACAAGTATGCAAAGCTCTAGCAATCCTTCTAAGGACTGGAGTAAGCATCTCGGAGTTGGAATATACGCTTTGATGATGATCAAATATTTTGGGTTTATACAAAGTTTATGAGAAACTTGTATTTCCAAAGAAGTGAGTGGGAGCACTATAGAATTTCCGATGAGTATATGTTGTTAACATATTGTTGATCGGAAATGATGTAGAATTTCTGGAAAGCATGCAGAGTTATTTGAAAAGTGTTTTTCAATGGAAACCTGGATTAGGCTACTTGAGTATTGAGAATTAAGATCTATAAGGATAGATCAAAACGCTTAATAGTACTTTCAAATGAATACATACCGTGACAAGATTTTGAAGGAGTTCAAAATGGATCGGCAAAGAAGGAGTTCTTGGCTGTGTTATAAGGTGTGAACATTGAGTAAGACTCGAAACCTGACCGCGGCAGAATAGAGAGAAAGGACGAAGGTCGTCCCCTATGCTTTAGATGTAGGCTCTACAGTATGCTATGCTGTGTACCGCACCTGAAGTGTGCCTTGCCATGAGTCAGCCAAGGGGTACAAGAGTGACCAAGAATGGATCACAGGACAGCGGTCAAAGTTATCCTTAGTAACTAGTGGACTAAGGAATTTTCTCGATTATGGAGGTGGTAAAAGAGTTCGTCGTAAAAGGTTACACCGATGTAAACTTTGACACTAATCCAGATTATTCTGAGTAGTAAACTAGATTCGTATAGTAGAACAGTTATTTGGAATAGCTCCAAATAGAACGTGGTAGCTGCATCTGGGAGATGACATTGAGATTTGTAAAGCACACACGGATCTGAAAGATTCAGACCCGTTGACTATAACATCTCTCACAAGCATAACATGATCAAACCCATAACTCATCGAGTGTTAATCACATGGTAACGTGAACTAGATTATTGACTCTAGTAAACTCTTTGGGTGTTAGTCACATGGGGATGTGACCTTGAGTGTTAGTCACATAGCGATGTGAACTGGATTATTGACTCTAGTGCAAGTGGGAGACTATTGGAAATATGCCCTAGAGGCAATAATAAATTAGTTATTATTATATTTCCTTGTTCATGATAATCGTTTATTATCCATGCTAGAATTGTATTGATAGGAAACTCAGATACATGTGTGGATACATAGACAACACCATGTCCCTAGTAAGCCTCTAGTTGACTAGCTCGTTGATCAATAGATGGTTACGGTTTCCTGACCATGGACATTGGATGTCATTGATAACGGGATCACATCATTAGAAGAATGATGTGATGGACAAGACCCAATCCTAAGCCTAGCACAAGATCATGTAGTTCGTATGCTAAAGCTTTTCTAATGTCAAATATCATTTCCTTAGACCATGAGATTGTGCAACTCCCGGATACCGTAGGAGTGCTTTGGGTGTGCCAAACATCACAACGTAACTGGGTGGCTATAAAGGTACACTACAGGTATCTCCGAAAGTGTCTGTTGGGTTGGCACGAATCGAGACTGAGATTTGTCACTCCGTGTAAACGGAGAGGTATCTCTGGGCCCACTCGGTAGGACATCATCATAATGTGCACAATGTGATCAAGGAGTTGATCATGGGATGATGTGTTACGGAACGAGTTAAGAGACTTGCCGGTAACGAGATTGAACAAGGTATCGGGATACCGACGATCGAATCTCGGGCAAATATCGTACCGATAGACAAAGGGAATTCTATACGGGATTGATTAAGTCCTTGGCATTGTGGTTCATCCGATGAGATCATCGTGGAGCATGTGGGAGCCAGCATGGGTATCCAGATCCCGCTGTTGGTTATTGACCGGAAAGGTGTCTCGGTCATGTCTGCATGTTTCCCGAACCCGTAGGGTCTACACACTTAAGGTTCGATGACGCTAGGGTTATAGGGAAAGTATGTACGCGGTTACCGAATGTTTTTCGGAGTCCCGGATGAGATCCCGGACGTCATGAGGAGTTCCGGAATGGTCCGGAGGTAAAGATTTATATATGGGAAGTCCTGTTTTGGTCGCCGGAAAAGTTTCGGGTTTTATCGGTAATGTACCAGGACCACCAGGAGGGTCCCGGTGGTCCACCAAGTGGGGACACCAGCCCCGGAGGGCTGCATGGGCCAAGTGTGGGAGGGGACCAGCGCCAGGTGGGCTGGTGCGCCCCCCACCAAGGCCCAAGGCGCAAGGAAGAGTGGAAGGGGGCAAACCCTAGGCTCAGATGGGCCTAAGGCCCACCTAGTGGTGCGCCCCCCTCTCTCCCCCCTTGGCCGCCCCCCTAGATGGGATCTAGGGCTGGCCGCCACCCCTAGGGGTGGAAACCTAGGTAGGGGCGCAGCCCCTCCCTTCCCCCTATATATACTTAAGGTTTTGGGCTGCCGGAGACACGATTGAATCTCCCTGTTGGTGCAGCCCTACCCCTCTTCCTCCTCGTCTCTCGTAGTGCTTGGCGAAGCCCTGCTGGAGTCCCGCTCTCCTCCACCACCACCACGCCGTCGTGCTGCTGTTGGATGGAGTCTTCCCCAACCTCTCCTTCTCCCCTTGCTGGATCAAGGCGTAGGAGACGTCACCGGGCTGTACGTGTGTTGAACACGGAGGTGCCGTCCGTTCGGCACTAGGATCATCGGTGACTTGGATCACGACGAGTACGATTCCATCAACCCCGTTCACTTGAACGCTTCCGCTTTGCGGTTTACAAGGGTATGTAGATGCACTCTCCTTCCCTCGTTGCTAGATAACTCCATAGATTGATCTTGGTGATGCGTAGAAAATTTTGAATTTCTGCTACGTTCCCCAACACTCTGCGTCTCCCGAGAGCCGCCGCCGAGCCCTTCCTCTCCCGAGCGCCACCATTGAGCCCTCCCACTCCCTCCCTCTCTCGATGACCGAACGTTTCCCCGGAGATGAGGTGGCGGCCAACGGCTTCAGCCGCCGCTCGCTCCGCGAACAGGAGTCTTGTCTCCTGTTCCAGGCGAACATCCCGGCGCCGCCGGACATGTGCGCCGGGCCGACGGGCTGGAAGCTCAGCAACGGGGGAGTGCCCATTCCCCCGTTGCCCGACGCCGTGGCTAAACCCTCGTACATCGCCGACGAGGTCGAGGTCGTGCACGCCTCCCTCACCGACGCCCAGCTCTCCCTCCCCCAGTATGCTGCCGACAACCACGCGGCATGGGCGGCGCGGCGGTGGTCGGCGACATGAAGAACAGCGAGGGGCGCCGCCTGTGGTGGGGCGTCCTCGGCCGCACACTCGAGGGTGGCAACAACCCGCCGTTGGCGTACCCCCCGGCGAGGGCGGCCGCCACGACCACGGCTCACCGCCGACGCGACGGGCAATGGTTGCCCAGGAGGTTCGGCGCATCCTCTTATTCCTCCTCATCATGCTCTTCTTCGCACTCCTCCGGCTCTCCGGCGCTGGTCGGTGTCAAGGCCGAGCCCGCGGCGGAGACGCCGCTCGGCCGGCGCACTCGTAGCACCGGCATCGTCATCAACGAGGGCGGCCGGCGCGCCTCCTCGTCGGCTCCTCCTCCGCGCTTCGTCAAGCCAAAGACGGAGTCGGGGCTCGCGCCGGTGAAGACGGAGCCGGGCCTCCTCCCCGCGGTGAAGAAGGAGCACGGCGGCGACGTCAAGCTCGACGACGACGCGTCCATGGAATGGACGCGCGCGGACTCCCTGAAGATGGTGAGGGAGCGCCAGTGCGGCGCCCTGCAGCGATTCGTGCAGCGCCGCCGGGGCCGCGATGAAGGAGGCGTCATCGTCATCGAGGACAGCGACGACGCGCCGCCGCCACCAGTCCGCGTTGGCGACGCCGGTTAGGGGTCCACCAGGGATGGCCGTGTCAAGGAGGAGAAGCCCGACGACGACGACGACGACGACTACTCCGCGTTCAGCCAGTTTTTTTAATTAGATATATTATGTAATAAAAATCCACGACTATTATGTAATATATGCCGAACTTTGCCGAACTTTGCTACATTTTTGCTTTTTTTGAATGCGCCTGGAGCGGCCCTGAGGCGGGCGGCTGGGGACCAACTCGTCCCCAGACCAATTTTTTGTGTCGGCTCACCCCCAGGCGGCGATTATAGGCGCCCCTGGGAGGCCAATGGCTGGAGATGCTCTTACATGTTTCTGATAGACCCTAGCTGGGTGTGTGAGCTAGTAATCATCATTATTTCCTGTAATAATTAGTTAAGACTCGGCCAGCTGTGAGTCCATAATATACTCAGTCTTTTTCGCAGGAAACAAAACCTGAGCTAAACAATACTCTTTTTTGGAAGCCCTCCTAAGTAAGATTTGGACCGATTCCGCATGGTGCTAGCTGCTAGCTGCTGGGACACACGACGAAATGCTAAACTAGTCCGCACGCACACGTACGTACGGTTTACCTGCTTTGTTATCGCCTACGGAAACCTTGGATCTTGCTGCATGCTCACGAGCAGTTCTAATCATCGAGCGAGCTCTTTTCTTTTCTTAGGGGAAATCATCGACTTATCGGTCGCCATCAACACACTCAAGCACATACTCTACATACACTCGATCTATTATTGTCTATTGATCTGGCCCTGTCGCGGCGACGCCGATTCCGAGGAGCGAAACACGCAAGCAAACAAATCGCGGGGCTACCGCATCATGAAGCAACCGAGATTAGCTAGCGCACGTAGAGCTGACGGACAACAGTTTGCATGGATCGGTGCATGCATGGGCGCGTACGTAGGCTCGTGTCGAGGTGGCGCGTGGTGATTTGTGGATTGGAGGATGAACGGGTCAATTCGCCAATGACGCCGCGTCGGGGTTCCTGGGGGTGGCCGGTTGTCCATGTCCCCTGGCAAAACTACAGCTGCGTGGCTAATTACAAATTGATTGGTACATACGTGTTGTTCTTAGGCCAGCCGATAATTAAATTTACTAATTAATTAAGCAAGTAGAGTAGTCTTATTTTGTGTTGATTGTATATAGCTTAGTAACCAGCTGTCCCGGTTTATGCATACATCCATGCTTGAATCATGTGGTTTGGGTATGGGTAGACGGATAGCGATAACAACCGGCCTCCGACTTCTTATAACATGATAATCGATACTCTTTTTTTGTTGAAACTTGATCGTTGATACATTTGGTAGCATTAGTAAAGAACATAAGGAATACAGGACCCCGAATTGAAGCCAGATGAGCTTGAACTATATATGGTCATCTTGGTCTTCTCGTTGAAGGGGAAAAAAGTAAGCTAATTTGATCATTTTAATGAAACTGATAGGGCTAGAAAAACTATCCACCGCACAGGATATCAACAACAACAAGAGCCTGCTCTACCAAGCGGTCAGCCTGGTAAGCTACCTACAAAAACTTGCAAACAACAAAAGCTTGCTCAGCCTAACTATAAGCCTACAAACACTGGTAGAAAAAGGGCCTATAGTCCCGGTTCGTAAGGGCCTTTAGTCCCGGTTCCTGAACCGGGACTAAAGTGTCGGTACTAATGCCCCGACCCTTTAGTCCCGGTTCAATCCAGAACCGGGACTGATGGGCCTCCACGTGGGCAGTGCGCAGAGCCCAGTCAGGAGACCCTTTGGTCCCGGTTGGTGGCGCCAACCGGGACCAATAGGCATCCACGCGTCAGCATTTCTGTGGCTGGGGTTTTTGTTTTTTTGAAAGGGGGGGGGGTTTGGGGGTTTTGGGGGGTTAATTTAGGTGTTTCATATATTGTGTTAGCTAGCTATAATTAATAGAGAGAAGTGTCCTCTCTTATGTCCGTGCTTGGTCGACGCTACGTACTATACATACGTATAGAGAGGACTAGACACGTTGGCTAGCTAGTAAGCAAACGAAGGAAACAGAAGATCGTCATGAACATATATGCATACAGAGAGAAGTGATATCGACCACCTCTCCTTCTCCGAGAGATTGGTCGAACAACAAGTTCTCGTATATCTATCTGACACTACCGGCTACATATATACAATAATTATCTCTTACAAATATAATCATACGGACTCAGGGTCCACATAGAATTCTCCGTCTTCAGGGATCACGTGGTCAAGAAAGAATGCCGCCAATTCCTCTTGAATTGCTCGCATGCGAGCTGGTGCTAGGAGTTCATCCCGCTTCCGAAACATCTAATTTGAAGAAGGGGGTCAATACATATATATATGTATATATATATATATATATATATATATATATATATATATATAAATGAATGAAACTCAACACAAATGATGGTAATAAAATAAAATTGTGAATGTTGTTATTTACGTACTTCATATTGTTCGTTAGAGTACCCGCCCCGCTCACAAGTCGTGTGGCGGATGGACTCGCAGATGTAGTATCCACAGAAATCATTCCCTTGTTCCTGCCACAACCACTTTACAAGAAATAGAGGTCAATCAAATTGATAAGCAAGAACGCTAAATGGTATTGATGAAACTAGCGCTTGAATCACTAGGAGATGCACGGAACATGCTACTATAGTACTTACGTTCGGGTTTCTAAATTCCAGCTCCTTCGGCAGTCCCGGAACTGTTTTGGTGAATTTTCTCCAAACCCTGCCGGACAAAGAAAACAATTACTTGATATCAGGAAATGAACAAAGTTGCTGATATGGTGGATAATGATCGATTTAACTTACTTCTGGAGTATTTGAGTCATGTCTGCATAGTCCTGGGGATCTTTTCGTTTTGAGTCTAAGACGGTTACTAGTCCCTGCTCAAGCTTAATCTCTAGGAGAATATAGTGGAAAATGCACACACATGCATAACTCATGAATTACATTACTATAACCTTGACTAATATATAAGGGAAACCGAATACGCACAAGACAGTAACACTCACCTGAAGTTGTAAGGAAAGAGTATTATATCTTTGTTTTGATTTATTATGAACGATCGTAGCAAGTTGGCCTCGGTAGCTGCGGCATGAAGTTTGACCTGATTTGCATCTATGAGATATGTGTTAATGAACCCAATATCACCGACTTGTCTTTTCTTCAATTCGGCGATCTTCAATCTGCATAATATAGTGAGGATGATTATAAATACATGCAATGAAAGAGCTAAGCTATATAGAGAAACTTAATGACAGAAGTAGTACTACTTACAGACAGTAGCAGGCGACCATTGTTTTATCGAGGGCCAATTGATTGAAAAACTGATAGAACTCCTCAAATGGAACAGGCAACAGATCAATTCCAACGAGGTCATGCTCCTTTTTAACTTTCACATACAAAGTACTCCTCCCCCCAGAGTCTCTGCAGATTTTCAAGTACCAATCATGCAATCTTCGCATCATCGTTGATAGAGATCTTTCATCTTTGACGAGAGGCTTCCCGTACTCGTATCTTTGTATCTGGATGTCCATGGGTTCATAATGTACTTCGTCGGGCAGGTAATCTGCAAGATTGCTATAACCGGGCAGCATCCCGGATCATTAGCGACGTTGTGGCTAGGCACCTTGAGCGGGGGGCACGATTGCTTCGCTTGTTCGCCGAGCTGGGCAATTTGTTTCCCAGCTCGTCATTCTTTCAGCCTTTGATCAGTGACAATACTTCCCGACCGCTCCGCTTCGGCAAATTCCTTTCCAATAATGCGGTCATAGTTTCCTTTCGGCGGATCAGACTTCGGTGGTTTTGTCAGGGCAGCCAGAGTGCGCTTCACTTTCAACCGATCTACCTTCTCCTCCGGAGGTGGATGTTTCTTTGCTTTCACCCCTTCAAAGAAGTTCCTCACTTCTTCTCGCGCGATCTCGGCGTTCTCCTCCAGGGTCCTCTCATATGGTAACTTCTCTGGAGTCTTCAGAGAAGGACCGAATCTGTATGTCCTCCCGCCTCTGGTTGTACTGCTAGACGCCGACCGAGAAGACGTAGCGGTTGTCTTCTTTACTTGCTTAAGAGGCGGAGGAGAAGGACTACGACGCGCCGGAGCAGCTGGAGCGGCAGCAAGTCTCTTTCGCCCTTGCTAACGAGACGGAGAAGGAGGAGGCTGGCTGCTCGGGCGCGTCGGCGCAGGCGGAGAAGGAGGCGGAGTGCCGCCACGCGCCGGAGAAGGAGCCGGCCGAGGGCCCTGATCGTCACTCGCCGGAGGAGGAGGCGGTGGAGGTGGAGTGCCCTGACTTGCCGGAGGAGGAGGAGGAGGCGGAGGCGTCCAGTTCGGAAGGTTGATGAGCTCCTTCCGCCATAGGCATGGAGACTTCAGAGCAGACCCCAGCCGAGTCTCCCCTTCACCGGTAGGGTGGTCAAGCTGGAGGTCCTCAAATCCCTCCGTTATCTCATCCACCATCACCCTACCATATCCTTCTGGAATCGGCCGGCAGTGAAAAGTTGCACCGGGTTCAGTAGGATAAACAGAGCCAACAGCCGCCTTGACCTTCAAATTCATCCATTGCGTCATAAGGTGGCAATTTTGAGACTCCGTTTTAGCATCCACGGGATAGCTGGCAGGAGCCGTCAAGGCATGCTCCGGCTGAAGCAGCTCGGTGGAAGCCACGCTGCTTCTGCGCTGAGATGGCGGGGTAGCTTCGGGGGAGGCTTCGGCAGTACGTTTGCTTCGATTTTCTTCTCGTTCCTCTATCGCGTCTAGCCTTGCTTGCAGCGCCTGCATTTGGGTCTGCTGCACTTTTTTTCTCCACTCATGGGATTTGTAACCGCCTGCGTCCGGAAACCCAACCTTCCACGGAATGGAGCCTGGCGTGCCTCGTGTCCGTCCAGGGTGCTCAGGATTCCCGAGGGCCATTGTGAGCTCATCGTTCTCTCTGTCTGGAAAGAACGTCCCTTCCTGCGCTGCTTCGATATACTGCTTAAACTTACTGACTGGTATGTCCATTTGATCGTTCGTCCAAATGCACTTCCCTGTTACAGGGTCCAAGGTTCCGCCAGCCCCGAAGAACCAAGTCCGGCAACGGTCTGGCCAGTTAATTGTCTCTGGTTTGATCCCTTTATGAACCAGATCATTCTCAGTCTTGGACCACTTAGGCCAGGCTACGAGGTAGCCACCTGACACCGTGCGATGGTGAAGCTTCTTCTTCGCAGCATTTTGCTTGTTTGTCGCCGACATCTTTTGACTCTTTTCCGATGTCTTGTGGGCCACAAATGCGGGCCAGTGATCTCTGATCTTCTCATATCTTCCCTTGAATTCTGGTGTCTCATTATTTTCGACAAACTTATTCAGATCTTTCTTCCACCTCCTGAATAGTTCTGCCATCCTCTTCAGAGCAAAAGACTTGATTAATTTCTCTTTAACTGGGTTCTTTGAATTATCCTCAAGCGGTAGGGTGAAATTTGACTTCAGCTCAGTCCAAAGATCATTTTTCTGCATATCATTGACATAAGACACCTCAGGGTCTTCTATAGCCGGCTTAAACCATTGCTGGATGCTTATCGGGATCTTGTCCCTAACCAGAACCCCGCACTGAGCAACAAATGCGCTCTTTGTCCGGAGGGGTTCAATAGGTTGGCCGTCGGGCGCGATTTCTATGATCTCAAACTTTTCATCCGAGCTCAACTTTTTCTTCGGGCCTCGTCTCTTTACCGAAGTTGTGCTCAATCCGGAGGGCTAGAAGAAAGAACCAAGACTTAATTAATATGTGTACATACCAAAACAATGAATGCATCAATCAGCTAGTCAGCATAGGCTTAACTAATATATATACCTGGCCAGACTCGGTTCGGTCACCGGAGCCGTCATCACGGTCTCCTTCTTGCACCGGCATTGGGTCACCAGAGCCGTCCTCATGTTCTTCTTCTTGCACCGGCATTAGGTCACCGTAGCCAGCTTGTTCACCCTCTCCTTCCAGACCATCGGTTTCATTGAGAAACAACGAGATGGCATCACTTCCTTCTGCGATTATGTCCCTCAACAACGCTTCTCTTGTTGCTTCGTCTAGGGTGGTGTCCATAGTTTCTACAAATATTTACAACATGGCAATTACTATTCAAACATGACAGATGGATATATTAGTGCCAAACGTAGAACTAGCTACCTAATCATAGTAAGCTATCGGGAGGGGGTATATATCGACAACGATGACACTACATCTATGTCCCTCGACGACCCTTGTTCCCGATAAAAAAAAGAGGAAGAAGAAGAAAAAAAGAGGAGAAGAAAGAATAGAGGAGAAGAACCCTCGAACCCTCGAACCGTCGACCCCTAGACGACCCTCTTCTTCCCCTCATGTTCGAGAGGATCGCCGAGGGGTCGGGAGGTTGCCTAGTGTCAAAGGATTCAACAAAACCATGTCTTCATCCTTAGGCGAAAGTAACATGTGCATGATGGTACGAAGCTCTTCAAAGTAGTTCTGGAACGGAGTCGCAGATAGGATAATTCGCTTTTTGGTACAAAGTTCAGAAAGAGCCTTCCGAATATCGCTATTTGGAAGGCCTTTGCTGAATTCGTACCAAAAGGCGGATTATTCTATCCGGGACTCCATTCCAGAACAACTTTGCAGAACTTCGTACCAACATGCCCTGGTTACTTCCGGCTAATGATGAAGGCATGGATTTCTTCAATACTTTGACACTAGGAAACCTCTCTCGACCCCTCGGCCATCCTCGACCCCTCGAACCCTCGACGACCCTGGAACCCTCGACCCCTAGACGACCCTCTTCTTCCTCTCATGTTCGAGAGGATCGCCGAGGGGTCGGGAGGTTGCCTAGTGTCAAAGGATTTAACAAAACCATGTCTTCATCATTAGGCGAAAGTAACATGTGCATGATGGTACGAAGCTCTTCAAAGTTGTTCTGGAACGGAGTCCCAGATAGGATAATTCGCTTTTTGGTACAAAGTTCAGCAAGAGCCTTCCGAATATCGCTATTTGGAAGGCCTCTGCTGAATTCGTACCAAAAGGCCGATTATTCTATCCGGGACTCCATTCCAGAACAACTTTGCAGAGCTTCGTACCAACATGCCCTGGTTACTTCCGGGTAATGATGAAGGCATGGATTTCTTCAATACTTTGACACTAGGAAACCTCTCTCGACCCCTCGGCGATCCTCGACCCCTCGAACCCTCGACGACCCTGGAACCCTCGACCCCTAGACGACCCTGGAACCCTCGACCCTCGACCCTATAGAACCCTCGAACCCTCGACCCTGAAACCCTCGACCCTTGACCCCTTAACGACCCTCGACCCTCTACCCTAGTTCCCGACCCTCGACCCCTCGGCGATCCTCGACTCCCTCGTTCCCGATAAAAATTAAGAAGAAGAAGAAAAAAAAGAGGAGAAAAAAAGGAGAAGAAGCTCCTCTATTCCTTCTTCTTCTCCTCTTTTTTTCTTCTTCTTCCTCTTCTTCCTCTCCTCTTCTTCTCCTTCTTCTTCTCCTTCTTTCTCTACTTATTTTTCTTTTCCTTATTTTACTTTTTCCTCTCCACTAACATAAAATGCACTAACGTAAAATGCAACAAACATAAAATGCACTAAATCGATCAACTAACCTAAAATCAGTGATAAAATGCACTAACCTAAAATCGATATCTACTAACAACTTACAAAAATTAATATATATATGAAAAAATGCATATATGAAAAAAAAACATCATCATATCATCAACAGAAAAAAAACATCATCATATCATCAACAGAAAAAAACATCATCATATCATCAACAGAAAAAAACATCATCATATCATCAACAGAAACTTTTGCATATATGTATAAATTTTTGCATATATAAACTTTTGCATATATAAACAGAGCCTCGACGGCGGCGGCTCACAATGGGGGCGGCCGGCGAGGGTGACAGCGGCGGCGACGTCGGTGACGACCACGACGTTGGCGGGGGGGGGGGGGGGGGCGGCGGCCGGCGTCGGGGCAGCGCCTGGCGGCGACGGGGCAGGGGCGACGAGGACGGTGGGCTCGGGGCAGCGCGGGGCTCGGGCAACGGCGGGGGCGGCGACGACGTCGGGGCGGCGCGGTCGACGACGGGGCGGCGCGGGGCGACGACGGGGGCTGCGACGACGTGCGCGGGCGACGAGGACGAGGAGCAGGGCGTCGGGGCAGAGGGCGGTGTCGGCGGCGGGGAGAATGAGGAACTAAATGCAATTTTTGACAAGGGCTGTATATATAGCAAGAGCATTTGTCCCGGTTCGTGGCACAAACCGGGACTAATGCCCCCCTTTAGTCCCGGTTGGTGCGACGAACCGGGACCAAAGGCCAATTTTCGGCAGCCGAAAGGGCGGGAAGCGAAGGCCATTGGTCCCGGTTGGTGGCACCAACCAGGACTAAAGGGGGGCAATGGTCATGGTTGGTGCCACGAACCGTGACCAATGCCCCCTTTAGTCCCGGTTGGTGCCACCAACCGGGACCAATGGCCTTGTGCTGCATCGCTAGCTGAAGTTTAGTCCCACATCGCTAGCCGAAGGGCGCCGGCACTTGTTTATAAGCGCTACTGTGCCTCCCCATTCGAGCTCCTCTCTAATGCAGGCTTTCGGGCCTAAACTTGTTACTGCCTGTGGTCCTATTGGGCCTCTGCGGGCCTGAATCCTGGCCCATGTAGGGTTTCTAGTCGTATTCAGGCCGTGGAGGCCCAGTAGGTGGCATTTTTTTGGTTTTTTCTTTTTTATTTCTACATTTTTTTGGTTTTTTATTTTTTTTATTTCTACTTAAAACTAAATACTTACAGTTTTTTAGTGATTTCTTTTTGCTTTTAGGTCACAAAAATTATAAACTTTCTGTTAGTGTCATTAGTTTTAAATTTTGAATAGTTTAAATTTGAATTTTTAAAAATTTGTGTGAATCACTAGTTTATGAATAACTTTACTATAAAAATAGAATTTTTTTCTATTTATTTTTTATTTATACTTACAACTAAATACTGATAGTTTTTTAGTGATTTCTTTTTGATTTTAGGTCACAAAAATTATAAACTTTCTGTTAGTGCCATTAGTTTTAAAATTTTAAATAGTTTAAATTTGAATTTTATAAAAATTGTGTGAATCACTAGTTTATGAATAACTTTACTATAAAAATGGATTTTTTTCTTATTTGCTATTTATTTTTTATTTATACTTACAATTAAATACTTATAGTTTGATTTTAGGTCACAAAAATTATATTCTTTTTGCTATTGAAGAATATTATAGTTTTATTTTAGTTGATCATAACATAATATTTTAATTGATTGTTTTTATTTTTATAAAAGTTTTGTAGTTCATTCTGTTTGCTATTAATTCATTATTTGAGCTAAATGACTCTGAAATTGGAAAGCATTTCAAAATGAACTTTGAAAAGGTTGAAAGTTGGCATGGTATCATAATTTCACCCACATAGCATGTGCATGTATAAAACGGACAATGGTAGCATGTTTTCGTCTGTTACAAATTTGGCATGGTATCATCATAATAGTTGCGGGAGAAAGTCTTCACTTTTTCTTCCCTTGTGTCATTTGCTTATTGCGCTGTAACCATGGATAACCTTCATTGTTTATCAGGATGCTTGGGTCAGCCTTGACATTGAAGGGAGGAATTTCATGAAACTTTTCATAATCTTCAGACATGTCTGTCTTGCCGTCCACTCCCAGGATGTCCCTTTTTCCTGAAAGAACTATGTGGCGCTTTGGCTCATCGTATGATGTATTCGCTTCCTTATCTTTTCTTTTTCTCGGTTTGGTAGACATGTCCTTCACATAGATAACCTGTGCCACATCATTGGCTAGGACGAACGGTTCGTCAGTGTACCCAAGATTTTTCAGATCCACTGTTGTCATTCCGTACTGTGGGTCTACCTGTACCACGCCGCCTAACAGATTGACCCATTTGCACTTAAACAAAGGGACCTTAAAATCAGGTCCGTAGTCAAGTTCCCCTATGTCCACTATGTAACCATAATATGTGTCCTTTCCGCTCTCGGTTGCTGCATCAAAGCGGACACCGTTGTTTTGGTTGGTGCTCTTTTGATCTTGGGCGATCGTGTAAAATGTATTCCCATTTATCTCGTATACTTTGTAAGTCAATACAGTCAAAGATGGTCCCGTGGACAACAAGTACAACTCATCACAAACTGTGTTGTCACCTCTGAGACGTGTTTCCAACCAACTGCTGAAAGTCCTGATGTGTTCACATGTAATCCAGTCGTCGCACTGCTCCGGGTGTTTGGAGCGCAGACTGTTCTTGTGTTCATCGACATACGGGGTCACCAAGGTAGAGTTCTGTAGAACTGTGTAGTGTGCTTGAGACCAAGAATATCCGTCCCTGCATATTATTGAGTCTCTTCCAAGAGTGCCTTTTCTAGTCAGTCTCCCGTCATACCGCGATTTAGGGAGACCTATCTTGTTAAGGCCAGGAATGAAGTCAACACAAAACCCGATAACATCCTCTGTTTGATGGCCCATGGAGATGCTTCCTTCTGGCCTAGCGCGGTTACAGACATATTTCTTTAGGACTCCCATGAACCTCTCAAAGGGGAACATATTGTGCAGAAATACGGGCCCCAGGATGACAATCTCGTCGACTAGATGAACTAGGAAGTGCGTCATGATATTGAAGAAGGATGGTGGGAACACCAGCTCGAAACTGACAAGACATTGCGCCACATCACTCCTTAGCCTTGGTACGATTTCTGGATCGATCACCTTCTGAGAGATTGCATTGAGGAATGCACATAGCTTCACAATGGCTAATCGGACGTTTTCCGGTAGAAGCCCCCTCAATGCAACCGGAAGCAGTTGCGTCATAATCACGTGGCAGTCATGAGACTTTAGGTTCTGAAACTTTTTCTTTGGCATATTTATTATTCCCTTTATATTCGACGAGAAGCCAGTCGTGACCTTCATACTGAGCAGGCATTCTAAGAAGATTTCTTTCTCTTCTTTCGTAAGAGCGTAGCTGGCAGGACCTTTATACTGCTTCGGAGGCATGCCGTCTTTTTCGTGCAAACGTTGCAGGTCCTCTCGTGCCTCAGGTGTATCTTTTGTCATCCCATACACGCCCAAGAAGCCTAGCAGGTTCACGCAAAGGTTCTTCGTCACGTGCATCACGTTGATTGAGGAGCGGACCTCTAGGTCTTTCCAGTAGGGTAGGTCCCAAAATATAGATTTCTTCTTCCACATGGGTGTGTGTCCCTCAGTGTCATTCGGAACAGCTAGTCCACCGGGACCCTTTCCAAAGATTACGTAGTGTAAATCATTGACCATAGCAAGCACGTGATCACCGGTGCGCATGGCGGGCTTCTTCCGGTGATCTGCCTCGCCTTTGAAATGCTTGCCTTTCTTTCGACATTGATGGTTGGTTGGAAGAAATCGACGATGGCCCAGGTACACATTCTTCCTGCATTTGTCCAGGTATATACTTGTAGTGTCATCTAAACAGTGCGTGCATGCGTGGTATCCTTTGTTTGTCTGTCCTGAAAGGTTACTAAGAGCGGGCCAATCGTTGATGGTCACGAACAGCAATGCCTTAAGGTTAAATTCCTCCTGTCTGTGCTCATCCCACGTACGTACACCGTTTCCATTCCACAGCTGTAAAAGTTCTTCAACTAATGGCCTTAGGTACACATCAATTTCGTTACCGGGTTGCTTAGGGCCTTGGATGAGAACTGGCATCATAATGAACTTCCGCTTCATGCACATCCAAGGAGGAAGGTTATACACACATAGAGTCACGGGCCAGGTGCTGTGATTGCTGCTCTGCTCCCCGAAAGGATTCATGCCATCCGCGCTTAAAGCAAACCATACATTCCTTGGGTCCTTTGCAAACTCATCCCAGTACTTTCTCTCGATTTTTCTCCACTGCGACCCATCAGCGGGTGCTCTCAACTTCCCATCTTTCTTTCGGTTCTCACTGTGCCATCGCATCAACTTGGCATGCTCTTTGTTTCTAAACAGACGTTTCAACCGTGGTATTATAGGAGCATACCACATCACCTTCGCAGGAAGCCTCTTCCTGAGGGGCTCGCCGTCAACATCACCAGGGTCATCTCGTTTGATCTTATACCGCAACGCACCGCATACCGGGCATGCGTTCAGATCCTTGTATGCACCGCGGTAGAGGATGCAGTCATTAGGGCATGCATGTATCTTCTCCACCTCCAATCCTAGAGGGCATACTACCTTCTTTGCTGCGTGTACTGGCGGGCAATTCGTTATCCTTTGGAAGCTTCTTCTTCAATATTTTCAGTAGCTTCTCAAATCCTTTGTCAGCCACAGCATTCTCTGCCTTCCACTGCAGCAATTCCAGTACGGTACCGAGCTTTGTGTTGCCATCTTCGCAATTGGGGTATAACCCTTTTTTGTGATCCTCTAACATGCGATCGAACTTCAGCTTTTCCTTTTGACTAATGCATTGCGTCCTTGCATCGACAATGACCCGGCGGAGATCATCATCATCGGGCACATCGTCTGGTTCCTCTTGATCTTCAGCAGCTTCACCCGTGGCAGCATCATTGGGCACATCGTCTGGTTCCTCTTGATCTTCACCAGCTCCCCCTGTCGCAGCATCACCGTATTCAGGGGGCACATAGTTGTCATTGTACTCTTCTTCTTCGCCGTCTTCCATCATAACCCCTATTTCTCCGTGCCTCGTCCAAACATTATAGTGTGGCATGAAACCCTTGTAAAGCAGGTGGGAGTGAAGGATTTTCCGGTTAGAGTAAGACCTCGTATTCCCACATTCAGTGCATGGACAACACATAAAACCATTCTGCTTGTTTGCCTCAGCCGCATCGAGGAACTCATGCACGCCCTTAATGTACTCACGGGTGTGTCTGTCACCGTACATCCATTGCCGGTTCATCTGCGTGCATTATATATAATTAAGTGTCCAAATTAATAGAAGTTCATCATCACATTAAAACCAAAGTGCATACATAGTTCTCATCTAACAACATATAGCTCTCCAGAGCATCTAATTAATTAAACCATACATTGAAACTATGTAAAACATTTCAATGCGAAAACAAATGCGATCATAATCGCAACCAAGGTAACAATTGATCCAACGGCATAATGATACCAAGCCTCGGTATGAATGGCATATTTTCTAATCTTTCTAATCTTCAAGCGCATTGCATCCATCTTGAGCTTGTGATCATCGACGACATCCGCAACATGCAACTCCAATATCATCTTCTCCTCCTCAATTTTTTTTATTTTTTCCTTCAACAAATTGTTTTCTTCTTCAACTAAATTTAACCTCTCGACAATAGGGTCGGTTCGCATTTCCTATTCACATACATCCTAGATAAATAAAATCTATGTCACGTTGGTCGGCATAATTTTCATAAACAATAAATGAACCAATAGTTATAAAGATAATATACATACCAAATCCGAATCATAGACAGGACGATGGCCGACGGGGGCGGATACCAAAACCATCGCACTATATAAGATGCAATAATAAATGTAAGAAAATGATACAAGTATCTATCTAAACATACAAGTAAGAATATTTTTCCTTTCAGAAAGAAGATAAGAACAAGAGGCTCACCACGGTGGTGTCGGTGATGAGATCGGCGCGGGTGATCGATGGCGGTGAAGACGGGGACGGGGCGAGACGGACCGCTAAATCTAGACAAATCTCGAGGAAAATGGAGCTTGGAGGTCGAGCTTCGAGAGGAGAAAGCTTAAGTAGTGTGGTTCGGGCATTCCATCGAACACCTCATGTGCATAGGAGGTGAGCTAGACCACCACAAAGCCCTCTCCCCCTCGGCCAGAAAAAACAGAGCACTGTGTGTTGGGGAATGTTGCAGAAAACAAAAATTTTCCTACGGTTTCACCAAGATCCATCTAGGAGTTCATCTAGCAACGAGTGATTAGATGGATCTACGTACCTCGTAGATCGCGTGAGGAAGCGTTCAAAGAACGGGGATGAGGGAGTCGTACTCGACGTGATTCGTATCACCGAAGATCCTTAGCACCGAACGGACGGCACCTCCGCGTTCAACACACGTACGGAACAGCCACGTCTCCTCCTTCTTGATCCAGCAAGGGGAAAGAGAGGTTGAGGGAGATGGCTCCAGCAGCAGCACGACGGCATGGTGGTGATGGAGCTGCAGTACTCCGGCAGGGCTTCGGCAAGCACTATGGAGGAGGAGGAGGTGTTGGAGAGGGAGAAGAAGGCAACCAAAGGCGTGGGGTGAGAAGTCCTCCATCTCCCCACTATATATAGGAGGGCCAAGGGGGGGCGCAGGCCCTAGGAGATCCAATCTCCTAGGGGGTGCGGCCAAGGGGAGGAATCCCTCCTCCCCAAGGCACCTAGGAGGTGCCTTCCCCTTTTGGGACTCTTCCCTTCCTTGAACCCTAGGCGCATGGGCCTCTTGGGGCTGGTGCCCTTGGCCCATATAGGCCAAGGCGCACCCTCTACAGCCCATGTGGCCCCCCGGGGCAGGTGGCCCCACCCGGTGAACCCCCGGGACCCTTCCGGTGGAAACGGTACAAATACCGGTGACCCCGAAACTTGTCCCGATGCCCGAAATAGCACTTCCTATATATAATTCTTTATCTCCGGACCATTCCGGAACTCCTCGTGACGTCCGGGATCTCATCCGGGACTCCGAACAACATTCGGGTTACTGCATATACATATCCCTACAACCCTAGCGTCACCGAACCTTAAGTGTGTAGACCCTACGGGTTCGGGAGATATGTAGACATGACCGAGACGACTCTCCGGTCAATAACCAACAGCGGGATATGGATACCCATGTTGGCTCCCACATGCTCCTCGATGATCTCATCGGATGAACCATGATGTCGAGGATTCAAGCAACCCCGTATACAATTCCCTTTGTTAATCGGTATGTTACTTGCCCGAGATCTGATCGTCGGTATCCCAATACCTCGTTCAATCTTGTTACCGACAAGTCACTTTACTCGTACCGTAATGCATGATCCCGTGACTAGACACTTGGTCACTCTGAGCTCATTATGATGATGCATTACCGAGTGGGCCCAGTGATACCTCTCCGTCATACGGAGTGACAAATCCCAGTCTTGATCCGTGTCAACCCAACAGACACTTTCGGAGATACCCGTAGTATACCTTTATAGTCACCCAGTTACGTTGTGACGTTTGGTATACCCAAAGCACTCCTACGGTATCTGGGAGTTACATGATCTCATGGTCTAAGGAAAGGATACTAGACATTGGAAAACTCTAGCAAACGAACTATACGATCTTGTGCTATGTTTAGGATTGGGTCTTGTCCATCACATCATTCTCCTAATGATGTGATCTCGTTATCAATGACATCCAATGTCCATAGTCAGGAAACCATGACTATCCGTTGATCAACGAGCTAGTCAACTAGAGGCTTACTAGGGACATGTTGGTGTCTATTATTCACACATGTATTACGATTTCCGGATAATACAATTATAGCATGAATAAAGACAATTATCATGAACAAGGAAATATAATGATAATGCTTCTATTATTGCCTCTAGGGCATATTTCCAACAGTCTCCCACTTGCACTAGAGTCAATAATCTAGTTACATTGTGATGAATCGAACACCCATGGAATTCTGGTGTTGATCATGTTTTGCTCTAGGGAGAGGTTTAGTCAACGGATCTGCTACATTCAGGTCCGTGTGCACTTTACAAATATCTATGTCTCCATCTTGAACATATTCACGAATGGAGTTGAAGCGACGCTTGATGTGCCTTGTCTTCTTGTGAAACCTGGGCTCCTTGGAAAGAGCAATAGCTCCAGTGTTGTCACAGAAGAGCTTGATCAGCCCCAACGCATTGGGTATGACTCCTAGGTCGGTGATGAACTCCTTCACCCAAATTGCTTCATGCGCTGCCTCCGAGGCTGCCATGTACTCCGCTTCACATGTAGATCCCGCCACGACGCTCTGCTTGCAACTGCACCAGCTTACTGCCCCACCATTCAAAATATACACGTATCCGGTTTGTGACTTTGAGTCATCCAGATCTGTGTCGAAGCTAGCGTCGACGTAACCCTTTACGACGAGCTCTTTGTCACCTCCATAAATTAGAAACATTTCCTTAGTCCTTTTCAGGTACTTCAGGATATTCTTGACCGCTGTCCAGTGTTCCTTGCCGGGATTACTTTGGTACCTTCCTACCAAACTTACGGCAAGGTTTACATCAGGTCCGGTACACAGCATGGCATACATAATAGAACCTATGGCTGAGGCATAGGGGATGACACTCATCTCTTCTATATCTTCTGCCGTGGTCGGACATTGAGCTGAGCTCAATTTCACACCTTGTAACACAGGCAAGAACCCCTTCTTAGACTGATCCATATTGAACTTCTTCAATATCTTATCAAGGTATGTGCTTTGCGAAAGACCTGTGAGGCGTCTTGATCTGTCTCTATAGATCTTGATGCCTAATATATAAGCAGCTTCTCCAAGGTCCTTCATTGAAAAACTCTTATTCAAGTAGGCCTTTATGCTGTCCAAGAGTTCTATATCATTTCCCATCAAAAGTATGTCATCTACATATAATATGAGAAATGCTACAGAGCTCCCACTCACTTTCTTGTAAACACAAGCTTCTCCATAAGTCTGCGTAAACCCAAACGCTTTGATTATCTCATCAAAGCGAATGTTCCAACTCCGAGATGCTTGCACCAGCCCATAAATCGAGCGTTGGAGCTTGCACACCTTGTCAGCATTCTTAGGATCGACAAAACCTTCCGGCTGCATCATATACAATTCTTCCTTAAGGAAACCATTAAGGAATTCCGTTTTGACGTCCATCTGCCATATTTCATAATCATAAAATGCGGCAATTGCTAACATGATTCGGACGGACTTCAGCTTCTCTACCGGTGAGAAAGTCTCATCGTAGTCAACCCCTTGAACTTGTCGATAACCCTTAGCGACAAGCCGAGCTTTATAGATGGTCACATTACCATCCGCGTCTGTCTTCTTCTTAAAGATCCATTTATTTTCTATGGCTCGCCGCTCAACGGGCAAGTCAGTCAAAGTCCATACTTCGTTTTCATACATGGATCCTATCTCGGATTTCATGGCTTCTAGCCATTTGTCAGAATCCGGGCCCGCCATCGCTTCTTCATAGTTCGAAGGTTCACCGTTGTCTAACAACATGATTTCCAAGACAGGGTTGCCGTACCACTCTGGTGCGGAACGTGTCCTTGTGGACCTTCGAATTCTAGCAGGAGCTTGATTAGAAGTATCTTGATCATCATCATTAACTTCCTCTCTAGCCGGTGCAGGCACCTCAGGAACATTTTCTTGAGTTGTGCCCTTTTCCGGTTCAAGAGGTAATACTTCATCAAGTTCTACTTTCCTCCCACTTAGTTCTTTCGAGAGAAACTCTTTCTCTAGAAAGGATCCATTCTTGGCAACAAAGATCTTGCCTTCGGATCTGAGGTAGAAGGTATACCCAATAGTTTCTTTAGGGTATCCTATGAAGACGCATTTTTCCGACTTGGGTTCGAGCTTTTCAGGTTGAAGTTTCTTGACATAAGCATCGCATCCCCAAACTTTTAGAAACGACAGCTTAGGTTTCTTCCCAAACCATAATTCATACGGTGTCGTCTCAATGGATTTCGACGGAGCCCTATTTAAAGTGAATGCGGCAGTCTCTAAAGCATAGCCCCAAAAAGATTGTGGTAAATCGGTAAGAGACATCATAGATCGCACCATATCTAATAAAGTGCGATTACGACATTCGGACACACCATTACGCTGAGGTGTTCCAGGCGGCGTGAGTTGTGAAACTATTCCACATTTCCTTAAGTGTGCGCCAAATTCGTGACTCAAGTATTCTCCTCCACGATCTGATCGCAAAAACTTGATTTTCCTGTCACGTTGATTCTCAACCTCACTCTGAAATTCCTTGAACTTTTCAAAGGTCTCAGACTTGTGTTTCATCAAGTAGACATACCCATATCTACTCAAGTCATCAGTGAGGGTGAGAACATAACGATAGCCACCGCGAGCCTCAACACTCATTGGACCGCACACATCTATATGTATGATTTCCAATAAGTTGGTTGCTCGCTCCATTGTTCCTGAGAACGGAGTCTTGGTCATTTTACCCATGAGGCATGGTTTGCACGTGTCAAATGATTCATAATCAAGAGACTCTAAAAGTCCATCTGCATGGAGCTTCTTCATGCGTTTGACACCTATGTGACCAAGGCGGCAGTGCCACAAGTATGTGGGACTATTATTATCAACTTTACATCTTTTGGCATTCACACTATGAATATGTGTAGCATTACGCTCGAAATTCATTAAGAATAAACCATTCACCATAGGAGCATGACCATAAAACATATCTCTCATATAAATAGAACAACCATTATTCTCGGATTTAAATGAGTAGCCATCTCGAATTAAACGAGATCCCGATACAATATTCATGCTCAAAGCTGGCACTAAATAACAATTATTAAGGTTTAAAACTAATACCGAAGGTAAATGTAGAGGTAGCGTGCCGACGGCAATCACATTGACCTTGGAACCATTCCCGACGCGCAACGTCACCTCGTCCTTTGCCAATCTCCGCTTATTCCACGGCCCCTGCTTTGAGTTACAAATGTGAGCAACTGCACCGGTATCAAATACCCAGGAGCTACTACGGATACTGGTAAGGTACACATCAATTACATGTATATCACATATACCTTTTGTTTTGCCGGCCTTCTTGTCCGCTAAGTATTTGGGGCAGTTCCGCTTCCAGTGACCACTTCCCTTGCAATAAAAGCACTCAGTCTCGGACTTGGGTCCATTCTTTGGCTTCTTCCCGGCAGCTTGCTTGCCGGGCGCGGCAACTCCCTTGCCGTCCTTCTTGAAGTTCTTTTTACCCTTGCCCTTCTTGAACTTAGTGGTTTTATTGACCATCAACACTTGATGTTCCTTCTTGACTTCTACCTCTGCTGATTTCAGCATTGCAGATACCTCAGGAATGGTCTTTTGCATCCCCTGCATATTGAAGTTCATCACAAAGCTCTTGTAGCTTGCTGGAAGCGACTGGAGGATTCTGTCAATGACCGCGTCATCCGGGAGATTAACTCCCAGCTGAGTCAAGCGGTTATGTAACCCAGATATAGTGAGTATGTGCTCGCTGACAGAACTATTTTCCTCCATCTTACAGCTGAAGAATTTGTCGGAGACCTCATATCTCTCGATCCGGGCATGAGCTTGAAAAACCATTTTCAGCTCTTCGAACATCTCATATGCTCCATGTCTCTCAAAACTCTTTTGGAGCCCCGGCTCTAAGCTGTAAAGCATGCCACACTAAACGAGGGAGTAGTCATCAACACGTGTCTGCCAAGCGTTCATAACGTCTTGGTTCTGTGGGACGGGAGCTTCACCTAGCGGTGCTTGTAGGACATAATCTTTCTTGGCAGCTATGAGGATGATCCTCAGGTTCCGGACCCAGTCCGTGTAGTTGCTGCCATCGTCTTTCAGCTTGGTTTTCTCTAGGAACGCGTTGAAGTTGAGGACTACGTTGTCCATTTGATCTACAAGACATATTGTAAATATTTTAGACTAAGTTCATGATAATTAAGTTCATCAAATCAAATTATTCAATGAACTCCCACTTAGATAGACATCCCTCCGGTCATCTAAGTATAACATGATCCGAGTTGACTAGGCCGTGTCCGATCATCACGTGAGACGGTTTAGTCAACATCGGTGAACATCTTCATGCTGATCGTATCTTCTATACGACTCATGCTCGACCTTTCGGTCTTCTGTGTTCCGAGGCCATGTCTGTACATGCTAGGCTCGTCAAGTCAACCTAAGTGTTTGCATGTGTAAATCTGTCTTACACCCGTTGTATGTGAACGTCTGAATCAAACACCCGATCATCACGTGGTGATTTGAAACAACAAACTGTCGCAACGGTGCACAGTTAGGGAAACACTTTCTTGAAATTATTATGAGGGATCATCTTATTTACTACCATCGTTCTAAGTAAACAAGATGTAAAACATGATAAACATCACATGCAATCAAATAATAATAGTGACATGATATGGCCAATATCACATAGCTCCTTTGATCTCCATCTTGGGGCTCCATGATCATCTTGTCACCGGCATGACACCATGATCTCCATCATCATGATCTCCATCATTGTGTCTCCATGAAGTTGCTCGCCAACTATTACTTCTACTACTATGGCTAATGCGTTTAGCAATAAAGTAAAGTAATTTACACGACGTTTCTCAATGACACGCAGGTCATACAAAAATAAAGACAACTCCTATGGCTCCTGCCGGTTGTCATACTCATCGACATGCAAGTCGTGATTCCTATTACAATAGCATGAACATCTCATACATTACATATAGATCATTCATCATTCATCACAACTTTGGCCATATCATATCACAAAGCACTTGCTGCAAAAACAAGTTAGACGTCTTCTAATTGTTGTTGCAAGTTTTACGTGGCTGAAGTAGGGTTCTAACAAGAACGTTTTCTTACCTACGTTAAAGCCACAATGTGATTTGTCAACTTCTATTTACCCTTCATAAGGACCCTTTTCATCGAATCCGCTCCATCTAAAGTGGGAGAGACAGACACCCGCCAGCCACCTTATGCAACTTGTGCATGTTAGTCGGTGAAACCGGTCTCACGTAAGCGTACGTGTAAGGTTGGTCCGGGCTGCTTCATCCCATAATACCGTTGAAGCAAGATAAGACTAGTAGCGGCAAGAAAGTTGACAACATCTACGCCCACAACAAATTGTGTTCTACTCGCGCAAGAAGAACTACGCATAAACCTGGCTCTGTGTCACACCCTAGCTAGTCATGCATTAGAGTGGTGCATCATGTTTACTCTTTCATCAGAAACTTGAAATGGGGATCTGTGAAACCCTCAGAATCATTTTGAAAATGACCCAAATAAAAATTTCTCCAAAGGGGTCCAAGAAAATGCTCATGTTGCTCTCTGAAAATATTGGGCAGAGATAAAAATCAAACCAATATTTTTAAGAGCTCATAGGTATTTATTTTGGGCATTTGGAATTAATGCATAAATATTTGCATTGGAAATATATTAATTATATATATTAATATATGTCCAAATATTATGCCAATTATAAGGGAGCTCTGGAATAATATATCTAGCTCCTGCAAAAATTGGCATAAGTTAAATAAATGATTTAATATATTATTTAAATCAAAACAAATGTCAGAAATTAGAAAACAGAAAAATAAATAACAGGAGGAGCTTACCTGGGCTCCTCCCTGTGCGGCCCAGCCAGCTGGCCGGCCCAGCAAGCCAGCCCAGCCCACCACCGCCGTCGTCCTCCTGGCGCCAGTGGATAAATTCGTCGTAGTTTATCTCGATGACATACTCATCTACTCCAAGAACGAGGAGGAACATGCCGAACATCTACGGCTAGTGTTGAAGAAACTTCGAGAGCATCGCCTTTATGCCAAATTTTCTAAATGTGAATTCTGGTTGTCAGAAGTGACCTATCTGGGTCATGTAATATCTGGTAAAGGTATTGCTGTCAACCCTGAGCGAGTTCAAGCCGTCCTTAATTGGACTCCACCTGAATCGGTCAAGCAAGTTCGGAGTTCTCTAGGCTTAGCGAGCTATTGTCGTCGCTTTGTCGAGAACTTCTCCAAGGTTGCTAAACCTCTGACCGAACTCCTCAAGAAAGATAAGAAGTTCGAATGGACTCCACAATGTGAGCACAGCTTTCAGGAACTGAAAAGACGCCTGACTTCTGCTCCCGTACTGGTACCGCCAGACTTCTCCAAGGACTTTGTTATCTACTGCGACGCCTCGCGACAAGGACTAGGCTGTATTCTCATGCAAGATCGACACGTAATTGCTTACGCCTCACGGCAATTGCACCCACATGAGGAGAATTATCCTACTCATGATCTAGAGCTTGCAGCCGTAGTCTATGCACTCAAGACCTGGCGACATTACCTCCTCGGTAATCATTGCGAAATATTCACTGATCACCAAAGTCTGAAGTACATTTTCACCCAACCGGATCTGAATCTCAGGCAAAGACGTTGGGTTGAGTTGATCACAGACTTCGACTTAGGAATAACCTACACCCCAGGGAAAGCCAACGTCATGGCTGATGCGCTAAGTCGTAAATCTTATTGTAACAACCTGGTGTTACAACAAAGTCAACCGCTTCTCCATGAGGAATTTCGGAAGCTTAACCTTCACATTGTACCTCAAGGTTTTCTTTCCACCTTGGTGGCAAAACCTACCCTTACGGATCAGATTATCAAAGCACAGAAGGTAGATCCGGGAATCTCCCGCATCAAGAGAAACATTCAGAAAGGAATTGCAAATTGCTTCTCCATTAATGATCAAGGGGTCGTATACTTCGGGAATCGACTAGTGGTTCCCAAAGTGCGAAACCTGAGGCGTTTGATCCTTAAGGAAGCTCATGAATCTCCTCTCACCATTCATCCCGGTAGTACTAAGATGTATCAGGACCTACGCCAGAGGTTCTGGTGGACTAGGATGAAGAGAGAAATTGCTCAGTTTATTGCAAATTGCGACGTCTGCCGTCGTGTAAAAGCAGAGCATCAACGGCCTGCTGGCACCCTTCAACCCTTAGCTATTCCTGAATGGAAATGGGATAAAATTAGTATGGATTTCATTACCGGTTTTCCCAGGACCAAGAGAGGGAATAATGCTATCTTCGTCGTTGTCGATCGTCTTTCCAAAGTAGCCCATTTCTTACCTGTTCGTGAGAGTATAACCGCTAGCCAGCTGGCAGACTTATACATCTCCCGAATAGTGTCCCTCCATGGTGTTCCTTTGGAAATCAACTCGGATCGAGGAAGTCTTTTCACCTCTCGATTTTGGGAAAGTTTCCAAAATGCTATGGGAACCCGTCTCTCCTTCAGCACCGCTTTCCACCCTCAGTCGAGTGGTCAAGTGGAACGCGTCAACCAGATTCTAGAAGACATGCTTCGAGCCTCTGTTATCTCATTCGGAATGGACTGGGAGAAGTGCCTTCCATTTGCCGAATTCGCTTACAACAACAGCTATCAATCTAGCTTGGGTAAAGCCCCTTTTGAAGTTCTCTATGGACGACGGTGTCGAACACCCCTTAACTGGTCAGAGACCGGGGAAAGACAATTCTTTGGCCCGGATATGATTCAGGAAGCAGAAGAACAAGTTCGCATCGTTCGTGAAAAGTTGAAAACAGCCCAATCTCGTCAAAAGAGTCAATATGACCGAAAACATAAGGCTATGACTTTCGAGGTTGACGAGAAGGCTTATCTTCGGGTCACCCCTCTGAAGGGAACCCATCGTTTCGGTATCAAAGGCAAATTGGCTCCTCGTTACATTGGACCTTTTCGCATTCTCGCCAAACGAGGAGAAGTTGCCTACCAGTTGGAACTACCTCCGCACCTCTCCAGAGTCCACGATGTCTTCCACGTTTCTCAACTCAGGCGTTGCTTCTCGGATCCTATCCGTGAAGTGGACCACGAAACGCTTGATCTCCAAGATAATCTTACATATCGAGAGTACCCCATTCGTATCCTCGATCAGGCCGAACGTACCACTCGACGTCATAATATCAAGTTTCTCAAGGTTCAATGGTCGCACCATTCTGAGGATGAAGCAACCTGGGAAAGGGAGGATCGTCTTCGACTTGAGTATCCCGCCTTCTTCCCGGAGGAACCCAAATCTCGGGACGAGATTCTTTTGAGTGGGGGTGAGTTGTCACACCCTAGCTAGTCATGCATTAGAGTGTTGCATCATGTTTACTCTTTCATCAGAAACTTGAAATGGGGATCTGTGAAACCCTCAGAATCATTTTGAAAATGACCCAAATAAAAATTTCTCCAAAAGGGTCCAAGAAAATGCTCATGTTGCTCTCTGAAAATATTGGGCAGAGATAAAAATCAAACCAATATTTTTAAGAGCTCATAGGTATTTATTTTGGGCATTTGGAATTAATGCATGAATATTTGCATTGGAAATATATTAATTATATATATTAATATATGTCCAAATAGTATGCCAATTATAAGGGAGCTCTGGAATAATATATCTAGCTCCTGCAAAAATTGGCATAAGTTAAATAAATGATTTAATATATTATTTAAATCAAAACAAATGTCAGAAATTAGAAAACAGAAAAATAAATAACAGGAGGAGCTTACCTGGGCTCCTCCCTGTGCGGCCCAGCCAGCTGGCCGGCCCAGCAAGCTAGCCCAGCCCACCACCGCCGTCGTCCTCCTGGCGCCAGTCAGCCGGGGCGTGTGGCCGGCGCGCGCGTGCGCCACCGCGCCACGCCACCTGCTCGGCTGCCTGCCTGCCCTCCCCTCCTCGCTCGATGCCCCGGACGACGCCACGCCTCCCCCCTGCTCTCTCTCACTCTCCCTCGGCTCTTCCCTCCTCTCCCTCGCTCTCTCTCTCACACGGCCGAACACCACCGTCGCCGCCGTTCGCCATAGCAGCCGTCTCCGGCCACCCCTCGCTCCCCCGACTAGCTCAGGAGCTCCGCCTCGACCCCCTCTTCCTCCCCACCGCTCCACGGGCCTCCGGAAGCCCTGCATCGCCGCCTACGTCGCCGTTGCCCTCCTCGGCCACCGGAGGTCATCGCCGTCGATTCGCTGCACTCCGGCCGTCCCCGAGCCTGCTAACCATCCCTGCAGCTCCGCGGTGAGCCACTGATTCGATTCCCCCTTGCCCCGTCGTCCCTAGCCTCCTGTAGCTGCCGCCCCCTTGAGCTCCGAAGCTCGACGCCGCCGGGGATGTCGCTGTCGTGGCCACGGTCACCGTAGCACCCAACCGAGCACACCCACGCACTCACCGCACCGCGTAGAAGCCGTAGGCGCCAACCCCGCATCCTCGCAGCCGTTGTAGCCTCGACCCCGAGCTCAACCGAGCTCCGGCAGCCGCCACGGTCGTCGCCGTCGACGGTACCGGCCACCCCAGGCTCGGCCACCACCACCGTTCGACGCGCGGGAGCAAGGGCTCTCCAACGAGCCCAAGCACGGCCTCGCCCGTGCCCTGTAGCGCGATCCCGCATCGCGCCGCCGTCTCGGGCCTCGCCGGCGTCATGTCGCCGGTGGGTTTGACCCACTTTGACCACGGCAGGACCCCCCTGAGTCCCTGACAGGTGGGCCCAGCCCTGTAGCTAATTAGGATTAGCGCTAACCACTGTTAGTTAACCCCCCTGACACTGACAGTGGGCCCCAGCGCCACTAACCCCTAATTAGGAATAATTTAAACCTGTTAAACCCCCCCTGTCACTGACGTGTGGCCCCACACGTCAGGTTTGACCCCAGCCAGCCGCAGTTGACCACTGACGTCATGCTGACGTCATGCTGGCGCAATATTTATATTTCTGGATTTAATTTAAATCAGGAAATTCCAGAATATTATTTAAACTTCAAAAATTCATAACTTTTATTCTGTAACTCCAAATTGGACAAATTATATATGAAAAATGATCAGAAAAATCCAATCTATCCATCTGTACTATTTTCATGCATGATCAAACAAGTTAAATTGATGTTTTAAGCAGAACAAGGAAAAGCACTTTAAAAGGCCATGTTTGAGTTTGAAATTTGAATCTTTGATTCAAATTTGTTCAAACCCTTCTGGTTTTAGTTGCATTAGCCCAACACACTCATATTGCCATGTTTCATGCATGCATCATATTGTTGCACATTGTTTGGTGATGGTTGTGTATCGGTGTCCTTTGCGACAGGTTCTGCCTCCGAGGAGTACCGTGATTACCCTAACGAAGAACCGTATCAGTGCATCGAACCATCAGGCAAGCAACCAACCATTTGATCATATCGATACAATCCCATGTTCTCGCTCCTGCTCTCTTTTACTGCATTAAGACAACGCGTTTCAAACTGCTGTGTGCTACGGTAGTTGAACCCATTTCCTCTGCATGACCTGTCATTGCCACAGTAACTAGATGAAACCCACTAGCATGTGTAGGAGTTGATTGAGCCATATGTATGTGTTGTTCCTACCTTGCTATGCCTGCTATGCTTAGAGTCGTGTCAGGTCTGGTTCATCTGGGTGATGGGCTAGAGTGAAATGTTTATGTCGGTAATGAGAGTGGTGTGGTGAACACGATTTGGTAAAGGTATCGATGAGAGGCCATGTAGGAGTACATGGTGGGTTGTTTCATTGAAGCCGACCTTAAGCACTGAGATCTGTATGTGTGATTTAAGAATCAGCTACTACCATGCATTGGGCCCGAAACCAATGGACCCTCTCGGCTTCTTATTCACCCTAGTTCTCCGTCCAGGAGTTGCAAGTAGTTTCTGGTGTTTGTAGCCTACTGGAGGCCGTGGACAGCGCTGACCGTAGGGGTGGGCTGTGATGCGGTAGGTACGTGGCACGGTGTACCGAATACCCGTTAGGTATCTCGGGAACCCTGTTCACATCGTTCGGGGCCGTATGGGAAACCTCGGCCGGACTCCCTGCGGATGGAACCTGGATAGGCGATAAACCTGGACTGGAGGCTTAGGTGATTAGGTAGGTCGTGGCCGACACCCACGTTGGGCTTCCGCTTGAAGGTTGCCGAGTACATGTCGTGTAAACGACGGTAAGTGGTGAGAGCGTGTATGAAGGAGTACACCCCTGCAGGGTTATCATGATCTATTCGAATAGCCGCGTCCGCGGTAAAGGACTACTTGGTTGCCTATACAGTTCATAGACAAGTAAATGGAAACTGTTAAAAGCCTCAAGATAAGTGTGAGTGCCGAGGATGGCTCTTCCGTAGGAAGACGGAGGTGGATCCTCGGTAGTGTATTGAAGTGGTGAGTAGTGGACTCGTGTGCGCAAAACCATTTCAAGTTGGAGTATCGTAGGATAGTCTAGCCAAGAGTCAAAGCTGGCTTGCTGCAATAACTCCACCAACCCTTCTTGATAATATGCATGTATGTAGGATCTGATGTAAGTCTTGCTGAGTACCTTTGTACTCATGTTGCTATAATCTACATTTTTACAGAAGACGCTGCAACCCCTTCTGATGGGTTCTATGTAGACGTTGACATCAACGAGTAGGCTAAAGACCCAGGTGGTGACCCTGAGCTTGTGAAGGACCATGTAGTATAGCTAGGCTTTCCAAGCCTCTTTTATTTTACTAGTTGTCTGTACTCAGACAAGTTACTTCCGCTGCTGGTTTGTATGACTGTATGACTTGAATGTTGGGTCGTGAGACCCGTACCTTTGTGTATGTTATGTATGGCTCCCTGAGCCTTAAATAAAGTACTTGTGTCGTAGAGTCATGTTGTGATGCTTCGTTGTATTTGCACATATCGAGCATATTGTGTGTATGATTGAAATGCTTGGTATGTGTGGGATCTGACTATCTAGTTGTTTATCTTTAGTAGCCTCTCTTACCGGGAAATGTCTCCTAGTGTTACCGCTGAGCCATGGTAGCTTGCTACTGCTCTGGAACACTTAGGCTGGCCGGCATGTGTCCTTCTTCGTTCCTGTGTCTGTCCCTTCGGGGAAATGTCACGCTTTGAGTACCGGAGTCCTGTTAGCCCGCTACAGCCCGGTTTACCGGAGTCCTGCTAGCCCAGTGCTACAGCCCGGACCCACTTGCTGATGACCGACACGTTCGAAGCTGGGTCATGGATGCCTGTCCCTGTAAGTCTGTGCCACTTTGGGTTTACGACTAGTCATGTCAGCCCGGGCTCCTTATCATATGGATGCTAGCGACACTATCATATACGTGAGCCAAAAGGCGCAAACGGTCCCGGGCAAAGGTAAGGCGACACCCGTGGGGATACCGTGCGTGAGGCCGCAAAGTGATATGAGGTGTTACCGGCTAGATCGATGTGACATCGAGTCGGGGTCCTGACAGCGTTGGCATCAGAGCCGGACTGCCTGTAGGTTCTCCAAGCCAAACTGGTCGATGTTGAGTCTAGAAATTCTTTAGTTATATGTAGGGGAATTGTTTGTGGGTTGGAACGTAAGGCTCTTTTACTCCTTTATCTTATGACATTCTGATCTGAGTCAGTCCATTCTTCCACCGGGGGTTAAGGAATTAGGATCTATTCTCTCTATCAGGATCACGTGTTACTAATCAGTAGTACCTTATAAGTTTGATGGATACAAGCCTAGTTCAGTTCTACTACCACATTATGTTGTTAGAATGGATTCAGAACTTTGATATGATGATGTTGAGTGTGTATGAAATCCTTTGTCAAATGTCTCAAAATCCTTCTTGAGCATTTACAGCTGTTATGCTGCCGAAATTTTGCTAGAAATTCTAATGCCTTTGCATTATGATTGTGCTTTCAGATGGCCACTCGCGACCTCAATCAAGTGGTTCGCCTGACTCGATGCCTAGATGTACCCAGCCATACTGCCAAGTTGGTCAGGGTAATGACTGAGGCTGGATACCGCTGGTATCCCGAGTACACGGTCGAAGAGCAATTCCGAGACTTCAATCAAAGCCAGTATCTCTGCACTGTCAGGATATTTCCATCTTATCCTGGATCCACCGAGCCTCTTCACTGCTCCTATGGACTCGGGGTTACTATTGAGATGGCTGTGCAGGACGCCGCCTACTCTATGATGACCATTATGCGAGTCAGATCTGGTTTATTTCGGGACTCTGATTTCCGGTATATGCCAGGATCACTTCCGGGAGCACAAGGGTATCTCCAGGCTATCTATGCTGACCCCACTCAGGAGGATTCACGGACTCGCACCACTGCTGAGATGCTCGAGGATAAGGACCGTGAAAATCGGGCCTTAAGGTTAGAGCTCTTCAATACCCGTGCTGACCACTGGGCCACTTTGACTCGGTTCGCACCGGCGGTGCAAGCTGGATATTCAGATATGCGCGATCTCTATCCTGTGAGATCTGCTCTGCCAGACGTGATGGTTTGGCGTGATGTAGGAGGCATCACCCCACCTCGCGGTCCCCGCAGGCCACCGTCTGTTGGTCCAAGACCTCATCCTAGCCCCTATGGTCCACAAGCTCCGCGAGATCGTCTGTTTCCGGATGATCATGTTGAGCTTCCAGGCTATGGAGGTGACTTCTACGAGGACTACTACGGATCGGTCTGAGTTAGTGGTAGTATCACTAGTTCGCACTAGCTGTGTCGTCTATCGTCCCGCGTGACTCGTGGGATATGACCTAGTTTGTACTCTTTCCGGAGGTGTAGAAAAATAATGTATAGGAGCTTGGGATGCCTCCGATGAGATGTAATCCTCTTTTCACCGTATTAGTACTTTGTTTGGTCTTGTACTAAACCCTGTATGGTGTGTATGACGATGGAATAAAAGAAGCAGTTTCTGTATCTACCATGTCATACGGATGATCATCTTGCATTCCGAGTTATTCCTTACATTTTGTATCCTATGTCGGAATTTTATCATTCTGACTAAATCATTGTCTTGTTTACCTAGGATGGTCAACACGCGCGCTAACCCTGCTTCTCAAGAGCAGGCCGAAGGCAGTGAAGGCAGGAATGAAAATCTGCCTCATCCTCCTTCCCTAGCCGAGGTTATGATGGAAGCTGAGAGAAACAAGCGGGAGACCAACCGTTTGTTGGAGCGTATTGAACAGAACACGGCACACCATCAGAGGGCTAACGTGGTGTCACTCAGTGATTTTATCAAATTGCATCCACCCATGTTCCACCACTCCGTCGAGCCTCTCGACGCTGAAGACTGGCTTCGCAGTATCTCTCACAAACTGCGTTCCACGCTGGTAGCGGAGGCTGACAAGGTCACCTTTGCTGCTTATCATCTTGAAGGCCCCGCCAGTCTATGGTGGGAGAATTATGGAGCTATGCGCCCAGCGGGCCATGTCACTACTTGGGCTGAATTCAGCGAGGCTTTCCGTGAACATCACATTCCGGAGGGTCTCATGGACCGTAAACGTGAGGAATTTTGCAATTTCACACAAGGCCGACTCTCTGTGGATGTTTACAGCAGGGAGTTTGGTAACCTCGCACGATATGCAACTGAGGAAGTGTCTACTGATGCCAAGAAGCAAGCAAGGTTCCGTAAGGGCCTTAGTCCTGAGCTTCGCCGCGACCTCCGTCTGCATGAGTGCACATCTTTTCAGAAACTTGTCAACAAAGCCATCAGTGCTGAAACTGGTCAGACTGACTATGACGCAACACGCAAGCATGGCCGTGACATGGGATCCTCATCCGGTGCTGGTCCTCAGAAGCGCCGCGTGTGGGTACCCAACACCGCCCTGCCACCCAGGTTCACACCAAGGCCATCTTTCCAGGCGCCTCGCCCCGTTCAACAGTCTGCACCGGCCAAGCCCTATGGGGGTCCAACTAACAATGCTCCTCCACGTACCAGCTCCGTGACTTGTTTCAAGTGTGGGGAATCTGGTCACTATATGCGTGAGTGTCCCCAGACCAACCCCAACCAGTCTGCTAAAGCTGTTGGCCGTGGCAAGCCGACAGGAAAAATATTCCACGCCAAGCCGGTCACCGCTTCACGTGGCCATGTCAACTGTATCTCTGCCGAAGAAGCTCAAGAGGATCCCAATGTCGTTCTCGGTATGCTTCTTGTTAATTGCCACCCGGCATCTGTTCTTTTCGATACAGGAGCCTCTCATTCTTTTATATCTGAAAACTATGCTCGCTTGCATAACATCGCATTCGGTGATATGCCAACCTCTATGGTAATTCAAACTCCGGGATCCAAATGGCAAACTTCTAGAGTAAGCCATGGAAATGAAATCCAAGTCGACAGACTTGTTTTCCTCGCGTCTTTGATAGCCCTTAAATCTTCAGATATTAATATCATTTTGGGTATGGACTGGATGTCAGCTCATCAAGCCAAAATTGATTGCTTCTCTAGGACTGTTCAACTCACCCATCCATCGGGGAAGATAGTCAATGTCTTGACCCGAATAGCCAAGCGACAATTATATTCTCTTAACGCCAGCCCTTTGCCAGACCTTGAGGACGTGCCGGTAGTCTGTGACTTCCCGGATGTCTTCCCAGAGGAATTGCCAGGTGTTCCACCTGACAGGGATGTTGAGTTCGTAATAGACCTCATTCCAGGAACCGTTCCGATTGCTAGAAGACCTTATAAGATGGCACCCCTAGAACTAGCCGAGCTTAAGAAACAACTCGATGAGTCCTTGAAAAAGGGTTTCATCCGCCCTAGTTCATCTCCGTGGGCTTGCCCCGTCCTCTTCGTCAAGAAGAAGGATGGTACGGACCGGATGGTTGTAGATTACCGACCTGTCAATTTGGTCACAATCAAGAACAAATATCCGCTTCCCAGGATCAACGACCTGTATGATCAGCTCGCTGGATCCTCAGTCTTCTCCAAGATGGATTTGAGGTTGGGCTACCATCAAATCAAAATCAGAAACAGGGACATTCCTAAAACGGCCTTTGTTACTCGTTATGGCCAATACGAGTACACCGTCATGTCCTTCGGTTTAACCAATGCTCCAGCCACCTTTTCTCGGTTAATGAACTCAATCTTCATGGAGTATTTGGATAAATTCGTCGTAGTTTATCTCGATGACATACTCATCTACTCCAAGAACGAGGAGGAACATGCCGAACATCTAAGGCTAGTGTTGAAGAAACTTCGAGAGCATCGCCTTTATGCCAAATTTTCTAAATGTGAATTCTGGTTGTCAGAAGTGACCTATCTGGGTCATGTAATATCTGGTAAAGGTATTGCTGTCAACCCTGAGCGAGTTCAAGCCGTCCTTAATTGGACTCCACCTGAATCGGTCAAGCAAGTTCGGAGTTCTCTAGGCTTAGCGAGCTATTGTCGTCGCTTTGTCGAGAACTTCTCCAAGGTTGCTAAACCTCTGACCGAACTCCTCAAGAAAGATAAGAAGTTCGAATGGACTCCACAATGTGAGCACAGCTTTCAGGAACTGAAAAGACGCCTGACTTCTGCTCCCATACTGGTACCGCCAGACTTCTCCAAGGACTTTGTTATCTACTGCGACGCCTCGCGACAAGGACTAGGCTGTATTCTCATGCAAGATCGACACGTAATTGCTTACGCCTCACGGCAATTGCACCCACATGAGGAGAATTATCCTACTCATGATCTAGAGCTTGCAGCCGTAGTCTATGCACTCAAGACCTGGCGACATTACCTCCTCGGTAATCATTGCGAAATATTCACTGATCACCAAAGTCTGAAGTACATTTTCACCCAACCGGATCTGAATCTCAGGCAAAGACGTTGGGTTGAGTTGATCACAGACTTCGACTTAGGAATAACCTACACCCCAGGGAAAGCCAACGTCATGGCTGATGCGCTAAGTCGTAAATCTTATTGTAACAACCTGGTGTTACAACAAAGTCAACCGCTTCTCCATGAGGAATTTCGGAAGCTTAACCTTCACATTGTACCTCAAGGTTTTCTTTCCACCTTGGTGGCAAAACCTACCCTTACGGATCAGATTATCAAAGCACAGAAGGTAGATCCGGGAATCTCCCGCATCAAGAGAAACATTCAGAAAGGAATTGCAAATTGCTTCTCCATTAATGATCAAGGGGTCGTATACTTCGGGAATCGACTAGTGGTTCCCAAAGTGCGAAACCTGAGGCGTTTGATCCTTAAGGAAGCTCATGAATCTCCTCTCACCATTCATCCCGGTAGTACTAAGATGTATCAGGACCTACGCCAGAGGTTCTGGTGGACTAGGATGAAGAGAGAAATTGCTCAGTTTATTGCAAATTGCGACGTCTGCCGTCGTGTAAAAGCAGAGCATCAACGACCTGCTGGCACCCTTCAACCCTTAGCTATTCCTGAATGGAAATGGGATAAAATTAGTATGGATTTCATTACCGGTTTTCCCAGGACCAAGAGAGGGAATAATGCTATCTTCGTCGTTGTCGATCGTCTTTCCAAAGTAGCCCATTTCTTACCTGTTCGTGAGAGTATAACCGCTAGCCAGCTGGCAGACTTATACATCTCCCGAATAGTGTCCCTCCATGGTGTTCCTTTGGAAATCAACTCGGATCGAGGAAGTCTTTTCACCTCTCGATTTTGGGAAAGTTTCCAAAATGCTATGGGAACCCGTCTCTCCTTCAGCACCGCTTTCCACCCTCAGTCGAGTGGTCAAGTGGAACGCGTCAACCAGATTCTAGAAGACATGCTTCGAGCCTCTGTTATCTCATTCAGAATGGACTGGGAGAAGTGCCTTCCATTTGCCGAATTCGCTTACAACAACAGCTATCAATCTAGCTTGGGTAAAGCCCCTTTTGAAGTTCTCTATGGACGACGGTGTCGAACACCCCTTAACTGGTCAGAGACCGGGGAAAGACAATTCTTTGGCCCGGATATGATTCAGGAAGCAGAAGAACAAGTTCGCATCGTTCGTGAAAAGTTGAAAACAGCCCAATCTCGTCAAAAGAGTCAATATGACCGAAAACATAAGGCTATGACTTTTGAGGTTGACGAGAAGGCTTATCTTCGGGTCACCCCTCTGAAGGGAACCCATCGTTTCGGTATCAAAGGCAAATTGGCTCCTCGTTACATTGGACCTTTTCGCATTCTCGCCAAACGAGGAGAAGTTGCCTACCAGTTGGAACTACCTCCGCACCTCTCCAGAGTCCACGATGTCTTCCACGTTTCCCAACTCAGGCGTTGCTTCTCGGATCCCATCCGTGAAGTGGACCACGAAACGCTTGATCTCCAAGATAATCTTACATATCGAGAGTACCCCATTCGTATCCTCGATCAGGTCGAACGTACCACCCGACGTCATAATATCAAGTTTCTCAAAGTTCAATGGTCGCACCATTCTGAGGATGAAGCAACCTGGGAAAGGGAGGATCGTCTTCGACTTGAGTATCCCGCCTTCTTCCCGGAGGAACCCAAATCTCGGGACGAGATTCTTTTGAGTGGGGGTGAGTTGTCACACCCTAGCTAGTCATGCATTAGAGTGTTGCATCATGTTTACTCTTTCATCAGAAACTTGAAATGGGGATCTGTGAAACCCTCAGAATCATTTTGAAAATGACCCAAATAAAAATTTCTCCAAAAGGGTCCAAGAAAATGCTCATGTTGCTCTCTGAAAATATTGGGCAGAGATAAAAATCAAACCAATATTTTTAAGAGCTCATAGGTATTTATTTTGGGCATTTGGAATTAATGCATAAATATTTGCATTGGAAATATATTAATTATATATATTAATATATGTCCAAATAGTATGCCAATTATAAGGGAGCTCTGGAATAATATATCTAGCTCCTGCAAAAATTGGCATAAGTTAAATAAATGATTTAATATATTATTTAAATCAAAACAAATGTCAGAAATTAGAAAACAGAAAAATAAATAACAGGAGGAGCTTACCTGGGCTCCTCCCTGTGCGGCCCAGCCAGCTGGCCGGCCCAGCAAGCTAGCCCAGCCCACCACCGCCGTCGTCCTCCTGGCGCCAGTCAGCCGGGCGTGTGGCCGGCGCGCGCGTGCGCCACCGCGCCACGCCACCTGCTCGGCTGCCTGCCTGCCCTCCCCTCCTCGCTCGATGCCCCGGACGACGCCACGCCTCCCCCCTGCTCTCTCTCACTCTCCCTCGGCTCTTCCCTCCTCTCCCTCGCTCTCTCTCTCACACGGCCGAACACCACCGTCGCCGCCGTTCGCCATAGCAGCCGTCTCCGGCCACCCCTCGCTCCCCCGACTAGCTCAGGAGCTCCGCCTCGACCCCCTCTTCCTCCCCACCGCTCCACGGGCCTCCGGAAGCCCTGCATCGCCGCCTACGTCGCCGTTCCCCTCCTCGGCCACCGGAGGTCATCGCCGTCGATTCGCTGCACTCCGGCCGTCCCCGAGCCTGCTAACCATCCCTGCAGCTCCGCGGTGAGCCACTGATTCGATTCCCCCTTGCCCCGTCGTCCCTAGCCTCCTGTAGCTGCCGCCCCCTTGAGCTCCGAAGCTCGACGCCGCCGGGGATGTCGCTGTCGTGGCCACGGTCACCGTAGCACCCAACCGAGCACACCCACGCACTCACCGCACCGCGTAGAAGCCATAGGCGCCAACCCCGCATCCTCGCAGCCGTTGTAGCCTCGACCCCGAGCTCAACCGAGCTCCGGCAGCCGCCACGGTCGTCGCCGTCGACGGTACCGGCCACCCCAGGCTCGGCCACCACCACCGTTCGACGCGCGGGAGCAAGGGCTCTCCAACGAGCCCAAGCACGGCCTCGCCCGTGCCCTGTAGCGCGATCCCGCATCGCGCCGCCGTCTCGGGCCTCGCCGGCGTCATGTCGCCGGTGGGTTTGACCCACTTTGACCACGGCAGGACCCCCTGAGTCCCTGACAGGTGGGCCCAGCCCTGTAGCTAATTAGGATTAGCGCTAACCACTGTTAGTTAACCCCCCTGACACTGACAGTGGGCCCCAGCGCCACTAACCCCTAATTAGGAATAATTTAAACCTGTTAAACCCCCCCTGTCACTGACGTGTGGTCCCCACACGTCAGGTTTGACCCCAGACAGCCGCAGTTGACCACTGACGTCATGCTGACGTCATGCTGGCGCAATATTTATATTTCTGGATTTAATTTAAATCAGGAAATTCCAGAATATTATTTAAACTTCAAAAATTCATAACTTTTATTCTGTAACTCCAAATTGGACAAATTATATATGAAAAATGATCAGAAAAATCCAATCTATCCATCTGTACTATTTTCATGCATGATCAAACAAGTTAAATTGATGTTTTAAGCAGAACAAGGAAAAGCACTTTAAAAGGCCATGTCTGAGTTTGAAATTTGAATCTTTGATTCAAATTTGTTCAAACCCTTCTGGTTTTAGTTGCATTAGCCCAACACACCCATATTGCCATGTTTCATGCATGCATCATATTGTTGCACATTGTTTGGTGATGGTTGTGTATCGGTGTCCTTTGCGACAGGTTCTGCCTCCGAGGAGTACCGTGATTACCCTAACGAAGAACCGTATCAGTGCATCGAACCATCAGGCAAGCAACCAACCATTTGATCATATCTATACAACCCCATGTTCTCGCTCCTGCTCTCTTTTACTGCATTAAGACAACGCGTTCCAAACTGTTGTGTGCTACGGTAGTTGAACCCATTTCCTCTGCATGACCTGTCATTGCCACAGTAACTAGATGAAACCCTCTAGCATGTGTAGGAGTTGATTGAGCCATATGTATGTGTTGTTCCTACCTTACTATGCCTGCTATGCTTAGAGTCGTGTCAGGTCTGGTTCATCTGGGTGATGGGCTAGAGTGAAATGTTTATGTCGGTAATGAGAGTGGTGTGGTGAACACGATTTGGTAAAGGTATCGATGAGAGGCCATGTAGGAGTACATGGTGGGTTGTTTCATTGAAGCCGACCTTAACCACTGAGATCTGTATGTGTGATTTAAGAATCAGCTACTACCATGCATTGGGCCCGAAACCAATGGACCCTCTCGGCTTCTTATTCACCCTAGTTCTCCGTCCAGGAGTTGCAAGTAGTTTCTGGTGTTTGTAGCCTACTGGAGGCCGTGGACAGCGCTGACCGTAGGGGTGGGCTGTGATGCGGTAGGTACGTGGCACGGTGTACCGAATACCCGTTAGGTATCTCGGGAACCCTATTCACATCGTTCGGGGCCGTATGGGAAACCTCGGCCGGACTCCCTGCGGATGGAACCTGGATAGGCGATAAACCTGGACTGGAGGCTTAGGTGATTAGGTAGGTCGTGGCCGACACCCACGTTGGGCTTCCGCTTGAAGGTTGCCGAGTACATGTCGTGTAAACGACGGTAAGTGGTGAGAGCGTGTATGAAGGAGTACACCCCTGCAGGGTTATCATAATCTATTCGAATAGCCGCGTCCGCGGTAAAGGACTACTTGGTTGCCTATACAGTTCATAGACAAGTAAATGGAAACTGTTAAAAGCCTCAAGATAAGTGTGAGTGCCGAGGATGGCTCTTCCGTAGGAAGACGGAGGTGGATCCTCGATAGTGTATTGAAGTGGTGAGTAGTAGACTCGTGTGCGCAAAACCATTTCAAGTTGGAGTATCGTAGGATAGTCTAGCCAAGAGTCAAAGCTGGCTTGCTGCAATAACTCCACCAACCCTTCTTGATAATATGCATGTATATAGGATCTGATGTAAGTCTTGCTGAGTACCTTTGTACTCATGTTGCTATAATCTACATTTTACAGAAGACGCTGCAACCCCTTCTGATGGGTTCTATGTAGACGTTGACATCAACGAGTAGGCTAAAGACCCAGGTGGTGACCCTGAGCTTGTGAAGGACCATGTAGTATAGCTAGGCTTTCCAAGCCTCTTTTATTTTACTAGTTGTCTGTACTCAGACAAGTTACTTCCGCTGCTGGTTTGTATGACTGTATGACTTGAATGTCGGGTCGTGAGACCCGTATCTGTGTGTATGTTATGTATGGCTCCCTGAGCCTTAAATAAAGTACTTGTGTCGTAGAGTCATGTTGTGATGCTTCGTTGTATTTGCACATATCGAGCATATTGTGTGTATGATTGAAATGCTTGGTATGTGTGGGATCTGACTATCTAGTTGTTTATCTTTAGTAGCCTCTCTTACCGGGAAATGTCTCCTAGTGTTACCGCTGAGCCATGGTAGCTTGCTACTGCTCTGGAACACTTAGGCTGGCCGGCATGTGTCCTTCTTCGTTCCTGTGTCTGTCCCTTCGGGGAAATGTCACGCTCTGAGTACCGGAGTCCTGTTACCCCGCTACAGCCCGGTTTACCGGAGTCCTGTTAGCCCAGTGCTACAGCCCGGACCCACTTGCTGATGACCGACACGTTCGAAGCTGGGTCATGGATGCCTGTCCCTGTAAGTCTGTGCCACTTTGGGTTTACGACTAGTCATGTCAGCCCGGGCTCCTTATCATATGGATGCTAGCAACACTATCATATACGTGAGCCAAAAGGCACAAACGGTCCCGGGCAAAGGTAAGGCGACACCCGTGGGGATACCGTGCGTGAGGCCGCAAAGTGATATGAGGTGTTACCGGCTAGATCGATGTGCCATCGAGTCGGGGTCCTGACACTCTGATACCACTGTTGGGGAACGTTGCAGAAAACAAAAATTTTCCTATGGTTTCACCAAGATCCATCTAGGAGTTCATCTAGCAACGAGTGATTAGATGCATCTACGTACCTCGTAGATCGCGAGCGGAAGCGTTCAAAGAACGGGGATGAGGGAGTCGTACTCGACGTGATTCGAATCACCGAAGATCCTTAGCACCGAACGGACGGCACCTCCGCGTTCAACACACATACGGAACAGCCACATCTCCTCCTTCTTGATCCAGCAAGGGGAAAGAGAGGTTGAGGGAGATGGCTCCAGCAGCAGAACGACGGCGTGGTGGTGATGGAGCTGCAGTACTCCGGCAGGGTTTCGCCAAGCACTATGGAGGAGGAGGAGGTGTTGGACAGGGAGAAGGAGGAAACCAAAGGCGTGGGGTGAGAAGTCCTCCATCTCCCCACTATATATAGGAGGGCCAAGGGGGGGGGCACCGGCCCTAGGAGATCCAATCTCCTAGGGGGGTGCGGCCAAGGGGAGGAATCCCTCCTCCCCAAGGCACCTAGGAGGTGCCTTCCTCTTTTGGGACTCTTCCCTTCCTTGAACCCTAGGCGCATGGGCCTCATGGGGCTGGTGCCCTTGGCCCATATAGGCCAAGGCGCACCCCCTATAGCCCATGTGGCCCCCCGGGGCAGGTGGCCCCACCCGGTGAACCCCCGGGACCCTTCCGGTGGACCCGGTACAATACCGGTGACCCCGAAACTTGTCCCGATGCCCGAAATAGCACTTCCTATATATAATTCTTTACCTCCGGACCATTCCTGAACTCCTCGTGACGTCCGGGATCTCAGCCGGGACTCCGAACAACATTCGAGTTACTGCATATACATATCCCTACAACCCTAGTGTCACCGAACCTTAAGTGTGTAGACCCTACGGGTTCGGGAGATATGTAGACATGACCGAGACGACTCTTCGGTCAATAACCAACAACGGGATCTGGATACCCATGTTGGCTCCCACATGCTCCTCGATGATCTCATCGGATGAACCACGATGTCGAGGATTCAAGCAACCCCGTATACAATTCCCTTTGTCAATCGGTATGTTACTTGCCCGAGATCTGATCGTCGGTATCCCAATACCTCGTTCAATCTCGTTACCGGCAAGTCACTTTACTCGTACCGTAATGCATGATCCCGTGACCATACACTTGGTCACTCTGAGCTCATTATGATGATGCATTACCGAGTGGGCCCAGTGATACCTCTCCGTCATACGGAGTGACAAATCCCAGTCTTGATCCGTGTAAACCCAACAGACACTTTTGGAGATACCCTTAGTATACCTTTATAGTCACCCAGTTACGTTGTGACGTTTGGGATACCCAAAGCACTCCTACGGTATCCGGGAGTTACACGATCTCATGGTCTAAGGAAAGGATACTTGATATTGGAAAACTCTAGCAAACGAACTATACGATCTTGTGCTATGTTTAGGATTGGGTCTTGTCCATCACATCATTCTCCTAATGATGTGATCTCGTTATCAATGACATCCAATGTCCATAGTCAGGAAACCATGACTATCCGTTGATCAACGAGCTAGTCAACTAGAGGCTTACTAGGGACATGTTGGTGTCTATTATTCACACATGTATTACGATTTCCGGATAATACAATTATGGCATGAATAAAGACAATTATCATGAACAAGGAAATATAATAATAATGCTTTTATTATTGCCTCTAGGGCATATTTCCAACACTGTGCTCTGCTCTTGCGCAAGGGGGTATATATAGGCACCTCATTGGTCCCAGTTGATGACATAAATCGGGACTAAAGGGAAGTCTTTGGTCCCGGTTCAAGCCACCAACCGGGACCAATGGTGGTGGGCCAGGAGCGAGGCCCATTGGTCCCGGTTCATCCCACCAACCGGGACCAAACGGTCTAGATGAACCGGGACCAATGGCCCACGTGGCCCAGCCGCCCCCCTAGCTCACGAACCGGGACCAATGCCCATATTGGTCCCGGTTCTAGACTGAACCGGGACTAATGGGCTGAGCCGGCCAGGACCATAGCCCTGTTTTCTACTTGTGAAACTCCTGGACGTCCTAATAATATTTCAGTGTTTTCTTTAAAACAGTATTTCAGCGGTTTTGTTGAAGACAATTTATTAGGATCGAGCCATACTGCAACTGAGTTTGTCGATCGAGCTGGCTCACACGCTGGATCGACGGCTCAGTGCGACCGACCGAGCCGTGCGGGCTGCTCGCCCATAACGATTTCCAGCGCACCGAGATATAGCCCCTGGGGCGGGGCCCACCTAGAAAATTGACAAGGTGGAAAATTAGGACAGGGGTGGCCCACCGGCCCGGTTGTGCGCCTCGCTTTGCCGGGACTTTTCCTGACACTACCCACAACCTCACCGCAATCATTTTTTTTTCGGGTGAAAAAAATGATTGCCGTTAAACTACGAGGTAATAGCATCACAAGTCCTAGAACTTGTCTAGCATGTGATGGTTTGGTCCTAAAACTTCTAAGGACTATGGTATTTGGCACACGTGTGCTATATAAGCAAAACTGCCACACCTCTACTTCTTTCATTTTAAAATACCACACGATCCCTCGTCCTTTGACCTCGCCTCCTCCCAAATGACACCGGAGGCTCGCCCGAGAAACCTGTTTCTCCCGCACATCTCGCGCCCACCCCCAAGAAAACTGTCACTCCTTCACGTCTACCACATGATTTCTCCTCAGGACAAAGTTACCATGATATTCGTATGCAAGTTATCAGGCCTGTGTTGCGTAACTTACCATACTATTTACATAGAACGTATCAGGTACTATGTTTCAACAACTACACCCCTTCAAAGTAACCACTGTATTTTATACACAAGTCAGAAGGTTTTCGATGTGTAAAATACCGTGGTACTTACACGTAAGTTATCAGGGTATATGTACATCAACCTCCCCCGGTCAAAGTTACCATGGGGGATTGTACATGAGTTATCGGGTCTACAGTTCGTATATTATCATGTTACTTGCACCTAAAAACCTGGGTGTGTTTCGGTAGCATTTTTGATAGGTTAAAAATTACCACGATGTTTTTGCGTACTTATCACGCCTATAGCACGTGTGCCCCTCATAACACTAAACATTATGTCACTTTCTCGTGGCACGCCATGTGTTGTGTTCATCCAAGAGGCCCACGCGCGAGGCGAGTGTATGTCTTTAACAACTTATTTTCCTTTGGTAAATAAAGTTACCTTCATGCTTATATTGCAAGTTATCGGTTATGCGGTGCTTATACTATCATGTTATTTACACGAAAATTATTGGGGATGTTTTGAACAAGTTTTTCCTGGGAGAAAAAGTTATCATGGTGATTCTAGGTAACTTATCAAGCCCGTAGTGCTTAAAATATCATGTTATTTACACAAAATTTATCAGGGGTATGTTTCAGCAAATTCTCCCCCAAGGGTCAGAAACTTATCATGGTGTTTAGTTATCGCAGTGCATATATTTTCATGCTATTTACACATAAAAATGCCAGGGGAGGGAGGTATACTACTGTGCTATTTAAACAAAAGTTATCGGAGTATCTTTTCAAAAAAAATCCCTACGGTCAAAGTTACCATGGTGTTTCTACCTCAGTTATCAGATGTGTGCTGCGTATATTACCATCTATTTACACATAAATTATCGGGTATCTTTTCACATTTATCTTCCCCAATGGTTAAAGTTACCACGATATTTGTATCTAAATTATCAGGTCTATAGCGTGAATGTTATCATGCTATTTACAGAAATTACCGGGGGCCGGTTCAACAAATATTCCCAATGATCAAAGTTACCACGATGCTTGAAACAAAAAAAATTCAGTGCTAACATAGTAAAGGCAAAAACATGTCAAAAACAGTATTTTCCTTAGCTTGTTCAACAATCAGTGTCATAGGTGAGGCGGTTAGTTCCCTTTGTTGACTAGAAGAACGCCCGTGCGTTGCAACGGGGCCACATTAACTTTAAGAATTCAATATTAATCATGTTAATAATACATTTAATATTCTCATACATATCAAGTGACATATGAAAATATGGTAAGAGTTCAATATTAATCATGTTAACTTTAAGAGTTCAATATTAATCATGTTAATATTCTCATACATTTAATAATCATGTTAATAGTACATTTAATATTCTCATACAACTACAAACATGAAAAATGATAGCACCCTATGAAATATGGTAAGATTATGTGTTTTTGCACGCAATTGTTGTGATTTATGTGTGATTTTTTTAATGTGATTTCGTACAAACAATTATAGTGAATATATACTACTACCACTACCAACTACAACTTGTGACCAATCACATAAAGATATATATTTAGAAAGATGTGCATTGCTACGACTTCTAAATTGATATATCATACTGTATTTTGTCTCTTTTCACTTCTTTCCTCTCCTCATCTAGTTGGCTAGTCTTCTCTGATTATTTGTTGTCAATCCTTTTATCAAGGTTATGCAAAAAGGAAGTTCAAAATGTTCAGATCAAAGATAAATCTCTATGAAAACTAATTATTCAAGAGCGACGATGCAAAATAAAAGATGAGACAACACCTTAATGACAAAATGCAGATCCACTTGTATGGCGTCCAAATATGTTACCCAGTGGGTTTCTTGTTCACTGAGCAAATTTCAGCACTTTCATGGAATTAATTAGTAGAATTATTGTAACACCAAGCATGTACAAGTATCCCAAGATGACCACGAGTGAAATTTCTACTGTAGTGCATACTAAACATACCTGGCCTTTTTCTTCTTGAATCCATCAAATTTTCATTTCATTTAGAGCATCATGATGTCGTGAATACAACTTCAAAACTATTTAGAGCATCATGACCTCAACACTTCTAAGTCTGAAATCATCTCTATAAATGATCTGTGGAGCAATTCATAAACTGCAGTCAGTAGACAAATTAATTAGATTGTGCATGCATGAGACGATGGATTGTGTAGATGATCCCTAAGCTGTGGAACAGTACAACCAGAGAAAATAGCAGTCAAAGGGAGGAATTAGCTAGTTAGATTGTAGATGCATGCATGAGTCAGCCGGCGCAAGGGAAGTCGCGCGGAGCGCCATGACGAACTCGGAGTCTGGGCCCGAGCCATTACACCTCGGCGGCAGACAGCGGCCAGCACAGCCACTGCCCGCTGGGTCGCTACTCGCTAGTGCCCACCGCGCTGTTGAATCCACCGCCGATTGTAGCCACTGCATACAGTGTTCGCGCCGCCATGATGGTGCCGACGAGGACGGCACAGGGCGGCGGAGTCGTGCATATCCAGCGGTGAGATCGAACAGCGAGGCGAGGTGACCGGCAGCGAACGGGCAGGGCCTGCGGCGTCGGCTGCAGATCTCCTGGAACAGAGAAAAGAGAGAGAGAGGTAGAGACTGAGGAAGGAGAGGTAGGGCGCAGGAAGAGGAGAGGGATACTGGTGTCCATGGCGAGGCCTCCGTTGTCCACCGGCAAACCTCCATGGCTAAGGTAAGGTGCACCTACACCCGTAACACACCAGCATGACCTGACGGTGAACGGGTTCACGTGACGAGCGCGGGGCTGGCAATCAACGTTTCCTGGTCCTCCTCGCTGATGCATAACGAGCACGCATCGCTGCCTGGGTCGCTCACCATGAAGAAGAAGATAGGGTGGAGGAATTGAACAAGGGAGGAGGAATCGAGCGGCTTGTACGGCAGGGGGCCAAACCATGATAAAAATCAGTACAACCCGTGCGAGGTGGAGAACGAAATGACTTACCTATAGCTCATGATTCGATTGAGATGATAGGGAAGGAAGGAAAATTGTGATTTAGTCAGACAAAGTTTTGGAAAGTTCTGATTCAGCTGAGAAATAGATGGAAATAATGCCTCAGGATGAGGAGGTCACGATTAGGGTATGACAAGAAGAACTTTTTTGGAAAGCTTTGATTCTGATGATAATTACCATATTCGAAATTTCCTTAGTTATAGCCTTACCATACATGGATTGATTTATTACTATAATTATCATATTTGAGATTTCTAAGTTTATAGCCTTACCATACGTGGATTAATTGTGATTGATTACCATAAATACGTTGGGTATTGTCGGCCAGACGAGAAAGAGAAAAACCGGTGGGAGGGGGTGGTGGGAGGTGGCACGAAGAAAAACCGGTTGAAAAAAACCGGTTGAAAAAAAACCGGTTGAAAATGGGGGGGACTATTCAACCAAGTCGTCCATTAGGAGTAAAGATTACGTGCAGACCAGAGATCAAATCCTAGTCCAAGCATTATTTTTGCCTGAAAATTGGGAAGTCGCGTGGGGCCATAATTGACGATTACAAAAATTAGGAAGTCACGAGCGGGTGTGCCCGCAGGAAAGGAAGGAGATCGGGAGACGTGCAGGAAAGGAAAGAAATCGGGAGGAAGGTCGGGGAGGACGTGCGGGAAAGGAAGGAGATTGGGAGGCGTGTGGCAGTTTCGCAATCTGGCACACGGTTGACATATACATATTTTGAACTTCTAAAAGTGAACTATGTAGTCCTAGAACTTACATACAATATGTAAATTTAGTCCTAAGCCAATCAATGACGGCCAAGTGGCGCCAGCGGTCCGGTCTGGTCAGCGCTGGACATTTTGCAGATAACCCTGTGTCATTTTGTCAATTCAGGCCGCAGGACATAATATCATGTGCTTGTGTTCTCGTCTGCTGCTCTGTGCGTTGCTAGCTTAAGATCGATCAAGCCGGCGACGAGCTGTTAATGACATGCATGTACTAGTATGGTACGTGCGTGAAGAATCGATCCAGTAGCTAGCTTCCTTGTACGTGCATGTCTCCGTGAAGATTCGATCAGCTACCGCCTACCGGGTTAGCTTCCGTCTACGTACTCACGCTGCTGCGGCCAAAACTACAGGCCGGTGACCTCGTCGAGCAGCATCGACGCCCAGGGACTGTGCTAACAGACGGTGTGGAGCCACGTCCATGCCTTGCCTCGCCGTACATCAGGTTCTCCCCGTACGACCCCGTCGTTCGCGTAGTGCTGCGCGTACTTGGCCACCGTCGCGTTGCACCTGCATCCATCTATCCATCCAGTTCCCCGGAATCTAGAGTCAGTTGCCGCCAAGGCCGGCGCCGGCGGTCGCGAGATGCATGCGTCCATAGTGTCTAGCTTACGTGAGCTCCCTGGCGCGGAGCCCGTTGTGCTCCTTGAGGATGTTCTCGATGGCCTTAGGGCTCAACCCGTCGAGCGGCTCCCCGTCGTCGTCCACCTGGTTGCTGGCGTCTCCGCCAGCGTACGATCCGCCGCTGGTACTGTTGGAATTTTGCTAGTAGGTCTTTGGCCCAAAGCCTAATTAAAATTCTAAAATTCTCTTTGCCCATTCATGCACACATGTGAGTGGAGTGAGTGAGGCTAAAATTTAGTCCCACCCTGGAAGTTGAGAGAGAGTTGCACCTCTTTATAAGGTGAGCTCTTCTACCACTTGTATGAGCATGAGAAGAGGAGACCTAGGACAGAGCTATGCACGTTGTCTATATTTTTGCTGCATGGGAAAATTAATGAGTCATTAATTAATAATTAACGGACGCCTTAATTACTGAACCGTTTCTGATTCTTTTGGATCGTGACGATTCGGACGTGGGGCCCCACGACCTACCCGGCCCACACTATATAGTCAGGCAGACGTCTACCCTAGCCGCAGCCGCTTCGTATGGTTTTTCACCATCGTTCCAGATCATTGCGCCGCCAAGCAAGTCTTCTCCATCCCTCCTTCCGACGTGCACCGCGAGAAGGGACAGCAGGCCTCCGGAACCCCGCCTCTCGTGATCCTGTATGGGAGAGGGGCGATCAGGTTTTTGGGGAGCGCACTCACGCGACTGCTGGCAGCGACGACTTCGCGAACGACGACTTCTTCCCCGACCTCGGCAACCTCGTCCTCGACGACATGGGCGACAAAGTCAATGCTGGCGGTGCTGCACCCGCTGCACCGTATGTGATTCTATCCTTCCTGTTCGAGATCGTGGTAGAATTCATGCTTCTAGTATGTGCCCTAGATGTGATGTGTTCATCTGCTATGCTAGTTCGCATGATTAGTTTAATCTCTGCTGGTGTGGTCATGATTTATCTTCTGTTTATTCGGATTAAATCTCGTAGTAATTTGCTCATATTTTCAATAATCCAAAAACCTGATTATAGGCAATTTACTCCGAGTGGTTTTGCTGCGCATCTGAAGCCGCCTGCCTTTAAGGGGGCACAATATAAGAGGTGGCGCACGAGAGCAGTCTACTGGTTTCGGACCATGGGCTGCTATGATGCCACCAAGGGCAAGCCTGAGGGCGATCTTAATCCAGCACAGCTGGAAGCTTTTGAGAAGATCGATACCCTCTTTAAAGGCGCTCTTATGAGTGTTCTTGATGACTCCATTGTGGATTCGTATATGTCGTTTGACAACGGCAAGGACATGTGGGCTGCGTTCGAGGCCAAGTTTGGTGCCTCGGACGCCGGCAGCGAGTTGTACGTCATGGAGCAATTCTATGACTACAAAATGACTGATGAGCGCCTTGTTGTACAGCAGGCTCATGAGATATAGTCGCTCGCAAAAGAACTTGAGTACTTCAAGTGTGTGTTGCCGGAGGCATCATTGCCAAGCTTCCACCTTCGTGGAACAATTTTGCTACTTCCCTGAAACACAAGAGACATGAGTTTTCTGTTGCGGATCTCATTGGTACTCTTGATGTTGAAGAGAAGGCGAGAGCAAAAGACACACGTGCTCGAGTTACTGAGGGAGGTTCTAATGCCCACATGGTACAGAAGAAGAACTCCCAGCCCAACAAGTTCAAAACAATAAGAACAAAACTCAGGGCAAAGGCAAGTTTGATACAAAGAACAAGCCATCACATTCTACCAACTTCAAGAAGAATTCTCATAAGAAGGGGAAGGGACTTTGCCATGTTTGCGGTGATCCTAATCACTGGGCTCCGAAGTGTCCTAACCGCTTTGAGGAGTGCGAACATGAGAAGAGCGGCAAGTCCGCTAATGTTGTCATCGGTGATACTGATATGAAGGAATCAGGGTACGGTATTTTTCCTACCATCCTTTCAGTATTTCAATCCCCTGATTGGTTAATTGACACCGGTGCCAATGTACATGTTTGTGCTCACGCCTCCATGTTTTCTTCTTACCAGGCAACAGGGACTTCACCCGTGCTGATGGGGAACGGGTCACATGCCATCGTTTGAGGTGTTGGTACGGTCGATCTAAAGTTTACTTCAGGGAAGACTGTGCGTCTGAAGAACGTTCATCATGTGCCGTCCATCAATAAAAATCTCGTTAGCGGTTCCCGTTTATGTCGAGATGGTTTTAAGTTGGTTTTCGAATCCAATAAAGTTGTAATTTCTAAGTGTGGACAATTTGTTGGAAAAGGCTATGAGTGCGGAGGCTTGTTCCGCCTATCTTTGTCAGATATTTGCACTAAAGTTATCAATAATGTTTGCCACAATAATGAGTCTGATATTTGGCATTCACGACTCTGTCATATTAACTTTGGTTGCATGACGCGGTTAGCCAATATGAATTTAATTCCGAAAATCTCTACTGTCAAAGGCTCCAAGTGCCAAGTATGTGTGCAAGCTAAGCAACCTCGCAAGTTCCATAAGATTGCAGAGGCAAGAGACTTGGCGCCACTAGAGCTTATACATTCTGATCTTTGTGAGATGAATGGCGTGTTGACAAAAGGTGAAAAGAGATACTTCATGACGTTGATTGATGACTCCACTAGATATTGTTCTGTGTATCTTCTGAAATCAAAAGATGAGGCTTTGACTTTCTTTAAAAACTATAAAGCTGAGGCAGAGAACCAACTTGATCAAAAAATTAAACGGCTTAGGTCCGATCGTGGTGGAGAGTATTTTTCCAATGAATTTGATCTGTTTTGTGCGGAACATGGTATAATCCATGAGAGGACGTCTCCCTACTCACCCCAGTCAAACGGGGTAGCCGAAAGAAAGAACCGAACTCTAACTGATATGGTTAACACCTGTTAGACACTTCGGGTCTATCCAAGGAATTGTGGGGGGGGGGAGGGCGCTAATGACTGCGTGTCATGTCCTAAACCGAGTTCCCACAAAGCATAAGACCATGACTCCATTTGAGGAATGGGAAAGGAAAAGGTTGAAACTATCTTACCTACGTACTTGGGGTTGTTTGGCGAAAGTCAATATACCAATTCCCAAGAAGCGCAATCTTGGACCAAAAACCGTGGATTGTGTTCTTCTGAGCTATGCTTTTCATAGCATCGGCTATAGATTTTTGATAATAAAATCTGAGGTATCCGACATGCATGTTGGTACGATTATGGAATCAAATGATGCAACTTTCTTTGAGGACATATTTTCTATGAAGGATATGCCGAGTTCATCAAATTAGGAGATACCTACTCCATCTAGTGAGGAATTCACTATAATTCCTGAACCCACCATTGCGATAGAACACGTTGAGAATCCTGTTGAGGGTAACAATGGAACTCCTATGAGGAGTAAGAGACAGAGGACTGCAAAGTCTTTTGGTGATGATTTCATTGTGTACCTCGTGGATGAGACACCCAGGACTATTTCAGAAGCCTATGCATCTCCTAATGCTGACTACTGGAAGGAAGCTGTACGTAGCGAGATGGATTCCATCTTAGCTAATGGTACCTGGGAGATCACTGACCGTCCTTATGAGTGCAAACCTATAGGATGTAAGTGGGTGTTCAAGAAGAAGTTTAGACCTGATGGTACGATTGAAAAGTGCAAGGCATGACTTGTGGCCAAGGGTTATACCCAGAAAGAAGGTGAAGACTTCTTTGATACTTACTCACCCATGGCTAGACTGACCACAATTCGGGTGCTACTATCACTGGCTGCCTCACATGGTCTTCTCGTTCATCAAATGGACGTTAAGACGGCTTTCCTCAATGGAGAGTTGAAGGAGGAAATTAGATGGATCAGCCAGATGGTTTTGTAGTACCTGGTCAGGAAGGAAAAGTGTGCAAGTTATTGAAGTCTTTATATGGCCTTAAACAAGCTCCTAAGGAGTGGCATGAGAAGTTCGAAAGAACATTAACTGCTGCTGGCTTTGTATTAAACGATGGTGACAAGTGCATGTACTATCGCTATGGTGGGGGCGAAGGAGTTATTCTTTGTCTGTATGTTGATGACATATAGATCTTTGGAACCAAACTTGATTTAATCAAGGAGGTTAAGGATTTCTTATCTCGCTGTTTTGAGATGAAGGATCTAGGAGTAGCTGATGTTATCTTAAACATCAAGCTGTTGAGAGATGAGAATGGTGGGATCACACTGCTTCAGTCTCATTATGTGGAAAAGGTCTTGAGTCGTTTTGGGTATAGCGACTGCACGCCTTCTCCAACTCCATATGATGCTAGTGTGTTGCTTCGAAAGAATCGACGGATTGTTAGAGATCAACTGAGGTATTCTCAGATTATTGGCTCGCTTATGTATTTGGTGAGTGCCACGAGGCCTGACATCTCTTTTGCTGTGAGCAATCTGAGTCGGTTTGTGTCAAAACTGGGAGATGATCATTGGCATGCGCTTGAGAGAGTTATGCGCTATTTGAAAGGCACCGCGAGCTATGGGATTCACTACACCAGGTATCCAAGGGTACTGGAGGGTTATAGTGACTCAAACTGGATATCTGATGCTGATGAGATTAAGGCCACAAGTGGTTATGTTTTTACACTTGGTGGTGGCGCTGTTTCCTGAAAGTCTTGCAAGCAGACCATCTTAACGAGGTCAACTATGGAAGCAGAACTCACAGCATTAGACACTGCCACTGTTGAAGCAGTGTGGCTTCATGAACTCTTGATGAACTTACCTATGGTTGAAAAATCAATACCCCCTATCCTGATAAACTATGATAATCAAACTATGATCGTCAAGATAAACAGTTCTAAGGACAATTTGAAGTCCTCAAGGCATGTGAAGAGGAGACTAAAATCTCTCAGAAAATTGAGGAACTCCGGAGTTATTACGTTGGATTATATCCAAACGTCGACAAACTTGGCAGATCCCTTCACAAAGGGTCTATCACGTAATGTGATAGATAATGCATCGATGGAGATGGGTTTGAGACCCACCGCATGAGTTGTCCATAGTGGTAACCCACTCTATGTGATCGGAAATCCCGTGAAGTAACAGTGGGAGACAAGTTGTTGGTCAGCTGGGAGGAGAGTATCCCTATATTAATTATCCCACTCCGTGAAGATGCAATACTCTCCTGATCTGCATGTCAGGTTGATACTTATCTTAATGTGTTCCAAGTGGCTTATTCGGGTAAGCAGAGATGTTGTCCTATAGAACATCTTCTGAGGAACACACCTATATGAATTTGACTGTTAACGTCGCAGTCTGTGAGAATTGGGTGTTCTCTAATAAATTCATGAAAGGCCCTTGAGTATGACGTATACGCTCCACCCGCGGGGAAGCCTTGCGGCAGCCCAGTATCGGTCAAGAATTTGTGTGAAACTAGTTCCACAGAAAACTTGTAGTTCAAGGCATAGTCCACTATTCAAGTTGTGATCTAGTGTAGCATAAATTTCTAAGTGGAAGTTCAACTTCACAGTCTCCACTAAGCACCGATATATAAAACAATATTTTGTAACTAAATGATGAGATGTGCCAATGAGACCTTGTGGGGGATTGTTGGAATTTTGCTAGTAGGCCTTTGGCCCAAAGCCCAACTAAAATTCTGAAATTCTCTTGGCCCATTCATGCAAACATGTGAGTGGAGTGAGTGAGGCTAAAGTTTAGTCCCACCCCGGAAGTTGAGAAAGAGTTGCACCTCTTTATAAGGTGAGCTCTTCTACCACTTGTATGAGCATGAGAAGAGGAGACCTACACGCGCGCTCCTCCTCCTCGCTCGCCTCGCCGCGGGTTGCGGGATTGAGCCGAGCCGAGGACAGAGCTATGCACGTTGTCCATATTTTTGCTGCATGGGAAAATTAATGAGTCATTAATTAATAATTAACGGACGCATTAATTACTGAACCGTTTCCGATTCTTTTGGATCGTGACGACTCGGACGTGGGGTTTACTCCCACGACCTACCCGACCCGTACTATATAGTCAGGCAGACGTCTATCCTAGCCACCGCCGCCGCTTCGTATGGTTTCTCACCACCGTTCCAGATCATTGCGTCGCCAAGCAAGTCTTCTCCATCCCTCCTTCCGGCGTGCACCGCGAGAAGGGACAGCAGGCCTCCGGAACCCCGCCTCTCGTGATCCTGTACAGGAGAGGGGCGATCAGGTTTTTGGGGAGCGCACTCGCGCGACTGCTGGCAGCGACGACTTCTTCCCCGACCTCGGCAACCTCGTCCTCGACGACATGGGCGACAACGTCAACGCCGGCGGTGCTGCACCCGCTGCACCGTATGTGATTCTATCCTTCCTGTTCGAGATCGTGGTAGAATCATGCTTCTAGTATGTGCCCTAGATGTGATGTGTTCATCTGCTATGCTAGTTCGCATGGTTTAATCTCTGCTGCTATGGTCATGATTTATCTTCTATTTATTCGGATTAAATCTCGTAGTTATTTGCTCATATTTCCAACAGGTACTCTGCTGCACGGGCACAGATGGCGTGGCCGGTGTTTCCCACATCCCTGGCGAGGTCAGCGTCGCCGGCGGCTTTGGTGTGGTCGGTGTCACGCAGGTGCGGTAGAATCACCCTGATCGCGTGTGGGCGTAACCGGCTCCGGTTCCCTCTTGGTCGTCTGCTCCGGCTCCGGCTCGGCTCCGGCTTTGTCGTCGGCTGCTGTGGGAAGTAGCCGCGCCAGTGAACGCCCAGGCTAGCGAGGACCCCGGTATGAACTCCGTCTGACGGTGGGTGTGGCCGATGCAACGCAACGCACGCTCGCCACACAGCGTCTGCAACACACGCTAGCCGGGCCACTGCACTACAGGGCCACTAGTCAATAATTAGGTAGTTTGCTAGTACTAGAACAAACCACTACTACTAGGGTCGTGCTACGCGTCATTCGAAGATCCGTCGGTTTACGAGCCGTCCGATCTGACGCTATCTCCGCGTCAAAGCATTGTTGTCAGTTTTGCAATAGAAGTCGTGTTGCGAGAACCTTTTTGCAACACATGTCTTATTGCAGAAATATTTGTAACAAAGGTTGTCTTGCAATTAATTTTTTGCAACAAAGGTCATGTTGCATAATATTTTTGAGACCTTTTTTTTGAAATTAATCTCTTTTTGCAACAAAAAAAATCCTGCAACAGATGTCTTGTTGCAGAAAGTCACCATGTTGCATTGCTTATGGTCATGGCCTCGAGCAGAAGCTTTGTCTTGTTGGGGAAGGGACGAGGGGTGTTGCGTATGCGATGATGATGGTGGTGGAGGCGATGCAACATGGGACTGGAGCGGCATTGATCGGCAATGGCGACCGGAGCGAGCTCCAGCGTGCGCGCTCGAGCGGCCAAGGCCACTGGTCGTGAGTGGACACATGGAGACTGGGAGAGGCGACCTCATCGACGTTCTTGTCGGCGGCCTCGTCCGCATGCTGCCAGCGGCGAAGCAACGGTGGTGTCGGTCGGAGAAGCACAAGGAGGCATCGGCTTGGCGGGAAGCTCGGGAGAGCACGAGAGGATTCAGATCTAGATCTCGCAACACGTGACTTGTTGGATGGGAGGATTATAACAACGGCTCAGTTGCGAAATCTAGTCTATGTAATATGTTGTTCGCGAGCCATCTGACTAAAATCGATCCGGCGGCCGTGGAGCCGACGACCGCGGGCGTTGTTACCAGTCGGGTGATTTAAATCGTTTCCCCTACTATTATCCCAATGGCATTGCGCACAACGTTTTGAATGACTGTCAATTGTTTTTCTTCGAAACTGACATTCAGAAGACAGATAGGCCGAAATTGCTCGATTCTCACGACCTCTGTTTTCTTAGGAAGCAGGGTGATTGTTCCAAAATTAAGCTGGAAAAGCTGCAAATGTCCCGAGAACAAATCATGGAACATCAGCAACAGGTCCCCTTTAATAATATGCCAGCACTTCTTATAAAACTCAGCCGGGAAACCATCCGGACCGGGTCCCTTATTATTTTTCATCTGGGAGATGGCCTCGAATACCTCCTTTTCCGAAAAAGGGGCGGTTAAGATATCATTCTCCACAGCAGTAAGCTGAGGTACATCTTCGACCCTAGACTCATCCAGAGACACACAGTTCTCCTCTAGTGGTCCAAACGACTGCTTGTAGTACTCCGTAATGTACAACTTTAGATTTTCCTGACCGATAATCGTACCCTCGTCTTGTTCAAGCTGGAAGATTCTCTTCTTCCTATGTTTGCCGTTGGCAATCATGTGGAAGAATTGAGTATTCGCATCCCCCTGAATCACTCTTCGAACCTTGGCCCGCAGTGCCCACTTCAATTCTTCTTCACGAAGGAGTTCTTTCAACCTCATCTCCGCGTAAATCTTGGTACGAAGCTCAGCGGCTGGCAAAACCGTGGTTTCTGCTTTCACATCTAAGGACTGAATAAGGGCAAGGAGCCGTTCCTTTTCAACCTTATAAATCCCACTAAGATGTTTAGCCCACCCACGTAGGAAACTTCTCAGATGCTTAATCTTATTCTGCCAGCGCTCAAGAGCATTCCTACCGCCTGCATCCTTAGCCCACTCTCTGGCTACGAGATCCAGTAAGCCTTCTCTTTCGAACCACGCAAGCTCGAACGAGAACAGATTCTTGTTACCCAGGTAGGTAGCCCCACCAGAGTCAAGAAAAAGAGGCGTGTGATCAGAAATCCCACGAGAAAGAGCCTGAACAGTTACAAGGGGAAACTTCTGTTCCCATTCGACACTTGCGAGTACTCGATCCAACTTTTCAAACGTCGGATTTGGCATGGCATTAGCCCATGTGAACTTCCTACCTGAAAGCTCAATCTCTCTCAGATCCAAGCTTTCAATAATAGTGTTGAACATGAACAACCATCTCCCGTCAAAATTATCATTGTTCTTCTCATCACGTCTCCTAATAATGTTGAAATCTCCCCCAACCAGGATTGGGAGCTGCTCAGACCCGCATACTCTAACAAGGTCGCCCAGGAAAATCGGTTTGAATTCTGACTGTGCGGCACCATACACCGCCACCACGGCCCAGTCAAATCCATCAACCTTGGACCGCACCCTAAACTTAACAGCAAAATCTCCCATGACCAAACTTTGAACTTCGAGAGACTCGCATCTAACAGCAAGTAAGATCCCTCCTGATCTTCCTCTCGGTGGTAGACAATGCCAATCAAACTCAATACCCCTCGATAAAGTATTGAGAAATAGTGGCAAGAAATTTGCTCTACCAGTTTCCGACAACGCAATAAAATCCAATCTATGCTTGATGGATGCTTCATCAAGAAACTGTTGGGGAACGTAGTAATTTCAAAAAAATTCCTACGCACACGCAAGATCATGGTGATGCATAGCAACGAGAGGTGAGAGTGTTGTCCATGTACCCTCATAGACCGAAAGCGGAAGCGTTATGACAACGCGGTTGATGTAGTCGTACGTCTTCACGGCCTGACCGATCAAGCACCGAAACTACGGTACCTCCGAGTTCTAGCACACGTTCAACTCGATGACGATCCCCGGACTCCGATCCAGCAGAATGTCGGGGAAGAGTTCCGTCAGCACAACGGCGTGGTGACGATCTTGATGTTGTACCGTCGCAGGGCTTCGCCTAAGCACCGCTACAATATTATCGAGGATTATGGTGGAGGGGGGCACCGCACACGGTTAAGAGATCAATGATCAATTGTTGTGTCTATGGGGTGCCCCCTGCCCCCGTATATAAAGGAGCAGGGGGGAGGCGGCCGGCCTAGGAGGAGAGCGCGCATAGGGGGGAGTCCTACTCCCACCGGGAGTAGGACTCCTCCTTCCCTTGTTGGAGTAGGAGAGAAGGAAAGAGGGGGAGAGGAACAAGGAAAAGTGGGCTGCACCCCTTGTTCAATTCGGACCAGAGGGGGGGGGGGCATGCCTCCTTCCTCTAGGCCTCTCTCCTCTATTCCCGTATGGCCCAATAAGGCCCATATACTCCCCGGCGAATTCCCGTAACTCTCCGGTACTCTGAAAAATACCCGAATCACTCGGAACCTTTCCGATGTCCGAATATAGTCGTCCAATATATCGATCTTTATGTCTCGACCATTTCGAGACTCCTCGTCATATCCCCGATCTCATCCGGGACTCCGAACTCCTTTGGTACATCAAAACTCATAAACTCATAATATAACTATCATCGAAACCTTAAGCGTGCGGACCCTACGAGTTCGAGAACAATGTAGACATGACCGAGACACGTCTCCGGTCAATAACCAATAGCGGAACCTAGATGCTCATATTGGCTCCCACATATTCTACGAAGATCTTTATCGGTCAGACCACATAATAACATACGTTATTCCCTTTGTCATCGGTATGTTACTTGCCCGAGATTTGATCGTCGGTATCTCAATACCTAGTCAATCTCGTTACCGACAAGTCTCTTTACTCGTTCCGTAATACATCATCCCGCAACTAACTCATTAGTTGCAATGCTTGCAAGGCTTAAGTGATGTGCATTACCGAGAGGGCCCAGAGACACCTCTCCGACAATCGGAGTGACAAATCCTAATCTCGAAATACGCCAACCCAACAAGTACCTTCAGAGACACCTGTAGAGCACCTTTATAATCACCCAGTTACATTGTGACGTTTGGTAGCACACAAAGTGTTCCTCTGGTAAACGGGAGTTGCATAATCTCATAGTCATAGGAATATGTATAAGTCATGAAGAAAACAATAGCAACAAACTAAACGATCAAGTGCAATGCTAACGGAATGGGTCAAGTCAATTACATCATTCTCCTAATGATGTGATCTCATTAATCAAATGACAACTCATGTCTATGGTTAGGAAACATAACCATCTTTGATCAACGAGCTAGTCAAGTAGAGGCACAGTAGTGACACTCTATTTGTCTATGTATTCACACATGTATTATGTTTCCGGTTAATACAATTCTACCATGAATAATAAACATTAATCATGATATAAGGAAATAAATAATAACTTTATTATTGCCTCTAGGGCATATTTCCTTCAGTCTCCCACTTGCACTAGAGTCAATAATCTAGTTCACATCGCCATATGATTTAATACCAATAGTTCACATCACCATGTGATTAACACCCATAGTTCACATCGACATGTGACCAACACCCAAAGGGTTTACTAGAGTCAATAATCTAGTTCACATCGCTATTTGATTAACACCCAAAGAGTACTAAGGTGTGATCATGTTTTGCTTGTGAGAGAAGTTTAGTCAACGGGTCTGCCACATTCAGATCCATAAGTATTTTGCAAATTTCTATGTCAACAATGCTCTGCACAGAGCTACTCTAGCTAATTGCTCCCACTTTCAATATGTATCCAGATTGAGATTTAGAGTCATCTGGATCAGTGTCAAAATTTGCATCAACGTAACCCTTTACGATGAACCTTTTGTCACTTCCATAATCGAGAAACATATCCATATTCCACTAAGGATAATTTTGACCAATGTCCAGTGATCTACTCCTAGATCACTATTTTACTCCTTTGCCAAACTCAAGGCAGAGTATACAATAAGTTTGGTACACAGCATGGCATACTTTATAGAACCTATGGCTGAGGCATAGGAAATGACTTTCATTCTCTCTCTATCTTCTGCCGTGGTCGGGTTTTGAGTCTTACTCAACTTCACACCTTGTAACACAGGCAAGAACTCCTTCTTTGGCTATTCCATTTTGAACTACTTCAAAATCTTGTCAAGGTATGTACTCATTGAAAAACTTATCAAGCGTTTTGATCTATCTCTATAGATCTTGATGCTCAATATATAAGCAGCTTCACCGAGGTCTTTCTTTGAAAAAACTCCTTTCAAACATTCCTTTATGCTTTGCAGAATAATTCTACATCATCTCCGATCAACAATATGTCATACATATACTTATCATAAATGATGTAGTGCTCCCACTGACTTTCTTGTAAATACAGGCTTCACCGCATGTCTGTATAAAACTATATGCTTTGATCAACTTACCAAAGCGTATATTCCAACACTGAGATGCTTGCACCAGTCCATAGATGGATCGCTGGAGCTTTCATATTTTGTTAGCACCTTTAGGATTGACAAAACCTTCTGGTTGTATCATATACAACTCTTGTTTAATAAATCCATTAAGGAATGCAGTTTTGTTTATCCATTTGCCAAATTTCATAAAATGCGGCAATTGGTAACATGACTTGGACAGACTTAAGCGTAGATACGAGTGAGAAACTCTCATCGTAGTCAACACCTTGAACTTGTCGAAAACCTTTTGCGAAAATTTTAGCTTTGTAGATAGTAACACTACTATCGGCGTCTGTCTTCCTCTTGAAGAGCCATTTAATCTCAATGGCTCGCCGATCACTGGGAAAGTCAATCAAAGTCCATACTTTGTTCCCATACATGGATCTCATCTCAGATTTCATGGCCTCAAGCCATTTCGCGGAATCTGGGCTCATCATCGCTTCCTCATAGTCCGTAGGTTCGTCATGGTCAAGTAACATGACCTCCAGAACAGGATTACTGTACCACTCTGGTTTACCTACGAGGTTCGGTAGTAACTTGATCTGAAGTTACATGATCTTCATCATTAGCTTCCTCACAAATTGGTGTAGTAGTCATAGGAACAGATTTCTGTGATGAACTGTTTTCCAATAAGGGAGAAGGTACAGTTACCTCATCAAGTTTTACTTTCCTCCCACTCACTACTTTCGAGAGAAACTCTTTCTCTAGAAAGGATCCATTCTCAACAATGAATATCTTGTCTTCGGATCTGTGATAGAAGGTGTACCCAACATTTTCTTTTGGGTATCCTATGAAGACGCACTTCTCCGATTTGGGTTTGAGCTTATCAGGTTGAGACTTTTTCACATAAGCATTGCAACCTCAAACTTTAAGAAACGACAGCTTAGGTTTCTTGCCAAACCATAGTTCATACGGTGTCGTCTCACCGGATTTAGATGGTGCCCTATTTAACGTGAATGTAGCTGTCTCTAATGCATAACCTCAAAACTATAGTGGTTAATCGGTAAGAAACATCATAGATTGCACTATATCCAATAATAGTACGATTATAACGTTCAGACACACCATTATGTTGTGGTGTTCCAGGTGGCACGATTTTGTGAAACTATTCCACATTATTTTAATTGAAGACTAAACTCGTAACTCAAATATTTGTCTCTGCGATCAGATCGTAGAAATTTTATTTTCTTTTCACGATGATTTTCCACTTCACTCTGAAGTTTTTTGAACTTTTCAAAGGTTTCAGACTTATGTTTCATCAAGTAGATATACCCATATCTGCTCAAATCATCCGTGAAGGTCAGAAAATAATGATACCTGCCGCGAGCCTCAATATTCATCGGACCACATACATCAGTATGTACGATTTCCAACAAATCTGTTGCTCGCTCCATTGTTCCGGAGAACGGAGTCTTAGTCATCTTGCCCATGAGGCATGGTTCGCAAGCATCAACTGATTCATAATCAAGTGATTCCAAAAGCCCATCAATATGGATTTTCTTCATGCGCTTTACACCAATATGACCTAAACGGCAGTGCCACAAATAAGTTGCACTATCATTATTAACTTTGCATCTTTTGGCTTCAATATTATGAAAATGTGTATCACCACGATCGAGATCAAACAAACCATTTTCATTGGGTGTATGACCATAGAAGGTTTTATTCATGTAAACAGAACAATAATTTATTCTCTTACTTAAATAAATAACCGTATTGCAATAAACATGATCAAATCACATTCATGCTCAACGCAAACACCAAATAACACTTATTTAGGTTCAACACTAATCCCGAAAGTATAGGGAGTGTGCGATGATGATCATATCAATCTTGGAACCACTTCCAACACACATCGTCACTTCACCCTTAACTAGTCTTTGTTCATTCTGCAACTCCCGTTTCGAGTTACTACTCTTAGCAACTGAACCAGTATCAAATACCGAGGGGTTGCTACGAACACTAGTAAAATACACATCAATAATCTGTATATCAAATATACCTTTGTTCACTTTGCCATCCTTCTTATCCGCCAAATACTTGGGGCAGTTCCGCTTCCAGTGAACAGTCCCTTGGCAGTAGAAGCACTTAGTCTCAGGCTTAGGACCAGACTTGGGCTTCTTCACTTGAGCAGCAACTTGCTTGTCGTTCTTCTTGAAGTTCCCTTTCTTTCCCTTTGCCCTTTTCTTGAAACTAGTGGTGTTGTTAATCATCAACACTTGATGCTCTTTCTTGATTTCTACCTTCATCGATTTCATCATCATGAAAAGCTCGGGAATCGTTTTCATCATCCCTTGCATACTATAGTTCATCACGAAGTTCTACTAGCTTGGTTATGGTGACTGGAGAATTCTGTCAATCACTATTTTATCTGGAAGATTAACTCCCACTTGATTCAAGCGATTGTAGTACCCAGACAATTTGAACACATGCTCACTGCTTGAGCTATTCTCCTCCATCTTTTAGCTATAGAACTTGTTGGAGACTTCATATCTCTTAACTCGGGTATTTGCTTGAAATATTAACTTCAACTCCTGGAACATCCATATGATCCATGACATTCAAAATGTCTTTGAAGTCCCGATTCTAAGCTGTTAAGCATGGTGCACTAAACTATCAAGTAGTCACCATATTGAGCTAGCCAAACGTTCATGACGTCTGCATCTGCTCCTGCAATAGATCTGTCACCTAGCGGTGCATTAAGGACATAATTCTTCTGTGCAACAATGAGGATAAACCTCAGATCATGGATCCAATCCGCATCATTGCTACTAACATCTTTCAACTTGGTTTTCTCTAGGAACACATCAAAAATAAAACAGGGGAGCTAAACGCGAGCTATTAATATACAACATAGATATGCTAATACTACCAGGACTAAGTTCATGATAAATTTAAGTTCAGTTAATCATATTACTTAAGAACTCCCACTTAGAAAGACATCCCTCTAATCTTCTAAGTGATTACGTGATCCAAATCAACTAAATCATAACCGATCATCACGTGAAATGGAGTAGCTTTCAATGGTGAACATCAATATGTTGATCATATCTACTATACGATTCACTCTCGACCTTTCGGTCTCAGTGTTCCGAGGCCATATCTGCATATGCTAGGCTCATCAAGTTTAACCTGAGTATTCTGCGTGTGCAAAACTGGCTTTCACCCATTGTAGATGGACGTAGAGCTTATCACACCCGATCATCACGTGGTGTCTGGGCACGACGAACTTTGGCAATGGTGCATACTCAGGGAGAACACTTTTATGTTGAAATTTAGTGAGAGATCATCTTATAATGCTACCGTTAATCAAAGCAAGATAAGATGCATAAAAGATAAACATCACATGCAATCAATATAAGTAATATGATATGGCCATCATCATCTTGTGCTTGTGATCTCCATCTCCTAAGCACCGTCATGATCACCATCGTCACCGGCGCGACACCTTGATCACCATCGTAGCATTGTTGTCATCTCGCCAATCTTATGCTTCCACGACTATCGCTACCGCTTAGTGATAAAGTAAAGCATTACAGCGCAATTGCATTGCATACAATAAAGCGACAACCATATGGCTCCTGTCAGTTGCCGATAACTCGGTTACAAAACATGATCATCTCATACAATAAAATTTAGCATCATGTCTTCACCATATCACATCACAACATGCCCTGCAAAAACAAGTTAGATGTCCTCTACTTTGTTGTTGCAAGTTTCACGTGGCTGCTACGGGCTTAGCAAGAACCGTTCTTACCTACGCATCAAAACCACAACGATAGTTTGTCAAGTTGGTGTTGTTTTAACCTTCGCAAGGACCGGACGTAGCCACACTTGGTTCAACTAAAGTTGGAGAAACTGACACCCGCCAGCCACCTGTGTGCAAAGCACGTCGGTAGAACCAGTCTCGCGTAAGCGTACGCGTAATGTCGGTCCGGGCCGCTTCATCCAACAATACCGCCGAACCAAAGTATGACATGCTGGTAAGCAGTATGACTTATATCGCCCACAACCCACTTGTGTTCTACTCGTGCATAACATCAACGCATGAAACCTGGCTCTGATGGCACTGTTGGGGAACGTAGTAATTTCAAAAAATTTCCTATGCACACGCAAGATCATGGTGATGCATAGCAACGAGAGGGGAGAGTGCTGTCCACGTACCCTCGTAGACCAAAAGCAGAAGCGTTATGACAACGCGGTTGATGTAGTCGTACGTCTTCATGGCCCGACCGATCAAGCACCGAAACTACGGTACCTCCGAGTTCTAGCAAACGTTCAGCTCGATGATGATCCCCGGACTCCGATCCAGCAGAATGTCGGGGAAGAGTTCCGTCAGCACGACGGCGTGGTGTCGATCTTGATGTTCTACCATCGCAGGGCTTCGCCTAAGCACCGCTACAATATTATCGAGGATTATGGTGGAGGGAGGCACCGCACACGGTTAAGAGATCAATGATAAATTGTTGTGTCTATGGGGTGCCCCCCTGCCCCCGTATATAAAGGAGCAGGGGGGGAGGCGGCCGGCCTAGGAGGAGGGCGCGCCAAGGGGGAAGTCCTACTCCCACCAGGAGTAGGACTCCTCCTTCCCTTGTTGGAGTAGGAGAGAAGGAAAGAGGGGGAGAGGAACAAGGAATAGTGGGCTGCACCCCTTGTCCAATTCGGACCAGAGGGGGGCGCGCGCCTCCTTCCTTTTGGCCTCTCTCCTCTATTCCCGTATGGCCCAATAAGGCCCATATACTCCCCGGCGAATTCTCGTAACTCTCCAGTACTCTGAAAAATACCCGAATCACTCGGAACCTTTCCGATGTCCGAATATTGTCGTCCAATATATCGATCTTTACGTCTCGACCATTTCGAGACTCCTCGTCATGTCCCCGATCTCATCCGGGACTCCAAACTCCTTCGGTACAACAAAACTCATAAACACATAATATAACTGTCATCGAAACCTTAAGCGTGCGGACCCTACGGGTTCGAGAATAATGTAGACATGACCGAGACACGTCTCCGGTCAATAACCAATAGCGGAACCTAGATGCTCATATTGGCTCCCACATATTCTACGAAGAACTTTATCGGTCAAACCGCATAACAACATACGTTGTTCCCTTTGTCATCGGTATGTTACTTGCCCGAGATTCGATCGTCGGTATCTTAATACCTAGTTCAATCTCGTTACCGGCAAGTCTCTTTACTCGTTCCCTAATACATCATACCGCAACTAACTCATTAGTTGCAATGCTTGCAAGGCTTAAGTGATGTGCTTTACCTAGAGGGCCCAGAGATACCTCTCCGACAATCGGAGTGACAAATCCCAATCTCGAAATACGCCAACCAACAAGTACCTTCGGAGACACCTGTAGGGCACCTTTATAATCACCCAGTTACGTTGTGATGTTTGGTAACACACAAAGTGTTCCTCTGGTAAACGGGAGTTGCATAATCTCATAGTTATAGGAATATGTATAAGTCATGAAGAAAGCAATAGCAACAAACTAAATGATCAAGTGCTATGCTAACGGAATGGGTCAAGTCAATCACATCATTCTCCTAATGATGTAATCCCATTAATCAAATGACAACTCATGTCTATGGTTAGGAAACATAACCATCTTTGATCAACGAGCTAGTCAAGTAGAGGCATACTAGTGACACTTTGTTTGTCTATGTATTCACACATGTATTATGTTTCCGGTTAATACAATTCTAGCATGAATAATAAACATTTATCATGAAATAAGGAAATAAATAATAACTTTATTATTGCCTCTAGGGCATATTTCCTTCAGAATCCTTCTTTTAGCCAAGTCCTTAAGACCTCTGCTATTCCAAAAGATTCCTCTCATAACTCATCATGGAATTTTTTTTAGCCGTTCGAATACTAGCACTCCTACGTACCACAGACGTCGGGTAGATCTTGCGCTTCCACTTGCGCTTAGGGCTGGTCCTCGTGTCCACCCGGTCCTCACTCCCCGCTCCTGCTGGTCTTACAATCTCAATCTCGATACTCTCATCCTCCTCATCCGGCTCCGGGATGGGAGGAGCGAGATCGGCACAAAAGTCATCAAGCACCCGGACTCCCAAAGCATCAATCTCGGAGTCATTCATGGGTTTGACGGCAACTAAGTTTCGAATCATATCCAAAGCCCTCTCGTCCTCTAGATCTAGCAAATCATTGATTGAATTAAAAATTTCACCCTCATTACTACCTAGTGAAATCCCTAATTGGTTTGCATTATCAACAATCTCATCATTCGAAAAATGCAAAATGGAATTAGAGGTGTTCACCGACATACTAGTAGTGACCTGGACGTCATGAAGCTTGGCTGCCCTCATAGCGCAGCGCTGCTGCATATCGTCCATCTCCGGAGGGCCCTGAAGACAACAGCTCCACCGTCGGCCCTTAGACGCCTGGTCCGGAATGCCGCCGAACTCGATGACCTCCTCCCAAGTGAATTTTCCCGGAGAGTGGCCTCCTGTCACCCCCCGAACACTCAACCGGTCTCCATGACCGGAAGAGGGCGCCGAGTCAGTTGATGGGGAATCAAAGGCCGCCTGCCCCCAGTTCCCATCCTCCCTAGGCCGCAGGCCAAGAGCGCTCGCCGGCGGCACCAGTGGGGCAGTCACCCTGGGCGTAGGAGGTGAAGAGGGCTTCGAGGCCACCCGCCCAAGCCCCCTCCATAGACCGGACCTGCCACCTGCAGTTCCGGCCCAGCAATAGGAGAAGAAGGTGCCGAGGCCACCTGCCCCGGCCCCCCTCCCGAAGACAAATCCTCCCTCGGGAAGCCCCAACCGAAGCGAAAGGAGAAGGAGGGCTGAGGTCACCTGCCTCGAACCCCCTTCAGAGCTCGGAACCACCACCTGCAGCTCCGTTGTCACAACAGTGGCCGAGGGAGGTGAGGACTCTATCCCCGGACCCCCCTCCGCGTAAGAAACCTCCATGGCCGGGCCCTCAACGACCAACGCAGGTAGAAAGTGCTCAAAATCGTCAGAAGACTTCATAGTCTCGGAGGTGCAGTAGCAGGCTCGATAGACCCAAATCTCAAAGTGGTGGACGGCACTGAAGAAGGGGGCGCCATCCCATCTCCAGTCGTCTGAGCTACAGACCCCGGACCCTCGGACATCTCTCGTCCAGGATCAGCGGCCGGAGTCTCCTTAACTCCCGCCCTATCATCATCCTCGTGCATATCAACGTCAGTGACAGTAGGTGCCTCAGTAAACATGCTCTCATCCTCAAACTCAATCTCAAGGTTGTAAACCTGGCCTCGATACGCCCACTTGACCACATCAGGCACAAACTCAATGTCCAAAATACTAACCAGTAAACGAGCAACCCCATGAGCTCTAGTAAATGCCATATCCACTCGCTCGGGTTTTCCCACCATGATTCCCAAGCTGGCGACGACCCTAGCATCCTGCATCGGCTTCGAAGGAGCTCCCGAAAAACGCAACCAGGCCTGGGTAAGAGGTTTACCCTGAGGCTCAATCAATTTCCACTCTTGGAACTCAAGGATGCCCTCAGTACCTGGCACTTTGCACATCCCAAAACTCAGCAACCTCTATAAATCCTCCAAGGTTGGGACGATTAGGCTAACACAGATTGTGCACCCCGTGGTGCAGCCTACTCAGACGACTTTCATGCCGGACAGGAACATCCTGGAAGGGGTTGTGGTCCTTCATGAAACGCTCCATGAGATTCACACAAAAAAACTTGATGGAGTTATTTTCAAGGTGGATTTCGAAAAGGCCTATGATAAAGTCAAATGGCCGTTCCTTCAATAGGCCTTACGCATGAAGGGCTTTGATGAAGCTTGGCGACGCCAGGTGGAATCATTCACACAAAAAGGAAGTGTTGGAATTAAAGTGAATGACGATATAGGTCATTATTTCCAAACGCATAAGGGTCTGAGACAAGGCGATCCTATGTCTCCAATTTTGTTCAATATTGTGGTTGATATGTTGGCGATCCTGATAGGAAGGGCAAAGGAGGCCGGTCAGGTGGGTGGATTGGTGCCTCATCTAGTTGATGGTGGTGTGTCCATCCTGCAATACGATGATGATACAATCATCTTCATGGAACACGATTTGGCAAAAGCGAGAAATATGAAGTTAGTCTTATGCTTATTTGAACAATTGACGGGGTTAAAAATTAATTTCCATAAGAGCGAGCTGTTCTGCTTTGGTAGAGCCAAAGATGAACAAGAGGCATATAGACAATTGTTTGGTTGTGAAGTGGGGGCTTTGCCTTTTACGTATCTACGTTTCCCCATTCACCACCGTAAGCTAACGAACAGCAAGTGGAAGTGCATCGAGGATCGATTTGAGAAGAAATTGAGTTGCTAGAAAGGAAAACTCATGTCTTATGGAGGCCGGTTGATTCTTATAACTTGGTGCTTACGAGTTTGCCTATGTTCCTCTTGTCCTTCTTTGAGGTCCCAGTTGGGGTTAGGAAAAGGCTGGACTTCTATCGATCCCGATTCTTTTGGCAGAGTGATGAACTTAAGAGAAAATACCGACTGGCCAAATGGGATATTATTTGTCGACCAAAGGACCAGGGAGGCCTTGGTATTGAAAATCTTGAGGTCAAGAACAAATGCCTTCTAAGTAAGTGGCTGTATAAGTTGTCATTTGAGACGGAGGCAACGTGGGCGCAGATTTTACGTAATAAATATCTCCAGTCCAAGACCCTGTCCTAGGTCACGATGAGACCAACTGATTCGCCGTTCTGGAAGGGGATTATGAGAGTCAAAGCTACCTTCTTTAACAGAACTAGGTATATTGTCGGTAATGGCAACAACACTCGATTCTGGGAGGATACGTGGCTTGGCGACGCACCTTTGGCGACCTAGTATCCGTCCCTATATCGTATTGTTCAGCGTCGTGAGGCTCTTGTTGCCACGGTTATGCAGTCCATTCCGCTCAACATTCAGTTTAGGAGGGTGCTTGTGGACGATCGATGGGAAGCATGGCTTCACTTGGTGCGTAGACTGATGGAGGTTCAGTTAGCTCCTCACCCCGATCAGTTGTGTTGGAAGCTTACTAGATCTGGGAAGTTCACAGTCAAATCGATGTATATCGATTTAATTAACACTAATGTGATTCCTAGTTTCAAATATGTTTGAAAAGTCAAAGTACCTTTGAAGATTAAAGTGTTTATGTGGTTTGTACATAAACAAGTAATTTTAACAAAGGACAATCTGGTTAAGCGCCACTGGACATGTTCTACTAGGTGTAGTTTCTGTGATCGGGACGAGACTATTAAGCACCTCTTTTTTGACTGTCCGTTGGCACGAGGTTTGTGGTGCTCTGTGCAAATTGCCTTTAATATTACTCCTCTGACTTCGGTCAACACGTTATTCGGGGCGTGGCTTGCCGGGATAGAGTCCGAAACAGCTAGACACATTCGTGTAGAAGTTTGTGCGTTGTTATGGGCAATTTGGAATTGCAGAAATGATTTGGTTTTTAACAGAACAACAACTATTCCTTTTTTGCAGGTTGTATTCCGGGCTACTGCACTGATCCGTATGTGGTCCTTACTCACTCCGACGGAGGCCAGGGAGCGTTTGGTTACTGGATCTGTCCGGTGGGAGATGGTAGCGCGGGATATCTTCAACCGGTTTGGATGGCGATCATGTAATAGGATAGGCGATTAGTTTATCTATCTCTTTTTTTGCCAGCTGGTTGTGGCTTGTTGGGCATCCTGTTATGGCATTGAGGCTCTGTGTGAGCTAGCCGTTCCTTTTGGATTTGCAGACTTTAAGACCTTGTTGAACCTTATTTATTTTTTAATAAATGTGGCCGTGTGCATCATTCTGATGCAGAGGCCGGGGAGTGCCCCCTTTTCAAAAAGAAAAAAAATGTTTTTCTTCGAATTTTTGCATATTTAGGAATTCAGTCATATGCATCACCACAGTTTAGAATTTCAGTTAACATCAACAAAATTTAGTTAACATCACTTAACATAAAAATTTAATTCAGATGGGTGTCCTACGGAGTTCGACGAGGTTCGCTGCCTGTACTTTTGGTCGTAGCGACGCGCGTACGTAGCCGGTTTGCATATTGATAAATTCATTCATATGCACCACCACAATTTAGAATTTCAGTTAACATCAACAAAATTCAGTTAACATCACTTAACGTCAAAAGTTAATTCAGATGGGTGTCCTGCAGGGTTTGACGAGGTCCCCGGCCTGTAGTTTTGGCCGCAGCAGCGTGAGTACGTAGACGGAAGCTAACCCGGTAGGCGGTAGCTGATCGAATCTTCACAGAGACACGCACGTACAAGGAAGCTAGCTAGCTAGCTCCTTGATCCGATTCTTCACGCACGCAGGATACTAGTACATGCACATAATTAACAGCTCGTCGCCGGCGCGATCGATCTTGAGCTAGCTACGCACAGAGCAGCAGACGAGAAACCAGAACACACGCACACGATATTATATCCTGCAGCCCGAATTGACAAAATGACAGGGGGTATCTGCAAAATGTCCAGAGCTGACCTGATTGGACCCGCTGGCGTCACTTGGCCGTATCTGATTGGCTTAGGACTAAATTTGCACATTGTGTGCAAGTTTTAGGACTACATAGTCACTTTTCAAGTTCTAAGACTAAACCGTCACATGTTGAACATGTTTTAGGACCCTTGATGCTTTTACCTCTTAAACTATTGTATTTGTATTCCATTTTTTTTTCTAATTTCACTCCCCCATCCAAACCCAAAATTACACGATGCTTTATTTGCATCAATAAATTCAAAAACAAAAAGTTAGAAATTTGACCCCTCCGCCATCACACCCACACACAAATAAAAACATTAGCCGAGCTGAATTTTCGGCATCAAGGTAGTAAATTCCAAAAAAATAATCTGATATATGTAAAAATTACGAATAATCAGCTGCAATAAGGTAAATATCAGCAATGAACGTTGGATAACTTCCAATGGTGTGCGTCGATGACAACTACACTAAACGGCATGCGATCGTTCGTCCTGAGCATGCCTAATTTGCAAAAGTGACAGTTTTTTTACAGGGCATGTAGTTGTCCTTTTTATTTTGATACACTGTCATTGTTCAGTTTATTCTCCAGCCTTTTCTGCTATATCTATGTGATCTCGGATCCAACTCAATTGCTCTGACCTACCCCACCCATCCTGGAGGAATTATTGGATGGGCCATGCCTGCCTCCCAGTCCATAGTGGTTGCCCTTCTTGTTCCTCCGTTCACTCACCACTCGAAAAAACTTGGAAACGTGGGACCTTGCACTTTTGGCCTGAACACCAAATGATTGCATTTGATGAGTTGAGTTTGCTTAGCGCATTCTAATCACTATAAATTATTTCTTTCTTATATCAACACATGACATTTTCTCCAATACTAGTATATTGATAAAGTTCTGGGATATATGCTATGCTTGGAGAAAAAAATGTGGATAAATTTGTGGAGCCTGACAGAACTTGATAAAGTTTTGGGATATATGCTACGCTATGCTTGATCAAGTTCTAAAAACGAACAACATTTTCCCTTTTCTTCTTTTTGACAGCAACGAACATTCTTTTAAGCTGCAGCTTAATTTGTGGACTGAACATTTTTCTACACACTAGTACTCCCTCCGTTCCGAATTACTCGTCGTAGGGATGGATGTATCTAGATGTATTTTAGTTCTAGATACATTCATTTCTGAGACGAGTAATTTGAAACAGAGGAAGTACTATTTTGTACAACAGTAACAGTTTCATTACACTATTCTTTGGTACGGGTCCACCGGAGAAAGCCACCCTTATCTTTATCTTTTTAGATGTACGATGAAAGCTCCTTTTAACCTTGATTTTAAAGCAGAAAACTGCTGCATTGTGCACTGCAAAACTTGTGAAGCGGTCTTCCCACGGTTTTGTAAAGGTTGCAGTCACAAAAACTTACAATGAAAGCTTAACTGAGTTTAATTCTAATTCCCGTATACATAGTTCGCTGTTCACGTCATCGTTAACTTTTTGGCCCCTTATTTCCATTATTATGCATGCAGTGCAGATGGAGGGAACTGGTATGCACGGACGGAATGATAGGTCCCATGGTTATGTATCTTGGCATGACAGGGAGGAGAATGGGCAGTCTTGTACAGAAAGCTGCATCATCAAAGAGCAAGAGGAGATAGAGTGTTTGAATAATGGTGTAGGGTGGCGATCAAGCCCCCTAGATGTTGTTGTCGGCTCAAGTTGGCGCTTTCTTTTATCCTCAAATTATTAGCTACTGCTGACCCTACCTAGCTTCATTGCATATGCTAGCTGAGTAAGCAGCACTCATGCATGCAATAGTTTTAATCACGCATCTGAAAAACATACAGTAGTACTAATCGCAAGTAGGTGATGATAGAGTGGATAGTCAATCAGGAAAAGATCAGCACCATTCCACAAATTAAGAAATAAGTAGTGCATATATGTTGTGCTAGTTGATTATTAATAAAACTAATTAAGAAGAAATGGTAGGTTCAGACCTGAGAGATTCTGTTAAACGGAAAGCACCGAGGATTTGTAATCATGCATGCTTATTTGGAAGGAGATGAAAAATGGTTCTCCCTCTGTTCTAAATTACTTGTCACGGAAATGGATATATCTAGAACTAAAATATATCTAGATACATCCATACTTGCGACAATTAATTCGAAACGGAAAAGGTACTCCATTGGAGCCTCTACAACCAGACTTGGCAAATCCGGACCCTCAAACGCCCGCGAACGCGGGCACTGACCGGGCACTCCTCAAAAAAATTAAATCCACATCCGGACACCTCAATTAGCATATCTTAAATCCGTACAAACTCATGCAACTACGTCGACGCACACGCATCGTTCGACTACTCCATCACACTACATTAAACATGCCATCGGACTACCAATATTTGGCATCTTAAGCTATGGTGGAGTTCATCCACGACTGCTCGAGCCGGATCTGCTCGTCACCGGAGCTGTCCTCGTCGTCGCTGTCCTCCTTCGGTGGCAGTTCATCCATGGCACGGACCGCCCGATTCTGCTCACGGGCGAGGGCGCGCGTCTTCCTCCGCTGCCGTTTCTTCACAATGCGGACGTGGATGGCTTCCTCTTGTGCGGCCGCCCGCGCCGCCGCATCAGCCGCCGCCACTTCCGCTGCGATACGGGCCTCGGCGGCCCTTATCCTCTCCTTCCCACACTGGGCCGCCCGTTCCCTCTGGGACTTATACTCTGCCCGACCGGTGATGGGGAAGGAGAGGTTTTCCGGCCGGGACCGCGAGGATCCAGCACCAGAGGACCGCGGACGGATCCGTCCGTCAGCCGGGCGCTGTCCTACTGGGAGCAGCGGAGTGCAATGCGAACTGCCATTGCCTCCTCCAACCCACACGGGACGACACCCCAGTCGACGGATCCAGACTGGTCCGAGTCCGATCCGCTGCCTGCCATGGCGGAGAAGGTCGCAGACCGCCGGAGGTGAGCTCGGGTGGCGGAGGCGAGTGGAATGGAGTGGCTAGGGTTTGCTCCGGCGAGAGGATGGGGACGAATATAAGTCGCGTGGGGTGGGCTAGTATGGGCCAGGTCCGACGTGGCGGGCGTGCCCGGGCACCCCCCTATCCGCCTCATATTTGGGCTGGATATGGGGGTGCCGGTTAGCCCGGGCGTTTGAGAGGCCCATCTGGTCAAAAAAATATCGTGACCGGACAGTGACCAGACATTTGAGACGGATTTGAGGAGTCCGGTTGTAAATGCTCTTGGAGTGTCGTGTCAATAATTGGTTCAGTGATTCAGCTGCCACTGTCTCCAACAGCAAGCTGAGAAAGGATTCATACATATCCCCAAGGGAAGTGCCACTCTCCATATTCCCTATCTTATCTTTTTTTAGTAAGTAATCCAATCCTCTCACAAGCGATTACTACATTCTACTCCCTCCGTTCGGAATTATTTGTCATAAAAATGGATGTGTCTAGATTTATTTTAGTTCTAGATACATCCATTTTCGAGACAAGTAATTCCGAACGGAGGGAGTATAATGTAGGACTTTATATCACCTTTAATTCGAAACAGGAAATGCTCACTACACAATACAACCAAACAAGTAAAATGGAGTACTACTACTACAACCACACCAAATACTACTGCTGGTACGGCAGTGCATGCATTGGGTGAGGAGCTGACAGGACCGTGGATCTACCCCAAGTGCGTGTACATCTGATCTGATCCGGTTGATCTGGCAGGTGCAGTTTACTCCTATCCCATGCGTACACAACACATCCCATCGTTGCAGCAATAGCAGCACAGTGAGCAGTGAGGCTGTCCCTCACGTGCGTCCAATGATGGGGGCTGGGAGGCGACCGTGAGGGCCCAGATGTACGTACGAGGCTGGAGGGGACTGGCCATGTGCCGCACCCGTGGAGGCGGACGTGCGCATCGGTCGGCCTAATCATTCGCGCCACGCCACGCCCCACTTGTACCAGGCCAAGCTTATGATTGATTATTATTGGTTGGACGGCTGGACCGATCCATCATCCATCATCGGCTCTTCTTCAGTTGGACGGACAGCCCGGGGTGGACGGTTGCCCTGCTCTGCCTCAGCATTGCCCGCTGCTACTAGTGCCAATAAAAAAAAATCATAATCATTGGCTGTTGCTGGTCAATCCTTTTTCTTTGCGGGTGCGTAACAGGTTAATCATTTTATTCAGAAATGGATAATCATTTCGTACAACTAAGTAGTAGAACTTGTACATTACAACTTCCACGGTCTGAAAATACTTGTCATCAAAATGGACAAAAATAGATGTATCTAGAACTAAAATACATCTAAATACATCTCTTTTTATTCATTTTGATGACACGTATTTCTGGACGGAGGGAGTATGAAACTGGCAAGTATACATTGCCCGATCCGTACCCACCTGGCCAGGAAAGAGGAATACTATCACGCACTCCACTACAGTATCTACAGTATGCTGCGGCAGTACCTTTATTTGGAAGAAGAATAAAAGTTGGTTGGTGCGTATGAACGTGTGAAACGTACTCCTTCGTTTGAAATTACTTGTCTCAAAAATAGATGTATCTAGAATTAAAATACGTCTAGATACATTCATTTTTGCGACAAATAATTACGAACGGAAAGAGTACGAACCATGAACCAGCCAGTCAGTGTTAGGATTAATGGCAGCAACAATGGAGCGAGCTACTACCTAGGCCGGCACGCAACGTGACGGCCAGCTCGGCGTTGCTTAGCTAGCTTTCCGTTGCGATGGGATGCCATTGCCATGCATGGAGCCGTTCGTTAGTCGTTGTACTGTTGCGCACCGGCCACCCCCGCCCAAACGAGCTAGTCAGAAACAATGTGGCGGTGTGGTATAGCAAACGGTGTGGAGGATGGTGCAACAACGAATACTACTTCCCCGCAAAAAAAAAAACTATACTGCTAAAATGAGGTCGATCAGATCGATGGCATATGCATGCAGCATGCTGACGGGTGTAAAAAGAATAAACTGCAATGTCTTCTCACTGGATTCAAATCAGAAATCGGAGGGTGCCCCTAGTCATTCTTCAGAGGGCTCTCGGTCGACATGCCGGGCCAGAACACACCTTGTTGCTGTTGCAAAAAAAAAAAAAAAAAGAAGGACGGATATGATCAGATGTGCCGCGCATTACTTCTCCGTACGTATGTCACATGGCGTTCTTGAAGCCGGTCCACTTGTTCACCTGATCGACCAAGTGGCTGTTTGGTAAGGCAACTGCTTTTTCCTAGGCTGGACCGGTCCATGGGTAACTGCTGAATTATTCCTGGTGCACATGCATTCCTTCATCCATCTCTGCTCTTCCTGGTCCTGCTGCATGTGATCCATGGTGGCCGGTGATCATTTCTCTTCTCATGCGCGCGTCCCTCAGCAGATCGATTGATCAACGGTCCAGTAGTATTCGAGCAGGCGGGCCTGTGCGTATACATAGATGATCTCAATATAATTGCGTACGTGCAGTGAAGATGCGTGGAGCTTAGAAGCTGCGTGCATCCATCCATGCTCCTGATGTGGACTAGTATTTGTTTGCTTGCTTGCTGCTCGGCATCGATGGATCAATAGGCTGTGCTTCGCAGGCATGCAAACATACATAATCAAAAATGGGTTTTCAAAGGCGTCTAAATGCGCTTCAAATTATTGTTATCAGGTGGATTGATCACTGTATATTTGTACAAACCTTCTCTCCTAAGAGCATCTACAACCGGACCTCTCAAACCCGTCACATGCGCCCCGGACGGGCTACACGATCACTGACCGGTCTCGATTTTTTGACCCAGACAGGTCTCTCAAACGGCCCTAAAACGTCAGGACACGCCCGACACGTCGGAGCCGACAGCCCGACCCTACCCCAAATTGCACCAAATCAATCAAACCCTTCCTCCTCCTCCCACCGTCCACCAACTTTTTCCGCAACCGGACCCTCGCCGTTCTTCACCCTTACTCTCAATCCTCACCTCTGGTCCCTTTCCATCACCGGAAATGTTGTCCAGCCCGACCACACCGCCGCGGCGGGCAGGAATTCGCAGGCATGTGGCAGCGTGGCGCAGAATCCCGAGGCGGCGGCGCCAGCGGGGGCATGTCGACCGCACGTGCAGCCCGGTCAGCGGCCACGTACTACGCAAGCCAGCCAAGGCGAGCCCCGGCTTGCCGTCCGGTCAAACATCCCACCAGACAAAGCCCACTCCAACTGGTGTTTCTATATTGCTCCCACTCCATGAACCATGATCGTCCTTGCTGTGCATCTCGTGGCTAGCTACCTACGCATTATTATGTCATTCTTTCTCGCGTAAGGGAGTGTGCATGTCCATTGTCCCTTTTAGCTTTTTTTTTCCTTTTTTGCGTTTGTAAAACATTTGGTGTTCGGAATTTTCGCGCGCATCAGGTGTTTCCGCCGAGGTCGAAGACGGAGGTGACATGTGTTAGGGAACGCATTAATTTCAAAAAAAAATCCTACGCACACGCAAGATTTATCTAGGTGATGCATAGCAACGAGAGGGGAAGAGTGTTGTCCACGTACCCTCGTAGACCGTAAGCGGAAGTGTTATGTCAACGCGGTTGATGTAGTCGTACGTCTTCACGATCCGTACCCTCCTAGTACCGAAAGTACGGCACCTCCGCGATCTGCACACGTTCAGTTCAGTGACGTCCCACGAACTCTCGATCCAGCTGAGTTCGAGGGAGAGCTTTGTCAGCACGATGGCGTGATGACGGTGATGATGAAGCTACCGGCGCAAGGCTTCGCCTAAGCACTATGGTGGAGGGGGGCACCGCACACGGCTAAGACAATGATCAATTTGTGTGTCTATGGGGTGCCCCCCTCCCCTGTATATAAAGGCGTGGAGGAGGGGGGAGGGCCGGCCCTCTATGGCGCGCCCTAGGGGAGTCCTACTCCCACCGGGAGTAGGATTTCCCCCTTCCAAGTAGTAGGAGTAGGAGAGAAGGAAGGGGAGGAGAGGGGAAAGGAAAGGGGGGCGACCCCCACCCAATTCGGATTGGGCTAGGGGGCGCGCCCCCCACCTTTTCCTTTCCTCTCCTCTATTCCACTAAGGCCCAATAAGGCCCATATACTCCCCGGGGGGTTCCGGTAACCTCCCGGTACTCCGAAAAATGCCCGAACTCATCCGGAACCATTCCGATGTCCAAACTGTTGGGGAACGTAGTAATTTCCAAAAAATTCCTACGCACACGCAGGATCATGGTGATGCATAGCAACGAGAGGGGACAATGTTGTCCACGTACCTTCGTAGACCGTTAAGCGGAAGCGTTATGAAAGCGCGGTTGATGTAGTCATACGTCTTCATGATCGACCGATCCTCAGTATCGAACGTACGGCACCTCCACGTTCAGCACACGTTCAGCTCGGCGACGTCCCGCGAACTCACGATCCAGTAGAGCTCGGGGAAGAGTTTCGTCAGCACGACGGTGTGGTGACGATGTTGATGAAGCTACCGTGGCAGGGCTTCGCCTAAGCACCGCTACAGTATGACCGAGGTGGATTATGATGGAGGGGGGCACCGCACACGACTGGGAGAGATCTTTGTGATCAACTTGTGTGTCTAGAGGTGCCCCCTACCCCTGTATATAAAGGAGCAAGGGGGAGGCCGGCCGGCCCTTGTTAGTGCGCCAGGAGGAGGAATCCTCCTCCTAGTAGGAGTAGGATTCCCCTCTTTCCTACTCCTACTAGGAGGGGGAAAGGAAGGGAGAGAAAGAGAAGGAAAGGGGGGCGCCGCCCCCTCCTCTCCTATTCCAATTCGGACCAGAGGGGAGGGGGCGCGTTGCCTGCCCTAGGCCGGCCCCTCTTTCTTCCCCTTATGGCCCAACAAGGCCCATTAGCCCCCGGGGGGTTCCGGTAACCCCTCCGGTACTCCGGTAAAATCCCGATTTAACCGGAACTCTTCTGATGTCTAAATGTAGGCTTCCAATATATCAATCTTCATGTCTCGACCATTTCGAGACTCCTCGTCATGTCCGTGATCATATCCGGGACTCCGAACTACCTTCAGTACATCAAAACATATAAACTCATAAAACCGATCGTCACAGAGCTTTAAGCGTGCGGACCCTACGGGTTCGAGAACTATGTAGATATGACCGAGACATGTCTCTGCTTAATAACCAATAGCGGAACTTGGATGTTCATATTGGTTCCTACATATTCTACGAAGATCCTTATCGGTCAAACCGCATAACACTATACGTTGTTCTCTTTGTCACTGGTATGTTACTTGCTCGAGATTCGATCGTCAGTATCCCAATACCTAGTTCAATCTCGTTACCGGCAAGTCTCTTTTCTCGTTTCGTAATGCACTATCCCGCAACTAACTCATTAGTTGCATTGCTTGCAAGGCTTATAGTGATGTGCATTACCGAGAGGGCCCAGAGATACCTCTCCGACAATTGGAGTGACAAATCCTAATCTTGATCTATGCCAACTCAACAAGTACTATCGGAGACACCTGTAGAGCACCTTTATAATCACTCCGTTACGTTGTGACGTTTGGTAGCACACAAAGTGTTCCTCCGGTATTCGGGAGTTGCATATTCTCATAGTCATAAGAACATGCATAAGTCATGAAGAAAGCAATAGCAGTAAACAAAAACGATCAAGTGCTAAGCTAACGGAATGGGTCAAGTCAATCACATCATTCGACTAATGATGTGATCCCATTGATCAAATAACAACTCATGTCAATGGTTAGGAAACTTAACCATCTTTGATCAATGAGCTAGTCAAGTAGAGGTATACTAGTGACACTATGTTTGTTTATGTATTCACACATGTATTATGTTTACGGTTAATACAATTCTAGCATGAATAATAAACATTTATCATGAAATAAGGAAATAAATAATAACTTTATTATTGCCTCTAGGGCATTTTTCCTTCAGTCTCCCACTTGCACTAGAGTCAATAATCCAGATTACATAGTAACGATTTTAACACCCATGGAGCCTGGGTGCTGATCATGTTTTGCTCTTGGAAGAGGCTTAGTGAACAGGTCTGTAACATTCAGTTCCATATGTATCTTGCAAATCTCTATGTCTCCCACCTGGATTTGATCTTAGATGGAGTTGAAGCGTCCCTTGATGTGATTGGTTCGCTTTTGAAATCTGGATTCCTTTGCCAACGCAATTGCACCAGTATTGTCACAAAAGATTTTCATTGGGCCCGATGCACTAGGTATGACACCTAGGTCGGATATGAACTCCTTCATCCAGACTCCTTCATTCGCTGCTTCCGAAGCAGCAATGTACTCCGCTTCACATGTAGATCCTGCCACGACGCTTTGTTTAGAACTACTCCAACTGACAGCTCCACCGTTCAATATAAACATGTATCTGATTTGCGATTTAGAATCGTCCGGATCAGTGTCAAAGCTTGCATAAACATAACCATTTATGATGAGCTCTTTGTCACCTCCATAAACGACAAACATATCCTTGGTCCTTTTCAGGTACTTCAGGATGTTCTTGACCGCTGTCCAGTGATCCACTCCTGGATTACTTTGGTACCTCCCTGCTAGACTAATAGCAAGGTACACATCAGGTCTAGTACACAGCATTGTATACATCACAGAGCCTATGGCTGAAGCATATGGAATACTTTTCATTTTCTCTCTATCCTCTGCAGTGGTCGGGCATTGAGTTTTACTCAAGTTCACACCTTGTAACAGAGGCAAGAACCCTTTCTTAGCTATATCCATTTTGAATTTCTTCAAAACTTTATCAAGGTATGTGCTTTGTGAAAGTCCAATTAAGCGTCTTGATCTATCTCTATAAATCTTGATGCCCAATATATAAGCAGCTTCACCGAAGTCTTTCATTGAAAAACTCTTATTCAAGAATCCTTTTATGCTATCTAGAAATTCTATATCATTTCCAATCAACAATATGTCATCCACATATAATATTAAAAATGCTACAGAGCTCCCACTCACTTTCTTGTAAATACAGGCTTCTCGAAAAGTCTGTATAAAACCATATGCTTTGATCACACTATCAAAACGTTTATTCCAACTTCGAGAGGCTTGCACCAGTCCATAAATGGATCGCTGGAGTTTGCACACTTTGTTAGTACCCTTTGGATCAATAAAACCTTCAGGTTGCATCATATACAACTCTTCTTCCAGAAATCCATTTAGGAATGCAGTCTTTACATCCATTTGCCAAATTTCATAATCATAAAATGCGGCAATTGCTAACATGATTCGGACGGACTTAAGCATCGCTACAGGTGAGAAGGTCTCATCGTAGTCAACTCCTTGAACTTGTCGAAAACCTTTCGCAACAAGTCGAGCTTTATAGACAGTAACAGTACCGTCAGCGTCAGTCTCCTTCTTGAAGATCCATTTATTCTCAATGGCTTGCCGATCATCGGGCAAGTCAACCAAGGTCCACACTTTGTTCTCATACATGGATCCCATCTCAGATTTCATGGCCTCAAGCCATTTTGCGGAATCTGGGCTCATCATCGCTTCCTCATAGTTCATAGGTTCGTCATGGTCAAGTAACATGACCTCCAAAACAGGATTACTGTACCACTCTGGTGCAGATCTTGCTTCTTCTTGCTACCTCTTGAGCACTGCGTTGGTTTTCCCTTGAAGAGGAAAGGGTGATGCAGCAGAGCAGTGTAAGTATTTTCCTCAGTTTTTGAGAACCAAGGTATCAATCTAGTAGGAGGCCATGCATGAGTCCCTCGCACCTACACAAACAAATAAACTCCTCGCAACCAACGCGGTAAAGGGGTTGTCTATCCCTTCACGGTCACCTAGAGAGTGAGATCTGATAGATATGATAAGATAATATTTTTGGTATTTTTATGATAAACAGAAATAAAGATGCAAGTAAAATAAATGGCAAAGGAAATAACTAAGTATTGGAAGATTTAATATGATGGAAAATAGACCCGGGGCCATAGGTTTCACTAGAGGCTTCTCTCGAGATCATAAGTATTACGGTGGGTGAACAAATTACTGTTGAGCAATTGAGATAATTGAGCATAGTTATGAGAATATCTAGGTATGATCATGTATATAGGCATCACGTCCGAGACAAGTAGAACGACTCCTGCCTGCATCTACTACTATTACTCCACACATTGACCGCTATCCAGTATGCATCTAGAGTATTAAGTTCAACAGAACAAAGTAACGCTTTAAGCAAGATGACATGATGTAGAGGGATAAACTCATGCAATATGATATAAACCCCATCTTGTTATTCTCGATGGCAACAATACAATGCGTGCCTTGCTGTCCTTACTGTCACTGGGAAAGGACACTGCAAGATTGAACCCAAAGCTAAGCACTTCTCCCATTGCAAGAAAGATCAATCCAGTAGGCCAACCAAATTGATAATTCGAAGAGACTTGCAAAGATAACCAATCATACATAAAAGAATTCAGAGAAGATTCAAATATTGTTCATACATAAACTTGATCATAAACCCACAATTCATCGGTCTCAACAAACACACTGCAAAAGAAGATTACATTGAATAGATCTCCACAAGAGAGGGGGAGAACTTTGTATTGAGATCCAAAAAGAGAGAAGAAGCCATCTAGCTAATAAGTATGGACCCGTAGGTCTGAAGTAAACTACTCGCACTTCATCGTAGAAGCTATGGTGTTGATGTAGAAGCCCTCCGTGATCGATACCCCCTCCGGCGGAGCTCCAGAAAAGGCCCCAAGATGGGATCTCGTGGATACAGAAAGTTACGGCGGTGGAATTACGGTTTTGGCTCCGTATCTGGTAGTTTGGGGGTACATCGGTATATATAGGAGGAAGGAGTACATCAGTGGAGCAACGTGGGCCCCACGAGGGTGGAGGGCGCGCCTGGCGGGGTAGGCGCGCCCCCTACCTCATGCCTTCCTGGTTGATTGCTTGACGTAGGGTCCAAGTCCTCTGGATCATGTTTGTTCCGAAAATCAAGTTCCCGAAGGTTTCATTCCGTTTGGACTCCGTTTGATATTCTTTTTCTGGGAACCTCTGAAATAGGCAAAAAACAGCAATTCTGGGCTGGGCCTCCGGTTAATAGGTTAGTCCCAAAATAATACAAAAGTGTATAATAAAGCCCAATAATGTCCAAAACAGGATATAATATAGCATGGAACAATAAAAAATTATAGATACGTTTAAGACGTATCAAGCATCCCCAAGCTTAATTCCTGCTCGTCCTCGAGTAGGTAAATGATAAAAACAGAATTTTTGATGTGAAATGCTACTTGGCATAATTTCAATGTAATTCTCTTAATTGTGGTATGAATATTCAGATCCGAAAGATTCAAGACAAAAGTTCAATATTGACATAGAAATAATAATACTTCAAGCATACTAACTAAGCAATTATGTCTCTTCAAAATAACATGGCCAAAGAAAGTTATCCCTACAAAATCATATAGTCTGCCTATGCTAGATCTTCACCACACAAAGTATTTAAATCATGCAAAACCCCGATGACAAGCCAAGCAATTGTTTCATAATTTTGGTGTTCTCAAACTTTTTCAATCTTCACGCAATACATGAGCGTGAGCCATGGACATAGCACTATTGGTGGAATAGAATGGTGGTTGTTGAGAAGACAAAAAGGGAAGGTAGTCTCACATCAACTAGGTGTATCAACGGGCTATGGAGATGCCCATTAATAGATATCAATGTGAGTGAGTAGGGATTGCCATGCAACGGATGCACTAGAGCTATAAGTATATGAAAGCTCAACAAAAAGAACTAAGTGGGTGTGCATCCAACTCGCTTGCTAACGAAGACCTAGGGCATTTTAAGGAAGCCCATCATTGGAATATACAAGCCATGTTCTATAAAGAAAAATTCCCACTAGTATATGAAAGTGACAACATAGGAGACTCTCTATGAAGATCTTGGTGCTACTTTGAAGCCCAAGTGTGGTAAAAGGATAGTAGCATTGTCCTTTCTCTCTTTTTCTCTCATTTTTTTATTCGGGCCTTTTCTCTTTTATTATGGCTTCTTTTTTTTAATTTAGTTCGGAGTCTCATCCCAACTTGTGGGGGAATTTATCTATTAATCTATTAATCATCTTCAAAAATAATTAACTAAATATCACTTTCCAAATAAAAATGGCTGCAGTTCTCGTGAGCGCTAAAGTTTCTGTTTTTTTACAGCAAGATTAAAAAGACTGTCCCCAAGTCTTCCCAGCGGTTCTACTTGGCACAAACACTAATTAAGCACAAAAAACACAACCGAAACAGAGGCTAGATAAATTATTTATTACTAAACAGGAGCAAAAGCAAGCAATAAAAATAAAATTGGGTTGCCTCCCAACAAGAGATATCCTTTAACGCCCCTAGCTAGGCATAAAAGCGAAGATAGATCTAGGTATTGCCATAATAATAAGATAGATCATTAAAACTCATTTCATATACCCTACGTTCGGCAGCAAGTTTTCTTTGAGGCAATAAAAAGTAATCAAAAGGGCTAAATTTAATGGGACAAAAGTCCCCAAGATCAACTTTGGGAGGTATAGGTTCCTCCTTTGGCCCTTCGTATTGCACAACCAATTCATCATTATAAGCATTCTTTTGACAGAACTTTGTGAGCCTATACTCGAGAGAATATCCTAGTTCATTATTTCGAATAGCCAAATCATTATTAAGTTCAGAAATTCTATCAACTAGAACATTGGTAGGAACCCTTTTTCTAAGATTTTCATTGAAAGCAACATAGTCTAGAGATTGAAAACGCATTATTTCTTCTTGATCAAAAAGGATAGCCTCTATGGGAGGACGGCAAGCGTCCACCCTATAATGCGCAAAGATTTCTTTGGCCTCTTTTATTATGAATCTAAACTCATGAGCCAAAAAGATAGTAGCGACACGCTTAACAAAAGAATGCTCAATATTAGAAAATTCTAAGAAAATTCTTTGTATGCAAGGATGCATGTGCATAAATTGTCTTTCAAGTTCAACTACAAGCATGGCGATAACGTCCGCAAGACTACTAGTTCTATGAAGGATAGAGCTACCCATAGAAGGCAAAGCACCGGCACAAGTAAAGAAATCTTGGATAACTTCTTTTCCAATAATATTACCACTACCAATTCGGAATTTTTTTGTATGTAAGATAGGGGGTTCTTCAGCAGGAGCATCAGAATTTTTCATGATATTATTATTGTCCATATCGACGATAATTTCCCCGATTTTAGACATAACGGCGGAAAGTGCAAGGGGCAAAAGGAGGCAAATAGAGAAAGAGAGGGAGGATGGAGAGAGAGAGAGAGCGAATAAAACGGCAAGGGTGAAGTGGGGGAGAGGAAAATGAGAGGAAAATGGCAAATAATGTAATGCGGGAGATAAGGGTTTGTGATGGGTACTTGGTATGTTGACTTTTGCGTAGACTCCCCGGCAACGGTGCCAGAAATCCTTCTTGCTACCTCTTGAGCACTGCGTTGGTTTTCCCTTGAAGAGGAAAGGATGATGCAGTAGAGCAGTGTAGGTATTTCCCTCAGTTTTTGAGAACCAAGGTATCAATCCAGTAGGAGGCCACGCACGAGTCCCTCGCACCTACACAAACAAATAAACTCCTTGCAACCAACGCGATAAAGGGGTTGTCAATCCCTTCACGGTCACCTACGAGAGTGAGATCTGATAGATATGATAAGATAATATTTTTGGTATTTTTATGATAAAGAGAAATAAAGATGCAAGTAAAATAAATGGCAAAGGAAATAACTAAGTATTGGAAGATTTAATATGATGGAAAATAGACCCGGGGCCATAGGTTTCACTAGAGGCTTCTCCCGAGAGCATAAGTATTACGGTGGGTGAACAAATTACACCGCAAAAGAAGATTACATCGAATAGATCTCCACAAGAGAGGGGGAGAACTTTGTATTGAGATCCAAAAGGAGAGAGAAGAAGCCATCTAGGTAATAACTATGGACCTGTAGGTCTGAAGTAAACTACTCACAGTTCATCGAAGAGGCTATGGTGTTGATGTAGAAGCCCTCCGTGATCGATACCCCCTCCGGCGGAGCTCCAGAAAAGGCTCCAAGATGGGATCTCGTGGATACAGAAAGTTACAGTGGTGGAATTAGGGTTTTGTCTCTGTATCTAGTAGTTTGGGGGTATGTAGGTATATATAGGAGGAAGGAGTACGTCGGTGGAGCTACGTGTGCCCCATGAGGGTGGAGGGCGCGCCTGGGGGGGAGGGGGAGGGTGGGCGCGCCCCCCTACTTCGTGCCTTCCTGGTTGATTGCTTGACGTAGGGTCCAAGTCCTCTGGATCATGTTCGTTTCGAAAATCACATTCCCGAAGGTTTCATTCCATTTGGACTCCGTTTGATATTCTTTTTCTGCGAAACTCTGAAATAGGCAAAAAAATAGCAATTCTGGGTTGGGCCTCCGATTAATAGGTTAGTCCCAAAAATAATATAAAAGTGTATAATAAAGCCCAATAATGTCCAAAATAGGATATAATATAGCATGGAACAATAAAAAATTATAGACACATTGGAGACGTATCAAGCATCTCCAAGCTTAATTCCTGCTCGTCCTCGAGTAGGTAAATGATAAAAATAGAATTTTTGATGTGGAATGCTACTTGGCATAATTTCAATGTAATTCTCTTCATTGTGGTATGAATATTCAGATCTGAAAGATTCAAGACAAAAGTTCAATATTGACATAGAAATAATAATACTTCAAGCATACTAACTAAGCAATTATGTCTCTTCAAAATAACATGGCCAAAGAAAGTTATCCCCTACAAAATCATATAGTCTGGCTATGCTCCATCTTCACCACACAAAGTATTTAAATCATGCACAACCACGATGACAAGCCAAGCAACTGTTTCATATTTTTGGTGTTCTCAAAGTTTTTCAATCTTCACACAATACATGAGCGTGAGCCATGGACATAGCACTATAGGTGGAATAGAATGGTGGTTGTGGAGAAGACAAAAAGGGAAGATAGTCTCACATCAACTAGGCGTATCAACGGGTTATTGAGATGCCCATTAGTAAATATCAATGTGAGTTAGTAGGGATTGCCATGCAACGGATGCACTAGAGCTGTAAGTATATGAAAGCTCAACAAAAGAACTAAGTGGGTGGGCATCCAACTCGCTTGCTCACGAAGACCTAGGGCATTTAAGGAAGCCCATCATTGGAATATACAAGCCAAGTTCCATAATGAAAAATTCCCACTAGTATATGAAAGTGATAACATAGGAGACTCTCTATGAAGATCTTGGTGCTACTTTAAAGCACACGTGTGATAAAAGGATAGTACCATTGTCCCTTCTCTCTTTTTCTCTCATTTTTTTTATTTGGGCCTTTTCTCTTCTTTTTATGGCCTTTTTTTAATTTAGTCCGGGGTCTCATCCCGACTTGTGGGGGAATCATAGTCTCCATCATCCTTTCTAGGCCTGGGCATTCGGTATAAACTGAAAGTTCGGTTTCTACTGTTCGGTGTTTTTTTAAATTCGGTTAGGAAACTTAAAAACCGAATATGGTAGTTTAAAACAGCTAACCGAAAATTCGGTTAACCAACTAATTCGGTTCGGTCTCCGATTTATACCGAAAGGACCACGTCTGCGTAATTGGGAACAAACTGCAGCATCGACAGCCTATTCCCAAAATCCCACCCTCAACTCCTCGGCTGGGCGAGGTGGGACTAATGTAACGAGATGTCTGTTGCATGCTCATACACAAGGGTACACACTTAATAAAAAATCTCACGTGGAGCTGGGCCTTCCATCATTTTGCATGCAGTGGATTAGGGCCCACGTCCTGTCACACGTGAGGCAGTAGCGCGCTAGTTTCTTGGCGCTAGCGACATGGGCGCTCCTCCCGGGAGATGGTTCTGCCTGACTTTGCACTGCTTTATACGCTACATCACGTCTGTTCGGTTTTTGTTTGGTTAACCATGATAGAAACCGATGTGAACAAACTTTGTTCGGTTAGTGAACATCAAAACCGAATTTTTCTGTGGTAGTATAAAAACCGAAAATTTGGTTTATTCGGTTTCGGCATCGGTTCGGTCTTCAGTTCATCGTTTTTTATGCCCACTCCTAATCCTTTCCTCACTTGGGACAATGCTTTAAAAATGATGATCATCACACTTTTTTATTTACTTACAACTCAACAATTACAACTCAATACTTAGAAAAAAAATATGACTCTATGTGAATGCCTCTGGCGGTGTACCGGGATATGCAATGAATCAAGAGTGACATGTATGAAAGAATTATGAACGGTGGCTTTGCCACAAATACAATGTCAACTACATGATCATGCGAAGCAATATGACAATGATGGAGCGTGTCATAGTAAATGGAACAGTGGAAAGTTGCATGGCAATATATCTTGGAATGGCTATGAAAATGCCATGATAGGTAGGTATGGTGGCTGTTTTGAGGAAGGTATATAGTGGGTGTATGATACCGGCGAAAGGTGCGCGGTATTAGAGAGGCTAGCAATGGTGGAAGGATGAGAGTGCGTATAATCCATGGACTCAATGTTAGTCATAAAGAACTCACATAGTTATTGCAAAAATCTATTAGTTATCAAAGCAAAGTACTATGCGCATGCTCCTAGGGGGATAGATTTGTAGGAAAAGACCATCGCTCTTCCCAGACCGCCACTCATAAGGAGGACAATCAATAAATACATCATGCTCCGACTTCTTAACATAACGGTTCACCATACGTGCATGCTACGGGAATCACAAACTTCAACACAAGCATTTCTCAAATTCACAACTACTCAACTAGCACGACTCTAATATCACCATATCCATATCTCAAAACAATTATCAAGTTTCAAACTTCTCATAGTATTCAACGCACTCATAAGAAAATTTTATTATTAATCTTGAATGCCAAACATAATTAAAGCAAATTACCATGCTGTTTTGTAGGACTCTCAAAATAATCTAAGTGAAGCATGAGAGAACAATGGTTTCTATAAAACAAATCTACCAACATGCTTTAAAAGATATAAGTGAAGCACTAGAGCAAAAACTATATAACTCAAAAGATATAAGTGAAGCACATAGAGTATTCTAACAATTTCCGAATCATGAGTGTCTCTCTCAAAAAGGTGTGTGCAGCAAGGATGATTGTGGAAAACTAACAAATAAAGACTCAAGTAATACAAGACGCTCCAAGCAAAACACATATCATGTAGTAAATAAAAATATAGCTCCAAGTAAAGTTACCGATAGAAGTAGACGAAAGAGGGGATGCCTTCCGGGGCATACCCAAGCTTTGGATTTTAGGTGTCCTTAGATTATCTTGGGGTGCCATGGGCATCCCCAAGCTTAGGCTCTTGCCACTCCTTGTTCCATAATCCATCAAATCTTTACCCAAAACTTGAAAACTTCACAACACAAAACTTAAAGTAGAAAATCTCGTGAGCTCCGTTAGCGAAAGAAAACAAAACACCACTTCAAGGTATTGTAATGAACTCATTATTTATTTATATTGGTGTTAAACCTACTGTATTCCAACTTCTATATGGTTTATAAACTATTTTACTAGCCATAGATTCATCAAAATAAGCAAACAACACAAGGAAAACAGAATCTGTCAAAAACAGAACAGTCTGTAGTAATTTGTAGCTAACGCAAGATATGGAACCCCAAAAATTCTAAAATAAATTACCAGACGAGAGGAATTTATCTATTAATCATCTTCAAAAAGAATTAACAAAATAGTACTTTCCAAATAAAAATGGAAGCAGTTCTCGTGAGCGCTAAAGTTTCTGCTTTTTTACAGCAAGATTAAAAAGACTTTCCCCAAGTCTTCCCAACGGTTCTACTTGGCACAAACACTAATTAAACACAAAAAACACAACCAAAACAGACGCTAGATAAATTATTTATTACTAAACAGGAGTAAAAAGCAAGGAATAAAAATAAAATTGGGTTGCCTCCCGACAAGCGCTATCGTTTAACGCCCCTAGCTAGGCATAAAAGCGAAGATAGATCTAGGTATTGCCATAATAATAAGATAGATCATTAGAACTCATTTCATATTCCCTACGTTCGGCAGCAAGTTTTCTTTGAGGCAAGAAAAAGTAATCAAAAGGGCTAAATTTAATGGGACAAAAGTCCCCAAGATCCACCTTGGGAGGTATAGGTTCCTCCTTTGGCCCTTCGTATTGCACAACCAATTCATCGTTATAAGCATTCTTTTGACAGAACTTTGTGAGCCTATACTCGAGAGAATATCCTAGTTCATTATTTCTAATAGCCATATCATTATTAAGTTCAGATATTCTATCAACTAGAACATTGGTAGGAACCCTTTTTCTAAGATTTTCATTGAAAGCAACATAGTCTAGAGACTGAAAACGCATTATTTCTCCTTGGTCAAAAAGGATAGACTCTATGGAAGGACGGCAAGCATGCACCCTATAACGGGCAAAGATTTATTTGGCCACTTTATTATAAATTTAAACTCATGAGCCAAAAAGATAGTAGCGACACGCTTAACAGAGGAATGCTCAATATTAGAAAATTCTAAGAAAATCCTTTGTATGCAAGGATGCATGTGCATAAATTATCTTTCAAGTTCAACTACAAGCGTGGCAATAGCGTCCGCAAGACTACTAGTTCTATGAAGGATATAGCTACCCATAGAAGGCAAAGCACCGGCACAAGTAAAGAAATCTTGGATAACTCCTTTTCCAATAATATTACCACTACCAATTTGGAATTTTTTGTATGTAAGATAGGGGGTTCTTCAGCACGAGCATCAGAATTTTTCATGATATTATTATTGTCCATATCAACAATAATTTCCCCGATTTCGGACATAACGGCGGAAAGTGCAAGGGGCAAAAAGAGGCAAATAGAGAAGGAGAGGGAGGATGGAGAGAGAGAGAGCGAATAAAACGGCAAGGGTGAAGTGGGGGAGAGAAAAACGAGAGGCAAATGGAAAATAATGTAATGCGGGAGATAAGGGTTTGTGATGGGTACTTGACATGTTGACTTTTGCGTAGACTCCCCGGCAACGGTGCCAGAAATCCTTCTTGCTACCTCTTGAGCACTGCGTTGGTTTTCCCTTGAAGAGGAAAGGGTGATGCAGCAGAGCAGCGTAAGTATTTCCCTCAATTTTTGAGAACCAAGGTATCAATCCAGTAGGAGGCCACGCATGAGTCCCTCGCACCTACACAAACAAATAAACTCCTCGTGACCAAGGCGATAAAGGCGTTGTCAATCCCTTCACAGTCACCTACGAGAGTGAGATATGATAGATATGATAAGATAATATTTTTGGTATTTTATGATAAAGAGAAATAAATATGCAAGTAAAATAAATGGCAAAGGAAATAACTTAGTATTGGAAGATTTAATATGATGGAAAATAGACCCGGGGGCCATAGGTTTCACTTGAGGCTTCTCTCGAGGGCATAAGTATTACCGTGGGTGAACAAATTACACCGCAAAAGAAGATTACATCGAACAGGTCTCCACAAGAGAGGGGGAAAACTTTGTATTGAGATCCAAAAAGAGAGAAGAAGCCATCTAGCTAATAACTATGGACCCGTAGGTCTGAAGTAAACTACTCACACTTCATCGGAGAGGCTATGGTGTTGATGTAGAAGCCCTCCGTGATCGATACCCCCTCCGGCGGAGCTCCGGAAAAGGCCCCAAGATGGGATCTCGTGGATACAGAAAGTTACGGCGGTGGTATTAGGGTTTTGGCTCTGTATCTGGTAGTTTGGGGGTACGTAGGTATATATAGGAGGAAGGAGTACGTCGGTGGAGCAACACGGGCCCCACGAGGATGGACGGTGCGTTGGGGGGGGGGGAGGCGCGCCCCCCTACCTCGTGCCTTCCTGGTTGATTGCTTGACGTAGGGTCCAAGTCCTCTAGATCATGTTTATTCCGAAAATCACGTTCCCGAAGGTTTCATCCCGTTTAAACTCCGTTTGATATTCTTTTTCTGCGAAACTCTGAAATAGGCAAAAAAAATATCAATTCTGGGCTGGGCCTTCGGTTAATAGGTTATTCCCAAAAATAATATAAAAGTGTATAATAAAGCCCAATAATGTCCAAAACAGGATATAATATAGCATGGAACACTAAAAAATTATAGATACATTGGAGACATGTCAACATCGCAGCCCCAAACTTTAAGAAACGACAACTTTGGTTTCTTGACAAACCATAGTTCATAAGGCGTCGTCTCAACGGATTTTGATGGTGCCCTATTTAACGTGAATGTATCTGTCTCTAAAGCATAAACCCAAAACGGTAGCGGTAAATAAGTAAGAGAAATCATAGATAGCACCATATCTAGTAAAGTATGATTACAACGTTCGGACACATCATTACGCTGTGGTGTTCCGGGTGGCGTGAGTTACGAAACTATTCCGCATTGTTTCAAATGTAGACCAAACTCGTAACTCAAATATTCTCCTGCACGATCAGATCGTAAAAACTTTATTTTCTTGTTACGATGATTTTCCACTTCACTCTGAAATTCTTTGAACTTTTCAAATGTTTCATACTTATGTTTCATTAAGTAGATATGCCCATATCTACTCAAATCATCTTTGAAGGTGAGAAAATAACGATACCCGCCGGGAGCCTCAATATTCATTGGACCACATACATCAGTATGTATGATTTCCAACAAATCTGTTGCTCGCTCCATAGTTCCGGAGAATGGCGTTTTAGTCATCTTGTCCATAAGGCATGGTTCGCAAGTACCAAGTGATTCATAATCAAGTGATTCCAAAAGTCCATCAGTATGGAGTTTCTTCATGCGCTTTATACCAATATGACCCAAACGGCAGTGCCACAAATAAGTTGCACTATCATTATCAACTCTGCATCTTTTGGGTTCAACATTATGAATATGTGTATCACTACTATCGAGATTCAACAAAAATAGACCACTCTTCAAGGGTGCATGACCATAAAAGATATTACTCATATAAAAAGAACAACCATTATTCTCAGATTTAAATGAATAACCGTCTCGCATCTAACAAGATCCAGATATAATGTTCATGCTTAACGCTGTCACCAAATAACAATTATTTAGGTCTAAAACTAATCCCGAAGGTAGATGTAGAGGTAGCGTGCCGACGGCGATCACATCGACTAGGGAACCATTTCCCACGCACATCGCCACCTCGTCTTTAGCCAATCTTCGCTTAATCCGTAGTCCCTGTTTCGAGTTGCAAATATTAGAAACAGAACCAGTATCAAATACCCAGGCGCTACTGCGAGCTCTGGTAAGGTACACATCAATAACATGTATATCACATATACCTTTGTTCACCTTGCCATCCTTCTTATCCGCCAAATACTTGGGGTAGTTCCGCTTCCAGTGACCAGCCTGTTTGCAGTAGAAGCACTCAGTCTCAGGCTTAGGTCCAGATTTGGGTTTCTTCTCCTGAGCAGCAACTTGTTTGCTGTTCTTCTTGAAGTTGCCCTTCTTCTTCCCTTTACCCTTTTTCTTGAAACTGGTGGTTTTGTTGACCATCAACACTTGATGTTCCTTTTTGATTTCTACCTCCGCATCATTTAGCATCGCGAAGAGCTCGGGAATTGTCTTATTCATCCCTTGCATATTATAGTTCATCACGAAGCTTTTGTAGCTTGGTGGCAGTGATTGAAGAACTCTGTCAATGACACTATCGACAGGAAGATTAACTCCCAGTTGAGTCAAGTGATTATGATACCTAGACATTTTGAGTATATGTTCACTGACAGAACTATTCTTGTCCATCTTGCAGCTATAGAACTTATTAGAGACTTCATATCTCTCAATATGGGCATTTGCTTGAAATATTAACTTCAACTCCTGGAACATCTCATATGCTCCATGACGTTCAAAATGTCGTTGAAGTCCCAGTTCTAAGCCGTAAAGCATGTCACACTGAACTATCGAGTAGTCATCAACACGCGACTGCCAGGCATTCACAATGTATGCACTTGCCAGTGTAGGTGGTACACCTAACGGTGCTTCTAGGACGTAATCCTTCTGTGCAGCAATGAGGATAATCCTCAAGTTACAGACCTAGTCCATGTAATTGCTACCATCATCTTCCAACTTTCTTTCTCAAGGAACGCTTTAAAATTCAACGGAACAACAACACGGGCCATCTATCTACAACAACATAGATAAGCAAAATACTATCAGGTACTAAGTTCATGATAAATTTAAGTTCAATTAATCATATTACTTAAGAACTCCCACTTAGATAGACATGCCTCTAATCATCTAAGTGATCACGTGATCCATATCAACTAAACCATAACCGATCATCACGTGAAATGGAGTAGTTTTTAATGATGAACATCATTATGTTGATCATATCTACTATATGATTCACGCTCAACCTTTCGATCTCAGTGTTCCGAGGCCATATCGCATTTGCTAGGCTCGTCAAGTTTAACCCAAGTATTCTACGTGTGCAAAACTGGCTTGCACCCATTGTAGATGGACGTAGAGCTTATCACACCCGATCATCACGTGGTGTCTCGGCACGACGAACTTTGGCAATGGTGCATACTCAGGGAGAACACTTTTATCTTGAAATTTAGTGAGAGATCATCTTATAATGCTACCGTCAATCAAAGCAAAATAAGATGCATAAAGGATAAACATCACATGCAATCAATATAAGTGATATGATATGGCCATCATCATCATCTTGTGCTTGTGATCTCCATCTCCGAAGCACCGTCATGATCAACATCGTCACCGGCGCAACACCTTGATCTCCATCGTCGCATCGTTGTTGTCTCACCAACTATTGCTTCTGTGACTATTGCTACAGCTTAGTGCTAAAGTAAAGCAATTACAGGGCGATTGCATTGCATACAATAAAGCGACAACCATATGGCTCCTGCCAGTTGCAGATAACTCCATTACAAAACATGATCATCTCATACAATAAATATAGCATCATTTCTTGACCATATCACATCACAACATGCCCTGCAAAAACAAGTTAGACGTCTTCTACTTTGTTGTTGCAAGTTTTACGTGACTTCTACGGCTGAGCAAGAACCGTTCTTACCTATGCATCAAAACCACAACGATAGTTCGTCAAGTTAGTGATGTTTTAACCTTCTCAAGGACCGGGCGTAGCCACACTCGGTTCAACAAAAGTTGGAGAAACAGACACCCGCCAGCCACCTATGTGCAAAGCACGTCGGTAGAACCAGTCTCGCGTAAGCGTACGCATAATGTCGATCTGAGCCGCTTCATTCAACAATACCGCCGAACCAAAGTATGACATGCTGGTAAGCAGTATGACTTGTATCATCCACAACTCACTTGTGTTCTACTCGTGCATATAACATCTACGCATAAAACCAGGCTCGGATGCCACTGTTGGGGAACATAGTAATTTCAAAAAAAATTCTACGCACACGCAGGATCATGGTAATGCATAGCAACGAGAGGGGAGAGTGTCGTCCACGTACCCTCGTAGACCATTAAGTGGAAGCGTTATGACAACGCGGTTGATGTAGTCATACGTCTTCACGATCGACGGATCCTCAGTACGGAACGTACGGCACCTCCGCGTTCAGCACAGGTTCAGCTCGGTGACATCCTGCGAACTCACGATCCAGTAGAGCTCGGGGAAGAGTTTCGTCAGCACGACGGCGTGGTGACGATGTTGATGAAGCTATCGTGGCAGGGCTTTGCCTAAGCACCGCTACAGTATGACCGAGGTGGATTATGGTGGAGGAGGGCACCGCACATGGCTGGGAGAGATCTTTGTGATCAACTTGTGTGTCTAGAGGCACTGGTAGAAAAAGGGCCTATAGTCCCGGTTCGTAAGGGCCTTTAGTCCCGGTTCCGGAACCGGGACTAAAGTTTTGGTACTAATACCTCCCCCCTTTAGTCCCGGTTCAATCCAGAACCGGGACTAAAGGCCCTCCACGTGGGCAGTGCGCAGAGCCCAGTCAGGAGACCCTTTGGTCCCGGTTGGTGGCACCAACCGGGACCAATAGGCATCCACGCGTCAGCACTTCTGTGGCTGGGGTTTTTGTTTTTTTTTGAAAGGGGGGGGGGGGTTGGGGGTTTTGGGGGGTTAATTTAGGTGTTTCATATATTGTGTTAGCTAGTTATAATTAATAGAGAGAAGTGTCCTCTGTTATGTCCGTGCTTGGTCGACGCTACGTACTATACATACGTATATAGAGAGGACTAGACACGCTAGCTAGCTAGTAAGCAAACGAAGGAAACAGAAGATCGTCATGAACATATATGCATATATACAGAGAGAAGTGATATCGACCACCTCTCCTTCTCCGAGAGATTGGTCGAACAACAAGTTCTCGTATATCTATCTGACACTACCGGCTACATATATACAATAATTATCTCTTACAAATATAATCATACGGACTCAGGGTCCACATAGAATTCTCCGTCTTCAGGGATCACGTGGTCAAGAAAGAATGCCGCCAATTCCTCTTGAATTGCTCGCATGCGAGCTGGTGCTAGGAGTTCATCCCGCTTCCGAAACATCTAATTTGAAGAAGGGGGTCAATACATATATATATATATATATATATATATATAAATGAATGAAACTCAACACAAATGATGGTAATAAAATAAAATTGTGAATGTTGTTATTTACGTACTTCATATTGTTCGTTAGAGTACCCGCCCCGCTCACAGGTCGTGTGGCGGATGGACTCGCAGATGTAGTATCCACAGAAATCATTCCCTTGTTCCTGCCACAACCACTTTACAAGAAATAGAGGTCAATCAAACTGATAAGCAAGAATGCTAAATGGTATTGATGAAACTAGCGCTTGAATCACTAGGAGATGCGCGGAACATGCTACTATAGTACTTACTTTCGGGTGTCTAAATTCCAGCTCCTTCGGCAGTCCCGGAACTGTTTTGGTGAATTTTCTCCAAACCCTGCCGGACAAAGAAAACAATTACTTGATATCAGGAAATGAACAAAGTTGCTGATATGGTGGATAATGATCGATTTAACTTACTTCTTGAGGATTTCAGTCATGTCCGCATACTCCTTGGGATCTTTTCGTTTAGAGTCCAAGACGGTTACTACTCCCTGCTCAAGCTTAATCTCTAGGAGAATATAGTGGAAACTGCACACACATGCATAACTCATGAATTACATTACTATAACCTTGACTAATATATAAGGGAAACCGAATACGCACAAGACAGTAACACTCACCTGAAGTTGTAAGGAAAGAGTATTATATCTTTGTTTTGATTTATTACGAACGATCGTAGCAAGTTGGCCTCGGTAGCTGCGGCATGAAGTTTAACCTGAGTTGCATCTATGAGATATGTGTTAATGAACCCAATATCACCGACTTGTCTTTTCTTCAATTCGGCGATCTTCAATCTGCATAATATAGTGAGGATGATTATAAATACATGCAATGAAAGAGCTAAGCTATATAGAGAAACTTAATGACAGAAGTAGTACTACTTACAGACAGTAGCAGGCGACCGTTGTTTTATCGAGGGCCAATTGATTGAAAAACTGATAGAACTCCTCAAATGGAACAGGCAACAGATCAATTCCAACGAGGTCATGCTCCTTTTTAACTTTCACATACAAAGTACTCCTCCCCCCAGAGTCTCTGCAGATTTTCAAGTACCAATCATGCAATCTTCGCATCATCGTTGATAGAGATCTTTCATCTTTGACGAGAGGCTTCCCGTACTCGTATCTTTGTATTTGCACCTCCATGGGTTCATAATGTACTTCGTCGGGCAGGTAATCTGCAAGATTGCTATAACCGGGCACCATCCTCGGATCATTATCGACGTTGTGGCTAGGCACCTTGAGCGGGGGGCACGATTGCTTCGCTTGTTCGCCGAGCTGGGCAATTTGTTTCCCAGCTCGTCGTTCTTTCAGCCTTTGATCACTGACAGTACTTCCCGACCGCTCCGCTTCGGCAAATTCCTTTCCAATAATGCGGTCATAGTTTCCTTTCGGCGGATCAGACTTCGGTGGTTTTGTCAGGGCAGCCAGAGTGCGCTTCACTTTCACCCGATCTACCTTCTCCTCCGGAGGTGGATGTTTCTTTGCTTTCACCCCTTCAAAGAAGTTCCTCACTTCTTCTCGCGCGATCTCGGCGTTCTCCTCCAGGGTCCTCTCATATGGTAACTTCTCTGGAGTCTTCAGAGAAGGACCGAATCTGTATGTCCTCCCGCCTCTGGTTGTACTGCTAGACGCCGACCGAGCAGACGGAGCGGTTGTCTTCTTTACTTGCTTAAGCGGCGGAGGAGAAGGACTACGACGCGCCGGAGCAGCTGGAGCGGCGGCAGGTCTCTTCCGCCCTTGCTGACGAGGCGGAGAAGGAGGAGGCTGGCTGCTCGGGCGCGTCGGCGCAGGCAGAGAAGGAGGCGGAGTGCCGCCACGCGCCGGAGAAGGAGCCGGCCGAGGGCCCTGATCGTCACTCGCCGGAGGAGGAGGCGGTGGAGGCGGAGTGCCCTGACTCGCCGGAGGAGGAGGAGGAGGCGGTGGCGTCCAGTTCGGAAGGTTGATGAGCTCCTTCCGCCATAGGCATGGAGTCTTCAGAGCAGACCCCAGCCGAGTCTCCCCTTCACCGGTAGGGTGGTCAAGCTGGAGGTCCTCAAATCCCTCCGTTATCTCATCCACCATCACCCTAGCATATCCTTCTGGAATCGGCCGGCAGTGAAAAGTTGCGCCGGGTTCAGTAGGATAAACAGAGCCAACAGCCGCCTTGACCTTCAAATTCATCCATTGCGTCATAAGGTGGCAATTTTGAGACTCCGTTATAGCATCCACGGGATAGCTGGCAGGAGCCGTCAAGGCATGCTCCAGCTGAAGCAGCTCGGTGGAAGCCACGCTGCTTCTGCGCTGAGATGGCGGGGTAGCTTCGGGGGAGGCTTCGGCAGTACGTTTGCTGCGATTTGCTTCTCGTTCCTCTATCGCGTCTACCCTTGCTTGCAGCGCCTGTATTTGGGTCTGCTGCACTTTTTTCCTCCTCTCATGGGATTTGTAACCGCCTGCGTCCGAAACCCAACCTTCCACGGAATGGAGCCTGGCGTGCCTCGTGTCCGTCCAGGGTGCTCAGGATTCCCGAGGGCCATTGTGAGCTCGTCGTTCTCTCTGTCTGGAAAGAACGTCCCTTCCTGTGCTGCTTCGATATACTGCTTAAGCTTACTGACTGGTATGTCCATTTGATCGTTCGTCCAAATGCACTTCCCTGTTACAGGGTCCAGTGTTCCGCCAGCCCCGAAGAACCAAGTCCGGCAACGGTCTGGCCAGTTAATTGTCTCTGGTTCGATCCCTTTATGAACCAGATCATTCTCAGTCTTGGACCACTTAGGCCGGGCTACGAGGTAGCCACCTGACCCCGTGCGATGGTGAAGCTTCTTCTTCGCAGCATTTTGCTTGTTTGTCGCCGACATCTTCTTACTCTTTTCTGATGTCTTGTGGGCCACAAATGCGGGCCAGTGATCTCTGATCTTCTCATATCTGCCCTTGAATTCTGGTGTCTCATTATTTTCGACAAACTTATTCAGCTCTTTCTTCCACCTCCTGAATAGTTCTGCCATCCTCTTCAGAGCAAAAGACTTGATTAATTTCTCTTTAACTGGGTTCTCTGGATTATCCTCAGGCGGTAGGGTGAAATTTGACTTCAGCTCAGTCCAAAGATCATTTTTCTGCATATCATTGACATAAGACACCTCAGGGTCTTCTGTAGCCGGCTTAAACCATTGCTGGATGCTTATCGGGATCTTGTCCCTAACCAGAACCCCGCACTGAGCAACAAATGCGCTCTTTGTCCGGAGGGGTTCAATAGGTTGGCCGTCGGGCGCGATTGCTATGATCTCAAACTTTTCATCCGAGCTCAACTTTTTCTTCAGGCCTCGTCTCTTTACCGAAGTTGTGCTCGATTTGGAGGGCTAGAAAAAAGAACAAAGACTTAATTAATATGTGTACATACCAAAACAATGAATGCATCAATCAGCTAGTCAGCATAGGCTTAACTAATATATATACCTGGCCGGACTCGGTTCGGTCACCGGAGCCGTCGTCACGGTCTCCTTCTTGCACCGGCATTGGGTCACCGGAGCCGTCCTCATGTTCTTCTTCTTGCACCGGCATTAGGTCACCGTAGCCATCTTGTTCACCCTCTCCTTCCAGACCATCGGTTTCGTTGAGAAACAACGAGATGGCATCACTTCCTTCTGCGATTATGTCCCTCAACAACGCTTCTTTTGTTGCTTCGTCTAGGGCGGTGTCCATAGTTTCTACAAATATTTACAACATGACAATTATTATTCAAACATGACAGATGGATATATTAGTGCCAAACGTAGAACTAGCTACCTAATCATAGTAAGCTATCGGGAGGGGGTATATATCGACAACGACGACACTACATCTATGTCCCTCGACGACCCTCGTTCCCGATAAAAAAAAGAGGAAGAAGAAGAAAAATAAGAGGAGAAGAAAGAATAGAGGAGAAGATCTCCTCTATTCTTTCTTCTCCTCTTTTTTTCTTCTTCCTCTTCTTTTTTTATCCTCTTCTTCCTCTCATGTTCGATAGGATCGCCGAGGGGTCGGGAGGTTGCCTAGTGTCAAGGGATTCAACAAGACCATGTCTTCATCATTAGGCGAAAGTAACATGTGCATGATGGTACGAAGCTCTTCAAAGTTGTTCTGGAACGGAGTCCCAGATAGGATAATTCGCTTTTTGGTACAAAGTTCAGCAAGAGCCTTCCAAATATCGCTATTTGGAAGGCCGTTGCTGAATTCGTACCAAAAGGCGGATTATTCTATCCGGGACTCCATTCCAGAACAACTTTGCAGAACTTCGTACCAACATGCCCTGGTTACTTCCGGCTAATGATGAAGGCATGGATTTCTTCAATACTTTGACACTAGGAAACCTCTCTCTACTTCCGGCTCATAAGAATAAGAAGAAGAAGAAGAAGAAGAAGCAGAAGAAGAAGAAAAGAAGAAAAAAAGAGGAGAAGAAGAAAGGAATAGTGGAGAAAAGAGAAAATTGAATATATTCTATTTTCTCTTCTTCTCCACTATTCCTTTCTTCTTCTCCTCTTCTTTTTCTTCTTTTTTCTTCTTCTTATTTATTTCTCCTCTTCTTTTCGGTAGAGGAAACCCTAAATAGCTAGCAAGTATCGTGGGTGTGAGATACATGTGGCCTTCGGTGTCGGACACTACATCCACGTCCCACAAGTGACGTGGGCGTCGAAGCCCGCGCCACTTGTGGGATGTGGGTGTAGTGTCCGACACCGACGGTACATGTATCTCACACCGACGATACTTTCTATTTAGGGTTTCTCCTCTACCGCTCCTCGACCTCTCGACGACCCTCGTTCCCAATAAAATAAAGAGGAAGAAGAAGAAAAAAAGAGAAGAAAGAATAGAGGAGAAGACTTCTCCTCTATTCCTTTCTTCTTCTCCTCTTCTTTTTCTTATTTTTTCTTCTTCTTATTTATTTCTCCTCTTCTTTTCGGTAGAGGAAACCCTAAATAGATAGCAAGTATCGTGGGTGTGAGATACATGTGGCCTTCGGTGTCGGACACTACATCCACGTCCCACAAGTGACGTGGGCGTCGAAGCCCGCGCCACTTGTGGGATGTGGGTGTAGTGTCCGACACCGACGGTACATGTATCTCACACCGACGATACTTTCTATTTAGGGTTTCTCCTCTACCGTTCCTCGACCTCTCGACGACCCTCGTTCCCGATAAAATAAAGAGGAAGAAGAAGAAGAAAAAAGAGAGAAGAAAGAATAGAGGAGAAGGCTTCCTCTTCTTCCTCTCCTCTTCTTCTCTCTCTTCTTCCCCTTCTTCCTCGCCTCTCTCATGAATGTCCGGCGTTCTCGACCCCCCCCCCCCACGTGTCGAAGAAAAAAAAGAGGAGAAGAAGAAAGGAATAGAGGAGAAAAGAGAAAATAGAATATATATTCTATTTTTCTCTTCTTCTCCTCTATTCCTTTCTTCTTCTCCTCTTCTTTTTCTTCTTTTTTCTTCTTCTTATTTATTTCTCCTCTTCTTTTCGGTAGAGGAAACCCTAAATAGCTAGCAAGTATCGTGGGTGTGAGATACATGTGGCCTTCGGTGTCGGACACTACATCCACGTCCCACAAGTGACGTGGGCGTCGAAGCCCGCGCCACTTGTGGGATGTGGGTGTAGTGTCCGACACCGACGGTACATGTATCTCACACCAACGATACTTTCTATTTAGGGTTTCTCCTCTACCGCTCCTCGACCTCTCGACGACCCTCGTTCCCGATAAAATAAAGAGGAAGAAGAAGAAGAAAAAAGAAGAGAAGAAAGAATAGAGGAGAAGACTTCCTCTTCTTCCTCTCCTCTTCTTCTCCCTCTTCTTCCCCTTCTTCCTCGCCTCTCTCATGAATGTCCGGCGTTCTCGACCCCCCCCCCACCCTCGACCCCTAGGCGACCGTCGACCCCTCCCGATAAAAAAAAGATGAAGAAGAAGAAAAAAAAGAGGAGAAGAAAGAATAGAGGAGAAGCTCCTCTATTCTTTCTTCTCCTCTTTTGTTTCTTCTTCCTCTTCTTTTTTATCCTCTTCTTCCTCTCATGTTCGACGACCCTCGACCCCGATAACATTTTTTTCCCCGATAACATTTTTTTCTCCGAGATAGTTAGTGTTCCCGAGTGAACCGGAGGGGGACATTTTTTCTACGAATGTTCTATATACATACATCCATCGATATCATTCCATACATACATATACATCTACATTATATATGAACAAAGAAATATCAAAATTCATCATACATACATGTACAGTATATATGAACAAAAATTATAAACTTTCTCCCCAACTCATACATACATACATACATACATCTACATCATATCAATATTTTGCCAATTAAGGAGCAGGGAAGGAAGGAAGGGGGGAGGATGGGGTGGTAGCTACCTCTCCCGGAGGGATCAGGGAGGAGACGCGGGCGACCGGCGTCGGGGGCGACGGCGACGAGGACGGGCTCGGGGTCGGCGAGGGCGAGGGCGACGGCGGGGCGCGCTCGGCGGCGGCGGACGGGCTCGGGGGCGCAGGGGGTGCTCGGGGGCGGCGGATGGGCTCGGCGGTGCAGGGGGTGCTCGGGGGCGGTGGACGGGCGGCCGACGACGACGGCGAGGCAGGGCACGCTCGGGGGCGGGGCAGGGGCAACGGCTGCGACGGCAAGGCGAGCACATGGGCAGCCTTGGCGGCGACGTCGGGGCGGGATCGAAGAAACTGAACCAAAATTTTCACAAGTGTGGCTTATATAGACGGAGCATTGGTCCCGGTTGGTGGCACAAACCGGGACTAATGCCCCCTTTAGTCCCGGTTGGTGCCACGAACCGGGACCAAAGGCCAATTTTCAGCAGCCCAAAGGGCGGGAAGCGGCGGCCTTTGGTCCCGGTTGGTGGAACCAACCGGGACTAAAGGGGGGCATTGGTCACGGTTGGTGCCACGAACCAGGACCAATGCCCCCTTTAGTCCCGGTTGGTGCCACCAACCGGGACCAATGGCCTTTGCTGCCCCGAGCCCAAAAGTTTAGTCCCACATCGCTAGCTGAAGGGCGCCGACACTGGTTTATAAGCGCTGGTGTTCCTACCCATTCGAGCTCCTCTCTAATGCAGGATTTCGGGCCTAAACTTGCTACTGCATGTGGGCCTATTGGGCCTTCTACGGGCTTGAATCCTGGCCCATGTAGGGTTTCTAGTCGTATTCAGGCCGTGGAGGCCCAGTAGGAGGCATTTTTTTGGTTTTTTCTTTTTTATTTCTATATTTTTTTGGTTTTTTATTTTTTATTTCTACTTAAAACAAAATACTTACAGTTTTTTAGTGATTTCTTTTTGCTTTTAGGTCACAAAAATTATAAACTTTCTGTTAGTGCCATTAGTTTTAAATTTTAAATAGTTTAAATTTGAATTTTTAAAAATTTGTGTGAATCACTAGTTTATGAATAACTTTACTATAAAAATAGAAATTTTTTTCTATTTATTTTTTATTTCTACTTACAACTAAATACTTACAGTTTTTTAGTGATTTCTTTTTGCTTTTAGGTCACAAAAATTATAAACTTTCTGTTAGTGCCATTAGTTTTAAATTTTAAATAGTTTAAATTTGAATTTTTAAAAATTTGTGTGAATCACTAGTTTATGAATAACTTTACTATAAAATTAGAAATTTTTTCTTCTTTGCTATTTATTTTTTATTTATACTTACAATTAAATACTTATAGTTTGATTTTAGGTCACAAAAATTATATTCTTTTTGCTATTGAAGAATATTATAGTTTTATTTTAGTTGATCATAACATAATATTTTAATTGATTGTTTTTATTTTCATAAAAGTTTTGTAGTTTATTCTGTTTGCTATTAATTCATTCTTTGAGCTAAATGACTCTGAAATTGGAAAGCATTTCAAAATGAACTCTGAAAAGGTTGAAAGTTGGCATGGTATCATCATTTCACCCACATAGCATGTTCCAAAAAGTAGAGAGGGTTACGACAAAAACTAGATGCACTTCGTGTACAAAATGGACAATCACTTTCGAAGTATCAAAGTTGCAAACCATAAGACATGAAAGCATTTCAAATGAACTCTGAAAAAGTTGAAAGTTGGGATGGTATCATAATTTCACCCACATAGCATGTGCATGTACAAAACGGACAATGGTAGCATGTTCGTCTGTTACAAATTTGGCATGGTATCATCATAATAGTTGCGGGAGAAAGTCTTCACTTTTTCTTCGCTTGTGTCATTTGCTTATTGCGCCGTAACCATGGATAATCTTCATTGTTTATCAGGATGCTTGGGTCAGCCTTGACATTGAAGGGAGGAATTTCATGAAACTTTTCATAATCTTCAGACATGTCTGTCTTGCCGTCCACTCCCAGGATGTCCCTTTTTCCTGAAAGAACTATGTGGCGCTTTGGCTCTTCGTATGATGTATTCTCTTCCTTATCTTTTCTTTTTCTCGGTTTGGTAGACATGTCCTTCACATAGATAACCTGTGCCACATCATTGGCTAGGATGAACGGTTCGTCAGTGTACCCAAGATTTTTCAGATCCACTGTTGTCATTCCGTACTGTGGGTCTACCTGTACCCCGCCGCCTAACAGATTGACCCATTTGCACTTAAACAAAGGGACCTTAAAATCAGGTCCATAGTCAAGTTCCCATATGTCCACTATGTAACCATAATATGTGTCCTTTCCGCTCTCGTTTGCTGCATCAAAGCGGACACCGCTGTTTTGGTTGGTGCTCTTTTGATCTTGGGCGATCGTGTAAAATGTATTCCCATTTATCTCGTATCCTTTGTAAGTCAATACAGTCAAAGATGGTCCCCTGGACAACAAGTACAACTCATCACAAACAGTGTTGTCACCTCTGAGACGTGTTTCCAACCAACTGCTGAAAGTCCTGATGTTTCACATGTAATCCAGTCGTCGCACTGCTTCGGGTGTTTGGAGCGCTGACTGTTCTTGTGTTGATCGACATACGGGGTCACCAAGGTAGAGTTCTATAGAACTGTGTAGTGTGCTTGAGACCAAGAATATCCGTCCCTCAATATTATTGAGTCTCTTCCAAGAGTGCCTTTTCCAGTCAGTCTCCCCTCATACCGCGATTTAGGGAGACCTATCTTGTTAAGGCCAGGAATGAAGTCAACACAAAACCCGATAACATCCTCTGTTTGATGGCCCATGGAGATGCTTCCTTCTGGCCTAGCGCGGTTACGGACATATTTCTTTAGGACTCCCATGAACCTCTCAAAGGGGAACATATTGTGTAGAAATACGGGCCCCAGGATGACAATCTCGTCGACTAGATGAACTAGGACGTGCGTCATGATATTGACGAAGGATGGTGGGAACACCAGCTCGAAACTGACAAGACATTGCGCCACATCACTCCTTAGCCTTGGTACGATTTCTGGATCGATCACCTTCTGAGAGATTGCATTGAGGAATGCACATAGCTTCACAATGGCTAATCGGACGTTTTCCGGTAGAAGCCCCCTCAATGCAACCGAAAGCAGTTGCGTCATAATCACGTGGCAGTCATGAGACTTTAGGTTCTGAAACTTTTTCTCTGGCATATTTATTATTCCCTTTATATTTGACGAGAAGCCAGTCGTGACCTTCATACTGAGCAAGCATTCAATGAAGATTTCTTTCTCTTCTTTCGTAAGAGCGTAGCTGGCAGGACCTTTATACTGCTTCGGAGGCATGCCGTCTTTTTCGTGCAAACGTTGCAGGTCCTCTCGTGCCTCAGGTGTATCTTTTGTCTTCCCATACACGCCCAAGAAGCCTAGCAGGTTCACGCAAAGGTTCTTCGTCACGTGCATCACGTCGATTGAGGAGCGGACCTCTAGGTCTTTCCAGTAGGGTAGGTCCCAAAATATAGATTTCTTCTTCCACATGGGTGCGTGTCCCTCAGCGTCATTCGGAACAGCTAGTCCACCGGGACCCTTTCCAAAGATTACGTAGTGTAAATCATTGACCATAGCAAGCACGTGATCACCGGTGCGCATGGCGGGCTTCTTCCGGTGATCTGCCTCGCCTTTGAAATGCTTGCCTTTCTTTCGACATTGATGGTTGGTCGGAAGAAATCGACGATGGCCCAGGTACATATTCTTCCTGCATTTGTCCAGGTATATACTTTCAGTGTCATCTAAACAGTGCGTGCATGCGTGGTATCCTTTGTTTGTCTATCCTGAAAGGTTACTAAGAGCAGGCCAATCATTGATGGTCACGAACAGCAACGCCTTAAGGTTAAATTCCTCCTGTCTGTGCTCATCCCACGTATGTACACCGTTTCCATTCCACAGCTGTAAAAGTTCTTCAACTAATGGCCTTAGGTACACATCAATTTCGTTGCCGGGTTGCTTAGGGCCTTGGATGAGAACTGGCATTATAATGAACTTCCGCTTCATGCACATCCAAGGAGGACGGTTATACATACATAGAATCACGGGCCATGTGTTGTGATTGCTGCTCTGCTCCCCGAAAGGATTAATGCCATCCGCGCTTAAAGCAAACCATACATTCCTTGGGTCCTTTGCAAACTCATCCCAGTACTTTCTCTCGATTTTTCTCCACTGCGACCCTTCAGCGGGTGCTCTCAACTTCCCATCTTTCTTTCAGTTCTCACTGTGCCATCGCATAAACTTGGCATGCTCTTCGTTTCTGAACAGACGTTTCAACCGTGGTATTATAGGAGCATACCACATCACCTTCGCAGGAACCCTCTTCCTGAGGGGCTCGCCGTCAACATCACCAGGGTCATCTCGTCTGATCTTATACCGCAACGCACCGCATACCGAGCATGCGTTCAGATCCTTGTATGCACCGCGGTAGAGGATGCAGTCATTAGGGCATGCATGTATCTTCTCGAGCTCCAATCCTAGTGGGCATACGACCTTCTTTGCTGCGTATGTACTGTCGGGCAATTCATTATCCTTTGGAAGCTTCTTCTTCAATATTTTCAGTAGCTTCTCAAATCCTTTGTCAGCCACAGCATTCTCTGCCTTCCATTGCAGCAATTCCAGTACGGTACCGAGCTTTGTGTTGCCATCTTTGCAATTGGGGTATAACCCTTTTTTGTGATCCTCTAACATGCGATCGAACTTCAGCTTCTCCTTTTGACTAATGCATTGCGTCCTTGCATCGACAATGACCCGGCGGAGATCATCATCATCGGGCACATCGTCTGGTTCCTCTTGATCTTTAGCAGCTTCACCCGTGGCAGCATCATTGGGCACATCGTCTGGTTCCTCTTGATCTTCACCAGCTCCCCCCATTGGAGCATCACCGTATTCAGGGGGCACATAGTTGTCATCGTACTCTTCTTCTTCGCCGTCTTCCATCATAACCCCTATTTCTCCGTGCCTCGTCCAAACATTATAGTGTGGCATGAAACCCTTGTAAAGCAGGTGGGAGTGAAGGATTTTCCGGTTAGAGTAAGACCTCGTATTCCCACATTCAGTGCATGGACAACACATAAAACCATTCTCCTTGTTTGCCTCAGCCGCATCGAGAAACTCATGCACGCCCTTAATGTACTCGCGGGTGTGTCTGTCACCGTACATCCATTGCCGGTTCATCTGCGTGCATTATATATAATTAAGTGTCCAAATTAATAGAAGTTCATCATCACATTAAAACCAAAGTGCATACATAGTTCTCATCTAACAACATATAGCTCTCCAGAGCATCTAATTAATTAAACCATACATTGAAACTATGTAAAACATTTCAATGCGAAAACAAATGCGATCATAATCGCAACCAAGGTAACAATTGATCCAACGGCATAATGATACCAAGCCTCGGTATGAATGGCATATTTTCTAATCTTTCTAATCTTCAAGCGCATTGCATCCATCTTGATCTTGTGATCATCGACGACATCCGCAACATGCAACTCCAATATCATCTTCTCCTCCTCAATTTTTTTTATTTTTTCCTTCAACAAATTGTTTTCTTCTTCAACTAAATTTAACCTCTCGACAATAGGGTCGGTTGGCATTTACGATTCACATACATCCTAGATAAATAAAATCTATGTCACGTTGGTCGGCATAATTTTCATAAACAATAAATGAACCAATAGTTATAAAGATAATATACATACCAAATCCGAATCATAGACAGGACGAGGGCCGACGGGGGCAGATACCAAAACCATCGCACTATATAAGATGCAATAATAAATGTAAGAAAATGATACAAGTATCTATCTAAACATACAAGTAAGAATATTTTTCCTTTCAGAAAGAAGATAAGAACAAGAGGCTCACCACGGTGGTGTCGGTGATGAGATCGGCGCGGGTGATCGACGGCGGTGAAGACGGGGACGGGGCGTGACGGACCGCTAAATCTAGACAAATCTCGAGGAAAATGGAGCTTGGAGGTCGAGCTTCGAGAGGAGAAAGCTTAAGTAGTGTGGCTCGGGCATTCCATAGAACACCTCATGTGCATAGGAGGTGAGCTAGAGCACCACAAAGCCTTCTCCCCCTCGGCCAGAAAAAACAGAGCACTGTGCTCTGCTCTTGCGCGAGGGGGTATATATAGGCACCTCATTGGTCCCGGTTGGTGACATGAGCCGGGACTAAAGGGGAGCTTTTGGTCCCGGTTCAAGCCACCAACCGGGACCAATGGTGGTGGGCCAGGAGCGAGGCCCATTGGTCCCGGTTCGTCCCACCAACCGGGACCAAAAGGTCCAGACGAACCGGGACCAATGGCCCACGTGGCCCGGCCGGCCCCCTGGGCTCACGAACCGGGACCAATGCCCACATTGGTCCCGGTTCTACACTGAACCGGGACTAATGGGCTGAGCCGGCCTGGACCATAGCCCTATTTTCTACTAGTGAGGTGCCCCCTGCCCCTGTATATAAAGGAGCAACGAGGAGGCCGGCCGGACCTTGTTGGTGCAAATTCCCCTCTTTCCTACTCCTACTAGGAGGGGGAAAGGAAGGGAGAGAAAGAGAAGGAAAGGGGAGCGCCCCCCCCCCCCTCTCATAGTCCAATTCGGACCAGAGGGGAGGGGGCGCGCTGCCTGCCCTAGGCCTCCCCCTCTCTCTTTCCTTATGGGCCAACAAGGCCCTTTAGCCCCCGGGGGGTTCCGGTAACCCCTCCGGTACTCTGGTAAAATCCCGATTCTACCCGGAACTCTTCCGATGTCCAAATGTAGGCTTCCAATATATCAATCTTCATGTCTCGACCATTTCGAGACTCCTCGTCATGTCCGTGATCATATCCGGGACTCTGAACTACCTTCGGTACATCAAAACATATAAACTCATAAAATCGATTGTCACAGAACTTTAAGCGTGCGGACCCTACGGGTTCGAGAACTATGTAGACATGACCGAGAAATGTCTCCGGTTAATAAGCAATAATGGAACCTGGATGCTCATATTGGTTCCTACATATTCTACGAAGATCTTTATCGGTCAAACCGCATAACACTATACGTTGTTCTCTTTGTCACCGGTATGTTACTTGCCTGAGATTCGATCGTCGGTATCCCAATACCTAGTTCAATCTCGTTACTGGTAAGTCTCTTTTCTCGTTTCATAATGCAATATCCAAGTGATGTCTTCAACTTTTCCCATTTGTAAGCAATTGAGAATATGGACGATCTTGCAGATCGACCAAAAGCAAAAGAAGAGTTGTGACATGCGTGGGGATGCTGAAACTGGTGGTTTCTTGCGAGGAAGTATATAATCTTAGTCGTTGTGAAAAAAACAGCCATGAAGAGCATTGTTTCCTTTTTAAAAAAGATCAAAAATTAAGTTATGTTACATCAAGCTTAAGTAAGTTACGATAGTCTATATCCACAAAGAAATCCTTTTTCGTGCTAAATTTCACATTAATTACGTGTTTCTATCCGTCTCCCCATGCAATCCATTTTTTCATGATTTTTTTTGAAACCTTTATGTATGATTTTCGGCTAAGTTATGATCCATGATAGACTTTCTATTTCTCTCTTTTCTTAATAAAATTGTTTTCCTGACTCTGGGGACAAATATCACATAGAAAATACAGGCTGAAATACATGAACAACCAAAATGAGGAAACCATGTGTTCTTGGACATGGAAAATTAACAGGTAAAATAGGCAAGTGCAATGCGGAGTATACTAATATCCTAGCTTCTTCTACTAGATGACCAACCTAAAGCAGAAGTCACCTTTAAGATGCAACCTGTCTGGCAGCTCAAAATTGAGTAGATGACACACCAGAAAAACGAAGTCAAGTAGTCATGTAATAATACACCAACTCCTGAGAGCAAGTATAATAGGATGACATAGGCGGGTTGTAAGCATTTAAATATTATATTTTAGATGTGTTGGAGGAGAGAGAGGAGGAGAGAGAAGGGAAGCGGGCTACTAATTAACAGCTGGTTGCAGCACGTGCTCCTAGGCATGTTGTGAGAGAGGGAGATGGGTCATGTATCAAAAAAGTAATACACATTTACATGTAACTATTGTACTTGCAGGTTATAAGCTTGGCTATAAATGATGTGGCAAGACTATATAGCCAGCAGCTGGCTATACTATTAACCATGCTCTGATCAACGCTGCCCACTTCAACATCTAAGCAAATTAGAAAATCACTCAACATGCATGTTGGTGTATTATTACTCAACATGTTAGTAAGTTTGTAGTATGACTATGAATTAGTTTTTGAGTTTCTCATGTTATTTCTTCATCGACTTTTCACATGCATACGTTCATCCCCGCCTGAAGCCCGATATACATCGATCATTCAGCCCTAAATTGTTAGATTTAATTAACTTACATTTCCCTAAGACGGAGAATACGAAGGATTAAACTTTCTGCTAGACTTGCTTAAGTTTGTGAGTTGTGACAATGCCGTCATTTCTGTTAGCTTGCTTGGCATGCTGATCATGGCGGTGTCACAGACATAGCTCCTTCTATCTGGCCGGCTTGACCACCTTCGCGAGCCTCGAAGAACCACCATACATCGCTCCGGTGTCTCTGAACGCACAGAAGAATTGCCATTCTTTGAGGGATGGCATTGGCATGCCGGTGCCGGCATTGGCAGAAAAACGGGGCACGGTGCAGGCCGAGGCGGAGGACGTGGACGCGACGCGCTTGCGGGAGAGGGACATGGTGAGGGTGGTGAGCGGCCCCTCCGAGGCGCCGTTGTGTGCCTGCGGTGCGGCCTTGAGCGCCCTGAGCTCGGCCACCTCCTTCTCGAGGCGCTTGTTCTACTCAGTGAGCTGCTCGCACTAGCGCTTCATGTACTCGCAGTCCACCTACGTCTGCTTGAGCTTGGTCCGAGCGCGGCGGTTATGGAACCACACCTCCACCTGCTGCGGCCGCAGTCCCAGCCGGTTCGCTAGCGCCTTATTCTGCTTCTGCAAATCGTAGGGAGAAATACCGGTCAACCCAATGCGATCGATCACAAAGAATCCATGGACGAACACTACACGAGCGGGGTGGATAGATCATCGGAGAAGGGCGAGGACTTACAGGGTTGAGCGCGCTGTGCGTCTTGAAGCACTCCTCGAGGACGGCGGACTGGTCCTTGGACATCCTAAGATTCTTGCGGCCGCCGGCTCCATCGCCGCCGCCGTCGTCCTCGTCGCTGCTCGCGGCGGGGAAGACGCCGGAGCTGGTGTGCTCCAGGCCCCTCTTGGTCCCGGCACTGATGCCGCTCTCGGGCGACGTGGACGGACTCATCCCCGGCTCCTCCTCCCTATGCAGCAGCTGTTGTGTGAACTCCTGCGTGGGGCCCGCCACACCGACAACGGAGCTGAGCGCGGCGGTCTAGTGCCGCGAGTGGGACATGGAGGCCGGGGAGGAGGAGGTGGTGGTGGTGGAGGACGTGAGGCTGCCCTGGGAGGCGAGCCCAAGCCCCGGCCCGAGGTCTAGGTCGAGGCCGGCGGCGTGATGCATCATCGATCTCTGGCGAGCCCGATCCGATCTGAGAACACTCCGGTGTAGAGGATGGATGATGGTACGGTGGCAGTGCTCGGTGGTGGTGATGTGATGTGATGATCTCGTCTGGTGTGGGCATGCGGCGGCGGGGTGGTGGGCTATAAGTAATGGCATGTTTGGTTCAAATAAGTCACCTGACTTTTAATTTAGGTGACTTAAAACCACTGACTTATAAGTCACGCCTGTTTGGTTGTCACCTGACCACACCTTCCCACCTTGTCTTTTTGTAAAGATGATGGGACCCATGCAAAAGGGGGTGACTTATAAGTTTTAAGTTGGGGTGGAGCAACTTATGACTTATAAGTTGGGGTGACTTATAAATTGGGCCTGTTTGGCAAAATAAGTCACTTTTTCACTTTTCGACTTATAAGTTGGTGACTTATTTGGAACCAAGCATGCCCTAAGGTAGAGGTAGGCGACGGAGCGACCAAATGATGAGTTGTTCGATGATGGGGGAGGTGCCCGGATCTCCTCTCCTGTCCACAACATTGGGTAAATTATGGCGATAAATGGGTAGATAATGGAGTATTATTAATTGGCTGTGAATGAATGGGTAAATAATGGCGATAAATAGTTTCCATTCCGCGCCACCCGCTCATCATCGCCAGCCACCATGCATGCTAGCTCCTCCTGGATCAATCTGTCTTGACTCGGTCCGGCTATCCCTCCCTCTCGGCTCGGCTCCAAGCAGTGCCGAGGCGCTCCTTGGGCTTGGCTAAGTTGTGGTCGTGTGGCTGGTTGTATGCGCCATGCAACTCGGCGCGGGACTGCGGGGGTACGACAAGCTTGGTGCGTGCGGGCTGTCTCGTGCTTGCCTGCTTGCTTAGTGCCTAGCTAAGCTAGTGCGCTTGCAATGCACGTTAGAGCATGGTTAATAATATAGTCAACCTTATAGCTGGTAAGTACAATAGCTGAATATAAATATGTATTTTGTTGATACAAGGTCCATCTTGCTCTCTCACAAAATGCCTAAGAGCACGTGCTGCAGCCGGTTGTTAACTAGTAGCCCGTTTCTCTTCTTTTTCCTCTTCTCTTTTCAACTAAGCAAAAATATAATATTCAATGTCTTACAGCCCGCCTACATCACCCTATTGTACTTGCTCTTATGTCACGCGGATCGTGGGTGTTTGTTCCGGTGGCGATGCTCCCTTTCCTTCTTAGCCATGCTGCATTTGTATACTCACCGGTCTGATCAGTTCATCTGTTTGTTGTTTGCTTAACCAACTCCTTCTGCAAATGTCTAATTTACATGTCAAACTAGTATCCCTACTAACCCTACGGGCACTCTCCTATTGCTCCCTACAAAGGAGTCCCACGAAAAATGAAACAATTTAGTGGTAGCAATAATAATTCTTGTTTTCTTTTTTGGGTTTTCTCTTGGTTTTCGTTCATTAGCCGGGAATGTTAGGTTTTTGGGTCCTGTTTTCCTTATAAGCCGGACAAACTCTCTTCTTTTTAATGACATGCAGGAACCCCCTGCCCTCACACGAGGTTTCTCAAAAAGGAAAATTCTATAAAGTGTACAACTCCCACGTATTGCGACGATCCAAACTAACATCACCACATGTATGGCAGAGTATGGAGCAATCCCTCGGTTCTAAGATAAAGCTTGTGATCTGGATCTTCCGGAACATGCGCTTTGCAGCATGAATGAGTGTCTGAAATGTTGGTTTCTGTTTTATTAAATGGAACCGGGGGGCGGAAAAACTCCCCTGATAATCTAAAAAAAATCTGGATTACAATATTTTGGTCATATAACTATCATCCAAGGTGTATCTTCCAAAACAACCCTAGAACTACTACATATCAAGGACTAACTATACAACACATTTGCACATATTTTTTACAAAGGCTAGAAAACTTACGAACATGTTGAACTAACGAAAACCGATGCAAAACCAACGCAAGAAAAGCAATGAACAGTTATACCTTCAATTGAAAGAAAAGAGCTCTAAGTTTATTACAACATGTTAACTCTTAAAATTTGAATGACAAGTATTGTAAAATAATAAACTTAATTATCTCTACATTGGTTCATACCAGTCTTTAATTAATACATGAAAGACAAATGCGAAATACCAATCCAACACTTCGCTGGCCTTTTATGCATTGATAAAACCTACCAAGAAAATGCCAATTGCCAGCTCTTTTCTACATTGAAAATTGAGATCACATATGTTACATGGGAAAATACAAGACCTCATTATACAACAAATAAAAAAGTGCCAACGATACACACCACGACTACATGGCTTATAGAATTTTAGCTATCTGTTGCTCCTTGTGCATCCTTGTCGTGGAAGATCATGTTTGATTGGGAGCTGGATATCCTCTCCTTCCTGGCACTCGTTGTATCCAGGTATTATATTGATTAGCTATAAATAAATAATAGATAATCGTCATAAATTGTTTCCATTCCATGCAATTCGCCTCATCTTAGCGGCCAATTACTGTGCATGCTCCTCCTGGATCTGAATCTTTCTCCTTTCCTTGCCCTGTCTGGCTCCAGGCCGAGCCGACGCATTTCCTTGGGCTTGCGGAACAAGGCTAAATAGTGTCTATGTGTATGCATTGGACCTCAATGCAAGAGCGAAGGGGTACAACAGTCTTGGTGCGCGCGATTGTCTCGTGCTTGTTTGGTTTGATGAGATCATGTATTATTAGCAGCAATATCTGTTGGGGAACGCAGTAATTTCAAAAAAATTCCTACGCACACGCAAGATCTATCATGATGATGCATAGCAATGAGAGGGAAGAGTGTTGCCCAGTACCCTCGTAGACCGTAAGCAGAAATGTTATGACAACGCGGTTGATGTAGTCATACGTCTTCACGATCTGACCGATCCTAGTACTGAAAGTACGGCACCTCCGAGATCAGCACACGTTCAGCTTGGTGACGTCCCACGAACTCTTGATCCAGTTGAGTGTCGAAGGAGAGCTTTGTCAGCACGACGGCGTGATGACGGTGATGATGAAGCTACCAGCATAGGGATTCGCCTAAGCTTTATGATGATATGACCGAGGTGGATTATGGTGAAGGGGGGCACCGCACACGTCTAAGAGATCAATGATCAACTTGTGTGTTCTAGGGTGCCCCTGCCCCCGTATATAAAGGAGCAAGGGGGAGGCCGGCCGGCCCTCGGGGCGCGCCAGGAGAGGAGGAGTCCACCTCCTAGTAGGAGTAGGACTCCCCTTTTTCTAGTCCTACTAGGAGGGGGAAAGGAAGGAGGAGAGGGAGAAGGAAAGGGCCCCCCCCCCTTCCCTAGTCCAATTCGGACCAGAGGGGGAGGGGGCGCGTGGCCTGCCCTGGTCGGCCCTCTCTCATTCCCACTAAGGCCAATGTGGCCCATTAGTTCCCCCGAGGAGGGTTCCGGTAACCCTCCGGCACTCCAGTTTTCTCCAAAATCACCCGGAACACTTCCGGTGTCCGAATATAGCCATCCAATGTATCAATCTTTATGTCTCGACCATTTTGAGACTCCTTTTCATGTCCGTGATCATATCCGGGACTCCAAACAACCTTCGGTTCATCAAAACACATTTACTCATAATACCGATCGTCACCGAACGTTAAGCGTGCGGACCCTATGGGTTCGAGAACTATGTAGGCATGACCGAGACTCATCTCCGGTCAATAACCAACAGCGGAACCTGGAAGCTCATATTGGTTCCTACATATTCTACGAAGACCTTTATTGGTCAAACCGCATAACAACATACGTTGTTCCCTTTGACATCGGTATGTTACTTGCCCGAGATTCGATCATCGGTATCTCAATACCTAGTTCAATCTCGTTATCGGCAAATCTCTTTACTCGTTCCATAATGCTACATCCCACAACTAACTCATTAATTACATTGCTTGCAAGGCTTATAGTGATATACATTACCGAGAGGGCCCAGAGATACCTCTCCGATACTCGGAGTGACGAATCCTAATCTCGATCTATGCCAACTCAACAAACACCATCGGAGACACCTGTTGAGCATCTTTATAGTCACCCAGTTACGTTGTGACGTTTGATAGCACACTAAGTGTTCCTCCAGTATTCGGGAGTTGCATGATCTCATAGTCATAGGAACATGTATAAGTTATGGAGAAAGCAATAGCAACAAACTAAACGATCGTCGTGCTAAGCTAACGGATGGGTCAAGTCAATCACATCATTCTCTAATGATGTGACCCCGTTAATCAAATGACAACTCATGTCTATGGTTAGCAAACATAAGCATCATTGATTCAACGAGATAGTCAAGTAGTGGCATACTAGTAACACTCTGTTTGTCCATGTATTCACACATGTACTAAGTTTCCAGTTAATACAATTCTAGCATGAATAATAAAGATTTATCATGATATAAGGAAATATAAATAAGAACTTTATTATTGCCTCTAAGGCATATTTCCTTCAGTATCCCACTTGCACTAGAGTCAATGATCTAGATTACATTGTAATGATTCTAACACCCATGGAGTCTTGGTACTAATCATGTTTTTCTCGTGAGAGGGGCTTAGTCGACGGGTCTGCAACATGTAGATTCATATGTATCTTGCAAATCTCTATGTCTCCCTCCTTGACTTGATCGTGGATGGAATTGAAGCGACTTTTGATGTGCTTGGTTCTCTTGTGAAATCTGGATTCCTTTGCCAAGGCAATTGCACTAGTATTGTCACAAAAGATTTTCATTGGACCCGATGTACTAGGTATGACACCTAGATCGGGTATGAACTCCTTCATCCAGACTCCTTCATTTGCTGCTTCCGAAGCAGCTATGTACTCCGCTTCACATGTAGATCCTGCCACGGCGCTCTGTTTGGAACTGCACCAACTGACAGCTCCACCATTTAATAAAAATACGTATCCGGTTTGTGACTTAGAGTCATCCGGATCAGTGTCAAAGCTTGCATCGATGTAACCATTTACGATGAGCTCTTAGTCACCTCCATAAACGAGAAACATATCCTTAGTCCTTTTCAGGAATTTCGGGATGTTCTTGACCGCTGTCTAGTGATCCACTCCTGGATTACTTTGGTACCTCCCTGCCAAACTAATAGCAAGGCATACATCAGGTCTGGTAGACAACATTGCATACATGATAGAACCTATGGTTGTAGCATAGGGAATGACTTTTATTTTCTCTCTATCTTCTGCAGTGGTCGGGCATTGAGTCTGACTCAACTTCACACCTTGTAACACAAGCAAGAACCCTTTATTTGCTTGTTTTGAACTTCCTCAAAACTTTATCAAGGTATGTGCTTTGTGAAAGTCCAATTAAGCGTCTTGATCTATCTCTATAGATCTTGATGCCCAATATATAAGCAACTTCACCGAGGTCTTTCATTGAAAAATTCTTATTCAAGTATCCTTTTATGATATTCAAAAATTCAGTATCATTTCCAATCAGCAATATGTCATCCACATATAATATCAGAAATGCTACAGAGCTCCCACTCACTTTCTTGTAAATACAAGATTCTCCAAAAGTCTTTATAAAACCATATGCTTTGATCACACTATCGAAGCGTATATTCCAACTCCGAGAGGCTTGCACCAGTCCATAAATGTATCGCTGGAGCTTGCACACTTTGTTAACACCTTTTGGATCGACAAAACCTTCTGGTTGCATCATATACAACTCTTCTTTAAGATATCCATTAAGGAATGCAGTTTTGACATCCATTTGCCAAATTTCATAATCATAAAATGCGGCAATTGCTAACATGATTCGGACGGACTTAAGCATCGCTACGGGTGAGAAGGTCTCATCGTAGTCAACTCCTTGAACTTGTTGAAAACCTTTTGCAACAAGTCGAGCTTTGTAGACAGTAACATTACCGTCAGCGTCAGTCTTCTTCTTGAAGATCCATTTATTCTCTATGGCCCGCCGATCAACGGGCAAGTGAACCAAAGTCCACACTTTGTTCTCATACATGGATCCCATCTTAGATTTTATGACGTCAAGCCATTTTGCGGAATCTGGGCTCATCATCGCTTCCTCATAGTTCATAGGTTCGTCATGGTCAAGTAACATGACCTCCAGAATAGGATTACCATACCACTCTGGTGCGGATCTTACTCAGGTTGACCTATGAGGTTTGGTAGTAACTTGATCAGAAGTTTCATGATCATCATCATTAGCTTCCTCACTTACTGGTGTAGGAATCACTCGAACTGATTTCAGTGATGAACTACTTTCCAATAAGGGAGTAGGTACAATTACCTCATCAAGTTCTTCTTTCCTCCCACTCACTTCTTTCGAGAGAAACTCCTTCTCTAGAAAGGATCCATTCTTAGCAACGAATATATTGCCTTCGGATCTATGATAGAAGGTGTACCCAACAGTCTCCTTTAGGTATCCTGTGAAGACACATTTCTCCGATTTGGGTTCGAGCTTATCAGGTTGAAGCTTTTTCACATAAGCATCTCAGCCCCAAACTTTAAGAAACGATAACTTGGGTTTCTTGCCAAACCATAGTTCATAAGGTGTCGTCTCAACGGATTTTGATGGTGCCCTATTTATTGTGAATGCAGCCATCTCTAAAGCATAACCCCAAAACGATAGCGGTAAATCAGTGAGAGACATCATAGATCGCACCATATCTAATAAAGTGTGGTTACGATGTTCGGACACACCATTACGTTGTGGTGTTCCAGGTGGCATGAGTTGCGAAACTATTCCGCATTGTTTCAAATGAAGACCAAACTCATAACTCAAATATTCACCTCCACGATTAGATCACAGAAACTTTATTTTCTTGTTATGATGATTTTCTACTTCACTCTGAAATTCTTTGAACTTTTTAAATGTTTCAGGCTTATGTTTCATCAAGTAGATATACCAATATCTGCTCAAATCATCTGTGAAGGTGAGAAAATAATGATATCCGCCCCGAGCCTCAATGTTCATTGGACCACATACATTAGTATGTACGATTTCCAATAACTCTGTTACTCGCTCCATTGTTCCGGAGAACGGTGTTTTAGTCATCTTGCCCGTGAGGCATGGTTCGCAAGTACCAAGTGATTCATAATCCAGTGATTCCAGAAGTCCATCAGAATGGAGTTTCTTCATGCGCTTTACACCAATATGACCCAAACGGCAGTGCCACAAATAAGTTTTGGCTTCAACACTATGAATATGTGTATCACTACTATCAAGATTTTAGTAAAAATAAACCACTCATCAAGGGTGCATGACCATAAAAGATATTACTCATATAAATAGAACAACCATTATTCTCTGATTTAAATGAATAACCGTCTCGCATCAAACAAGATCCAGATATAATGTTCGTTCTCAACGCTGGCACCAAATAACAATTATTTAGGTCTAAAACTAATCCCGAAGGTAGATGTAGAGGTAGCGTGCCGACGACGATCACATCGACTTTGGAACCATTTCCCACGCGCATCGTCACCTCGTCTTTAGCCAATCTTCGCTTAATCCGTAGTCCCTATTTCGAGTTGCAAATATTAGAAACAGAACTAGTATCAAATACCCAGGCGCCACTGCGAGCTCTGGTAAGGTACACATCAATACCAGTGACCAGTCCCTTTGCAGTAGAAGCACTCAGTTTTAGGCTTAGGTCCAGACTTGGGTTTCTTCGCTTGAGCAGCAACTAGCTTGCTGTTCTTCTTGAAGTTCCCCTTCTTTCCTTTACCCTTTTTGTTTTTCTATTTGTTTGCTGCTGTTTTGGCTTTAGTAAAAATACTATAGCATTTTGTAAAATGCTGGAATAATCTGTGGACACTCTCTAGATTATTCTAGTGGCCCACATTTAATTTCAGCATTATCTGAGCATTTAAATTATTTATAGTATTTAAATGCCCAAAGTCAAATACAATATGAATTAATTCAAAAATCCAGGAATGACCTAGAAATATGTTCATCATTTTTGGCAGAGGTTTTCACCCTTATCAGAAATCATGAACATTTTCAAAGGGCATTTTTGGGTTCATTGAAAATGACTTTAGTTGAGCCTATTTGAAAACCATGTGGTGCTAGGGTTTGAACATCCCCATTTCAAGTTTCTGAGAATTTAAACATGATGCAAGATGATGATGCAAAGACAAGCAAGGCCAAAGCTAGGGCTGCGACAACTCACCCCCACTAAACAAGAATCTCGTCTCGAGATTCAAGGCGTGAGGTAAGAAGACAGAGGGGTCACAAGGCTAACACGATCTTCATGATCCAACTTCCCTTCTTGAAGATGTTGAATCATTGCTTCAAATTGATCTTGACGTCTTTTCTTTGAAATCTTCTTGCAACTATGATGACGAAAGAGAGGAAACTCGACAGAATTCGATCTTCACAAAGATCAAGCGATACACAATCAACTTATGGAATGAGACGATAGAACGTCTCTCAAGCTGGGACACAATGCACACATTAGGGTGATGGAAAGAAGCGGATGATAAAGGTTCAAATTTGGTAGGCAACAATTCCACGCTTAAGTAGGATGGTGCATGGTTTCAAAGTAGCGAGGAGATAATTGCCATGATACCATAACGAGACATCTTAAGGAAGGTGACTTGCAGAAATATTCGCTTAAGTGGCAAAAAGAATTACTTTTGATTCAGAGATCATTGAAACTCTTCATACCGGCTTAAGGCAATTTACAATTGATCGTTTGAAATAGCTCGAAGAAATGGCATACTCGGACTAGGATGGATGATGTGGACTACCTTGTTGAAGACAACGCAAGGGATGATTTGCTTGCGCGTGCTCTCAAGAACTTGAGCATTTCCATATTCATCAAGGTTCTACCAACATCCGTGGCAAGGATCCTGGCAACACGACATACTACCATGATGACTAGTGATGGATGATGCGGATACAAAGGAAGATAACACCTTCTCAGATCTTTCCTTAGCGAGGCTAAGGGAACAGAATCTGGACGATCGACCGAGAGACATTTAGCACTCCGCTTCTAATGTTCTCCTTGATGTTCTAGCGTAATCCATTCATAGATATGGTTTGATATCTAGAACATCAAGTAAAAGGTCGAACTTCAGAAGCTCAAGAATCCATAAGGAATAACTACGGAGGCAGATCCTGCGAGATCCTTATGGGGAGGTGACCAACTTCTTCAACCAAGATACTACAATAATAGGCCTTCCGGCTAGGTGTGTTGGCCACGACATCCACGTTACCGGTTACAGAGAGACCAACATTATAGTTCTTGGAGTACATTCCAACCATCATATCTGCCTGAGATTCAGATCTGGTTGGTGTTAGGATATTCCAGACCCATCCAGTCTAGAAAGAAAATGAGAGTTTGCAACACAATTTGACGAGATGACGTTGCGAGATTCTCGGGGAATGAACTGCGATAGCAAGCTCCAAAACATGAGCCGGTTCTGCTACAAACTTGTGAACACGCTATCCAAGACGAGCATGACCACGTAGTAGTCTTATAGTAAAACACTATCAAGTTCAGGTGGGGAACCATCATCAAGGATTTCGAAGTCTTTACACAAGTCCATGGATTAGATCCCAAGCGTAGACTTCTTTGCCTTGAACAAGTCAATCAGTGGCTTGGTGGGCTACGGAATACATATGGAGTGGAGGTAATTAATCTACCAAACCATAGAATACATTCACACATGCATAACTGACTTGGGATGGTACCAGGGGAAACAAAAACAATCTTTCTCGAACTCACGGCGGCAACTTGCACCAGGTGCACATGAATTCGAGGAAGTCACTTCTTCCATTCAAGCATAAGCTTCATGAACGGAACACGAAGGCATTGCTTATAAAGTTTCCAACACTAGGTTGATGTTCAACATGAATCATGGGGGACACAAAATGCTGCTGATGGGCTCAACAACAACTCATCGGAATTTCCATATCACTGGACTTCCACCATCATGTGAACACGATGATAGTATTGATTAGACCAAAAGATGTAATGGTGTATGCTCGAGGGATCAACCACGGGTAAGACAACATTACGAACATCGTTGGTTCTGATTTGACTTGACGATAGCCCATACTCAAGTCAAAGTTTTGATAAGGCAATAGATCCAACAACTGATCACGAGGACCAATTGATGGAGATATCATCTTTCTTCAACACACACACACACAGAGAAGATATCCCTTAACATGAACTAAGTCAGACAAGCTTTTATCTTCCAATTCTCCAATTTATTGTTTAGCTTAACCAACTAGCTCAGGGGTATCCAACACAGATTCTTGGAGAAAGGGTGGTTTGGAGGAAAAACCAGCATGATCACGAACTCAACATAGCGGTCAGGTGACAACCTGGTAATACTTCCGAGAAGATATTCGGAAGATCATGAACCAGCGATATGTTACTAAGCTCGAGAAGAATCTTGCTTTTCAGAGCAAGACGATATGAATAAATAAGCAAGGGATTGAATAATCCTAACTCATTGATCGAAGAGTGCACCGGAAAAAAGGACAAGGTAGCACGATCAATCCTAGAATAGTGTTTCAATAACCAACACGCTAAGAATGATATTAGTGTCCATTAACTACTAAGCAACATGGTTGCTAGGAGTATTGATTTCACACATCATGGTTCACATGCCGGCATTCCGGTTGCGACAACACGGAACCGAGGAATGAAAAATGATGGCAAGAAGTATCTCTGCATCAAGAATTCATGAGAGATGGTGCAATTCTCATGACAATCCTGACATAAAGGGGGTAATACTCCAGGGTAGAACAGAGTAAACGCTGGATGGGCATTTGATCTGCAGAACACAACTACTTTGACTCAATCCTGGATATGGATGAGGTACTGGAGTTTGTTTTTCCTAGTCATTCTGAAATAGGATGGCTTAACGGACCACAAGGATAATAAGCATCGATAACATGGATGCACAATTACTCCTGACTATCAATTGATAGACGATGGTCGGAATACAAATGAAGAGGGACAACTCAAGAGGACATATATCTTTCTGAGTTGTGGATGCATAGATTAACATGTCGAACCAAGTTCAACAGGTTTCTTCCAGATAACCCATGCAGAAAGGTAGAACTGGTAGAATCACAATTATGAATGGAGGACTCCTCAAGAGTACTCTGATTGTGATATTTTGGTTCAAAGAACTTCTGCCTTAATGGTTTATGGTATTTGGAAGAAAGAAATACCACGGACCTCGAGGACTGTCGCAAGGTTACTAATATCCTAAAGGAACGAGCAAACACTATCAACAGGAGGTAAGTAGGGTGAATCTCGGGTTCAAGAACCCAGGAATGGAATACCTACTACTAAATGGCATCACGGGATGCTTTCGAGAATGGTGGCCAGAATCATCACACCGGAAACACAAAACATGGCTAGATTACTAGGTGACTCCCTAAAACACCTAGGGTCATAATAATAGCTCCAACGTATATGTCGAGGCAATAGAGTACCTCAACTGACCGGTAGTGTGATTAATCTGGCCCAAATGGACATCAGGAACAGGAGGAAGGGGTTTGCAAATGCAACAGACTACTTAGAAAACTGGGATGACTCGGATAGCATAATGGCTGTAAATGCTCAAAATTATTTGAGACATCCTGCAAAATAGTGGCATAACCACTCAACAACACAATACCAAGGTTCCGAGATCAACTGTCAACATACGGAAGTAGTAGGAATGGAACTGAGGCTTGAAACTATCAATTCTATAAGTGTATGGATTAGAAACACGTCATCTTGATAGATAGATGAGAATGCCTAGTTCTTAATCCCCGTATAAAAGAAGAGGTTGACTCAGATCAGAGGGCATGAGGTATAAGGAGTAAAAAGAGCCTTACGTTCCCTTCCACAATCAATTCCCTTACATAACTAAAGCATTTCTAGACTCGACTTTAACCAGTTTGGCTTGGTAATCCTACAGGCAGTCAGGCTCTGATACCAAAGCTGTCAGGACCCCGATTTTAAGTCACACCGATCTAGCCTGTAACACCTCATATTACTTTGTGGCCTCACGCACGGTATTCCCATGGGTGTCGCCTTACCATGGCCCGAGACCGTTTGCGCCTTTTGGCTCACGTATATGATAGTGTCGCTAGCATCCATATGACAGAGAACCCGGGGCGACATGACTAGTCGTGAACCCAAAATGGCACTAACTTACGGGAACATGCATATGTGAATCAACATCGAGCATGTCGGTCAGCAGCGTGTGATTCCGGGCTGTAGCACTGGGCTAACAGGACTCTGGTAACCCGGGCTGTAGCAGGCTAGGCAGGACTCCGGATGTCACCGTGTGACATTTCCCCGAAGGGACAGACACAGGAACGAAGTGAAACACATGCCGGCCAGTCAAGTGTCCTGAGCAGTAGTGCTGGGCTAGCAGGACTCCGGTGAACCGGGCTGTAGCGGACTACTATGGCTCATGGAAGCACAAGACTACATTTCCCCATAAGAGAGGCTACCAAGGATAAAAAACTAGGTTGCCGGATCCCACACATACCAAGCATTTCAATCATACACACAATATGCTCGACATGTGTAACTACAACATGGCATCACAACATAACTCTATGACTCAAGTATTTATTCATTAGGCTCCGGGAAGCGAGATATTACAAACATGGGTCTCATGACCCAACACACAGAGCATACAAGCAACAAGCACATGCGGGAGCTTAACTTGTCTGAGTACAGACAACTACAAATGAAGAAGGCTGAGAAGTCTGACTATCTACCAGATCCTGCCGAGGGCACAAGATCGTAGCTGAGGTATCAAGCTAAACGTCGAAGTCCACGCGGAACTACTAGCGAGACTGAAGTCCCTCTGCAAAACATAAATTAAGCAAACGTGAGTACAAAGGTACTCAGGAAGACTTACATCAGAACTAGCTACATATGCATCGATATCAACAAGGGGGGTGGAGTTTGACTGCAGCAAGCCAGCTTTGACTCAGTGGCTAACCTGAACTACGACTGCAAGCAACTCTTTTGAGGTGGTGCACACGAGTCCACATATTCACCATATCAATACACCACTATGGATCTGCTCCCATCTCCCTACAAGAACGCCATCCATAGCACTCACGCTTATCTTGCGCATTTTAGAGTATCCACTTTCACTTGTCTATGAACTATGCAAGGGGTGCAAGTTTCCATATCCGAGGAATCCGGCTATTCGAATAGATAATGATAACCCTGCAGGGGTGTACTTCTTCACACACGCTCCCACCACTTATCACCATATACACGTCATGTATCTCGGCAACCTTCAAGCGGAAGCCTGGCGAGGGTATCGGCCATGGCCTACCTAAACACTCAAGTCTCTAGTCCAGGTTTATCACCTATCCAGGTTCCATCCACAGGGTGTCCGGCCGAGGTTTCCACATATGGCCCCGAACGATGTGAACAGGGTTCCCGAGACACCAAACGGGCGCCCGGTACACCGTGCCATGGTGTATCTACCGCATCATAGCCCACCCCTGGGGTCAGCGCTACGCACGGCCACCAACACATAACCTACAAACACCAGAAACTAGTTGCAACTCCTGGACAGAGTACTAGGGTGATTAAGAAGCCGAGAGGGTCAATTAAGGATCCCAATGAGTGGTAGTAGTTGTTCATGGATCACAGACACAGAACTTAGTTCCTGAGGACGGTTTCAATGAGACAACCCACCATGTACTCCTACATGGCCTCTCACCGCTACCTTTACCAAATCGTGTTCACACACTTAGCTCACACACAGTAGGACATGTTCACACACCTTCGATTCGTTCCCGATGAATCAGACCTGACACAACTCTATGCAATAGCAGGCATGACAAACAAGCATGAATGAGTAGGCACATCAGGGCTCAAACAACTCCTACTCATGCTAGTGGGTTTCGTCTATTTAATGTGGCAATGACAGGTCATGCAGAGGATAAGGGGTTCAACTACCGCAGCAAATAACAGATGAATCGTTGTTGTCCTAATGCAGTAAAAGAGAGCAGGAGCGAGAGAGTGGGCTTGTATCGGAATGAACAAGGGGGTTGTGCTTGCCTGGCACTTCTGAAGATATCATTGGGTCTTCATCAGTGTCAACGATCACAGCGTCGGTACAACGTCTACCGAGAGGGGACAACCACCGGCAACAGAGAAGGAACACAATCAAAGCAATGCACAGCATGATGCATGATAATGACATGGCAATATGTTTTTGATTGAGCTAATGCAACTAGCAACACCATTAAATGAAGTTGGTTTGAATACAAGATTCAAATTCAAACTCCATATATGATTACTTAAATGCCATTTATTTGTTTTGTCCAAAACAGAGGACAAACATTGTTCAAACATGCATGAAGATGCCATAAACAGATTCCTTGAATTTTTGTGATAATTTTTCATATATAAATTATTTCATTTGGAGTTACGGTTTAATTTCTATGAATTTTAGAAGTTTTGGGCATTTTCTAGAATTTCTGAATTATTTTAAATCCAGAAAATGATTATCTGCGTCAGCTTTGCGTCATAATGGCGTCAGCAGGTCAACAGGGCTGTCCAGGTCAAACTTGACGGCTGGGCCCCACTAGTCAGTCTCACAGTTAACTATTTGGGTTAACTAGACTAACTAAACAACACTGGGCCCACTGGTTAGTGACTAACTAAACTAACTTAATTAAGTTTAGCTCTAACTAACTAGGTTAGCTGGGCGAGGCCCGTATGTCAGTGACTCAAAGGTCAAATGGAGGTCAACCTCAGGTCAAACCCGACGCTAACTGGGCTTTGACCCACTGTAGGGCCCGCTGTCAGTGACTAGGTGAGGTCCAGCTGGCGGGGATTAGCACTAATGACCCCGCCACGTCGGTTATCGCTGGAGTTGGCCGACGGCGACCAAACCTGCGGCGGCAACGCGCCGGACTTGCGCTAAAGGCGATGGGGGCGGTGGCTAAGGGCATCGGGGCGTAGCCCGGACTCGCCCGCATCCAGGGAGGTAGGTGGGTGGCCGTGGGGGCACCAGAGCTCACCAGAACGGAGCTCGCGGCGGCGGCCGGAGCTTGGGTGACGATGGATTCGGGGCTAGAGAGCGTGGGAGGGGGAGGTACTGGTGGCTACGGGTTCGCGGAGACGCGCTGAGCACACTGGTGTGCTCGGACATGGGCTGCAGTGCCCATGGCCGCGTCTGCGTCATCGCCGGCGGCGAGGAGCTAACGGCTTTGGTGGAAGATGCGGCTAGAGTACGGGAACGAGCTCAGGGAGGAGGGGATAGACGCAGCAGCTCACAGTGAGTTGAACGAAGGCCTCGGCGTGCTCGGGGAGGGGTTGGTGACGACGGGAGGTCGGTGGCGATCTCCAGCGGCAGAGGAGGAAGAAGACGATGGCAACGGCGATGCAGGCCGTCTGGGCTTGGTTCCTTCGTCTTGGAGAAACGGCGCGAAGATTTAGACCTCGGGGGCACGACCGGAGGGCGAGGGGACGGTTGTGGCTGTGCGTACGCGAGACGGTGGCCGGCGGTTGCTCTCGAATGGAGCTCGGGGAGGAGCTAGGGGGTGAGGGAGAGAGCAGAGAGTGAGGGAGAGGAGCGAGGGGTCTCCAGGGGGTGTCGTGGCGCTCAGAGCCGTCCCCAGCAATAGCGGCAACCAGGAGCTGGCCGAGCGCATGCGCGCGTGCCGCGGCCACACGCCCTCCTGCCTACTGGCAGGAGGTTAGGGGTGACTGGCGCGTGGGCCTCGTGGGCTGGCTGTCCACTGGGCCGGCCAGGTAAGTCCAGGTAGGCTTTTTTTTGTTTTTCTATTTGTTTGCTGCTGTTTTGGCTTTAGTAAAAATACTATAGCATTTTGTAAAATGCTGGAATAATTTGTGGACACTCTCTAGATTATTCTAGTGGCCCACATTTAATTTTAGCATTATCTGAGCATTTAAATTATTTATAGTATTTAAATGCCCAAAGTCAAATACAATATGAATTAATTCAAAAATCCAGGAATGACCTAGAAATATGTTCATCATTTTTGGCAGAGGTTTTCACCCTTATCAGAAATCATGAACATTTTCAAAGGGCATTTTTGGGTTCATTGAAAATGACTTTAGTTGAGCCTATTTGAAAACCATATGGTGCTAGGGTTTGAACATCCCCATTTCAAGTTTCTGAGAATTTAAACATGATGCAAGATGATGATGCAAAGACAAGCAAGGCCAAAGCTAGGGCTGTGACATCTATGCAGCAATGAGGATAATCCTCAAGTTACGGACCCAGTCCGTGTAGTTGCAACCATCATCTTTCAACTTAGCTTTCTCTAGCAACGCATTAAAATTCAACGGAACAACAGCACGGACCATCTATCTACAACAACATACACATGCAAAATACTATCAGGTACTAAGTTCATGATAAATTAAAGTTCAGTTAATCAAATTACTTAAGAACTCCCACTTAGATAGACATCTCTCTAATCATCTAAGTGATCACGTGATCCATATCAACTAAACCGTGTCCGATCATCACGTGAGATGGAGTAGTTTTCAATGGTGAACATCACTATGTTGATCATATCTACTATATGATTCACACTCGACCTTTCGGTCTTAGTGTTCCGAGGCCATATCTGCATATGCTAGGCTCGTCAAGTTTAACCCGAGTATTCTGTGTGTGCAACACTGGCTTGCACCCGTTGTATGTGAACGTAAAGCTTATCACACCCAATCATCACGTGGTGTTTCGACACGACGAACTGTAGCAACGGTGCATACTCAGGGAGAACACTTGTACCTTGAAATTTAGTGAGAGATCATCTTATAATGCTACCGCGAAACTAAGCAAAATAAGATGCATAAAAGATAAACATTACATGCAATCAATATAAGTGATATGATATGGCCATCATCATCTTGTGCCTTTGGTCTCCATCTTCAAAACACCGTCATGATCATCATCGTCACCGGCTTGACACCTTGATCTCCATCGAAGTATCATTGTCGTCTCGCCAACTATTTCTTCTACGACTATTACTACCGCTTAGTGATAAAGTAAAGCAATTACATGGCAATTGCATTTCATACAATAAAGCGGCAACCATATGGCTCCTTCCAGTTGTTGATAACTCTGTTACAAAACATGACCATCTCATACAATAAAAATTAGCATCTTGTCTTGACCATATCATATCACAACATGCCATGCAAAAACAAGTTAGACGTCATCTACTTTGTTGTTGCAAGTTTTACGTGGCTACTACGGGCTGAGCAAGAACCATTCTTACCTACGCATCAAAAACCACAACGCGGTATAGTGATTGATTTTTGATCTTCAGAAAGAACCTTGTTCATTGAATCTGATTCAACTAAAGTTGGAGAAACTGACAGCCACCAGCCACCTGTGTGCGAAGCACGTCGGTAGAACCAGTCTCTCATAAGCGTACGCGTAATGTCGGTCTAAGCCGCTTCATCCAACAATACCAGTGAATCAAGAATCAACTAGTCACCCCCACAACTCCTTTTCGTTCTACTCGTGCATATAACATCTACGCATAGACTTGCCTCTGATACCACTGTTGGGAAACACAGTAATTTCAAAAAAATTCCTACGCACAAGCAAGATCTATCATGGTGATGCATATCAACGAGAGGGAAGAGTGGTGTCCACGTACCCTCGTAGACCGTAAGCAGAAGCGTTCTGACAACGTGGTTGGTGTAGTCGTACATCTTCACGATCCGAGCGATCCTAGTACCGAAAGTACGACACCTCCGCGATCAGCACACGTTCAGCTCGGTGACGTCCCATGAACTCTTGATCCAGTTGAGTCTCGAATGAGTGCTTCATCAGCACGACGGCGTGATGACGGTGATGATGAATCTATCGGCGCTGGGCTTCGCCTAAGCACTACGATGATATGACCGAGGTGGATTATGGTGGAGGGGGGCACCGCACACGGCTAAGACTTCAATGATCAACTTGTGTGTTCTAGGGTGCCCCCATGCCCCCGTATATAAAGGAGCAAGGGGGGAGGCCGCCCGGCCCTTGGGGCGCGCCAGGAGAAGAGGAGTCCTCCTCCTAGTAGGAGTAGGACTCCCCTTTTCCTAGTCCTACAAGTAGGGGGAAAGGAAGGAGGAGAGGGAGAAGGAAAGGGCCCCCCCTTCCCTAGTCCAATTCAGACCAGAGGGGGAGGGGGGCGCGGCCTGCCCTGGCCGGCCCTCTCTCTCTCCACTAATGCCCATGTGGCCCATTAGTTCCCCCCCCCCCGGGGGGGGGGGGGGGTCCGGTAACCCTCTGGCACTCCGGTTTTCTCCGAAATCACCCGAAACACTTTTGGTGTCCAAATATAGCCGTCCAATATATCAATCTTTATGTCTCGACCATTTCTAGACTCCTTGTCATGTCTTTGATCATATCCGGGACTCCGAACAACCTTTGATTCATCAAAACACATAAACTCATAATACCGATCGTCTCCGAACGTTAAGCGTGCGGACCCTACGGGTTCGAGAACTATGTAGACATGACCGAGACTCATCTCCTGTCAATAACCAATAGCGGAACCTATATGCTCATATTGGTTCCTACATATTCTACGAAGATCTTTATCGGTCAAACCGCATAACAACATACGTTGTTCTCTTTGTCATCGGTATGTTACTTGTTCGAGATTCGATCGTCGGTATCTCAATACCTAGTTCAATCTCGTTACCGACAAGTCTCTTTACTTGTTCCGTAATGCTACATCTCGTAACTAACTCATTAGTTACATTTTGCAAGGATTATAGTGATGTACATTACCGAGAGGGCCCAGAGATACCTCTCCGATACTCGGAGTGACAAGTCCTAATCTCGATCTATGCCAACTCAACAAACACCATCGGAGACACCTGTAGAGCATCTTTATAGTCACCCAGTTACATTGTGACGTTTGATAGCACACTAAGTGTTCCTCCGATATTCGGGAGTTGCATGATCTCATAGTCATAGGAACATGTATAAGTTATGGAGAAAGCAATAGCAACGAACTAAACGATCATCATGCTAGGCTAACGGATGGGTCAAGTCAATCACATCATTCTCTAATGATGTGATCCCATTAATCAAATGACAACTCATGTCTATGGTTAGGAAACATAACCATCATTGATTCAATGAGCTAGTCAATTAGAGGCATACTAGTGACACTCTGTTTGTCTATGTATTCACACATGTACTAAGTTTCCGGTTAATACAATTCTAGCATGAATAATAAACATTTATCATGATATAAGTAAATATAAATAACAACTTTATTATTGCCTCTAGGGCATATTTCCGTCAATATCTCTCCAAAAGTGAAGTGGAATCTTAGCCGGATGAGATCTACCATTAGTGTAGATCACCTTTATCTCATCAATTCAATTTGTTTGGTCTTTTTGTTTACCAATTTATACCTGGATATTGACATTTACATTTAACTTTAACACAGTAGTTCCATTATTAGTTTGAGCTCTGAGTGTCGTTTCCCACCTTTTTTAATTGTATGTCTGTCTTTTTATTGCGAGATTTTTATAGGTCTCCTTAACTTCTAATGCAAAATGAATTTTCTAACCAGCCAGGTGTCCTACAACATGAAAACAATGAAGTAGCAATTAACTCTATAAAAATGTGCAACAACCATGTGTGATTGCAAAGAACCAAAATTACATTGTCGATTGTATGGTAGTACCGAGCAAGGAGCAATGCCATGCTTGCAATATGAAGCTTGTGACATGGATTATAATGTTTTGGTAATCTTACTACAAGACAAGGTGTATCATTTAATATAACAATAGAACTACTGGATATCAAGGGCGAACTTTACAAGACATTTGTTCAAACAAAATTACAAAGCCAAGATAAACAATGAACATACTGAATTCGGTTTATACTTTTAGTTGAATTGCGCTAGCAGTTAGGTACAACACTTCAATTCTTAACTTTTGGATCATCGGAGTTGTAAATTAACTAGCTTAGTTTTGTCTACATAGTATCATATCATTCTTGAATACATGAAAGACAAATCCGAAATACCAATCCAGCACTTAGGTAGTTTGTATGCTTTGTTGAAACCTACAAAGAAAAAGCCAATGGCAAGTTCTTTTCTGCATTGAAATTTGAGATCAGATATGTCATAGGGGCAGATACAAAACCTCATGCTACAACAAATAAAAAAAACGCCTCCGATGCACGCCACGAGTAAACAATTTATAGAATTTTAGTTATTGGTTTCTCCGTGCGCGTCCTTATCACGGAAGATCTTATTCGATCGGGAAATGGATCTCCTCCCCTCGCTCGCACTCGTCATATCATGTGATTATATTAACTAGATAATTCCCCATGTGTTACTGCGGAACATTTGCTCCAATATATGTAGAGATGTGCATAGAGAAAAAATAATGTAAATAAATGACAAATTGTAATAAATAATTGTAAGGGTCGTTTACCAATTTTATTTTTGTGTCTAAATTGCTAACTTGTCTATCCCAAAAATCAGATTCTCCAATTAAAAGTTGTCTAAGATTAGCACCAATTAGTAATAAATTCATCCTTGAAGTTTGAAAACAACACGGGGAAATCTTGCTTACCTTGCCTTTCAGAAAATCGAAGCAGATATGTGCAATATGCTAAAACAGGTTGGTTGACATAACAATGTGTCTACATTGAAAATTTGACTGGCCTTGGAGACCAATAGGTATGCAAAGATCACATTTATGTAAGCAAGTGTAAACCGTTACTCATCACCCAGTCATATTATCCATGTGTAATTACCCCGAACCATGGCGAGAAATAGAATTTTCCTGCCTGCGAGAACTTACCCTTTTAGATTATCAAACAATGAATATCATTATAAAAAGTTAGAGAAGTACTTAAGTGTAGCAAAATGATACGAAGGAATCAAGAATACAAAAATAGACCTACTGTCTTGAAGGATACACGGCGCACGACTCAATAGCAGAAAATCACTAACGCAAATGAACACCCATAGGGCAAGAACATGCACACTTAGTAACGTACCACTCGTATCTAACAACGTCCATATGAGTGAAATCAACTTAACAAGTAGAGAAGTAGAGAAAAGGAAAAAGAATGGGGGAATTGACTAGGCCATTTCGGCTTGAAAATGGAAGTTACAGTACCTATGCTGCGCTTGATAATGCTAGACCACAGCTAGGAGGAAAGCAAGTGTTTCCAAATTTCCCACGCCAACGGCCGATCTCTCTGCCTAAATGCCTCCGCTTGCCTCGCACTCGCCGACTACGGCTGGGCATATGGCATTTCGTGTTTGTGTCGTGGACCTCGGCCACCTCTGTGACGCGTCCGAAACCACGATCGGCAATGCACGAGCTTGTCACCCTCTCGGCCTCTCGTAAGATACATCCATGATTCATCTATCCTCATTTTCTTAGTCCTTATCACTGAAGCATATTATATTGTTAGGGTTCTAGTATAAAACTACAATTCTATTTCTTTACTTTCTTTGGCAATTCTATTATGTGTTCAAATGTTGCCTAAATTTTTTTTGTGTGCTGAGAAAAGAAAATAAACATAGATGAGCAAATCAATTTATTGAATAATAAAGGGGTACTTTAAATGTTGCCTAAAATCATGATTGTTGATGGTCTTGGAGTCATTTGAATTTTGTTCTTATTTGAGGTAATCATACTAGTTTCATCTTGTTGTTCTTTTAATCTTCTTATCATAAGACATCTCAAACTAAAAACATGGTTGAAAGATATGTCTTAAAACTTTTCTTGTAAAAGTAGACACATATATGTATATGTACAGGAACATATATAGCCTTACGGACCTAGTGACTTCGCCCAAGGGCCCTCGAAAACATAAAGTTGGCCCTGTCTTGGAGTCGACAACAGCGGTGAGAAGGTATAATTGGGCTTGCGGGAGGCCACTGAAGGAGGATGTGTGGCGGAAAGGGCAGTCCATAACACGACTGCTGATGGGCATCGGTGAGGATGCCATGGCGGCACTCAAAGCAAGCACGGTGAGGGAACAAGAGAAGCGATATGATCTCGGGTAACTCATAATAATTGTGTAGCACCTCTAACAAGACGCAGAAACCCATGGAAAACCGCTTTGGCTTCTCGGACAGTCACCTCCATTTGTATTCTGATAAAATTCATGTATGTATCAGATACAAAAGGCTATTTTAAGGGTTTTAGCTCGACATATCCTTCATCATATTCATTTCTTATTATATCAGAGCGGTGATTGTTCGAGTGTTACATGTTTCTGAGAGACCCTAGCTGGGTGTGTGAGCTAGTAATCATTAATTATTTTCTGAAATGATTAGTTAAGACTCGGCCAGCTGTGAGTCCATAATATACTCACTCTTTTTCGCAGGAAACAAAACCTGAGCTAAACAATGCTCTTTTTTAGGAGCCCTCCTAAGTAAGATTCGGACCGATTCCGAATGCTGCTAGCTGCTCCGACACACGACGAAATGCTAAACTAGTCTGCACACGTACGTACGGTTTACTTGCTTTGTTATTGCCTACGGAAGCCTTGGATCTTGCTGCATGCTCATGACCAGTTCTAATCATAGAGCGAGCTCTTTTCTTAGTGAAAGCTATCGACTAATCGGTCACCATCACGCAAGCACATACACTCGATCGATATGATTATTGATCTGGCCAAGGGCCAACAGCGAATGGCTCTGGCCCTGTCGCGGCGACGCCAATTCCGAGGAGCGAAACACGCAAGCAAACAAATCGGGGCATTCCCGCGCCATGAAGCAACCGAGATGAAGCGCGATTAGCGCACGTAGAGTTGACAGGACCAACAGTTTGCATGGATCGATGCATGCATGCGCGCGTACGTAGGATCGTGTCGAGGTGGCCGGGGCGGAGCCAGAAAATCGAGCCAATGGTTCATGACTGATTTATTTTGAAAATTTAATATGACATAATTAAGTACACTGTCCAATTCCACACTACCATATAACGAGAGGCTAGCACCCAAATACAAATATAATAGCACTTATATTTTATACCTTGAAGACAAAACAGTATAACATTTGCAAAGAAAAACATCAAGACATACCAGTTGGATGATATTATAAAAATCTCTTGTTTACATATTGTGAATAGAGTAATTTCGAAAATAACTTCATAGCTTCAGGTGCAGCTTCTCCTTCCCGAAAACATCGGCAAAATAGTCAAGTTACATTGAAAGTGTATAATACCATAAATCAAACGAAGCATGTACAATCACTCACATTATAGTGTTCTCCCTTTCGACCATTCCAGTCAATTAATTACCAATGTATCACTCACAACTTGCCCCTAGTTATGATCTGTGAAAAAGGCGGCAACACAAATAATAGATGGATCGTCTTAATATCAGTTCTCTGTATAGATGGATTTTTCTCTTTTCGAAATCTGTAAGAGTACTTACATCAACGATGTTTGACGCATTTTACCTGCATCTAACAGGTGGCCTTGAAGTGCCTACATCATAATCTGAATCTGGTGATTGGTTTCTATTTGAGAAATATTGCTCCACTGCCGAGATCAATCAAAGTTCAGGAAAAGTTAATTAGAAAATTAGGGCAAAGGCTAGGCTAAATAGAACATGCATGAGAAGAAGAATATGTGGTGATCTACTAGTATCTTGTATTTGTACTGCACGCTGACCTGCTGTTGCTTCCTTGGGGCTGGCTGGCGAAGACTAGGCGATGCGCCGTCGCCGCGATGGGCGAACAAGATGGGGAGAGGCGGAGTAGAGGGAAGACCCCGGTAAGTCTTGGCGAGCGAGAGTCGTCGATTCACAACACATCCAACCTGATGCGTTACGAGTCATCTAACGCACGCACGGGACAAGTCGTGGTTTTGTCACGGCAGATGTCCTAGAGAAAGGACTTAGTCGTGGAGCCATCGCTACAGGTTAGCTTGAAGGGGTTAAAGCGGACACAAGGACGCAAAAGAGTTTATACTAGTTCGGCCCCTTCAATGAAGATAAAAGCCTACGTCTAGTTGTGATGGAATTGATGGGTGTTTCGACGACTAGGGAGCAAATAAGCTTCGCCTATGTCTCGAGTTGTTGTCTCTCTCCCCGAACCGCCGCCGGGTCGTCCCCTTATATACATGGGGACGCCCGTCGGCTTACAGAGTCCCGATACCGGCTCATAGATGCGTCCGGTTCGGTCTCCACTATTCCTAACTTTTAACACAAGTTACATACCGACGCCGGTTTATAGCTATAGGCCTTAAACCGATTATGGGCCTTTAGCCCTCATCTGCCCTTATGGGCTTTTATCACACTCAACTACTGATGAAGTTAACCCGGCTTGTCCTGGCCGGTTTACGCCCAGTAGTAATATCCCCAACATTAGGCCCCAAATTGATTTGAACAGGTTGATGTCAATCCTTAGCAAAAATCTTCATCTTCAACATCTTCTTGTATTTTGTTGAACCGCCATGATGTCATCTTCTCTACTCGCGGTAGACCGGTGTGACATCAATGGTTATAAAGCACTTTATCCTGTTAACAAGCCTGCGACAATTAAGGCCGCAGTTTTGTTTCCAAACTCGCGGCTACTTGATTCTCGCGCCTGACATATCCCTTTCTTTATAAATAGGACCGAAGGGTCATTTCCTTTCTCTTTCCCTCCGACCCCTTCTGCTTCGTCTTCCTCACGTCGCCCAGCTTCGGAGCTCCGCCGCCACCATCGTCCTCTGCATCAACCTTGGCCGCTGCATCAACCTGAGCACACCAGAGCATCGCGGCGACCTTCCGCTTCTTCCTCAGCTTCGGTAAATCTTCTTTCCTTTCCCCTGCTGATCTGTTCTAGGGTTTCCTCGTTCGTCGAAGTTCATCGAGACTCTGGCGATGTTCTTCCTTTGTTTCTTCTTTAGCCCATGAATAAAACTTCAAACCTGATGTATTCTCCGTAATGGCTTATCTTCTGTTACCAAAGCAAACCTTTATGCGCATAAAACACTGATCTGGTCCCTTGTGAATTGCTTTGAGATCAACCTTTTAGGTCTAAATCCTTTTATTTTCCTGTCTTGCGGTAGATCCAAAATTTCACTGCGACCTTATGAAATCTGTTTTTACCTTCCTTAGTCATTCTTGCCTTAGATCTGTATCCTCTTTACCACATAGGCGGTTCACCTTTGAAAAAGCAATCTATCATATATCATTAGTCCCCTTGTTGAACCGCCGGGATGCTGTTGCTTATAAACTCCGGTTTAGATAGATCTGCTTCCGGTTTAACATTGCACATATCAATGTACTTTGTAGATTTCATCATGGCCAAGCAAGTGTATGAGTGCAATTGGGTCCCTTCTCGCGTCACAGAGGATCAACTGGACGATTTAGTCCTGATTGGCGCCTTGGGCAGCAAAGACACCGTCCATTGGAGGGCTCCTGGCAAAGAATGCCCCCCACACCTCAAGAAGGAGAGGTTGTTGTTTTCGTAGACCACTTAGCCCGGGGTTTTAAACCACCCGGTTCTAAATTCTACCGGGATGTTCTAGCTGATTTCCAACTCCATCCGCAAGACAATGGCCCCAACTCTGTTACAAATATGTGCCACTTCCAAGTGCTATGTGAGGTATTCTTTCAAGAGGAGCCCACAGTGGAATTATTCAGAGATCTTTTCCATCTAAACCGCCGTACTGAGTTTACTGATGGCTCTAATACGGAGTTGGGTGGCATGGCGATTCAAAAAAGGAAAGAGGTCACATACCCTCACGCCAAGCTACACAGTCACCCCAAGGAGTGGAATCAGACATGGTTTTACTGCAAAGACACCTCCCCTGCTGGTGAGAATCCCTTGCCTGGCTTTCGTCCGGAGCGGCTCAGCAATACCCATCCTTTTCCTCAACGATTGACTGCCCAGGAGAGAAGCAAATATGTTCCTCAGCTGTCAAAGCTCAGAGCCTTTATGGCCAACGGTTTAACAGGGGTTGGAATTGCTCGCTGTTGGATATCATGGAGCATACTGCCCCTTAGTCAGCGCTCCGGTTTGATGTGCGAATATACTGATAGTGTGGATGACCCACTGCGACATTCAAGACTCCAACTCTCCGGTGAAGAAATCACAGAGGCTGTGCGTAAGATACTGAATGAATCAGAGCACATCTGCGCTAGAACCGGCCTGCTTCCCTTCTGTGCCACCAACAAACCGCCAGCTGTAAGACTTTGATTTTTCTCTTTGCTGAATCTGTTATTGATATGTCTGGTCATTGTTTTTAATATCAGTGTCTGCATAACTAGGGCGATGATCCGTTTTGGAGCAAAAAGCTGCCGCAGGAGAAACCAGAGAAAACAGATAAACCGGAAAGAGCAACCCGGCAAAAAACTAAAACTGTGAAGAAGACTGCCCACCGGAAAAGAACCACTGCATCTTCTAATCCGGCCCCCGATGACGAGGTGGATAATCCGGACTTTGAGGTAGAGCTTGACTCACTTGGTTTATTTTTCATGCATCTTATTGATGATGATATTTGTCAGGATGATGCCGAAGCCAGCCATGCGGATGTTGTAGAGGTAATTATTCTCTCTTCCGATTCAGAAACTTTGCCTTCACAAAAAATCCGTCAGGCAAACCGGAAAGTTAAATTTTCTCATCCTCTTGCTTATTTGGATCCTAAACTTCTTATGAAGACTCAACAACACGAAGCTCGCCGCACCACCCGGCACAGCGGCCAGGTAGTTACCTCCGCCGGTTTACCGAACAGTCCGGTTCGGAAACGTCATTCCGAAGTCTCTAATTCTCTTGTCAGTGCTTGTCCTAAAGCGGGCTGCTTTCGTCAACCTCTTAATCCGTCTGACTCCGATTATCAGGTTATTTCCCACTCATCTTCTAGCGAGTCGTCGGCTACTCAGCTCCCACCGCTCAAAATGGTGCTTGGTAAGCTATATTTATTGTGATGTTTGTAGTATATTGCCTTAGAATATATGCTGTATTTAATTTTGTTATTCTTCTCAGGGCCAAACCTAGGCCGAGCAAGAAGGCCCGCCTGGATAAAGCGGCCGAAGAAGATGTCATTCTTGAACCAGGCACCACACCCAATCTTGAAGCGGCTATTCCTGAGGATATTCCCAATGATCCACCGCAGCCAGATGATGATCTTACTGCTGAGGAAATACCTACTGATACCTCAGGTCCTATCCATCAGCCCACAGGTTCCCTCCGGGTTGAAAGCTCCACCGGTCCCGCAAAACCTACTGACAAGCCAACAGCTCCAGTGCAAACTGGCGGTACCAATGATGATGAAGTTGTCATTACTGGCACTGGCCATACTGAGCCAAGCAATCCTGTCGCTTTATTCAAACATTCTGCCAAGGAAGAATTAGCTGCTTTTGGCAAAGGCAAGTGGAATGCTGATCTGACGGCTCACGCTGCTCTGAACGCCTAAGATATCCATTCCGGCTATCTGAACTGGCTGTATACCTGCCGTGACTATGAAGCCGGTCTGGTTAACATGATGAAGGATAAATATGAGGTAACTTCCATATGCTCCTTCCTGCTTGTATGCTTTCATTCTTGCTGACTCTCCTAGCCCCTAAGGGCCGATTTGAAATATTCTTTCAAACCGGGACTTAATAATATGAATCTTGATGCTTTGAAATTTGCTGATGTAGTCCCAAGGGTCGGTTCAACTTAGCATAGTTAAACTGGTACTTTAAATAATTGAAACTGCCGCGTCAGCATACATATGATCAAATAGCCATTAGCCCCCAAGTGCCAAGTTGAATACTTGTATTGAGCTTGGGACTTTGTAAACAATTGAAAGATGAAGATCGAATATGCATTAGCCCCCAAGTGCTAAGCGCATAACTTGTTATGTGGTTGGTACTTGAATCCTTCTACCGATTTGTTGAAACATATATCTGTATGCCTGCAGGCGGAGCTGAAGGTGAAAGAAAGCCAAGTCATCGATCTGCGAGAAAACCTAAAAACCCAACAGGCTGAAAACTCCAAGGCAAAAGAGGAATTGGCCAGTGCCTTAAGCGCCATGGAACAACTTAAGGAGAACTTCAAGAAGAAACGGGCAGATTGGGCCACTGAAAAGTCCGCTTTGATCAAACGAGCAGAGGATGCCGAGGCTGCACTGAAACCCGTGACGGATGAACTGACCAGCATAAAGCGGCACGTTCATGCTATGACCACTGCTATCTTTGGTAAGCCAGCTTGCCTTCTGAATTGGTTCTGCCTTCTTACAGAGTCGCCGGTTTATTAACCTTTTATGGTATTTCAGGGACACGCATTGGTCACTTGGGGTCAGATGTGCGGAAGAAATTGAAAGCCGCCTATACCTTGGTTGAACAATTGTATACTGGTGCCCAGCGGATCATCTGTACCGCGTGTCATAACAAACCGGCGCCCACTTTGATTCAAGATACTTTGATGAAACTGTCAGTGCTTCCTGCCCGGGTTGAAGAGCTGAAGAAATCTGCTGCTCGAACCGGTGCAATCAATGCTTTAATCCGGGAAAAAGCCTGGGTGCCGGATTTTGATCCTATTGAAGCGGCTCAAGGTTATCCCAGTTCGAAGGAAGACGGGTCAGAATTTGGTGAAGCGGATCTGCGAGCCATAAACCGGGAGGTACGTCCGTTAGCTTGTCAACTGGCTGAGGAAGCAGATTTGTCTCATTATCAAGCCCAATATGACAGCCAGAACAAGCGAATAGCTGCACCAATCCATGAATCGGAAAACCTGATCCCTCCAATCCGTAAGCATACTTATGCTCCCGATATTGACCCGTCTTCGCTAATCCATGACGAAGTTGTTTTTCAAGCATTGATGGGAATCGACTGGACTACTGTGGATTTTCAGCCACTTGGTAGAGAAATGGAAGCTGAAGCGGCGCAGGATGACCCACAACCATCAGGCCGGGCTGGTGGCCAAGCTTAAACCGGAAGCTGGTTTTAAAACTGTCTCTCCTTTGTGCAAAACAATTATGTTATTATGGGCACCATGTTGCCTTGTAATAGGCTAGCTGATACCTTTGATGTTGATATGCCTTCGCGCATAACTTGTTCTTCCTGTGGTAATGAACTTTCCAAAATACTTTCTGCCACCATTGAGTGTGAAGTTGGCTTGGTCAACCTTGAAGCGGAGCTTTTGCAAACCCACACTGTTGGAGGAAATCACAACTCCTGTATATGTATATGACACTGGTTACCATGTAAACCGTGCCAGGTTATAATGAACACCGTGTTACTCCATAAGAGGATGTTAACAACAAGGATCAAACCGGACAAATAGTCTCCGGATTGACGTGAACTGTGTTCCGTCAATTGATTGGTTAAAAAACTTTGTCGGTTTAAAGAACACAATAAAAAGCAAAAAAAACCTTCAAAGAAAAGTATGAAGCAAAAGCAACGACAAAAACGGTTGCCAAAAAAGATTTATTTAAGCTGATCAAATGGCGTAACCATGGCCAAACACGACCAAGCTCCCGTTAGGTGTAACTATGGTTCTAGTTAGCCAGGTCCCCAAGTGATTCTTGTGGCATTTATGCCGACCAAATGGCGTGGTCATGGTTCGGGTTCGACCAAGCCCCCAAGTGATTTTGTGGCCTTAAGCCGATCAAGAGGCATGACTGGTTCAGACATGACCAAGTCCCCAAGTGATCTGGTGGCTTTCGCCTATCAAGAGGCATGGTATTGGTTCGGACACGACCAATCCTCCAAGTGATATAACACGATGCTTTTAGCAAAGCGGACTCAAGGGGTAAACCGGAGGCCGCTTTAGAGCAACTCCGTGTAACCTCACATGATGTAAAAGAACAGATACCCCGCTTTAGCTGAGGTTCCGGTTTATTATACTTAATCATAATATATACATTGTATATACATAAGTATAGCCAATGGCTCAGGTATAGTAAGGCCGAAGATGAGCTATATTCCATGGCCTGTTAGTCTCTTCTTCTGATGTACGTGAGTCCTTATGCTCTCGAATATCGATCAGATAGTACGACCCGTTGTGCAGATTCTTGCTGACCATGAAAGGCCCCTCCCAAGGTGGGGATAGCTTATGCATATCAGTCTGATCTTGGATGAGCCGAAGCACCAAATCTCCTTCCTGGAAGGATCTGGTTCTGACTCGGCGACTATGATAACGACAAAGATCCTGCTGGTAAATCGCCGACCGGGCGGCTGCGATGTCACGCTCTTCATCCAACCGGTCCAAAGCATCTTACCGTGTTGTCTCGTTGTCCGCTTCAACATAAGCCGTGACACGAGGTGAGTCATGACGGATATCGCTGGGGAGAACCGCCTCCGCTCCATAAACCATGAAGAACGATGTGTATCCTGTTGATCTGTTAGGTGTTGTATTGATGCTCCATAACACAGATGGTAATTCTTCTACCCAACAACCCGGCGTTCTCTGTAAAGGAACCATGAGCCGGGGCTTGATTCCTTTCAAGATCTCTTGATTAGCTCTTTCTACTTGACCATTGGACTGTGGATGTGCCACTGATGAAACTCGAGCCGGCTGTGCTCCCGTTCGCAGAACTCCTTCATGGCACCTTTGGATAAATTGGTACCATTATCTGTGATAATACTGTGCGGAAAGCCAAACCGGGAAATCACCTTTTTGATGAACTGAACCGCCGTGGCCGCATCACACTTGCTAACAGGTTCTGCCTCCACCCACTTTGTAAACTTGTCCACCGCCACCAGGAGGTGGGTCTTCTTATCTTTGGACCTTTTGAAAGGCCCAACCGTATCCAGCCCCCAAGTCGCAAACGGCCAAGTAATTGGAATCATCCTCAATTCTTGAGCCGGTACATGAGCACGTCTTGAAAACTTTTGGCAACCGTCATATCGTCTGACCAGATCCTTCGCATCAGCATGAGCAGTTAACCAATAGAAACCATGGCGAAACGCTTTAGCCACCAGAGACTTTGAACCGGCGTGGTGACCACAATCTCCTTTGTGGATCTCATGCAAAATTTCACGGCCTTCTTCAGGAGACACGCAACATTGAAAAGCTCCTGATATACTGCAATGATGCAACTCACCGTTGATGACAGCCATGGACTTGGATCACCGGATTATCTGCCGGGCCAGAATCTCATCTTCTGGCAACTCGCCCCGGTTCATGTATGCCAGATAAGGAAGCGTCCAATCCAGAATAACATGAAGAACTGCCACCAATTGAGCCTCCGGATCAGGAATGGCCAAATCCTCTTCACCAGGGATCTTCACCGACGGGTTGTGCAACACATCCAGAAAAACATTGGGTGGGACCGGTTTGCGCTGAGAGCCCAGCCGGCTTAAAGTGTCCGCCGCTTCATTTTTCCGCCGGTCCACGTGGTCCACTTGATAGCCTCTGAAATAACCTACAACAATATCCACCTCACGACGATATGCTGCCATGAGTGGGTCCTTGGAGTCCCAAGTGCCAGACACTTGCTGAGCCACAAGGTCCGAATCACCGAAGCATTTAACTCGACTTAGATTCATCTCCTTAGCCATCCGAAGACCATGGAGCAAGGCTTCATACTCAGCTGCATTGTTAGTACAAGGGAACATTAAACGGAGAACATAACAAAACTTATCACCTCGTGGGGAAGTTAATATGACTCCAGCCCCCGAGCCTTCCAACTGCCTGGATCCGTCAAAATGGATGGTCCAATATGTATGATCCGGTTTTTCTTCAGGTGCTTGCATTTCCGTCCAATCATTGATGAAATCAACAAGTGCCTGAGACTTAATCGCTGTCCGAGGCACATATTTCAAACCGTACGGCCCCAGCTCTATAGCCCATTTTGCAATCCGTCCAGTTGCTTCCCGGTTCTGGATGATATCTCCCAAAGGAGCAGAACTGACCACCATAATTGGGTGCCCTTGGAAGTATTGCTTAAGCTTCCGGCTTGCCATAAAAACTCCGTACACCAGCTTCTGCCAATGCGGATACCTTTGCTTGGACTCTATGAGTACCTCGCTGATATAATAGACCGGATGTTGAACCGGATGCTCCTTACCTGCCTCCTTTCGTTCCACCACAATAGCCACGCTGACAGCACGAGCATTAGCACCAACGTATAGCAGTAACGGCTCCTTGTCAATGGGAGCGGCGAGCACAGTCGGATTGGCTAATTGCCGCTTTAAGTCCTCAAATGCTTCATCAGCAGCAGAACTCCAGACGAACTGATCCGTCTTCTTCAACATCTGATACAAAGGGATCGCCTTCTCACCAAGGCGGCTGATAAACCGGCTTAACGCGGCAATCCGGCCTGCCAGGCGTTGAACATCATTGATACACTTCGTTTTAGCCAGGGAGGTGATGGCTGTGATCTTCTCTGGATTAGCCTCAATTCCCCTGTTGGACACCAGAAAACCCAATAACTTGCCCGCGGTACACCAAAGACACACTTGTCCGGATTAAGCATCATCTTGTACGTCCTTAGGTTATCAAAGGTTTCCTTCAAATCATCAACCAAAGTCTCCTTCTCCCTAGATTTAACCACGATATCATCCACGTAAGCATGTACATTATGGCCAATCTGCTTGTGAAGACAATTTTGTACACACCGTTGGTAAGTTGCCTGGGCACTTTTGAGCCCAAAGGGCATAGATACATAGCAGAAGGCTCCAAAGGGAGTTATGAATGCCGTCGTCTCCTGGTCCTTAACTGCCATTTTGATCTGATGATAGCCAGAATATGCATCCAAAAAACTTAAACGCTCACAACCTGCCGTAGCATCAATGATTTGATCAATAACGGGGAGGGCAAAAGGATCTACTGGACAAGCTTTATTAAGATCTGTGTAATCCACACACATACGCCAGGCGTCGTTTTTCTTAAGGACTAGCACCGGATTGGCAAGCCACTCAGGGTGAAAAACTTCAACAATAAAACCAGCTGCTAAGAGCCTGGCTACCTCTTCTCCAATCGCCTTGCGTCTTTCTTCGTTAAACCGGCGGAGGAACTGTTTCACCGGTTTGTACTTAGGATCCACATTAAGTGTGTGCTCAGCGAGTTCCCTCGGTACACCTGGCATGTCAGAGGGCTTCCATGCAAAAATGTCCCGATTCTCACGGATGAACTCGATGAGCGCGCTTTCCTATTTTGGATCCAAGTTGGCACTAATGCTGAACTGCTTGGACGAGTCGCCAGGTACGAAGTCAACAAGCTTAGTTTCTGCTGTCGATTTGAACTTCAGGGCCGGATCATGCTCCGTAGTTGGCTTCTTCAACGGAGTCATGTCCGCCGGATCAACATTGTTTTTATAGTACTTCAACTCCTTGGTGGCACAAACCGACTCTGCATAAGCCGCATCTCCTTCCTCGCATTCCAAAGCGATTTTGCGGCTTCCGTGAACCGTTATTGTCCCCTTGTGACCCAGCATCTTGAGCTGCAAATACACATAACAGGGCCGAGCCATAAACTTGGCGTATGCCGGACGCCCAAACAGGGCATGATATGGACTTTGGATTTTTACCACTTCAAACGTTAATGTTTTCGACCTGGAATCATGATCATCCCCAAAGGCCACTTAAGGAGCTATCTTACCAACGGGATATGCTGATCTGCCAGGCACTACACCGTGGAATACTGTATTGGACGGTTTGAGATTCTTATCTGTTAGTCCCATACGACGGAAGGTCTCATAGTATAGGATGTTAATGCTGCTCCCTCCATCCATGAGCACCTTGGTGAACTTATAACCTCCCACCTGAGGCGCCACCACCAGAGCCAACTAACCCGGATTATCGACCTGGAGTGGGTGATCCTCTCTGCTCCATATGATTGGATGTTCAGACCAACGTAGATAACGGGGTGTGGCCGGTTCAACAGAGTCGACTGCCCGCCTCTGAACCTTCCGGTCTCGATTGTCCAAGCTAGTGGTAAAGACATGGTACTACCCATTACTCAACTGTTTGGGTTGCTTTGGTAACCTGACTGTTGTTGCTGTTGGTTGTAACTGTTGGGGAATGTAGTAATTTCAAAAATTCTCCTACGCACACGCAAGATCATGGTGATGCATAGAAACGAGAGGGGAGAGTGTGATCTACGTACCCTTGTAGATCGACAACGGAAGCGTTTGGTTGATGTAGTCGTACGTCTCCACGGCCCGACCGATCAAGCACCGAAACTATGGCACCTCCGAGTTCTAGCACACGTTCAGCTCGATGACGATCCCCGGACTCCGATCCAGCAAAGTTTCGGGGAAGAGTTCCGTCAGCACGACGGCGTGGTGACGATCTTGATGCACTATCGTCGCAGGGCTTCGCCTAAGCACTGCTACAATATTATCGAGGACTATGGCGGAAGGGGGCACCGCACACGGCTAAGAATATGATCACGTGGAACAACTTGTGTGTCAAGGGGTGCCCCCTGCCCCCGTATATAAAGGATCAAGGGGAGGAGGCCGGCCGGCCACTATGGCGCGCCAAGGAGGAGTCCTCCTCCTAGTAGGAGTAGGACTCCTACTAGGAGGGGGGAAGAAGTGGGGAGGGAGAGGGAAAGGGGGGCGCCGCCCCCCTCTCCTAGTCCAATTCGGACCTGAGGGGAGGAGGCGCGCGGCCCACCTTTGGCCGCCCCTCTCTCTCTCCACTAAGGCCATATGGCCCATTACTTCTCCCGGGGGGGTTCCGGTAACCCTCCGGCTCTCCGGTTTTCTCCAAAATCACCCGGAACACTTTCGGTGTCTGGATATAGCCGTCAATATATCAATCTATATGTCTCGACCATTTCGAGACTCCTCGTCATGTCCGTGATCACATCCGGGACTCCGAACTAACTTCAGTACATCAAAACTCATAAACTCATAATATAACTGTCATCGAAACCTTAAGCGTGCGGACCCTACGGGTTCGAGAACAATGTAGACATGACCAAGACACGTCTCCGGTCAATAACCAATAGCGGAACCTGGATGCTCATATTGGCTCCTACATATTCTACGAAGATCTTTATCGGTCAGACCGCATAACAACATACGTTGTTCCCTTTGTCATCGGTATGTTACTTGCCCGAGATTCGATCGTCGGTATCTAAATACCTAGTTCAATCTCATTACCGGCAAGTCTCTTTACTCGTTCCGTAATACATCATCTCGCAACTCACTCATTAGTTGCAATGCTTGCAAGGCTTATCTGATGTGCATTACCGAGAGGGCCGAGAGATACCTCTCCGACAATCGGAGTGACAAATCCTAATCTCGAAATATGCCAACCCAACATGTACCTTTGGAGACACCTGTAGAGCACCTTTATAATCAACCATTTACGTTGTGACGTTTGGTAGCACATAAAGTGTTCCTTCGGCAAACGGGAGTTGCATAATCTCATAGTCATAGGAACATGTATAAGTCATGAAGAAAGCAATAGCAACATACTAAACAATCGGGTGCTAAGCTAATGGAATGGGTCATGTCAATCAGATCATTCACCTAATGATGTGATCCCGTTAATCAAATAACAACTCCTTGTTCATGGTTAGGAAACATAACCATCTTTGATTAACGAGCTAGTCAAGTAGAGGCATACTAGTGACACTTTGTTTGTCTATGTATTCACACATGTATTATGTTTCCGGTTAATACAATTCTAGCATGAATAGTAAACATTTATCATGATATAAGGAAATAAATAATAACTTTATTATTGCCTCTAGGGCATATTTCCTTCAGTCTCCCACTTGCACTAGAGTCAATAATCTAGATTACACAGTAATGATTCTAACACCCTTGGAGCCTTGGTGTTGATCATGTTTTGCTCGTGGAAGAGGCTTAGTCAACGGGTCTGCAACATTCAGATCCGTATGTATCTTGCAAATCTCTATGTCTCCCACCTCGACTAGATCCCGGATGGAATTGAAGCGTCTCTTGATGTGCTTGGTTCTCTTGTGAAATCTGGATTTCTTTGCCAAGGCAATTGCACCAGTATTGTCACAAAAGATTTTCATTGGACCCGATGCACTAGGTATGACACCTAGATCGGATATGAACTCCTTCATCCAGACTCCTTCATTTGCTGCTTCTGAAGCAGCTATGTACTCCGCTTCACATGTAGATCCCGCTACAACGCTTTGTTTAGAACTGCACCAACTGACAGCTCCACCGTTTAATGTAAACACGTATCCGGTTTGCGATTTAGAATCGTCCAGATCAGTGTCAAAGCTTGCATCAACGTAACCTTTTACGATGAGCTCTTTGTCACCTCCATATATGAGAAACATATCCTTAGTCCTTTTCAGGTATTTCAGGATGTTCTTGACCGCTGTCCAGTGATCCACTCCTGGATCACTTTGGTACCTCCCTGCTAGACTTATGGCAAAGCACACATCAGGTCTGGTACACAGCATTGCATACATGATAGAGCCTATGGCTGAAGCATAGGGAACATCTTTCATTTTCTCTCTATCTTCTGCAGTGGTCGGGCATTGAGTCTTACTCAATTTCACACCTTGTAACACAGGCAAGAACCCTTTCTTTGCTTGATCCATTTTGAACTTCTTCAAAACTTTGTCAAGGTATGTGCTTTGTGAAAGTCCAATTAAGCGTCTTGATCTATCTCTATAGATCTTAATGCCTAATATGTAAGCAACTTCATCGAGGTCTTTCATTGAAAAACTCTTATTCAAGTATCCCTTTATGCTATCCAGAAATTCTATATCATTTCCAATTAGTAATATGTCATCCACATATAATATCAGAAATGCTACAGAGCTCCCACTCACTTTCTTGTAAATACAGGCTTCTCCAAAAGTCTGTATAAAACCAAATGCTTTGATCACACTATCAAAGCATTTATTCCAACTCCGAGAGGCTTGCACCGGTCCATAAATGGATCGCTGGAGCTTGCACACTTTGTTAGCTCCCTTTGGATCGACAAAACCTTCTGGTTGCATCATATACAACTCTTCTTCCAGAAATCCATTTAGGAATGCAGTTTTGACATCCATCTGCCAAAGTTCATAATCATAAAATGCGGCAATTGCTAACATGATTCGGACAGACTTAAGCATCGCTACGGGTGAGAAGGTCTCATCGTAGTCAATCCCTTGAACTTGCCGAAAACCTTTTGCGACAAGTCGAGCTTTGTAGACAGTAATATTACCGTCAGCGTCAGTCTTCTTCTTGAAGATCCATTTATTCTCAATTGCTTGCCGATCATCGGGCAAGTCAACCAAAGTCCATACTTTGTTCTCATACATGGGTCCCATCTCATATTTCATGCCTTCAAGCCATTTTGCGGAATCTGGGCTCACCATCGCTTCTTCATAGTTCGTAGGTTCATCATGATCTAGTAGCATGACTTCCAGAACAGGATTATCGTACCACTCTGGCGCAGATCTCACTCTGGTTGATCTACGAGGTTCAATAGTATCTTGTTCTGAAGTTTCATGATCATCATCATTAGCTTCCTCACTAACTAGTGTAGGTGTCACAGAAACAGGTTTTTGTGATGTACTACTTTCCAATAAGGGAGTAGGTACAGTTACCTCATCAAGTTCTACTTTACTCCCACTCACTTCTTTCGAGAGAAACTCCTTCTCCAGAAAGTTTCCGAACTTAGCAACAAAAGTCTTGCCTTCGGATCTGTGATAGAAGGTGTATCCAATAGTCTCCTTTGGATATCCTATGAAGACACATTTCTCCGATTTGGGTTCGAGCTTATCAGGTTGAAGCTTTTTCACATAAGCATCGCAGCCCCAAAGTTTCAGAAACGACAACTTTGGTTTCTTGCTAAACCATAGTTCATAAGGCGTCGTCTCAACGGATTTTGATGGTGCCCTATTTAACGTGAATGCGGCCGTCTCCAAAGCATAACCCCAAAACGATAGCGGTAAATCAGGAAGAGACACCATAGATCGCACCATATCTAGTAAAGTATGATTACGACATTCGGACACACCATTACGCTGTGGTGTTCCGGATGGCGTGAGTTGCGAAACTATTCCACAATTTTTCAAATGTACACCAAACTCGTAACTCAAATATTCTCCTCCACGATCAGATCGTAGAAACTTTATTTTTCTTGTTACGATGATTTTCAACTTCACTCTGAAATTCTTTGAACTTTTCAAATGTTTCAGACTTATGTTTCATTAAGTAGATATACCCATATCTGCTTAAGTCATCTGTGAAGGTGAGAAAATAACGATATCCGCCACGAGCCTCAATATTCATCAGACCACATACATCTGTATGTATGATTTCCAACAAATCTGTTGCTCTCTCCATAGTACCGGAGAACGGTGTTTTAGTCATCTTGCCCATGAGGCACGGTTCGCAAGTACCAAGTGATTCATAATCAAGTGGTTCCAAAAGTCCATCAGTATGGAGTTTCTTCATGCGCTTTACACCAATATGACCTAAACGACAGTGCCACAAATAAGTTGCACTATCATTATCAACTCCGCATCTTTTGGCTTCAACACTATTGATATGTGTGTCACTACTATCGAGATTCAACAAAAATAGACCACTCTTTAAGGGTGCATGAACATAAAAGATATTACTCATATAAATAGAACAACCATTATTCTCAGATTTAAATGAATAACCGTCTCGCATCAAACAAGATCCAGATATAATGTTCATGCTTAATGCTGGCACCAAATAACAATTATTTAGGTCTAATATTAATCCCGAAGGTAGATGTAGAGGTAGCGTGCCGACTGCAATCACATTGATTTTGGAACCGTTTCCCACGCGCATCGTCACCTCGTCCTTAGCCAATCTTCGCTTAATCCATAGTCCCTGTTTCGAGTTGCAAATATTAGCAACAGAACCAGTATCAAATACCCAGGTGCTACTGTGAGCATTAGTAAGGTACACATCAATAACATGTATATCACATATACCTTTGTTCACCTTGCCATCCTTCTTATCCGCCAAATACTTGGGGCAGTTCCGCTTCCAGTGACTAGTCTGCTTGCAGTAGAAGCACTCAGTTTCAGGCTTAGGTCCAGGTTTGGGTTTCTTCTCTTGAGTAGCAACTTGCTTGCCGTTCTTTTTGAAGTTCCCCTTCTTCTTTCCTTTGCCCTTTTTCTTGAAACTAGTGGTCTTGTTGACCATCATACTTGATGCTCCTTCTTGATTTCTACCTCCGCAGCTTTCAGCATTGCGAAGAGCTCGGGAATAGTCTTATTCATCCCTTGCATATTATAGTTCATCACGAAGCTCTTGTAGCTTGGTGGCAGTGATTGGAGAATTCTGTCAATGACGCAATCATCTGGAAGATTAACTCCCAATTGAATCAAGTGATTATTATACCCAGACATTTTGAGTATATGCTCACTGACAGAACTGTTCTCCTCCATCTTGCAGCTATAGAACTTATTGGAGCCTTCATATGTCTCAATCCAGGCATTTGCTTGAAATATTAACTTCAACTCCTGGAACATCTCATATGCTCCATGACGTTCAAAACGTCGTTGAAGTCCCGATTCTAAGCCGTAAAGCATGGCACACTGAACTATCGAGTAGTCATCAGCTTTGCTCTGCCAGACGTTCATAACATCTGGTGTTGCTCCAGCAGCAGGCCTGGCACCTAGCGGTGCTTCCAGGACGTAATTCTTCTGTGCAGCAATGAGGATAATCCTCAAGTTACGGACCTAGTCCGTGTAATTGCTACCATCATCTTTCAACTTTGCTTTCTCAAGGAACGCATTAAAATTCAACGGAACAACAGCACGAGCCATCTATCTACAATCAAGCATAAACAAGCAAGATATTGTCAGGTACTAAGTTTCATGATAAATTTAGGTTCAATTAATTTACTTAAAGAACTCCCACTTAGATAGACATCCCTCTAATCCTCTAAGTGATTACGTGATCCAAATCAACTAAACCATGTCTGATCATCACGTGAGATGGAGTAGTTTCATTGGTGAACATCACTATGTTGATCATATCTACTATATGATTCACGCTCGACCTTTCGGTCTCCGTGTTCCGAGGCCATATCTGTATATGCTTGGCTCGTCAAGTATAACCTGAGTATTCCGCGTGTGCAACTGTTTTGCACCCGTTGTATTTGAACGTAGAGCCTATCACACCCGATCATCACGTGGTGTCCTAGCACGAAGAACTTTCGCAACGGTGCATACTCAGGGAGAACACTTCTTGATAATTAGTGAGAGATCATCTTATAATGCTACCGTCAATCAAAGCAAGATAAGATGCATAAAAGATAAACATCACATGCAATCAATATAAGTGATATGATATGGCCATCATCATCTTGTGCTTGTGATCTCCATCTTTGAAGCACCATCGTGATCACCATCGTCACCGGTGCGACACCTTGATCTCCATCGTAACATCGTTGTCGTCTCGCCAATATTATGCTTCCACGACTATCGCTACCGCTTAGTGATAAAGTAAAGCATTACAGCGCGATTGCATTGCATACAATAAAGCGACAACCATATGGTTCCTGCCAGTTGCCGATAACTCGGTTACAAAACATGATCATCTCATACAATAAAATTTAGCATCATGTCTTGACCATATCACATCACAACATGCCCTGCAAAAACAAGTTAGACGTCCTCTACTTTGTTTTTGCAAGTTTTACGTGGCTGCTACGGGCTTAAGCAAGAACCAATCTTACCTACGCATCAAAACCACAACGATAGTTTGTCAAGTTGGTGCTGTTTTAACCTTCGCAAGGACCGGGCGTAGCCACACTCGGTTCAACTAAAGTTGGAGAAACTGTCACCCGCAAGCCACCTATGTGCAAAGCACGTCGGGAGAACGGTCTCGCATAAGCGTACGCGTAATGTCAGTCCGGGCCGCTTCGTCCAACAATACTGCCGAACCAAAGTATGACATGCTGGTAAGCAGTATGACTTATATCGCCCACAACTTACTTGTGTTCTACTCGTGCATATAACATCAACATATAAAACCTAGGCTCTGATACCACTGTTGGGGAACGTAGTAATTTCAAAAATTCTCCTACGCACACGCAAGATCATGGTGATGCATAGCAACGAGAGGGGAGAGTGTGATCTACGTACCCTTGTAGATCGACAACGGAAGCGTTTGGTTGATGTAGTCGTACGTCTCCACGGCCCGACCGATCAAGCACCGAAACTACGGCACCTCCGAGTTCTAGCACACGTTCAGCTCGATAACGATCCCCGGACTCCGATCCAGCAAAGTGTCGGGGAAGAGTTCCGTCAGCACGATGGCGTGGTGACGATCTTTATGCACTATCGTCGCAGGGCTTCGCCTAAGCACCGCTACAATATTATCGAGGACTATGGTGAAGGGGGCACCGCACACGGCTAAGAATATGATCACGTGGATCAACTTGTGTGTCAAGGGGTGCCCCCTGCCCCCGTACATAAAGGATCAAGGGGAGGAGGCCGGACGGCCACTATGGCGCGCCAAGGAGGAGTCCTCCTCCTAGTAGGAGTAGGACTCCTACTAGGAGGGGGAAAGAAGTGGGGAGGGAGAGGGAAAGGGGGGGGGCGCCACCCCCCTCTCCTAGTCCAATTCGGACCAGGGGGGAGGAGGCACGCGGCCCACCTTTGGCTGCCCCTCTCTCTCTCCACTAAGGCCCATGTGGCCCATTACTTCTCCCGGGGGGGTTCCGGTAACCCTCCGGCTCTCCGGTTTTCTCCGAAATCACCCGGAACACTTCCGGTGTCCGAATATAGCCGTCCAATATATCAATCTTTATATCTCGACCATTTAGAGACTCCTCGTCGTGTCCATGATCACATCCGGGACTCCGAACTAACTTCGGTACATCAAAATTCATAAACTCATAATATAACTATCATCGAAACCTTAAGCGTGCGGACCCTACGGGTTCGAGCACAATGTAGACATGACCGAGACACGTCTCCGGTCAATAACCAATAGCGGAACCTGGATGCTCATATTGGCTCCTACATATTCTACGAAGATCTTTATCAGTCAGACCGCATAACAACATACGTTGTTCCCTTTGTCATCGGTATGTTACTTGCCCGAGATTCGATCGTCGGTATCTCAATACCTAGTTCAATCTCGTTACCGGCAAGTCTCTTTACTCGTTCCGTAATACATCATCTCGCAACTAACTCATTAGTTGCAATGCTTGCAAGGCTTATGTGATGTGCATTACCGAGAGGGCCCAGAGATACCTCTCCGACAATCGGAGTGACAAATCCTAATCTCGAAATATGCCAACCCAACATGTACCTTTGGAGACACCTGTAGAGCACCTTTATAATCACCCATTTATGTTGTGACGTTTGGTAGCACACAAAGTGTTCCTCCGGCAAACGGAAGTTGCATAATCTCATAGTCATAGGAACATGTATAAGTCATGAAGAAAGCAATAGCAACATACTAAACGATCGGGTGCTAAGCTAATGGAATGGGTCATGTCAATCAGATCATTCACCTAATGATGTGGTCCCGTTAATCAAATAACAACTCCTTGTTCATGGTTAGGAAACATAACCTTCTTTGATTAACGAGCTAGTCAAGTAGAGGCATACTAGTGACACTTTGTTTGTCTATGTATTCACACATGTATTATGTTTCCGGTTAATACAATTCTAGCATGAATAATAAACATTTATCATGATATAAGGAAATAAATAATAACTTTATTATTGCCTCTAGGGCATATTTCCTTCAGTAACCACCCTGGTTGTTCTGACTATTTTGACCATTATGTCCGCCCGGATTAACATTAAATCCTGAACCGGAACTTCCTCCACCATAACCCGGCCCGGACCCTGAGCCACCGCCAGATCCGTGATCATACCGGAAATTATTAGAATTTTTGAACTCCTGCATAATAAAGCAATCCTTCCAAAGGTGGTTTGCTGGCTCCTCCTTCGTCCCATGTCTTGGACAGGGCTGGCTTAGCAGATAGTTCAGGCGGTTTGGGTTGGGGGTTGGGCGCTCCACTACGATTTTTCGGCCTACCCTTGCGTCGCTGGCCATTGTCCTGTACGTTGGTATTAGCCACAAAATCCATGTTGCCATCTGCTTTACGCTTGCCTCCTCTGCCATTGCCTACCCAGTGATGCTGCTGACCTTTGGAGCTGCTGTTCTTCTTCCCCTTCCCTGTCTTGTCATCATCAGATTCGGGATCCTTGGTACTATCAGAATCAGCATATTTTACCGAAGCGGCCATGAGGGTCCCCATGTCGGTGCAATGACGTTTCATCCGTCCCAATTTCAACTTCAGAGGCCCAAACCGGTAGTTGCCTTCTAGGGTTAATATTGCGGTGTCAGTGTTGATGCGGTCTGAGGAGTGCAACACTTGTGAAACCCGGCGCACCCAATGAGTCGTTGACTCTCCTTCCTCCTGGACGCATGCAGCTAAGTCCACTATCGACATAGGCTGTTTACAGGTATCCTTGAAATTGTTGATAAACCGGACTCGTAATTGGGCCCATGAACTGATAGAATTAGCGGGCAAGCTTTTTAACCAAGTACGGGCCGTTCCTTCAAGCATCATGGTGAAGTATTTCGCACACGCCATGTCATCCACATCAAGCATCTCCATGGCCATCTCATAGCTCTCTACCCATGTCTCTGGTGGTTGATCCGCCGTATAATTTGGTACCTTGCGTGGGTCTTTGAAATCCTTGGGCAAGCGCACGTTGCGTAAAGCGGGGACGAGGCAAGGCATCCCCAAAGAACTAGAAGTAACACCAGGTTTGATCGAAATGGTTGGACGAACCGGCGTGAGCTGCCGAGCCTGATGTTGTGCGGTTACTCGGCCTCCCTACGCGCTCGGGCCCGGTTCACCACTTCCTGAGCGTCATCAGCACCACCCGTCGGGTTGTTACCACGGGGTGCTCCACGTCGTTCATTACTCGACACTGCTGGTTCATCAATATGTCTGCTATAGCTCCGGCTTGGACGGGGGGTCGAGTGGATTCAGTCGCGGCTGTAGGAGTACGCCTCCTGTTGGGCCAAAGCTGTCCTCAGAAGTTCCTTGACCCGTCGCGTCTCTACTGCTTGCGGCGAGTCACCTTCAACTGGAATGTCCTCCAGTCGTGCAGTAGCGGCAACAAGATTGTCCATTGGGTTGGAGTAGCGACCCAGAGGTGTTAAAGCATCCCGAGGTATAACGGTGTTTTGACGAGGCGGGTCCATCTGACGGGGCTGAATCGGTGCACCGGTCCCAGGGGCTTCTGCCCGGTTCCCCTCCAGCGGATTACTGGCTCTTGGTCCTGAAGTGTTGAAAAGGTCTCTGGCCTCGAAAACCGGAGGTAAGCGGGACCGGTGCTTCCTCCTCATGACTTCATGCGACGCGCTCTGATCCAACATAAGCTTGTAGGCATGTGCGTCTAAAGCGGCCCGCTCTGCGGCCATCCTAGTGTCCTCAGCCGCCAGATCCGTTTTGGCTTGGGTGATTTGTTCCTTTACCTTTGCAATCTCTGTGTTGTGAGCGTCCTGATCTGGCGGATTGACTTCTGCCATAAGCACAGCCAACGCATCAAATAGTTCTGATAGAACCTGAGCCGGTGGGCGCACAGGGCCTCCCGCCCCAGCAACCGTTGCCGCTGCTGAACCGGAGATCGTTGCCGCGGCTGTCGAAGAGTGAAGCGCTGCTTGTGTTCCGGTCATGAATATTCCAACCCGGTTAGGCAGATCAGAGGGGTCCGGAATACTGTCACCATCGGAACAGCTCTCAATCCGGCCATCTTGTAGCTGATAAAGAGATTCGGTTTCTCCGGTCGAAGATTCGTCACCGGAACGAACGGCAGTCGCCCCGCGAAGCTCCGATCCATCCTCATAACTCCCTCCATGGATCATTCCCACGAAGGCACGCTTCATGGCAGGTTTAACCCGGGTGGATCGCGTACGCTGAGCCGTCTCGACGAGGTCGGTGCAGATGTCCGGCTCAGGGCCCGGTTCACCGATCTTGCCAATGAAAACGTGAATGCTACCAAAGAGGATCCGGTACCCGTACTCAATAGAGCCGGCCTCGGGGCCCCAGCCTGCGTCGTTGATGTAGAGTTTGCCGTGACGACTCTTAGTCATCCGGCCTACAGCGTAGCCCTCGAGTCCTTCAAAGCGGCCCTCCAAGAACCGGAAACCATCATGCGATAGCCCCACGGTGGGCGCCAACTGTCGTGGTTTTGTCACGGCAGATGTCCTAGAGAAAGGACTTAGTCGTGGAGCCATCGCTACTGGTTAGCTTGAAGGGGTTAAAGCGGACACAAGGACGCAAGAGAGTTTATACTAGTTCGGCCCCTTCAATGAAGGTAAAAGCCTACGTCTAGTTGTGATGGAATTGATGGGTGTTTCGACGACTAGGGAGCAAATAATCTTCGCCTATGTCTCGAGTTGTTGTCTCTCTCCCCGAACCGCCGCCGGGTCGTCCCCTTATATACATGGGGACGCCCGTCGGTTTACAGAGTCCCGATACCGGCTCATAGATGCGTCCGGTTCGGTCTCCACTATCCCTAACTTTTAACACAAGTTACATACCGACGCCGGTTTATAGCTATAGGCCTTAAACCGATTATAGGCCTTTAGCCCTCATCTGCCCTCATGGGCTTTTATCACACTCAACTACTGATGAAGTTAACCCGGCTTGTCCTGTTCGGTTTACACCCAGTAGTAATATCCCCAACAGGACAGTAGTAGCAGTTTACGTATGGACCTTAGCTGGGCTACTCCCGTGAAGATTTCTGGACTAAAAGGCTTTCGCTTGTGAATTCCAAATTCCGATGGGTGCAGCCTCGATTTTTTAATGGGTTCACGAACACGATAATATAACCTACATACGTGTACGTGGCAGCAGAAAATCGTTGGGTTCACTTGAACCCAACGCCACAACGCTGGCTCCGCCCCTGAGTGGCCCGCGGCAATTGGCCGCTCGGGGTACGAACGGGTCAATTCGCCAACGACGTCGCGTCGGGATTCCTGGGGTGGCCGATTGTCCATGTCCCCCGGCAAAACTACAGCTGCGTGGCTAATTACAAATTGATTGGCATGTATTGTTCTTAGGCCAGCCGATAATCAAATTGATTGGTAGAGTAGTCTAATTGTGTTGACTGTATATGGCTTAGCAACCAGCTGTCCGGGTTTACGCATACATCCATGCCTGAATCCTGCGGTTTTGGTAGGGGTAGAGGATGGCGATAACAACCTGCCTCCGACTTGTTAACGTGATCATCGATGGGGCAAACGTACGTGCAGAGGACACAATATAAACACATTTGGTGGCATTAGTAAAAGAAAATAAGAAAAAATGACCCCAAATTCAAGCCAGAAGATCCTGAACTATATGATTGAGTTGTACAGTAGGTGCCCCCAATAACTAGCTAATTCGCTCTAACTCTAAGGAAAAAAGGACTAACTAATTCGATCATTTTCATAGCTAATTCGTTCTAGTCTAAGGAAAAGAGACGAACTAATTTGATCAAATATTTTGCGAAGAGTTTGATCATTTTCATTTAACAGATAGGGATAGAAAAACTATGTACTGCACAGGGTATGAACAAGAGGCGGCTGAGCCAACCAATGAATCTTCAGACTTCTTGACATGAAAATAATATTTTAGCGGTTCTGTTCATGGCAGTTCAGGCAAAGTTCATCGAAATGCTATATACAGCTGAAGTACTATGCCTCCTGAAACTGAACTGAGTGCGTCGATCGAGCCGGCTCGCGCTGGTTCGGCGGCTCATGGGCTCATGGCGACCGACCGAGCCGAGCGGGGTACTCACTCGTTTTTCTTTTTTTTTTGAGAATCAGCGGGGTACTCACTCGTGATCAGGGAGGAAAACAAAAGAAAGCAAAAGGCCCATGATGATTTCCAGCGCACACAAGAGAGAGAGCCCATAGTTCTCAAAAAAAAAACAAGAGAGAGAGCCCATGGGGCGGGTCCACCTGGCAAATTGACAAGGTGGAAAGTCAGGACAGGGATGGCCCACCGGGCCGGCCGTGCGCCTCGCTTTGCCGGCACTTTTCCTGACACCACCCACAACCTCCCCGCAGTCATCGGGGGCGCCAATCACTCCACGACTCCACTGCGGTACTACTTAAATTACCGCATGGAAAAGAAAAAGGGAAAAGAAATTGCACGGCCTGCTTTTCTGAAATATTAATGTGGTCAACTTCAAAATCTTGCCACTAAAAAGTCTGTAAACGTGCACAGCTAGTGATTGTCAGTGATGCCCGTAGATGCCTGCTAATTTGCAAAATTGGCAGTCATCTACGCAGCATTTAGCTCACCTTTTCTGATTTGTGTAGCATTAGAGCCATGTTAATTTCCGGCCTTTTTCAGTGGATGCCTTTTCCGCTCCATGAGTCCGATCAGCATGCAATCTGTCTGTCTGATCTCTCGGATCCAACTCACTCAATTACTCCTAGCCTCCTCCACCCACGTTGGAGGAATTATTGGATGGGCCATGCATGCCCTGCCTCCCAGCCCATAGTGGTTGCCCTTCTTTGTTCCTCCGCTCACTCACTGGTCTGCCTTGGAAACGTGGGACCTTGCAATTTTGGCCTCACGCACCAAATGATTGCATTAGATGAGTTGAGTTTGCTTAGCGCGTTCTATCACTATAAATTGTTTCTTTCTTGTACCAACACATGGCATTTTCTCCACTACTAGTATATTGATAAAGTTTAGGGATATATATGCTATGCTTGGACAGAAAATTGTGGATAAATTTGTGGAGCCTCACAGAACATCAGGTTCTGAAGAACGAACAACATTTTCCTTTTGCTTCTTTTTGACAGTGGGTTAAGTTGTTTATTGTACGAGAATGCATAGTTAAGCAAAGTGGTCTATAGACCCCGCAAAAAAGAAGAAGCAAAGTGGTCTATATATAGTACTAAGATTCGAGAATTTAATCATTAATTGGGACTTTTGTTCGTGCCTGGAAATTCTAGTCCCCCTGCAACTGGTTAGTTGCATGGCCGGTCAAGCTTTAACTTTAACTTTAACTCGACGCTTACTACAGCCGCAAAAAAAAACTCAAGTCTTACTAAAGCTAGCTGAAGCTAGTGCAAATGGACTTGAACATTCTTCTGCATACTAGTAGTACCATTGGGCTAGATATTACAAGGCAAACTGTATACTGTCAGCACACTTTGTAATACTTGCCCACCGGAAAAGGCTCTCATGCCCATTTTTTTTTTCAAGCAACTGATGTTTATCTTCTTTTTTTGCGGGTGACCGATGTTTATCTTTGCACAGGTACCATGAAAGCTCCTTTTAACCTTGACTTTTAATGAAGAAACTGTTGCATTGGGCGCTCAAAACTTGTGAAGTGATCTTGTAAAGGTTGCAGTCACAAAAACTGTACTATAAGTTTGCATCTGCATTAGCTTTTGGCCGTTTATTTCCATTATGCAGTGCAAATGGGGGGAACTGGTACGCATGGACGCAATGATAGGCCCCATGCTGTTTATGCATCTTGGCATGATAGTGAGGACATGTGCAATCTTGTACTGAAAGCTGCATCCTCAAAGAGCAAGAGCAAGAGCAGATGGGGTGTTTGAATAATGGTGTAGGGTGGCGATCAAGCCCCCTATATTGTTGTTGTCGGCTCAAGTGGGCGCTTCTTTTATCCTCAAATTATTACCTACTGCTGACCCTACTTACTATACCCGGCTTCATTGCATTGCATATGCTAGCTGAGTGAGCAGCACTCATGCACTTGGACTATTGTATTGATCACAAGTAGGTGATGATAGAGTGGCTAATCAATCAACAGCACCGTTCCACAAACTAACAAACGAGTACATATATGTTGTGTTAGTTGATTATTAGTATCACTGGGAAATGGTAGGTTGAGACCTGAGAGATTCTGTTAAACCGAAAGCACTGAGAATTTGTAATCATGCTTATTTGGAACCAGGGGGAATTAAAGAAAGTTATATACTTATATTAGTACTAGTAGTGAGGTAGAGTATCAGGTGCGTGTCAATAATTGGTTCCGTGATTCATTCAGCTGTCACCGTCTCCATCAGATCAGCGAGCTGAGAAAGGATGACAGGAGATTCATACATATCCCCAAGCGTCAATCTCCATCTTTTCTTAGCAAGTAATCCAATCCTCTTACAAGCTACCGCATCCTTTTTTTATTAAAAAAGGAGGATAACCCCGCCCTCTGCATCAGAATGATACATGCAACCATATATTATTAATAGTGCAAAATCCAGCGGCCGAAGACCATCAATCCAGAAAAAAGCGGAAAACAAACCCTGAGGCTGTATACCTCGCGACAGTAACTTCCCCAAATAGCCACTAACCCTATGATACAAGACACAACATAACTTAAAAAACACAACTCCTAGGCTACGCCTTCAAAAAAGAATCGACGCACGTGCGCTGATGACGGCGAGTCCACCACAAGATTGAACTCCATATTCTCATCCCAAAACCAAGCTTCAATCCACCACCTTCAGCAAGGACACGACACAGGCGCGTGGCGACATAGCTCGATCAAAGATCTTGTGTTTCCACTGGAGTGCATAAACTCGTCATTGAAGTCATTTGTACCATCCGCCCTTATCCATTTACCGACACCTCGATAGCCAGATACCTCTGGAGGAGACAACGGAAGACAAAGACATACCATGTCGCCTGCCTCCCGCTACTGTCCCACCACCTTCAATCCAACGACAACATGCTAAACATGACAACTCCGCCATAACCACCGTGCGTCACCTGTCGATAACTAGCATGACTTGACGTCTCCGTATAAGACGTCGTGCGCAACATCCGTCGGCAGCGCATCCACTGGTGGCTTCACCAGCCGACGACAGGCACCGCCCGACAACTCCGAAAGAGGCACATGTGTCACATGTCGAACCGCATCCAACTCGATCTGTTGATGGAAGGGGCGTCCCATACCGGCACCAGCCTCAGAAGGTCGTCACCTCCTCGAGATCCGGACTTCAAGTCGCTCAAACGACCCCGGCGTCCGCTGCCTTTGATGAAGAAGGGTCGCTACCCTTATTCCGGGTGCCGCAGGGAGCACCAACCATCGCACCAGCCGCTGTCATCGCCCATACAACGGCAACCGCCGCCGCGTTCCTGTGTCAAGCGTCGTCAACGCCGGAGTAAGGTCCAACCGCCGCGCGCGTCCTGCTACGAGCCCGTACACGTGATCCCAAGATCCGCCGCCACAAGGACCCGCCTCCTGGCCCGTCATCCCCGGTGGAGGGGACGCCGCCACCACCATGGTCGGGTCCGGGCCAGCCGTCGCCACCGCCAAGATCGAAGCCAGATACTATAATGTACATTATGTCACTTTTAATTCGAAACTGGAAATGCTCATCGCACAGAAGCATTTCTAGAGTAGTACTCCCCCCGTCCGCAAATCCTTGTCATCAAAATGAGTAAAAGGAGATGTATCTAGACGTATTTTAGTTGTAGATACATCATTTTTTATTCATATTGATGATAAGTATTTTTGAACGGAGGGAGTATTATTTATGCCCACAGCAAGGGGATGGTGTGATGTAGTACAACAGGTACGCAATGTTTTCTTCTTCATTTTAGCATCAGAAAACGGGTACTCCAGGTTATGTTGCTTTGGAGCAATAGTGTAGATGAATTCCACCAAATACTAATAGTGCTGGATCGGCAGTGCCAGTGCGTGCATTTGGGGAATAGCTGACATGGATCTATCCCTCACGTGCGGCCAATGATGGGGGCCGGGCGCGACCGCGAGGGCCCAGATGTACGAGGCTGGAGGGGACGGGCCATGTGCCGGCCTCGTGGAGGCGGGGGCGGTCGTGCGCATCGGTCGCCCTAATCATTCGCCCCACTTGTGCGGCTGGCTTTTGCCTCAAGCTTATGATTGATTATTATCGGTTGTGATGGATCCATGGACCATCACTGGACCGATCCATCCATCGGTTGTTCTTGTTCAGTTGGACGGACCGGACGGACAGACAGCCCGGGTGGGACGGTTGCCTCATCATTGGCTCCTACCACTGCCAAGGAAAAATCATTGGCTGTCGTTGGTTAATCATCTCTCTTTTCTGAGAAATGGTTAGTCATTTCGTACTAGTAAGCGAGGAAATCATATCACTATAAAAAGAAGAAAAATCGAGGAGGAGAGAAAATCGCACGGACAGGATACACCGGCCAGGCCCCTCTCTGGCCCAAGCTGGCAGACATACATGGTCGACATGGAGGAAATTAATTACACTACTACTACTCACTCGTTGGGCTAGTACATTGCGGAAGTGGCAAATATACATTGCCCGGTCCGTACCCACCTGGCCACGAAACGGGAATATCACGCACTGCATGCACTATCTACAGTACGCCGCTGCAGTGAGTGCCTTTATTTGGAAGAAGAATAAAAGTTGGTTGGCTCGGCTGGCATAATTGGAGGCCGGTGCGTGCGAACGTGTGAAATGTACGAGCCATGAACCAGCCAGTGGTAGGATTAATGGCAGCAGCTAGCAATGGGGCGAGCGAGCCAGTGGTAGCTAGGCCGGCATGCAACGTGACGCCCAGCTCGGCGTTGGTTAGCCAGCTTTCCGCTGCGACGGATGCATGGAGCCCCAGTCCTTCTGTCCAATTCCAATGACTCTGTCGTCGGTCCACCTTCGAGGCCGGGCTTTTCACTTTTGGTCGTGCTCGCAAAAAAAAAAAGAGAGAGAGCTCTCAAACATGCCGTCAGCGTGCCGCTAGCTGCTAGCCTGCTACCCACATTGATTTTGGTTTTGGCCGACATGGCCGTGCTGTCAAAGACACCGGCCGATCGGTCGATGGGCAACTGCTGAATTATTCATGGTGCACATGCATGGCTCGATCGATCTCTGGCTCTTCCCGGCCCTGCATGTGACCCATGGTGGCCGGTAATCATTTCTTCTCACGCGTCCCTCCCCGATCGGTCGAGTATTATTTCCAGTATACGTACGCGCGCTTGTCTATCTCAACAATTGCGTACGTGCAGCAGGGAGGGAGCGAGGAAGCTGCATCCACGGTCGTGATCGATGTGTTTTGTCCGTTTGGTTGCTGCTTTGCCTCGACCGATGCGCTGTGCTTCGCGGGCATGCGATGCAACATGGCGGAATGAGATGGGCCTGCACAGGCGTGCAAATATGCGCTCCAAATGATTGTTATCAGCTGATCGATCACTTTGTATAGTGGTTTGTCTGTCTGATAATGGGGTCAAAGTTTTGTACTATATGCAAATACAATCGTCTCCTGGGATCTTTTACTTCAGTGCTTCATTTTTGCCTCCATATATGCAGATACTACATGCAGTGCTTTATTTTCTAGATGCCCAGAAGAAGAAGGGAAATGCTAATCTCAGGGTAAACAACGAGTATTTGGACAAATCTTCCTCCTCCTAGACAACGGCCAGTTGCCACACCTATGTACATGAGTATTCCGTAGGCACGGCAGTCTAGGCAGACCATTGCAATCTCTAGCCCCGGTTAAACAAGGAAGCGCACGAAATCCGGGTCCGCTGGCTGACCGGCGACGTGCACTTGCGCATGTAATTATGGGCGATCGACTAGACCAGATTAGATTATGCGGCTAGCAGAGCAGGCGACCACGCGCGGATTATGCTAATGCCAGTGCCGTGCCCCCTTCCCTCGGTCGCCGCGCCCGCGCGAGAACACGACGAAGCCACCGGCGGCGAAGGGAAGGAGGAAGCTCGCAAGCTACACTGGAAGAGCAGGCGGGCACGCACGTACGCGCGCAGGGACTCGCGAGCATGTGGCAGCGTGGCGCGGAATCCCGAGGCGCGCGGCGGTGCGGTGCCAGCGCGGGCATGCATGTCGACCGCACGTGCAGCCCGGTCAGCGGCCGCCCACGCGAGCGAGCGAGAGAGCGAGCTTTGTCGACGATCCCGGCCGGCCGTCCGGTCAAACATTCCACCGGACAAAGCACACCCCCACTGGTGTTTCTATATTGCTCCTCCTCCGTGAACCATGATCGCGAGTCCTAGCTGGGCATCTCGTGGCTAGCTGCGCTTTCTGTGTCTTCCTTTCTCTCGCGTAAAGGAGTGTGCATGCCTTTGTTGTTTTCTTTTCTTTTAGTTTTTTCTTTTGTGCTTCCTAAATGTTACTCCTTTCGTTCCATAAATCTTGTCGTGGTTATGGAACGGAGAGATTAGATGCCTGGAATTTTCGCGCGCGTCATGCGATTCCGTCAAGGATAGAAGCGGGGCGACATGACGAGCGGTGGCAAGGAGTGTCGGCCCTGGCCAATGTTCCATGCCGAGCTAAGACCTTGTGAGAGAAGAGGATGACGCATCGACCTGTCACTTTCCAGGTAGAGGTAGGGAAGAGGGTTGACTGTTCAGGTTAGGGATGGCGAATGCCGATGACCGAGAACAGTTGGTCAAGGGGTTTGATGGGGGTGGCGGCAGTACAACCATGCGGGGAGGCGAGAGGGGAGCCAGGGACGTGGCAGCGAGGCGTGTGCAGCGGCGCGCTACAAATATCTTGACCTAAAAGAAATGTCCTTCGTTGATTTATAACGAACCGGCCTCCACGGATAACTTTGCTTTTGAACAAAGCGCATAAATAGGTGGCAAGGAGTGTCGGCCCTGGCCAGCGCTCCATGCTGAGCCAGGAGCTTGCCAGAGAAGAGGATGACGCAGCGACCTGTGACTTTCCAGGTAGAGGTAGGGAAGAGGGTTGACTGTGCAGGTTAGGGACGGGGAATGCCGATGACTGAGAACAGGAGGTCGATGGGTTGTGAGGGATGGGACTGAGAAGAGGAATTCCGATGACTGTTTAGGTGGCGGCAGTGGGAGGCAAGGGGAGCACCTCACAAATCTCTGACCTAAAAAAAAGTGTCATTTCTTGATTTATAACGAACCAGCCTCCACGGATATATACCTTTGCTTTTGAACAAAGTGCATAAAATGGATTAACCTTCAAACAACAACGATTACTTACTCTTATCATAGAACAGGTTCGTATTCTATATTTCTCACTTTTAACATTAAACTGAAGGCCCAGATAAAATGAGCGGCTAAGAAAAAAAGACCATATGTAAATAATGACGAACCATAAGATGTCGGTCAAGTGGACTGGAGAAGGCAATAATCCGGCCTGCAATTGTTGGGGGGTGCAAGGCTGCAGATAAACAGTGCACGCCTGATCATGGCCGTTAAATGGCGATCTAATGGTTTGAGATCGACTGACGCTGTTTTTCTTTGCGGTACCACATAAATAGGCAGTCCTTATTTCCTTACCCCAAGCTTTTTCTAGCCCTAGTGCCCTACAAGCTACTTCCTCAGTTTACAGGTAGGCGAACGATGTCACAAAACTTGCACGTCAACCACTCTAGCGACCACTAGCGGAAGAAATTAGTAGTATCAATCAAAATACCACTACTACTAGTAGTTTTGTAGCTAGGCGCCGTTGAATGACGCCCTTTAATCGTCGTTTTCCGGGCACTTTCGTCGTCGACGTCGCATGTGTGCGCTCGTGCGGTCGCGCCCCCGGCCGGCATCTGATTCGTCGGTCACGCTCGTGTGTGCGTGCGCTTCGGCCTGTCGTCGTGTGTTTTCTGATGGCCGCATTATCAATATCACGACCAATATAGTATCACTAAATTCATTCTAAAATATCTTTTATATTCTAGATGCGGGTATTGCCTTTTTTTGTTATTTACCCTATTTTACTTATGACAGAAATAAGAATTCAATTAATTTAAAATAGGGGAATTACAAGCTTTTTTTGCGAGAAACTTTTGATCTATTCATCTCCAATCACGGAAGTACAAGGAGCACCAGAAATAATTAAAATTAGATCTAGATTTAATAGACCACCTAACGACGACAACAAGCATTGAATCGAGCCGAAGACGCGCCGCCGTCATCGCCCTTGGCATGGTTTTTTTTTTACGACAAAGGGTGAACTTTATTGGCTCAAAATGGAACATCAGAAAGATATAAACACAATGAGTACACACCCGGCATCTACATAATTAATATGCACATGACCAACACCAACACACACGTACAAAAAAACATATCTTTAAATACCAAAGTCATATAAGGCCAAACTATGCATAGGCAAGTAAAAAAGGAAAATAAAACCTGAAGCGATAAGATCTGCAATATGCAAACTACAACAGTGACCACATCCGCACTAACCATTTTATAACACCACTCAGATGAGGAGGTTCTTCAACAAGCAAGCTAGGCACAAACTAAAGGTTGCTATTTTTTAATCATTGTCGGCACAATCATGTTAATCTCCGGTTATACTTGGCTTCTCCGGACATGTAAAGAAAACTCAAATCCCTTTGAAATAATTGTTTCCATATGAGAATTCCCCTGTACTCCTACAACTCTTTAAGACCACTCATCTCAACTGGTTCTAGTAAACCTACACCTTCAAACACCATATGAATCTGTAAATGGATTGCAAGAAAAAAATATCTATCTCGTCATCAAACTCTATAGAGGCGATTTTCCGAGCGTTCCTACCATGCCGCCACTTCTCCTATACTGATAGGCCATTCCCCTCCTCCATTTGTTCTGTCAGTGTGGGAGTGCAGGGAGATCATGATATATCCTATGTAGCTCTATTTTCCCCGCTTCCGGCTTTATAACTAGAGTTAGACGGTGACGATTTGTTTGGTGGCTACGCACCGATCAGACCGATTTCCTCGAGTCTCCCAATATCAACGGTGTCACCTACATGAATGTTAATTGCTTGTTGGCGTAGATCTTTGCCAGCCTCTGATGCCGGTGAGGTCAGGGTCCGCAACATTTGTCGGTGAGGGCGGCGACGGCTTTTCTTTGCAGTGTGGTCCTTTGGCGACCTCTACATCACGTTGGTTCGGTCTTGTGACACGCGTGAGAATTTTTTAGGCCAGGATATGCGGATCTTCCAGTTGCGACTCCGGAGGCCAATATAAAAGCTCAAACACATAGAAACGACAAGGTGAAATACCTGAACAACCAAAATGAGGAGACCATGCACCTAACATGTTACTCGGACTTGGAAAATTTGCCCGTAAGATAGGCAAGTGAAATGGTATACTAATAGCATAACTTCTTTTGCTAGATGGCCAAACTAAAGCAGAAGTCACCTTTAAGATGCAACTTGTCGGGCAGCTGAAATTGAGTAGATGATACTCCAGAAAAAACCAAGTCAAGTAATACTACACCAATTCCTGATCTACGCTGCAACATCTATGCAGGACAGGGTAGAAAATTAGAAAATCACTCAACATGTTGGTGATACATCTGACAAACCAAGCCAAGTAGTCAAGTAGTAATAATACACCGACCCTCGATCTACGCTGCCCACTGCAACAACTATGCAAGACAGGGAAGGAAATTGGAAATTTACTCAACATGTTGGTGTACTTTTACTCAACATGTTGGTATGCATTAGTTTCTCATGTTATTTCATAAACTTTTCACATGGATACATTCATCCCCGCAGGAACTCGTCGATTGACCGATCCTAGATTGTTAAAACTAATTAACTTGCATTTCCCTCAGAGACAGAGAAGAAAAAGGATTAAACTTTCTGCTACACTTGCTTAAATTTGTGAGTCGTGACAATGCCGCCATTTTTTTGTTAGCTTGCTTGGCATGCTCATCATGGCGGCGTCACAGAGATAGCTCGTTCTATCTGGCCGCCTTGACCACCTTCGCGAGCCCGGCAGAGCTGCCGTACGTTGCTCCGGTGTCTCGGAACCCGCAGAAGAACTGCCGGTGTTCGGGCATGGCCACCGGGGATGGCACTGGCATGCCGATGCCGGCATTGGAGGAGAAGCTGGGCACGGTGCAGGCCGAGGCGGAGGACGTGGACGCGACGCGCTTGCAGGAGAGGCACATGGTGAGGGTGGTGAGCGGCCCCGCCGAGGCGCCGTTATGCGCCGGCGGTGCGGCCTTGAGCGCCCTGAGCTCGGCCACCTCCTTCTCGAGGCGGCGGTTCTGCTCGGCGAGCTGCTCGCACCAGCGCTTCATGTACTCGCAGTCCACCTCCGTCTGCTTGAGCTTTGTCCGGGCGCGGCGGTTCTGGAACCACACCTCCACCTGCCGCGGCCGCAGCCCCAGGCTGTTGGCCAGCGCCAGCTTCTGCTTCTGTAAATGCAACGAAATCCATGTCATTTCCTTGCCCATCATCGATCTCTCCATGAATCATCCATGTGATGCGATCGACCGTGTAAGTGTGCAATGAAGCGAGACACGTACCGGAGTCAGGGTGTGGTGCGTCTTGAAGCACTCCTCGAGGACGGCGGCCTGGTCCTTGGACAGCCGGAGCTTCTTGCGCGCGTTGCCGCCGTCGTCGTCCTGGTCCTCGTCGCCGCTGCCGGCGGACCTCTCGGCACCACGCTTCAGCCCGCTGCCGCTGCCGCTCGAAGCCGGGCTACCGGGCGAGCACCTCCTCTCCTCCACCGCCGCCGCGGTCGGAGTCGGGCCCACTTCTTGGTCCGCCGCCACATTGCCGCCGGAGTACCAGAAGCTCGGCAGGGTGGGCTGGGAAACGAGCCCCAGGCCAAGGCTCAGGCCAAGATCCAGGCTCTGAGGCGCCATTTTCTTTAACAAACTACCGGTGCTCTGTGGGTGTCCGTGTAGCTAGGAAGGTCGAGAGGAAGGAGAGAGCTCGCCGGCGGTGGTGATGAGCAAATGATGCGCAGGCGCGCGGGTATAAATAGGGGGATCGGAGCTCTGGTTAGCCGGGGATGATGGGAGGGGGCGACAATGATGAGCTGGTGCGCGTGGGGTGGATCTCCTTTGGAGATCCTGTGGCGAGTTTCCATGGCGGCCCTTGACCCTTGACAAGGCACTGGGGATGCACTGCCGGAGTAATCAACTGCCTAAATCGCTGGCTGCTCCAGGTTCCCAGGTGAGATTGCATTACGTTAGGGTCATGTGAGCAAGGGAAATCGAGCGCCCGGTTCGTGTAAAATAATTAGGCTCATGATAGTACAATCAGTGTGCGTACAAGTGGGGATTAATAGTAACATAATCAGGATGCAAGCTGTTGCATCGTCGCATGATTGCAGCATTACCGTAGTTCTTCTGTAGGAGATCAAGGACGTGACTAAGCCTCTTTCCAGAGGTTCTGTCAGGAGATTAGCAGAGATGGTAACATGGGTTAGGGCCTTTTAGTGGGAGAGAGACAGCCGGGTAAGGATTTCTGCACGCCTTGGTTCTGCTTAAGCATAGGAACTAATCATGCCTTATTGTGAACACCTTTTTTTTCCCTCGGTACAAACGTAGACGCTCGCATGCACACACAAACAGTTACCCATATAAACTCACAGGCGCGTATCATACTCCCATGAGCACTTCCGAGAAACTGTGTCAGCAAATCTTGAGATTGACGAAATCACCACAGACGTCACGTAGTAGTCAATGGAAACGTCGTCTCCAACTGAAAGGACATCGCTAGGAAAGAAGAAAAACAAAGAAATTCGGATTTACAAGGCGCACTCAAGTCTTGGACAACCGGCCACCGTCATTCATCTCGTCATTTTTCTGATTTGAAGCATGTTTAAATGTTAAATCAGAAACTTGGTCGTAGAAGAAACCGTAAATGTGACCCCTTACATAAACAACAACAAAAAACACAAGTGATTACTAATTTTCAATAAAAATACAAGTGAAATTTATATCCATAGAAGTTTCATGTTTTTCAATACATTTTCTTATTTTTTGTGTATTTTGACATTCAACTAAAAAAGTTTATATATTGATTTCAATTAATGTAATGTCAATGTTTGTTCTTTAAAATATCTGAATTTTCTCTATCTTTCCAAACTTTATTAAAATTCTCTCTAACCGCTTGGAATAAGCGGGTAACTATCTCCAAAAACAATCAACAACTAAAAAAAATCTCTAAGTAAAACCACTCAAAGGAAAAGAAACTTGTAGAAGAAGTTAAATCTACCACTCTCCTAGCCCCTTAAGTAACCAACCACAAAACGCAATTATTTTTCGAAACTTTTATTCTGATTAGTTGGGTTGATTTTTTTTGTCCGAATCAATCTCCCCTAATAGAAAAAGGTAGGAAGTTAGTTGTGGAAGAAACAATTAAATCTAGGCCTTTAACGCTATGAACCACAAAGGCAAGAGTTCATCTTCTATGAATTTTATCCTTAAAAGTCTCATACTATGCAAATTTTCACAGATATTTTCATAAGTTCCATTTTATATTTTTCTTTAATGCTAGTAATTTTCATATTTTTAGGAAATCTTCAATTAAAAAGTGTTTTAAAGTATTTCCCCCTTTTTAGCAAATAAAATACTATTTTTAAGGGAAGATAATGTTCATGTTTGTTCTAAGGAAATTCTGATCTTTTGTTGTTTTTCCCAACTGACATTCCATTTAGTTCAGGTAAGAGGACCTACGTAGTCAATCTTCCCTAAGGAAAAAAATGGTTGTAGAAGGGCTTGTTAAATCTAGAACCGTATTTCATGCACCGCTAGCACAGTTGTTCATCTTCTATATTTCTATTTTTCTAAAGTTTATTATCTTCAATAGTATTTTGCTAATATTATTTTATCATTTTCTAATTATTTTTCTTTAACATTATCCTTTAAGATTTTTGTGAATCTTGTGTTTCAATAGATTTCCATTTTCTGCCAATGTAAAATATTGTTCGCTCATAATTGTTCTACAAAAATATTATTAATTTTCATCCTTTTTCCAAAAAATTATTCTAACTACTTGTGTTCGATTATGGAAAAATAAATGCTTGGCATCTATTTTTGTGTCAATATATTGATCAAATTCTGAACTAATTTAATCTGAACTGAAATAATGACATGTGTGCTCTTGGATGAGCATAACCCTCCACTTGGTTCTGAGCATTGATAAAACACAATGCATGTGTTAAAAAAGAAGACAAAACACAATGCACCCATCGCGTGGTGTGATAAGACAAACGAGCGCACATTGTCGTCTTGTGTTCTCGTATATGTGAGAGAAAACCCCTTAATACTGATGTTTTTTTAGAAAATGAGGATGATCCCCGGCCTCTGCATTTGGGTGATGCATACGGCTACTTTATTAATTATTTTCATAATAAGACCATACAAAGTCATATAACAATAAGACTAAAGCCACCGTCTCAGCAACAACTGTCGCTACACCTATCCAATTGACGAAGGCGCGCTGATAGCCTAGGCCTAATACCAAACAGACATCGCAGCCAGACCTAACATCTAAGGTCCCAATCAGGACGCCTGCCGGGTATGGGCACCCACCAGTTCGGCGTGCTCCTTGATACGTCTCCAACGTATCTATAATTTTTGATTACTCCATGCTATGTTATCTACTGTTTTGGGCAATATTGGGCTTTATTATCCACTTTTATATTATTTTTGGGTCTAACCTATTAACCGGAGGCCCAGCCCAGAATTGCTGTTTTTTTGCCTATTTCAGTGTTTCGAAGAAAAGGAATATCAAACGAAGTTGAAATGGAACGAAATCAACTGGAGAAGTTATTTTTGAAAGGAAAGCAACCGGATGGACTTGGACCCCACGTCAGAAGCCAAGGGAGGTACTCACGAGGGTGGGGGCGCCCCCCCTCCTAGGGCCCGCCCCCTGCCTCATGGGGCCCCCGAAGCTCCACTGACATACTTCCTGCACCCATATATACTCACGTACCGTAAAACTTCCAGAACAAAGAATAGATCGGGAGTTCCGCCGCCAGAAGCCTCCGTAGCCACCGAAAACCAATCTAGACCCATTCCAGCACCCTGACGGAGGGGGAATCCTTCTCCGGTGGCCATCTTCATCATCCCGGTGCTCTCCATGACGAGGAGGGAGTAGTTCTCCCTCGGGGCTGAGGGTATGTACCAGTAGCTATGTGTTTGATCTCTCTCTCTCTCTCTCTCTCTCTCTCTCTCTCTCGGGTTCTTGAGGTGATACGATCTTGATGTATCGCGAGCTTTGCTATTATAGTTGGATCCTATGATGTTTTCTCCCCCTCTACTCTCTTGTAATGGATTGAATTTCCCCTTTGAAATTATATTATCGGATTGAGTCTTTAAAGATTTGAGAACACTTGATGTATGTCTTGCCGTGGATATCTGTGGTGACAATGGGATATCACGTGATTCACTTGATGTATGTTTTGGTGATCAACTTGCGGGTTCCGCCCATGAACCTATGCATAGGGGTTGACATATGTTTTCGTCGTGATTCTCCGGTAGAAACTTTGGGGCACTCTTTGAGGTTCTATGTGTTGGTTGAATAGATGAATCTGAGATTGTGTGATGCATATCGTATAATCATACCCACGGATACTTGAGATGACATTGGAGTATCTAGGTAACATTAGGGTTTTGGTTGATTTATGTCTTAAGGTGTTATTCTAGTACGAACTCTAGGGCTGTTTGTGACACTTATAGGAATAGCCCAACGGATTGATTGGAAAAAATAACTTTGAGATGGTTTCGTACCCTACCATAATCTCTTCGTTCGTTCTCCGCTATTAGTGACTTTGGAGTGATTCTTTGTTGCATGTTGAGGGATAGTTATGTGATCCAATTATGTTAGTATTGTTGAGGGAACTTGCACTAGCGGAAGTATGAACCCTAGGCCTTGTTTCCTATCATTGCAATACCATTTACACTCACTTTTATCATTAGTTACCTTGCTGTTTTTATAATTTCAGATTACAAATATCTTTATCTACTATCCATATACCACTTGTATCACCATCTCTTCACCGAACTAGTGCACCTATACAATTTACCATTATATTGGGTGTGTTGGAGACACAAGAGACTCTTTGTAATTTGGTTGTAGGGTTGCTTGAGAGAGACCATCTTCATCCTACTACTCCTACGGAATGATAAACCTTAGGTCATCCACTTGAGGGAAATTTTCTACTGTCCTACAAACCTCTGCACTTGGAGGCCCAACAATGTCTATAAGAAGAAGGTTGTCTAGTAAACATCAAGCTCTTTTCTGGCGCCGTTGCCGGGGAGTCTGCGCAAAAGTCAACATACCAAGTACCCATCACAATCCCTATCTCCCGCATTATATTATTTGTCATTTGCCTCTCGTTTTCCTCTCCCCCAATTCACCCTTGTCGTTTTATTCTCCCTCTCTCTCTATCCTCCCTCTCTATTTGCCTCTTTTGCCCGTTTGCTTTTTGTTTACTCGTGTGTTGGATTGCTTGTTTGTCGCGATGGCTCAAGATAATACTAAATTGTGTGACTTCACCAATACCAATAATAATGATTTCCTTAGCACTCCTATTGCTCCTCTTACCGATGCTGAATCTTGTGAAATTAATACTGCTTTGCTGAATCTTGTCATGAAAGATCCGTTCTCTGGCCTTCCTAGTGAAGATGCCACTACCCATCTTAATAGCTTCGTTGATTTGTGTGACATGCAAAAGAAGAAAGATGTCGATAATAATATTGTTAAATTGAAGCTATTTCCTTTTTCGCTTAGAGATCGTGCTAAAGCTTGGTTGTCATCTTTGCCTAAAAATAGTATTGATTCATGGAACAAGTACAAAGATGCTTTTATCTCTAAGTATTTTCCTCCCGCTAAGATCATCTCTCTTAGAAACGATATTATGAATTTTAAACAACTTGATCATGAACATGTTGCAAAAGCTTGGGAGAGAAGGAAATTAATGATACGTAATTGCCCTACTCATAGTTTGAATTTGTGGATGATTATACAAAAAGTTTATGCCGGATTGAATTTTGCTTCTAGAAATCTTTTAGATTCGGCCGCGGGAGGCACTTTTATGAAAATCACTTTAGGAGAAGCTACTAAACTCCTAGATAATATTATGGTTAATTATTCTCAATGGCACACTGAAAGATCTAATAAAAAGGTGCATGCGATAGAAGAAATTAATGTTTGAAGTGGAAAGATGAATGAACTTATGAAATTATTTGCTAATAAGAGTGTTTCTTCTGATCCTAATGATATGCCCTTGTCTACTTTGATTGAGAATAATAATGAATCTATGGATGTGAATTTTGTTGGTAGGAACAATTTTGGTAACAATGAGTATAGAGGAAATTTCAATCCTAGGCCTTATCCTAGTAATCCCTCTAATCTACTACTCCTATAAAAGGAAGAGAGGGCGGAGAACCAAATCATCCTATCCATCGAAACCTGCAATCCGATGGTCTACATCCCTCCAGCCTACTAAACATGTTTTATGCTTTAATTACCCACCATGCCATCATTAACGAAATTGGCCACTTACGAAACGTAATCCCCTCGCTAATGAAACGACTTAAGCCCCACGCTCGCGAAGCAGACTCCCCGCCACGCTCGGGAACTGCTCGCCCCCACGCTCAAGCCCACCACGCTCGGGAACCGCTGCGCCCCCGCCTCCCCATTCTCACCGTCAGTCGCCCCACCCCGCCCGCACCGGTTGCCTCCCACCGCTCAGCGCCGCCCGTCGACAGGCTCCGAACCCGCCGCTAGCTCCCGCCCCGCCCGCTCAGCGCCGCCCCCGCCTGCACCAGCCGTCTCCCGCTGCTCAGCGCCGCTACTCGAGGATGCTTTGCTGGCTTCCCGCAGTTTCCATCGACATCAAGCCTGGAGGGAACGAGCTCCTCTTGGCTCCCATCTGCCTCGCCTTCGCGACCACAGTCCTCTGCTCCGCTCGCCCTCTGTCGCCATCCGACGATCCTTTCCTCGGACGCCGCCCCGCCGTTCCTCTTCTGCTTCCCCGCGAGTGTGAGCAGCCCCCCACCGGTTCTCCTCTTCTGCCCCAAGAAGGCGGGAGAGCGTGAGCATCCCGCCGCCGCTGCCCGCCGGCCTTCATCTGCTGCCCCACAGAAGGACGTAAGCGTGGGGTGGGGGCGTTCTTTGAAATCCTTTAATTGGGTTACTGAGATTTAGTATTTCTAATCTTCTTCAGTCTTTCGAATAATCGATTGCTGAGATCTTGATCTTGATGTTGCATTTTTCTTGTTTTATTTAAGATTGGTTTTAGATGTAGAGTTGGGTTCATTTTGGATGTGAATGTTGGTTTTTAGATTACTCAATGGTTCATTGCAGAATGGTTTTGGTTGTTGGTGCAGGGAAGCTTTGCATCAATGTTGGACCCCCATTCAAGGTCATGTTCATCCCGGAAGAGTGGAGGCAGATTGTGTTATTTGCACAAGGTATACACAGTATACGTCTCTAACATCATGTCAGTTGATTAAACAAGAGAAAAACTTCTGTTGTTTTGTGAAAGTACAGTCGTATGTCTTATAACATTGTATTCCGCTGTAATCCTTGGTGCAGAATGCCAATTTTATGCCATCGAGATCATCAACCTTCCGATGGATCTGAGAAAGACACCACCAATTGCTTGTCTGAACTTGTGTTGTTCATTGTTTGTAGGTTTCCCAATCTCTCCTGAAGCTTATCCTTTTTGATAGAATCGATCAATTAGCCCGTCTCAAGGTCTTCCCAGATATGCGGCCCTGTTGGAACAAATGGAGTTGGAAAATCCACATCACTTAAAGTCTTAGCTGGCAAGCTGAAACCTCATGTGGGATGATTCAAATTATATCTTCTAAAAGAAGATATTCCCTATATTGTGACCTGCTCAAGATAGTCTTATTTAGCTTTGCACTATTTTTTGTGCAGAATCCGGCAAGAGATCATTACATACTTCTAGGGTTCTGAGCTTCAGAATTATTTTACATGTATATTGGAGGACCTGAAGGTAATGCACCGCTACCTTACATACTTCTTTGGACAATTTTCTAATTTGGCAGGTTTAATTCAAGACTACAATTTTCTAATTTTCTAATTTGGACAATGTATGTGCCCCTTAGAAGACGACTTTATAAAATTCATATGTAGTACTATTTTTTTCTGTGATGCATAGCCAGGACAACCTAACTATCTGATCTTTGGGATGCTACTTTTGTGCACATAGGCAACAAAAACCGGTAGCAACGACAATGTTTGCTATGTAGATCAATACCTCCTACATATGCATTGTTTCCTGTTATGATCAATTCTTGCTACACCTACATTGGAACCTATGATGCATTGCGAGACCTGAAACGGCTTCAATTTTGTCTTTTTTTGTTTCAGAGTTGCTTAATCCAGCAATGAAACGCAGGTCATCGCCCATTCTATTTGCAGCATCGGCACACACTGCCGCTGCTGACCATCATTATTCGGTCGTAATCCCGGCGTCCTCCTCCTGTTGTGCCCTTGGCTTATTGCCTCGAGGTGCCACCCAAATGCGCGTGGCTGCAAAAGTGTTTCATCATGGTCAGGCGCAGGTAGATGACAACAAGCTGCAGAACAATGAGCAGCTCGACAGAGGAGTACCGACGCAATGCTCGCCATAGGGAATTGGGAAGGTACAGAGTTGGGTATGTAATCTTCCTCGGTCGTCACTTTTTTTAAACTATCTTCGCCACAGAATGATTCTTGATGGCACTACCTCTCATTTATGTTTCCTTTTCAGCATAATCATATCCCAGTGTGTTGTATATTCTTTTCTCCAATGAGGGTCTGTTGCATGACCAATTCATTTCGATCTTCTATCTGATTGCCAGTCTGATGACGACTTTCTGATAATTTGTATGTCTTTTGGACTGGTTATTAGTTTCTGAAATTAAGGTACTGTGATTTGGGAGGAATAGATGCGTATGGACTGTTGTTACATTGCAGGAGAGTGAATTGTGATCATTTTCCTATTGTGTATACTCTGTTCTACGTAATCAGATTTTCCTTTAGCCTCTTAAAGATATTTCTCCACTTCTTTCTCATTGGTTTGTTTGCAGCCTGATTATATGTTGTATGTGCTCTCCCATTAATGTCTCAGGCCTATTAATCCATATATTAATTGTTCCTGAATTTCTGCAGGCTCCCCTGATCACTATATTTATTGGGAAGCTTGGTACAAGACAATCTTAGTTTGGGCTATGATGCAACAATAGGTATGTGCTTTTTAACCGTGTTTTGGGTGTTCATTTTTAAGTGCAGTACAAATGTCATGTTTCATATTTCTCCAACAGTGTAATAATATTTAGAGGTTCAGTAGTTAACTCTTGCATATAGGTACTCTCATATACATGTTTCTATCCTTTTACCTATTTTTGTTTGCCATTTGTTTACGCGGGCGCTTGCTAATTTTACAAGTTATCTATTGTATATTGCCATGATGCTTTTGATGCCAAAATCATGTTTTTTGCTGCTCATGTTGGCACTGTCCTCCCCATTCTCCAGGTAAAGTTTTAGGTCTAAGCTCCGATGTTCTATACAAATGGTAGATTTCAAAAGTAATGAAGTATGATGTGCATGTTTCATGGATTATACCAACATCTTGGTTCTTTATTTTAGGTTCAAGCTGAGTGAACAGTATTTTTGATCCAAGTGACTGGTTTTAGCTTGTCAACTTGACATATGTATGCATGAATCCCACTTTTCACATCCTTTGATTCTTTGGGTCATTTTAGAACCTCCGATGTGTTTTTATTTGCAGTATACAGCGTCGACGAGCAGAAAAACACTTTTGCGTTGCACAAGGTATCTTATATCTGAAGCTAAAAATAAAGAACCAAGATGTTGTTGCTGCCTTCATCCTCCTTAACATCCGTACAACAACAAGCACGACAACCTAACTTGCCTCTCTTTGTTTGTACTCCCTCCATCCAGAAATACTTGTCGGAGAAATGGATGTATCTAGAACTATTTTAGTTTTAGATACATCCATTTTTATCAATTCTAGGACAAGTATTTTCGGACGGAGGGAGTATTTCATAGGGGAAAGTAGTGGCTGCACCCACCTTTCGTGCACCCACGCAAGAAAACATAGCAAAAAATAAAAAAAAATCTGAAACTTTGTGGGAATGATCATCAACAAATGTTATGGGGGCTTGCAAAGTTTTGGTGGTCAAATAAAATTTGAGGAGCTCTCTCCAAAAAGATAAAATTACAAAATCTGCTCAAACAGTGCACTTGCATTTTGACCAATTTTCAGTGAATTTGTTTTTTTGTAGAGAGCTCCTTGAATGTTATTTGAGCACCAAATTTTGCAAGCGCCCATAACATTTGTTGATAATCATTCACACAAAGTTTCAGAATTTTTTGAAATGTTTTGGTATGTTTTATTGCGTGGGTGCACCGTGGGTGCACCGAGCCTGGGTGTAGAAAAACTACTCTCTATTTCATAGTGACATGCCAAATTGTAATTGTTGGAGATGCTACAGGCACTCCAGGTCCAACAACCCACATCGTATCTGAAATTGAATATTAAAAGTGGTTAACTTATGGCCTTGCTATTTGGAATCTTGAACAACTACATTTGTTGCCGACTATAGAAATATACAATCTACTGATTTAACCACATTTGCAGATCTTATGTTATTACTGCTAACATTCTTTTGATAAATAGGTTTTGATTGCCAAAGTTGGACTTGACTGAGCAGATACATTGACGATGTTCATCAAGGGGTTGTTGGATATCTTGACCGGTTTGTAGTACTTGGAAGAAAACTTCCTAGGTAACGTTCAGTAGATAAATGATTTTAATGTTACATAGCACACTCCTCTCTGCATGTTCCATGCCAAGTGGAGCAAACCCTGTTTTACTGCTTTTGTGCAACTGTAGTTCGGAACAAGATTCCTTCAGTGGGTTCTACATTTTAAGTTTAATATGAGAAATGCTGTCAAATTATCAATATGCACTTATTATTGTAACTCAATGTGAATCGAGTTCTTTGTATTTCTTTGTTCTTGTTACTGGGTATTATTTGTTAAGACCACTCTAAGCAGAGAGAATCAAAACAAAGGATGGTAAGCTGAAACTTACTGCATTTGTTTTTGAAAAACTACCATTGTTTCCAGAACACACATAAACTATAGCTTTTTAATAGCAAAATCCATTCTTATTCTCAGATTCTCAAATGCAGTAGTGCATGAAAATAGATTCCTAGCCATAGGGAAAAACTATGTTGTGAAGCCCAATAAAACTTGAGAAAACGGGTTAATGATGTGGTCCAAGAAAGCTTAAATAAGAGGTGAAGACGCCCAGATCCTAGGATTACCAAAGTTAACGTTTACGTGGCATTCTCATGTGCCAATGCTCGTGCGACCATGGAGTTAATTGTAAGACGTACTAGAGGTGAGTTCATTATAGCAGCGTCTCAGAGGTATGCAAATATTCCAAACTCTCTGGTTGCTGAAACACTTCTCTCCAGGATGTGGTACGTACGACCTGTGAAGGAGGAAGAATGGCCTGATGTTACCTTTCAATATGATTGTCAGGTACTGGTGGAGATGTGGAACTAATGAAAACAGAACATATCAGACATTATGGGCCTCCTGTGTGAAATTGAGGAGCCGAGCCAAGCCTTTTGTTCCTTACGGTGTCTTCTATTCTTAGAGGCTGATTTCTGTGTGCAAAGCTGCCCCTGCAGGTTAGTGACCGGAGACTGTGGCATAATGCTGCTCCGGATCAACTTGCTTTTTGATGCAAACTGACAGTAATCATGAGGAAGAGAGCTGAGCTCCTTTAATTGTGAAAAAAGTCCCTTTGATCTTTTGGTGTTAAGAGGATTGTACTTCACAATATTGGTTCAATGCCGTTGATATTTTTATGTGAGATATCTGCTTTCCATTTTAGTGCTCATTCAGGTGTGTTTTGAGTATTTGCAACATGTGATGGAGTGTCAGGATTTTCATAATACACTATCAATGCCTATGCCATTTGCAACTTTACATAAGCATTTGGTTAGCAACCTCATCTAAGAAGTATGTGTTGATCTACTATCCCTTGTTCTTTTCCTCAAATTTTAGTTATGAATTGCTTACACACCATAATATTCAAGACCAAATGTAGGATTATGTCTCCATGTACTAAGCATAATGCAAGGCTTTTTTCAATCATAACTACATTTCTTATTCTCTTTCAACATATAGAATATTCAATAGATTAAATATATTATTGTCTCTATGCAGAAGGAGGACCGCAATGATGTCCCACTTTTGAAAAAAACAACTTGAGTGACATCACAATATAGTGTATCCATTTAACTCATACTCTCTCCTACCCATAATACAAGATTTTGCAAGCTATTTTTTTATTGCATATAGGTGTGAATCTTATTTGGTCAACGTTCGAGACGTGCGTTGCACGTGCAAGCTTACTAGTAATTGTAGTAATTCCTACAACAATTCTTACGAAAATTATAATAATATGCCCTCTGATTTTGAATCTAATATTAAAGAATTTATTTCTTCGCAAAAGAATTTTAATGCCATGATTGAAGAAAAATTGCTTAAGATTGATGATTTGGCTAGGAACGTTGATAGAATTGCTCTTGATGTTGATTCTTTGATACTTAGATCTATTCCACCTAAGCATGATATCAATGAGTCTCTCAAAGCCATGAGAATTTCCATCGACAAGTGCAAAGAAAGAACCGCTACGATGCGTGCTAAGAAAGATGCCTTTATGAAAGCGTGTTCTTCTAGTTCCTATGAAAATAATGATGAAGATCTAAAAGTCATTGATGTGTCCCCTATTAAATATTTGTTTTGCAATATGAATCTTGATAATTATGGGATTGAATATGATCCACCTTTACCTAGAAGGCGTTCTAAGAATTCGGAATTTGTTGGTCTTGATGCTAAATTTGATAAAAGTGGGATTGAAGAAATTAAAACCCTAGATGTTGGTAAACCCACTATATTGGATTTCAAGGAATTTAATTATGAAAATTGCTCTTTGATTGATTGTATTTCCTTATTGCAATCCATGCTAAAATCTCCTCACGCTTATATTCAAAATAAAGCGTTTACTAAACATATCATTGATGCCTTGATGCAATCTTATAAAGAAAAACTTGAATTGGAAGTTTCTATCCCTAGAAAACATTATGATGAGTGGGAACCTACTATTAAAATTAAAATTAAAAATTATGAGTTTTATGCTTTGTGTGATTTGGGTGCTAGTGTCTCTACTATTCTCAAAACTTTGTGTGATTTGCTAGATTTCCGTGATTTTGATGATTGCTCTCTAAATTTGCATCTTGCGGATTCCACTATTAAGAAACCTATGGGAAGAATTAATGATGTTCTTATTGTTGCAAATAGGAATTATGTGGCCGTAGATTTTATCGTTCTTGATATAGATTGCAATCCTTCTAGCCCTATTATTCTCGGTAGACCATTCCTTAGAACGGTTGGTGCAATTATTGATATGAAGGAAGGGAATATTAGATTTCAATTTCCATTAAAAAAGGGCATGAAACACTTCCCTAGAAAGAAAATAAAATTACCATATGAATCTATCATGAGAGCCACTTATGGATTGCCTACCAAAGATGGCAATACCTAGATCTATTCTTGCTTGTTATGCCTAGCTAGGGGCGTTAAACGATAGCGCTTGTTGGGAGGCAACCCAATTTTATTTTTATTCCTTGCTTTTTTTCTCCCGTTTAGTAATAAGTAAATTATTTATCCTCTGTTTTGGTTGTGTTTTTTGTGTTTAATTACTGTTTGTGCCAAGTAGAAACCGTTGGAAAGACTTAGGGAAAGTCTTGTTGAACTTGCTGTAAAAAACAGAAACTTTAGCACTCACGAGAACTGCTGTCATTTTTATTTGGAAAGTGCTATTTAGTTAATTCTTTTTGAAAATGATTAATAGATAAATTCCTCATGCCGGCAATTTATTTTAGAATTTTTGGGGTTCCAGATCTTGCGCTAGCTACAGATTACTACAGACTGTTCTGTTTTTGATAGATTCTGTTTTTCGTGTGTTGTTTGCTCATTTTGATGAATATATGGCTAGTAAAATAGTTTATAATTCATAGAGAAGTTGGAATACAGTAGGTATAACACCAATATAAATAAAGAATGATTTCATTACAGTACCTTGAAGTGGTCTTTTGTTTTCTTTCGCTAACGGAGCTCACGAGTTTTCTACTTTAACTTTTGTGTTGTGAAGTTTTCAAGTTTTGGGTAAAGATTTGATGGATTATGGAACAAGGAGTGGCAAGAGTCTAAGATTAGGGATGCCCATGTCACCCCCAAGATAATATAAGGACACCTAAAAGCCAAAGCTTGGGGATGCCCCGGAAGGCATCCCCTCTTTTTTCGTCTACTTCTATCGGTAACTTTACTTGGAGCTATATTTTTATTCACCACATGATATGTGTTTTGCTTGGAGCGTCTTTTATGATTTGAGTATTTGCTTGTTAGTCTACCACAATCATCCTTTCTATACACACCTTTTGAGAGAGCCATACATGATTTGGAATTTGATAGAATACTCTATGTGCTTCACTTATATCTTTTGAGCTTTATAGTTTTGCTCTAGTGCTTCACTTATATCTTTTAGAGCACGGTGGTGGATTTGTTTTATAGAAACTATTGATCTCTCATGCTTCACTTAGATTATTTTGAGAGTCTTAATAGCATGGTAATTTGCTTAAAATCCTAATATGCTTGGTATGCAAGATTAATGATAAAACTTTCGTATGAGTGTTTTGAATACTAAGAAAAGTTTGATGCTTGTTGATTGTTTTGAGATATGGAGGTAATAATATCAAAGTCATGCTAGTTGAGTAGTTGTGAAATTGAGAAATACTTGTGTTGAGGTTTGCAAATCCCGTAGCATGCACGTATGGTAAACGTTATGCAACAAATTTGAAACATGAGGTGTTATTTGATTGTCTTCCTTATGAGTGGCGGTCGGGGACGAGCGATGATCTTTTTCTACCAATCTATCCCCCTAGGAGCATGCGCGTAGTGCCGAGGTTTTTGATGACTTGTAGATTTTTGCAATAAGTATGTGAGTTCTTTATGACTAATGTTGAGTCCATGGATTATACGCACTCTCACCCTTCCATCCTTGCTAGCCTCTTCGGTACCGTGCATTGCCCTTTCTCACATTGAGAGTTGGCGCAAACTTCTCTGGTGCATCCAAACCCCGTGATATGATACGCTCTGTCACACATAAACCTCCTTATATCTTCCTCAAAACAGCCATCATACCTAGCTATTATGGCATTTCCATAGCCATTCCGAGATATATTGCCATGCAACTTTCCACCATTCCGTTTATCATGACACATTCATCATCGTCATATTGCTTAGCATGATCATGTAGTTGACATAGTATCTGTGGCAAAGCCACCTCTCATAATTCTTTCATACATTTCACTCATGCATCATTGCATATCCCGGTACACCGCCGGAGGCATTCATATAGAGTCATCTTTTGTTCTGGTATCGAGTTGTAATCATTGAGTTGTAAATAAATAGAAGTGTGATGATCATCATTATTAGAGCATTGTCCCAAGTGAGGAATAAAAAAAGAGAAAGGCCATAAAAAAAAGAAGGCCCAAAAAATGAGAGAAAAAGAGAGAAGTGACAATGTTACTATCCTTTTACTACACTTGTGCTTCAAAGTAGCACAATAATCTTCATTATAGAGAGTCTCTTGTTTGGTCACTTTCATATACTAGGTCTTCGTGAGCAAGCAAGTTGGATGCACACCCACTTAGTTTCTTTTGTTGAGCTTTCATACATTTATAGCTCTAGTGCATCCGTTGCATGGCAATCCCTAATCCTTGCATTAACACCAATCGGTGGGCATCTCCATAGCCCATTGATTAGCCTCGTTGATGTGAGACTTTCTCCTTTTTGTCTTCTCCACACAACCCCCTCATTATATTCTATCCCACCGATAGTGCTATAACCATGGCTCGCGCTCATGTATTGCGTGAAAGTTTATGAGTTTGAGATTACAAAAGTATGAAACAATTGATTGGCTTGTCATAGGGGTTGTGCATGATGAGAGCATTCTTGTGTGATGAAAATGGAGCATGACTAAACTATATGATTTTGTAGGGATGAACTTTCTTTGGCCATGTTGTTTTTAGAGGACATAATTGCTTAGTTGGTATGCTTGAAGTATTATTATTTCTATGTCAATATGAACACTTTTGTCTTGAATCTTTCGGATCTGAATATTAATATCACAATTAAGAAAAATTACAATGAAATTATGCCAACTAGCATTCCACATCAAAAATTCTATCTTTTATCATTTACCTACTCGAGGACGAGTAGGAATTAAGCTTGGGGATGCTTGATACGTCTCCAACGTATCTATAATTTTTGATTGCTCCATGCTATGTTATCTACTGTTTTGGGCAATATTGGGCTTTATTATCCACTTTTATATTATTTTGGGACTAACCTATTAACCGGAGGCCCAGCCCAGAATTGCTATTTTTTTTTGCCTATTTTACTGTTTCGAAGAAAAGGAATATCAAACGGAGTCGAAAAGGAACGAAATCAACTGGAGAAGTTACTTTTGGAAGGAAAGCTACCGGTGGACCCCACGTCAGGAGCCAAGGGAGGTGCTCACGAGGGTGGGGGCGCCCCCCCCTAGGGCACGCCCCCTGCCTCGTGGGGCCCTCGAAGCTCCACCGACGTACTTCTTGCACCCATATATACTCACGTACCCTAAAACTTCCAGAACAGAGAATAGATCGGGAGTTCCGCCGCCAGAAGCCTCCGTAGCCATCGAAAACCAATCAAGATCCGTTCCGGCAACCTACCGAAGGAGGAATCCTTCTCCGGTGGCCATCTTCATCATCCCGGTGCTCTCCATGATGAGGAGGGAGTAGTTCTCCCTGTGGGCTGAGGGTATGTACCAGTAGCTATGTGTTTGATCTCTCTCTCTCTCTCTCGTGTTCTTGAAGTGATACGATCTTGATGTATCGCGAGCTTTGCTATTATAGTTGGATCCTATGATGTTTCTCCCCCCTCTACTCTCTTGTAATGGATTGAGTTTCCCCTTTGAAATTATATTATCGGATTGAGTCTTTAAAGATTTGAGAACACTTGATGTATGTCTTGCCGTGGATATCTGTGGTGACAATGGGTTATCACATGATTCACTTGATGTATGTTTTGGTGATCAACTTGCGGGTTCCGCCCATGAACCTACGCATAGGGGTTGGCACATGTTTTCGTCGTGATTCTCCGGTAGAAACTTTGGGGCACTCTTTGAGGTTCTATGTGTTGGTTGAATAGATGAATCTGAGATTGTGTGATGCATATCGTATAATCATACCCACGGATACTTGAGGTGACATTGGAGTATCTAGGTGACATTAGGGTTTTGGTTGATTTGTGTCTTAAGGTGTTATTCTAGTACGAACTCTAGGGCTGTTTGTGACACTTATAGGAATAGCCCAACGGATTGATTGGAAAAAATAACTTTGAGGTGGTTTCGTACCCTACCATAATTTCTTTGTTCGCTCTCCGCTATTAGTGACTTTGGTGTGACTCTTTGTTGCATGTTGAGGGATAGTTATGTGATCCAATTATGTTAGTATTGTTGAGGGAACTTGCACTAGCGAAAGTATGAACCCTAGGCCTTGTTTCCTATCATTGCAATACCGTTTACGCTCACTTTTATAATTAGTTACCTTGCTGTTTTTATATTTTCAGATTACAAATACCTTTATCTACTATCCATATACCACTTGTATCACCATCTCTTCGCCGAACTAGTGCACCTATACAATTTACCATTGTATTGGGTGTGTTGGAGACACAAGAGACTCTTTGTTATTTGGTTGCAGGGTTGCTTGAGAGAGACCATCTTCATCCTACGCCTCCTACGGATTGATAAACCTTAGGTCATCCACTTGAGGGAAATTTACTACTGTCCTACAAACCTCTGCACTTGGAGGCCCAACAACGTCTACAAGAAGAAGGTTGTGTAGTAGACATCACTCCTCAACCAGGACGCCTGCCGGGTATGAGGCCGCCGCATCCACTTGCCACCAATCCATCTTCAGAGTTGTACTGCCGCATCTACCTTGCACGGTCTAGCTACCGTCAACACCACCCCGACGCCAGACAGCTTCCTCCTGATGCACGAGTCCATCTCCGTGCATCGGACACCGAGTCTCCACTGCGCCATGCCGCCGAGACCCACCGTCGATGATACTGTTGATGCCACACCGCTCCACCTACATGCCATCTCGCGTCGACTCCAAACTACCAGCAACTCCACCACCCTGAGCAGTCCTCGGCCGACGCCTTCAGGAAGGAACACGACACCAAAGTGCCATCGTCGCCCAAACAGAGGAACAGAGGCATTCGCCTGCGCTCATGGCAGAGGTGGGGGGCGTATGATCCGCAGCGAAGCCTCCAGGAAGGGAATCCGTGCCGAGGGTGTCGACTTTGGTGCGGCCGCCACACCGGCCTGGAGTTTCCCCCGGATCCATGCCCACCCGCCAGATCCATCCAGGCAGTATTGGCGTCGACTTTAGTCGCTACCGTAGCCAGCACGAACCGGAGTAGATTGTCTCGGAGACGACGCCTCCCATGAAACTCCGGTCGGCCATTGAGGAGCCGCCGTAGCGCCGCCGCCTCCATGCCGCCCACACAGCCATGGAAGAGGCCCCCCATCTGCACCCGCGGGTGCTGCCCGTCAAGCAGGCCGCACTACGTGCCACCGATCAAGGCCGCCGCCACGAGATCCTCGCGCCGCCCGAGGCACCGGCGGTCAGTCTGAAACAGATCGACCACAGCCACCATAGGAGCGCCCCAAACGGCCCCCCACGCGACCACCGGGGGAAGCAGTTCCTGCCGTCGCCCCCAGAGTCCTCGCAGGCGCGCCCCGTCGCCAACGCGCCGCCAACCGCCGCCGAACGCCACCCGCGCCAGGTCCGGCCGCTGCGGAGATGAGAGATCCCGCCGCCGCCGACGCCAACCGGACTTTGTCTGGCGGCACGCCCCGGCGGCGGCGGGCATGAGAGGTGGGAGAGGGAGCCGAGGGCTTGGCGGCGCTAGGGTTCCCCATGGTCGCCGCGCGGGGGCGACCCAGGGGAGAGGTGGGCGTACCTCTTCTCCATTAATAATGTGAGGCCAAACTTTATATGTGTGCCATATAACGAAATGAGGCATCAAGATATTTGGCTGGCCCTATGGGAGATGAGTGATGACGGTAGCACGCTTTCGACTCACTCCGTACTTATAGTCGTCGCTAGATGGTTTACGGACCTAAATGTATTTTTTGTTATTTCTGTTACTTCCCGTTCTAGTGCATGATGTTTGCTGAATAGACCTGATGTTTTCCTTGAAAAAAGAAAAGAAAAATCAGCCTTAGATCAGTCTGTACAGAACCACCGTATCGATCAAGTATAGATGTGGTTGGGTACTTGGATCAGTGGTCGACCACACAAACATAATTTCCCGACAATGGCATGTGGTGCAAATCATGCATGCAACAAACAACTAAAGGCAGGCAGGCAGGCAGGAGAGTACGCGTGCGCGTGATCATCGTCGTCCATCAGATCGATCCGAGATCTGTGTATCTAATAACCAGCTCAGAAATGGCGAGCGATCTCATCATCGTTGAAATGATGAGTGGACTAGGACCAAGACTACCCGCCAAATCATTGTGTGCTGCACCTGCACATATGCGATCGGCCTCACAGACACATCACATGGCTCCTGGCCCGTCAGACTGTCAAGTGTGTCCCTAGCTACCCAGACGCTAGCCGCTGATGATCAATGCCGTCGCTGTGCTGGCGATTAGATGATGATTCTGCTAGTTCAATCGTTAGTGCTCCACTGCTCCGCAGCTAACTAGTCGTTGCGGATGCACTCCGTACGTGCAAGCTAGAATATACTGTAGTAGCTAGCTAGCGTTACGTGTACAAATATGTGCATTGTGTATTGCTTTCTATTCATTTTTGTAATGAGGTATCAAATGATTCTCTTCCTGCCTTTTCTGCAGGAATCACATCCGAATATATGCTTCATGTGCCAATTATTCTGCTTTTGAATTTCAGCAGTAACTAAAGGGAAAAAAATTATATGAGACCAGGTCTCACGGTTAGCAGGTGAGACCCGTCCTGATGGATGACACATGGCGTTCGTAACTCACAAAGCATCTAATCTCTCTTCCCCCTGATTTTAAGTGGGGGTGGGGGGTGCTTTGTGATTTGTGAATGCCACGTGTCATCCATCAGGATGGGTCTCGCATGAGACCTGGTCTCATAGAATTCTTTTCCGTAACTAAACACCCACAACGGTTATAGTAATCCGTCATAGTACTCGGAACGTAGATCTTATCCACCAATAGGTGACTCAGGCAAGATTAGGGCTTCCACCCTCTCGCCACTCCGCCCCGACTTCAGTGGCCACTGGGCCTCGGAAAGTGTCGACACAAGCTAGCGTGACATCACAGACTTTGGATCATGGCACCGCCACTCCCCCCCCCCCCCTCCCGACACACACACACACACTACCCTGGTGCCGGTGGAAAGGATCCCGTCCTTGCTTTAACTAGTTTCTGTGTCTTGTTTGGGGCGGCGCGAGGCGGCGGCGGTGTATCCGAGTGATAATATTGCCCTCCCCGTCCCCGGATCAGGTGGGTGCCTAGCGCCAGTAGAGGGCTTGTGGAGGTGTGCCGCTCGCAAATATTTTAGACCCGGCCAGCGTTGGTCATCAGATAATCTATTTCGTTTCGATCAGCGTTCGTCTTTGATGGATTCTTCATGATTCGACCGACCATCATTTTAGTTGGTATGTTTGCACATATGGCTCTTCTAATCTACGCTTCTCTTCATCGGTGAGGGTTGATGTTTTGGAGCGTTTGGCCTTTCGTGTCTTAGAACATCGATTTATCGACTGTGTACTTCAAATTTTTTTGCTCGACGTGATGGGTGATGACGGGAACATGGCTTGTCTTGCTCTGGTGCTTGCACTCGTCACTATGTGTTTTCATGGACCTGATTATATATTTATATTATTTTAGAAATGTTGTTATGTTGTGATCCAGATTCAAAATATAAAGATGAAGGCTTGGGCCGAAGCTAGGTCACATATGCTATATATATCCTTTGTAAGCCGCTGCACGGGATAATTGATCAGTTGTAAATCCCCGGCGTTTGTAACCTTTTCCGACATAGTAAAGATTTGCTGGCTGGCGCCTATGGTTTTTCCCCTTCGTGTTGGAGGGTTTTCCATGTTAAAATCTCGCGTCTCCTATGTTCGACTAGAAGAACACCCGTGCGTTGCAACGGGGCCACATTAACTTTAAAAGTTCAATATTAATATTCTCATATATATCAAGTGACATTGGCGACCTTTTTTACCATCAATTCCTCACACACACTCTCTGCCTCCCTCTTCCTCACTCTCTCCCCCTCCCCCTCTCTCTCTCTCTAACACACACACATATCCATCTTATTGCGTACGGGACCATAATCCATCTATTTCACACACACACACGCTAGTACATAACAATATGGATTATGTGTATTATATTTGCCACCACAACTGAGGGAATTAATTTCATGTAAATCGGCCAACCACAGCTCCAAGAATACGCGGAGAAGGTGGCCCGGGTCGGCGTCGGCGCCGTCCGGCACGGGCCACGGGCCCGCTTCCAAGCGCGTCTGCGCGTCGGCCACCCACGCCGTGTCCTTCAAGTGCCACTTCCACCGCACCAACTCCCAGGGTCACGGCCATGGCCAGGGCCAGGGAAGCCGCCCTTCTTTGCCCCCTTCACCGGCCGCGGCCAACACGGTGCCGCGGCACCCGGCCTCGCCGTCCTCGTCCTCCAGCACCGTCGCGACCTAGTGACGCAGCCCAAGCATCGGCCTCGAGAATCAAGAACGCTCGACAACGTAGAGGGAAGGAAAGGTCATATACATGTCATAAGAAAGGGAGTTTATTTACTGCTCCCTCGATGTATTGTTTCCTCTGTTTGGAGATTGATTACCATCCGTGAGTTAAGGTAAGGTTTACGTGATTGAGCGATTTTTTGAAAATCAATTATTTGTTTTCTAATTAATGTAATTGAGTGATTTAAGGTAAGGTTAATTAATTTAGATTTGATCTTTAGAGATTGTTTGTGATTGATTCTACATTACTAAATAACTTGCGCCAGTATGGAAAGTTCTGATCTGTTTAGATTTCTTTCGTTGTGTGAGAGGGTGACGCGAAAATAAACCGATGAAGTGAGGGAAGGGGACGAAAAAAATCTATGAAAAAAACCAGTGAAGATGGGAGGAGGTACCAAAAAAACCATGGAAGGTGGGAGGAGACTATCAACTGCTTCATTAGGAGTAGAAATTATTAGGGATTAGAGATTATTTGTTTCCTGAAAATCTATTATTTGTTTCCTAAAGCAAATTGCATTAATGAGAGAGATTTCGTAGATTTGGCTAAGGTAGGAAAGAATCTATTATTTGTTTGCTAAAGCAAATTGCATTAATGAGAGAGATCCGTTGATTTGGCTAAGGTAGGAAAGAATCTATTATTTGTTTGCTAAAGCAAATTGCATTAATAGAAGAGATCCGTTGATTTGGCTAAGGTAGGAAAGAATCTATTATTTGTTTTCTAAAGAAAATTGCATTAATAAGAGAGATTTGTTGATTTGGCTAAGGTAGGCGGTTTTTGCGGTTCATGGCGGCTTAGTGTGAGGTGGGACGAGGTACCAAAAAAAACCATGGAAGGTGGGACGAAAAAAACCTGAGAGGTGGGAGTTGTCCCTGGTTAACCTACGAAATTTCGTAGATTTTTTTAGGACGAAAAAAAACCGTGAGAGGTGGGACTAAAAAAACCTGGAAGCGAGACTACCAACTGCTCCCTTAGGAGTAGAGATTCCGTTCTTCACCATGTTCGATTGCGTGTCGTACCGGTAACATTTATACTCCTTTTACATACTCAAACACACACAAACACGCGCGCACACACACAACAGAATATTATTAATAAATCTTAGGAAATTTTCGCCACAAACACAGTCGAGAATTCTCACATACTTGGGCCTCTGTATAGGCTATTTGCAAGAAATATAAAGGGCGTAAAAAAGGGTTAGACTTGCGGTGAACAGTAGTCCAGACCTAGCATTAGTAGCAAGTAACAAACTAATCAATGAAACATGGAGGGAGGGAGGGAGGGAGGAATGTGATGGGAAGCAGGCAGAGGAACGACAGGGAGGGCCGGTGGTACAGGAGCTTTTGATCTAGTGCCATTTCCCACTAATCATTGCTGCTCCAGGCCTGCCCTGCCTGCTTCCTCTGATCTGAATAATTCCTGGGGACGAAGAGGCCAACGATGGAGAATGCAGGAGCAGCATGGCACGCTCGCGCATGTGGCGGAGGCGGGGAATCCCAAGGCACGCCAGCGCGGCTGCGCGTACGGCCACGTCCCACACACGTGCGCCCGTCGGCCCGGCGCCCCTTGCCAGTGGCTTCCGCCGGCCTTCCGCGATCAGCGCGCTAGAGAGACCGTACCGGGCTTTTCAAAACCTGACATGAATGTAAAGCCTGGCCCAAGACCCAGAAAACGCTGGACTTGGACTAACAATATTAAATTATTATTTAGAGATAAATAATTAAACGATCGCATTTTCGGGAGCCTCCCCACAATCACTTGGTGGTAGGCTGAGAGCAGACCACTCAGCGGCAACTACGTGGCGCACTCCGGGCGTTTCCTTCGAATTTTGTTTTTAATTTATATTTCTGCACGCGTTTTTGTCTCTCATGGAAGGAAAAAGAAATAAGAGAAGATGTTTTTCCGCACGGAGAAACATGTTTTCTTATTTCTTTTTCCTTCCATGAGAGACATGATTTTGCTTTTGCGAGCGGCACAGCAGTGCCTCTCAGAAATGAAAAAAAAAATAAAAAAAAATTCACGAGAGACACGGTTATGCTTTGGTTAGAGGCTTGGTCGCGCCTCTCGAAAACGAAAAAAAATGCATTTTTTTCCTTTCATGTGAGGTACAATTTTGTTTCTGCGAGCCGTGCCTCTCGGAAACGAAAAAACACTTTTTTTCCTTCCGCGGGAGGCATAGTCATGCTTTCTCGAGAGGTATGATTTTGTTTTCGCGAGAGCCACGACCGTGCCTCTCGGAAAGAAATAAAAATGTATTTTTTTCCTTCTGCAGGAGGCTTGGTTTTGCTTTCGCAGGAGACACAGTCGTGCTTCTTTCTGAAAGGAAAAAAATATGTAATCCCGGTGCGATTTTTTCGTCTGTTTTTTTTCGTGAAAAAAAGTTTGTCAAAACCTACAAACATGTGATCTAGTTTTAAAAATCTTGACGCGAGAAATCCAATGATGAAAATGGTTCAAGATTTGGACACACGATTTAAGAGATAAAACATTTTGAATAAATGGATCTACGAATAAATGGAAAACTCATAGGTTCCGACAGGTGGCATGCATGTTGTGCGGCACCTATCGCATCCTAGGGTGGGTGATCTTTGAAAGGAGTACTCCACATCTCGTATTGCGGTTGATGTGTATTGCTCGTTGCGACAGTTAAATATATTTATCTCCTACAGAGGAATCTAAGAGGGCTGGCTCACTAGGGTACTCTCCGGAAGCTTCCATCGCATTGGGAGCTTCTTGCCGAGTTTTTTTCTTCCTTTTTTTTTACAAAATATCCCTTTTTCCTCCTGTGCTTTTTCATCCTCTTTTTTGAACTCACGAACATTTCATATCCGTGACAATTTTGAGTTTTTACTCCACCACGTGGAGTAATATTTTTTGAATTTTTGAAATTTTAAACGTTGTTTGGTGTTTGTTTTGAATTTTTTGAACATTGTCCTGTGAATTATTTTTGAATTTACGAATAATTTTTGTTATTCGTTAATATTTTTCTAAGTTGCGATTTTGATTTGAATTCAAAAACATTTGTTTTGTATTTGTGAACATTCTTTGAATTTGAAAATAATTTACAAATCCGTGAATCTTTTTTGTAATTTGAAAAAATAGATTCATGAAAATTTTCAAGTTCCTGATTTTTCAAAAATATTTTTGCATGTTTTTTCTAACATAAAATATATCTGGCAAAATAAATATCCAGCCAGAAGGAAAATGTATAGATGAACTTTCTTTTAGTAATACGTATAGAAGAAATAGATAGAAATAATCTCTTGCTCTAGCTAGCCAGTAATGGGAGCCCTTATGATGATCACTAGTTAGCGAGCAAGTGATAAATAGAAATTCCTGAAGCATTACAACTATTTTCCTGAAAAGAAACATTTGCTCGTGTTGTTTTCGGCTTTCGGGCTAAGTTTCCTGGAAGAGAATGGTGGCCCAAGCCTGGCCTGGAGTCTGGCCTGTCTGACGGGGTTTCTCATGTGATGTTTAGTCGGCACCTACTCTACGTGGAGAAGGAAGGAAGACCCGAATGCGTAGTGGGCTCCTACTCGGCCAGGTCAAGGCGAAGAATTGTCACCTTCCCTTCCTCGTTGTTTTTCTTCATTTCACAGACTCCACTCACGAAGAATGGAGAATGATTTTAGGGTTTGCACTGCCACTTCCATGCAGTCTTTAGAAGAGTCGTATGGCATATGAGTCACTAAGTGAGGAACATAATCCATAGTCCCCTTCAACATACTCCCTCCAGTCCTTTTTACTCTGCACATTGGTTTTGCCGAAAATCAAACTTTGCTAAGTTTGACCAAATTTATATTAAAAATTATTAGTATCTATAATATCTAATAAATATAATATGAAAATATATTTCAAGATGAATCTAATGATATTGGTGTTGTTATGTGAATGTCTATTAATTTTTATATAAACTTGGTCAAAGTTGGATGAGATTGACTTCGGATAAACCTAATATGCAGAGTAAAAAGGACCGGAGGGAGTATAATCTCCTCATTTACTACCTTTCGCCATCGGGGCTTGTAAATTTATTTCGGCCTTGGAGAATGTAGAGCAAACATACCACCACATTTGAGGGGATCACCCACGGAACCAAAAAACCCAAAGGTACTCAACCAGGATAAACACATGCTAGACGGGGAGGCGAAAAAAAGTTTTTGAAATGACAATGGCCATATATTAGTGTCGACCAACCCTTGCAAGGCCATCCTTATAAAAAACATTGCACAAATGTCCTTAGGGAAATAGTTGTCTCTACCTCCTACACTAGGCGGCGGCACACCATCAACGAAAGTCAATGCCCCATGTAGACCTCGGAAACACCATTGGAGACAAGAAAAATCATTGAGGTAGATGCTTGGAAGTCACAAGTTCGACCTAGAAGGTGCCACAACAACAATCTGGGAAACATATTGTCACTAGTAGAAAAAAGGTCAAACGTGAAGCACATTAGTGCCGGTTTGTATTTGAGCCGGCACTAATGTATACATTAGTGCCGGTTCCAACGGCTAGCCGGGCCGCTTTCATTAGTACCGCTTCGTGGCGAACCTTTAGCACCGGTTCGTGCCACGAACCGGTACTAATGAGAGTGGTGGCAGGATGTTGTCAGACTGGGGCCCCTCCAGCCCCTTTAGTACCGGTTCTTGGCACGAACCGGTACTAAAGGTCGTCCTACATAAACCCTTCGTCCACCCGAGCTTGCTCTGTTCTTCCCCTTTCCCCTCTTCCCTCTCTGTTCTTCCCCTCTTCCTCTCGAGCTCATCACACATTTTGCCCAAAATTTGTCAAGATTTGAAGGCCCCCATCCATTCAAATGATCACAAAGGTAAGCAACTTTGTCCTTTCATCTCTCATTGCTAGATTAGCTCTTGCAATGCTTTATATAGTGATTAATTTGTGAGTTTAGTAATTTGGGAGGATATATATGTGCTAGTATTTGATTTATATGCAATTTTTTCTAGGAGGTATGTGAACCAGAAATTCCAACTGACCCTATTATCGAGAGGTTAAATTTAGTTGAAAGAGAAAACGAGTACTTGAAAGAAAAATTGAAAAGAATTGAGGGGGAGAAGATGGAATTGGAGTTGCATGTTGCCGATGTCGTCGATGATCACAAGATCAAGATGGAAAAAATGCGCTTGAAGATTAGAAAGATTAGAAAATATGCCATCGATAGTGAGGCTTGGTATCATTATGCTGTTGGATCCATTGTTACCTTAGTTGCGATCTTGATCGTATTTGTTGTTGCATTTAAATGCTTTAGCTAGAGAGTTATTTGTTTGTTGCATTTAAGTGTTGTATGAACTTGTATTAATTTGGTCTATTCGGTGTTGTGTAATGAAGATGAGCCGGCAATGGATGTACGATGACCGATGCTCTCCCCAGTTCGTTGAGGGCGTGCATACTTTTCTGCTTGCGGCTGAGGCAAACAAGCGGGCGGATGGTTTTATGCCTTGTCCATGTGCTGGCTGTAAGAATGGTCACAATTACTCTACGTCAAGAACCATTCACGTCCACCTGTTTGAGTCCGGTTTCATGCCCCACTATAATGTTTGGACCAAGCACGGAGAAAGAGGGGTTATGATGGAAGACAATGAAGAAGAAGAGGACGACGACAGCTATCCTGGCCATGGGTTCCCTGAATACGATGATACAACAATGGGGGAAGAAGCTGAGCCGGTAATGCGGGAAGAAGCTGAGCCGGCAATGCGGGAAGAAGCTGAAGAAGAGGCATCAGATGAGCCCGTTGATGATCTAGGTCGGGCCATTGCCGATGCAAAGAGAAACTGCGCAAGTGATTTGGAGAAGAAGAAGTTGCAGCGCATGTTAGAGGATCACAAAAAATTGTTGTACCCGAATTGCGTAGGTGACAAGAAAAAGCTGGGCACCACACTGGAATTGCTGCAATGGAAGGCAGAGAATGGTGTATCTGACAAGGGATTTGGAAAGTTGCTGGTAATGATAAAGGATATGCTTCCAAAGGACAACGAATTGCCCGAGAGTACGTACGAAGCAAAGAAGGCTGTCTGCCCTCTAGGGTTAGAGGTGCAGAAGATACATGCATGCCCTAATGATTGCATCCTCTACCGCGGTGAGTACGAGGATTTGAACGCTTGCCCGGTATGTGGTGCATTGCGCTATAAGATCAGCCGCGATGACCCTGGTGATGTCGAGGGCCGGCGCCCCAGGAAGAAGATTCCTGCCAAGGTGATGTGGTATGCTCCTATAATACCACGGTTGAAACGTTTGTTCCAAAACAAAGAGCATGCCAAGGCGATGCGATGGCACAGAGAAGACCGTAAGAAAGACGGAAAGTTGAGAGTACCCGCTGACGGGTCGCAGTGGAGAAAAATCGAAAGAAAGTACGGGAAGGAGTTTGCAGATGACGCAAGGAGCGTATGGTTTGGTCTAAGCGCAGATGGCATTAATCCTTTTGGGGAGCAGAGCAGCAACCATAGCACCTGGCCTGTGACTCTATGTTTGTATAACCTTCCTCCTTGGTTGTGCATGAAGCGGAAGTTCATTATGATGCCAGTGCTCATCCAAGGCCCTAAGCAACCCGGCAACGACATTGATGTGTACCTAAGGCCATTAGTTGAAGAACTCTTACAACTGTGGAATGGAACAGGTGTACGTGCGTGGGATGAGCACATGGGGGAAGAATTTGACCTAAAGGCGTTGCTGTTCGTGACCATCAATGATTGGCCTGCTCTCAGTAACCTTTCAGGACAGACAAACAAGGGATACCGCGCATGCACGCACTGTTTGGACGATACCGACAGTATATATTTGGCTAATAAGAATGTGTACCTGGGACATCGTCGATTTCTTCCGAGCAGGCATCCCGTAAGAAAGAAAGGCAAGCATTTCAAAGGTGAGGCGGATCACCGGACGAAGCCTCGCCACCGTACTGGTGCTGATGTACATGATATGGTCAAGGATTTGAAGGTGGTCTTTGGAAAGGGTCCTGGTGGACAACCTGTTCCGAATGACGCTGACGGACGCGCACCCATGTGGAAGAAGAAATCTATATTTTGGGACCTGCCCTATTGGAAAGACCTCGAGGTCCGCTCCGCAATCGACGTGATGCACGTGACGAAGAATCTTTGTGTGACCCTGCTTGGCTTCTTGGGCGTGTATGGGAAGACAAAAGATACACCTGAGGCACGGGAGGACCAGCAACGTATGCACGGAAAAGACGGCATACATCAGGGTCATGCAAGCTACGCTCTTACCAAAGAAGAGAAGGAAATCTTCTTTGAATGCCTGCTCAGTATTAAGGTACCGTCTGGCTTCTCGTCGAATATAAAGGGAATAATAAACATGGCAGAGAAAAAGTTCCAGAACCTAAAGTCTCATGACTGCCACGTGATTATGACGCAACTGCTTCCGGTTGCATTGAGGGGGCTTCTACCGGAAAACGTTCGATTAGCCATTGTGAAGCTATGTGCATTTCTCAATGCAATCTCTCAGAAGGTAATCGATCCAGAAATCATACCAAGGTTACAGAATGATTTGGTGCAATGTCTTGTCAGTTTCGAGTTGGTGTTCCCACCATCCTTCTTCAACATCATGACGCACGTCCTAGTTCACCTATGCGAAGAGATTAACGTTTTGGGTCCTGTATTTCTACACAATATGTTCCCCTTTGAGAGGTTCATGGGAGTCTTAAAGAAATATGTTCATAACCGTGCTAGGCCAGAAGGAAGCATCTCCAAGGGCCGTCAAAATGAGGAGGTCATTGAGTTTTGTATTGACTTTATTCCTGACCTTAAGCCGATTGGTGTTCCTGAATCGCGGCATAAGGGCAGACTGGATGGAAAAGGCACGCTAGGAGGGGAACAAATAATATGTATGGACGGACATTCTCTCACTGAAGCACACTACACAGTTCTACAGAATTCCGCCTTGGTGGCTCCGTATATGGATGAACACAAGAATTTGCTACGCTCCAAACACCCGGAGCGGTCTGATGACTGGATTACACGTGAACAAACCAGGAGTTTCGCCAGCTGGTTGCAAGCACGTACCATGCATGACACCTCTATTGAAGATGACCTGTACTTGCTGTCCCAGTTACCATCTTCGAATATAATGACTTTCAAAGGGTACGAGATAAATGGTAATACATTTTACACGATCGCCCAAGATAAGAAGAGCACCAACCAAAACAGTGGTGTCCGCTTTGATGCAGAAACCAAGACGGGAAAGGAAACATATTATGGTTATATACAGGACATATGGGAACTTGACTATCGACGTGGTTTGAAGGTCCCTTTGTTTCGGTGCAAATGGGTCAATATGACACGAGGCGGGGTAACGGAAGACCCGCAGTACGGAATGACAACAGTGGATCTCAACAATCTTGCGTATGCAGACGAACCATTCGTCCTAGCCAATGATGTGGCACAGGTTTTCTATGTGAAGGACATGTCTACCAAGCCAAGAAAAAGAAAAGATAAGGAAGCGAATGCATCGTACGATGAGCCAAAGCGGCACATAGTTCTTTCTGGGAAGAGAAACATCGTGGGAGTGGATGACAAGACAGACAAGTCAGAAGATTATGAAAAGTTTGATGAAATTGCTCCATTCACAGTGAATATTGACCCGAGCATCCCGTTAAATGATGAAGATTTTCCATGGCTACGACGCAAAGGGACACACGCGAAGAAAAAGTTTCACACCCAAAGATCTGGGATGTGATCGGCTTAACTATCATCACTTTCTTCTGTGTTTCACACCCAGGAGGGAATCTCTGTAATAGTTAGGGTAGCTAGTTATGTGTTTTGGCATTTGAAACGCGAAGAAATTTTATGTGCAAACAAATTCTTTCATGCATTTACTGATTTTTTCAGCTAAATGACCCTGAAATTGAAAAGCATTTCAAATGAACTCAGAAAAGGATGAAAGTTGGCATGGTATCATAATTTCACCCACATAGCATGTGCAAAAAAGTAGAGAGGGTTACCGCAAAAACTAGATGCACTTCGTGTACAAAATGGACAATCTGTTTCGAAGTATCAGGGTTTCGGATGAAAACTCATCCGTTACAAAGGCATTTCATTTTTTAAATAACCTAAGCATTACCAAATTGAATATAATGATAAAACACACTAATATTAAACATAAGAAAAAAGAATCACTCAAAAATCTATTTTCAAAGTTAAGTTATTCACAAAAATAAATAAAGAAAAAAAAATAAGAAAAAAAGCCCACCTACTAGGCCACAGCGGCCTGCATACGACTAGAAATCAAAATTCAAGTTGGGCCAGGATGCAGGCCCGCTAGCCCAGTAGGCCCAACAGGGCATCGCAGAAGAGGTAGGCCCAGAAGGCCTGCTTAAGAGAGGAGCTCAAGACAGCAGCGAAGACGGGGCTTATAAGCAGGTGCGAGTGCCCCTCGGCTAGCGAGGTGGGACTAAACTTTTGTGCCCCTCGCCTAGCAGCGCACACCCTTTAGTACCGGGTCGTGGCACCAACCGGTACTAAAGGGGGGCCTTTAGTACCGGTTGGAGCCACGAACCGGTACTAAAGGGGGTCGCTTCCCACCGCTTGGGCTAGCCAAAACAGACCTTTAGTATCGGTTGGTAGCTCCAACTGGTACTAAAGGTTGGTTCTATATAAGAAAACACTTCAAAATTTCGTCAGTTTCTCATCTCTCCCTCTGCTTCTTCACCTCTGCACCGTCGCCCACCGCCCCCGCCGTCTCCATATCCCTCGTCGCCGCCCCGGCCCGTCGCCGCCCCCGTCGCCGCCCCGTCGTCCCGTCCCCGTCGTCCCCGTCGTCACCGCCGCCCCATCCCGGCCCGTCCCGGCCGCGTCGTCACCGTCCCCGTCGTCGTCGCCGCCCCGGCCCGTACGTCCCCGTCCCCGTCGTCGCCGCCCCGTCGTCACCGCGCCCGTCGCCGTCCCCGTCGCCGCGCGCCCCCCGTCGCCTCTCGCCTCGCCGGCCGGTGAGCGCGCGCGCACACACACACATACATTTTTAGTTATAGATTTTTCTGTTTTTTAGAAATTGTTAGACATTTTTCTGTTTTTAGAAATAGTTAGAAATGTTAGAATTGTTAGAATAGTTAGAAATGTTAGAATTGTTAGAATTTTTTCTGTTTTTTAGTTATAGAAATAGTTATTAAAAAGTTAGAATTTTTAGAAATTTTTCTGTTTTTTAGTTATAGAAATAGTTATAAAAAAGTTAGAATTGTTAGAAATTTTTCTGTTTTTTAGTTATAGAAATAGTTATAAAAAAGTTAGAAATATTTCTTTTTTTTAGTTATAGAAATATTAGAAATGTTAGTTATATATAGCATTGTTAGAAATGTTATAGAAATGTTAGAAATTTTAGTTATCAAAATCCAATCATTAAAAAAATGTTACTTTTTGCGGGCATATAGCTAGTATTTGTTGTCGACGATGCCCGGCCCGCATCCTCGCCGTCGACACGTCCGCGACGACGTCCAGCTGACCCATGTCCGGGACTGGGCTCCGCCGGGCTGGCACTGGGAGGTGCTGCTTGGAGGGGCGTGCCGCTTGATGAGGAACCCGGCCCCGGGTCCCGTCGTCGACCCTGATCTCGTTTGGTGGCGTTCGCGTGGGCCAGTTTCGGTGCGGAGGGAGCCGGCCCCGCCGGAGGTGGTACGTCGTCGTGTCAGGAAGGAGGACGAGCACGTCCATCGCTACATGGTTGCGTTAGAGGGCGGCAGGTTCTCCAATACCTAGCAGTTTCTTTAGGAATCTCACTTCAGCTATGATCATGTGAGGGTTCCTTCTCTTTGGGTGTCCACCGCCCGTGTCGCACTTCAGCTATGAGCCAGTGATGTACTATTCAGTATTATATATTATTCGAGACGATGTATTCGAGATTAAATCTATTATTCGAGACGATGCATTCGTGATTATATCTATTATTCGAGACGATGTATTCGAGATTATATCTATTATTCGAGATTATACTAAATTGTTTTATATTTCTTTTGGCATAGTTATATAAAAGCTATGGCGGACAATACCGACAGAGAGAGAGAACAGACCATGTTCAATATCATACGCGGGCCAGATGATGATCAGAATGAAGAAGATTTTGACGGCTCCGAATTTCTAAACAACACCGGAGAGGGTGATATGATATTCGATCGCGACGACCGAACTGATGAAGTCATGAACTACGACGAAGAACATGTTGATCCTGAAACAACAAACACCGGTGAGGTATATATATTTATATAAGCAGAAATCTGGTGATCATCGCATGTTTTAAATGAGTTGAAAATATATTAACGAATCGATCTTTCTTCTTTCAGCCATCCGGATCGAGCAAATATTCAGGCAAAAGGACGAAACGAGGCCCGAACAAAAAGTTGAAGGAGGGCGTAAAGTACAATATCGAGGCATTCAAACCTAATGGCGAACCATTAGCGCCTAAGAAGATTGCGGACAAGTTCGTTCGTCAGTGCGGAGTTCTTGTGAAGGACCAACTCCCGATCTCCCTTCAAGAATGGAGAAAGCCAGCAAAGCCACGTCCAAATGTTACTTTTGTCGACGAGAATAAAAAAAACTGCTTTGGGATACTCTCATGGAACATTTCACCCTACCAGATCATTTCACAGAAGCAGATGTGCAGAAAGTCAAGGACGCTGCTTTTAGGAAGATGGCGGTTGCATTCAAGAACCACAAGAGAACGACGTGGGAGAAGTACGTCAAGGGAGGAAGGAAGACTCCAGTATTCGAGGGGATACTAGAGAATCAAAGTGCTCATTGGGACGATTTCGTGAAATTCAAGGATTCAGAATTAGCTAAGGAACGGTCGAGAATAAACAAGAAGAATGCCGAAAAAAGGATAAGTTCCATAAGCTGGGGCCAGGTGGCTACGCGGTGGCAATGCCTAAGTGGGATAAGTCTGAGAAAGAGATGGAGGATGCAAGTGTCACTCCGGTTACTAAGAGCTGGCCCCCCAGGTGCAGGACTTGGTTCTATGCGCATGGGGGGGAGTTGGACCCGAAGACAGGCAATGTTTCGACGAAGGCATGTCTGAACGGAGCCGACGATGCGATACTTGTTGCAATAGAAGAGGCTCGATCGGGGGTGTTCCAGCCCAACAGAGAGAACGACGAGCTTACGCGTGCCCTGGGAAATCCTGAACACCCGGGAAGAACACGAGGCAAGGGCGCTATTCCGTGGTATGAGGGGTTTTCGGACTGGAACGCCGACTACAGAACCCGTGCGAGAAAGAAGATTGCGGAGGAGAAGAAGAGGAAGATGGAGGAGGAGCAGAGGAAGCGGGACTATGAACGCCTTCAAGGCCTAGAAGCAAGTCAAGCGGAATTGGCAGTTAAATTCCAGCGGCAGCAGGAGCAGATCGACTCACTTAGCCAGCAAAGGGGGTCTCAGCAGCTGCAGCAGCTAGCGGATGATCCAGCATTGGATAGCACCGCCCCATCCATGCCGAGAAGCAGCGTGGGTTCCGCCCCGGGCGACGCAGTGCTGGATAGATACCCCGTGGATGACATCACGGAGAACACTAACTGCGAGCTACACTTCAAAATGAAGAACATATCCATGAAGGTGGCGGACGCCGTTGCTTTTTCAAATTCCCCCGAGGCAACCTTCCATTGCAACCCGATTCCAGCGGGCTATGCTCGTGTCTTGGTTGATGAGGTGGTGGACCCATATTCGGAGCTACAGCTTGACATTCCTGGAGGTGACGACGAGCACACATTGGGAGAGGCCATACATCATATCATCCTATGGAGAAAGGATTGCATCATCTTTCGAAGGCCACCGACACCGCGTCACCCGACTCCTCGTCGAAGTCCGCCACCGAGTCAGCAGACTCCCGCTCCAAGTCCACCAACGCGTGAGGCCACTCCTCCTCCTCCAAGTCCGGCAAAGTGTCAGGCCACTCCTCCTCCAAGTCCGACACAGCGTCAGACGTCCACTCCTCCTCCAAGTCCGGCACAACCTCAGGCCACTCCTCCTCCAAGTCCGGCACAGCTTCAGGCCACTCCTCCTCGTCCAACTCAGCCCCGTCAGCCTCTCCGCCGCCTCAGCAATCGCAGAAGAGACACCCCGCAGCTATGGTGCGTAGCGGTACGAGTCGAGGTCATAGTACAGGAAGTACAGGCGGAGGCAAGCGATATAAATATGGTCCAAACCTCACTACTCCTCTTCCTGTGAGGGCTTACGACAGGACCGAGGAGCAAACCAATGCCATAGTGCGGGCAGAAGTCGACGCCCATTTTGGACCGAAACCGCCACCGCCGCCAAGGGAGAAAGTGCCTGTGGAAGTAGTTGACCACTTCATTCGTATGGCTCAACCACCAGCTCCTAAGCCTGTTGACACAGACTATGAGCGCCACATCAGGAAGTTACATCGACAACGTCTACAGAAGGAGGCGAGCTCGAGCTCGAGCAAACAACAAGCAGCTGTCAAAAAATGCGGGAAAACCGTTGCCCAGCTGGGAGAACAGGCGGCGCAATCGATCCCCCGCTTGTTGTGCCGCCAACAACACGTGACAGTACGCGCGCCCAATATTATTGTGGCCAAACAGTTTACGTTCCCGAGGTGGGCGATGTGGTAATAACCCAGGAGCATATAATGCAGGCTGAAACTCTCAAAATCACTGTTGGACAACTCCTCGAGATCGAGGACATGCCTGTGCTTAAAGAGGAGGAAATAAAACGGAAATATGCCCGGGGCCAACCTTTGGTCAAGCCAGAAGAGGTAAAGAAGCTCCCAACGAGAATGTATGAATTACATGAATGGTACATGAACATTACCAAGAGATCCGATCGAGAGTCCCTCATGGTGCAAGTCAAGAAGGATCATTACTACCATGAGAAACCTGTGACCGTTGAGTATTCTGAACTGTTTCAGTTATACAATCAAGACGCACTCGACAAATCTATCGTCAGTTGCTATTGTCTGTAAGTGATTTCTTTCTGTAATTTAAGTCTCAAGCTAGCTGTAGTGATCCTTTTGATCAATCATTACCTGTAATTATCCTCACTATATTCTTTTCTGTGGTATTATGCAGGATGAAGATGTATGAAATGAGAAAAGGTGGACGCTATGGCATTGGGTTCATTGACCCAAACACCGTTAATGAATACACATGGAAAATAAACAAGCATCATGAAAAGCAGGTAGAGGACAGCATGCTAGAGTTCTTGAAGCGCCTCAAATACAATGAAGATATACTACTTCCTTACAACTTCCAGTGAGTCACACTTTCTTGTACTACAAATTCTCTGTTTTTGCCTACTAGCTAGCTACATGTTTTTGCTTACATATGCCCGCTTAATTAAGACATGCAAACGTGTGTGCATGCAGATTTCACTGGATCTTGTGTATCATTAAAGTTGACGCCGGAACAGTTGAAATACTGAACTCGCTACTCAAAGCAAATAGTGACTATAACATCTTGTTTGGGATAGTCAACAGGTAATTTCAATCATTATTAACTATATATCTCGGCCTATTTAGTTCGTCATTTCATGATATGAACTATTTAATAACCTCTTTATTCATTTTTTTTGTCGGCGGGCAGGGCTTGGGCAAGGTTCATCAGCGTCACGGAAGGCGAATGGAAACGACGGCTGAAATGGTTTCGACCCAAGGTAAGTAATTAAGTAGTACTAGCTAGCTAGCTAGCTACCATCTCTCTAATTATCATGCTTGATTAATTATTATCTGATCAAATTAAATTCCATTCTCGTAATAAAGGCCCTGAAGCAGGCGCAGGGGACTGATCTGTGTGCATTCTGCGTTTGCAAGAACATTCGCATGATGACGTCCGAAAGGAGCAGATCTCAAAGACAGAAATGGGTACGCTTGTCAGAACACTATTCACAATTTTTACACCATTATCGATATCTAGTCACACAACTAATACACATGCATATTGATCTCCTTCTTAACAGTTCAAAGAGGTGCGGGACAAGCTCCTAGAAACGGAGCGCGTAGAAGCACTTCAAGAGGAAATAGCGGGATTTTTGCTCGACCATGTCATAAATCCGAAGGGAGAATACTATTACCTGCTACCGCCCCCATCGACCAGGTCATGAACCACTTTCAATTGTCATCGTGCTCCGAAGGCACCAATTGGGCTAATGCCACTGGCTCCGAAGGCAACATGCATATGTAGGAGAAATTGTATATAGCTATACATGTGTGTATGTGTAAATTAATATGGTGGTTTGTGAGACATTGATGATATATATATGATTGGTTCTACTAGAAATTCTATTATATATATATATATATATATATATATATATATATATATATATATATATATATATGCATAACATGTACAATGTGTAGTACCGTAAAATACCAGCAAACGAAAAAGAATTAAAATGGAAAACACAAAATTAAATGAAAAAGAAATCATAAAACCAAAAACCCCCCAAACATTTTAGTACCGGTTGGTGTTACCAACCGGTACTAAAGGGCTCCCGGCCCCCGGAGCTGGCTCATGCCACGTGGTTGCCCTTTAGCACCGGTTCGTGCTGAACCGGTACTAAAGGAGGGGGGGGGGCTTTAGTGCCCAAACTTTAGTACCGGTTACCTAACCGGCACTAAAGGGCCTTACGAACCGGTGCTATTGTCCGGTTCTGCACTAGTGTGTCGTCTTGGAGAAGACGGATAGCCTACCCAATATATAGTGAGAAAAATTCAGGAAGAGCTAACCTCATAATCTCCTCAACGACGCTGAAGCTAGCTAAATGTGATTGGTTGGGGAAGGGGCCATAAGACCAAGACACGAAGCAACACCGTCCACTCCACCGAAAGAGGCATTCGAAGACCAACTGCTAACACGAAGACACAACTAGATTGGCCATCCCAAAAGAACAACAAAAAAGTATTCCCCGACTTCCTCTATCGCCGTCAGAGGGTAGCAGCCGTACATCAAAACTCTACCCCTAAGACACCTAACTACAACACTGCAATGCAGATTGGGAGCCACACCCTCCTACTGCCAAAGCGGCAGACGAAGTGGGGGGGGGGGGGGGGGCTTCTTGGCCTCTCTGTCAAGGAATGGGTGGAGCAGTGGCGGCTAGGGTCACCAAAACCCAAACATTCACTCCCTTTTCTCTTCAGGTGTGTAAGCTGCTCAGCTCTTTCAACTAATTTCCATAAATATTGCTTTAACTACTCAAATTTGGGACAAACATGTTTTCCATATCATATCAATATTATATTGTTTAATACTCCCTCCGTCCGGAAATACTTATCATCAAAATGAATAAAAGTGGATGTATCTAGACGTATATTAGTTCTAGATACATTCCTTGTTATTCATTTTGATGACAAGTATTTTCGGACGGAGGGAGTAATTAATAACAATACATTGTTCCGTGCATGAATCGATGCAAAGCCATCCTCCATTCAAAATATATATTTTTCATTTGATTTAGTTTCGCAGATTAGAAAAAGCTTAGGGGAGATTTAGTTCGAAACTCTAAACTAAAGTTCAGCAAGGTAGGTCATACACACATGATCGATATACAGTACTACAGAGATTTGTTAAACAACCAAGGGCTGAATGGATGGTCGTGGCCGTGACTCGGACGTAGAGAAGTGAATTGGTCGTTAATTCTCATGGTGGTACGCTATGATTCTCGAGAGGACCGTCCAGTCCAGCTAGCTAGCTTAACTACCTAGCCGTTGGCCGGTTAGAGCATCTAATCTCTCTCGCCAGAATATATTCGTGGTAACATGCATATTAACTGAAAACAGTTTCGCTATGTCTCAGTCGATCGAGACTTCGTTATGTCTCGGTCGATACTATATTTCTTTGATCTTGCATGAAGATTCATAATATTTTTTAAGATTTTTTCTTTTTCTTTTTATATACCATGTCACTTGACTGGACTTTGTTAAGTCTTAGTCGATTAAGATCTAGCCACACTCAACTGAAAAAGCCTATATATAGTTGCAGCCTGGACGGTCTTATTTTTGCAAGAATCCATCACAAGCTGCTAGATTTGGCAATGATGTATTTACAATAGATGGTTACAAGCGTTGGAAAACTGCTTTGGGAAATTTTAAGAAACATGTTGGTGGTCCATCTAGTTACCATAACATTGTTGTGGGCTTATGTGTTGATTTCAACAATCAAAGGGCCAATGTGGCTACGAAAATGCGAGTTTACAATAAAGAGGCTGATATAAAATATAAAATCCGCTTGTCTGCATCTGGATTGTGCAAGGTATCTCATTGCTCAAGGGGAAGCTTTTCGTGGACATGATGAATCCTTCAATTCCGTCAACAAAGGCAATTTCATGGAGTTCTTGGACTGGTATAAGGACAAGAATAAGGATGTGAAAGATGCATTTGATAAGGGGCAAGGCAATGCACTTATGATATGTCCAGATATTCAAAAGGACCTTGCTACATGTTGTGCATTGGAGTTAACCAAAGTCATCAAGGATGAGCTTGGAGATAAGAATTTCTCGATACTTATTGATGAGGCTAGAGATTGCTCAATAAAGGAGCAAATGGCAATAATTTTGAGGTAATGCATATGAATTCCTGTCTTTAACTTGTAGCTTCCCAAACTTGCATAGTCGTTGTTCATTTCTGTCTTTTAACTTGTATCTTCCCAAATTTGCAGATTTTTAGATGATCACAGGGAGCTTCAGGAGAGATTTCTTGCTATTAAGCACATCACAGATTGTACATCTGCCGGAATTAAAGAAGCATTGGTTCATGTGTTGGAGTACCATGGCCTGCCTATTAATAGGCTACGTGGACAGGGTTACGACGGGGCTTCAAATACGAGAGGAGAATTCAACGGTTTGCAAAAGCTAATTCGTGATGAGAGTCCATATGCTTTTTTTGTTCATTGCTTTGCCCCACCAGTTGCAGTTAGTGGTTGTCACAGTGGCTCAGTGTTGTCCGGTTATTGCTGATTTTTTCAACTACCTTCCCTTGATAGTGACTCAGGTGGGTTCATCTTGCAAAAGGAAGGATGCATTGCTTTCAAAGCATCAAGACAACTTGATAGAAATGATGGAAAATTGTAAGATATCATTTGGAACTAGGTTACATCAAGAAACTTGTGTTCATCATGCTATTCTTAATAAACTTGTTGAGCACCACTAATTTGCTATCACAAGCTTTGCAAAGAAAGAAACAAGATGTTGTTGAAGCCTTGCATTTGATCTTGGATGTGAAAGAAGCTTTGCAAAATATGAGGAATAATGGGTATGAGTCATTATGCGACCAAGAAAAAAACTTCTATGAGGAACATGGCATTGAGGTGCCAAACATGGATGATCTTGTTGGAGCTATGGGGCAATCTGTTCGCAGCAAGAATAAGGTGACTCGACATCATTATTTCAAGGTTAGCATATTCAATGTTGCTCTTGATGCAACTCTCACCGAGATGAATCATCGATTCAATGAAGTTAACACCGAGTTAGTGGATTGCATGTCTTGCCTTACTCCAACCAACAACTTCTCAAAGTTTAATGTTGACAAACTTATTCGACTTGCTGAAATTTATGCTGAGGATTTTACACAATCTGAACGGTTGTTGCCAAGAACTCAACTTCCAACATTTCTTACAAATATTAGGAGAAGTGATGAATTCAATGGATGTTTGGATGTTTCTACCCTTGCTCGGTTGATGGTTCAAACAACTAAACATAGGACTTTCCAATTGGTATATCGCCTCATCGAGTTGACATTGATTCTTTCAGTGGGAACTTCCTCGGTCGAGCGAATATTTTCAGCAATGAAGATCATTAAAACGGATTTGCGCAATAAGATATCGGATGATTGGCTCAATGATTTAATGGTGTGCTATTGCGAGAAAAGGATATTCAAAAGTATTCCTGATGATCAAATTATGATACGATTCCAGAAAATAAAAGATCGCAATGGACATTTGCCTCATGAGTACAATGTGATTTCGTAGAGGTATATCTCAGTTTTACAAGTGTTAGTAGTCACTTATTGATGCCTTATATTGGTATACCATTATATTGCTAATATCTATGCTAATTTTGACAGATGGCTTCCAGTTGGATAATTGGGCATCTATTTCTATATATTGGTTTCTAGTTGTTCTGCAATACCATTAGCAAGCAACATTACTATCATTGTTGTTACTCCCTCCGTCCGGGTGTATAAGTCATTCGCGTAGTTCTAGGTCATCGATTTGAGGAATTAAATATGTGTTATATGTCATGAAAAGTATACCACTAGATTTCCACACGGATGTAGTTTCTAAATATATATTTTTTGTCACATATAATACATATTTAGATGGTTAAATTATCGACCTAGAACTACGCGAATGACTTATACACCGGGACGGAGGTAGTACTTCTCTAGTCCTTTTGTATTGGTGTGTGCCCAACGGTATTCTAGAAAATTCTGAACTAATTTGGGGTACAAAATTTCATATTTCAAAAAATTATGGTAAATTTTAACCTTCTTTGGGCAAAAGAATTAGGAGTTAGTGGCTTTTTTCCCACACCGTTAACTTTGAGTCCGCCCTCGATTTTCTTCCAAGATTCGCCACTGGTTGCAGGAACAAAAGCCATACCCATAACTAGTCGTTAATCATGTATTGTGATCTCTACAGAATAATTGCAAGCGTTGGTTAGCTCATTTTGGATCGTCGTTAAGTAGCTAGCTCGCTGGCGCGACAAATAATGTCCAACGAAATCTTACTAAGCTAGCCAATGCTAATAGCTTGGTTGGTATTATTATAAGCCCGATCGACAAGGGCATGTTGTTCGAATCATGCATGAATGTGTGCTAAGTACTAATGCAACGGCTGCCTAATTGTACTTTGTAACTGGCTCGATCATCGATCAGCAGGGGGCTCTCCTTCCTTCCATTGATCTGTGGGAGGTTAATTAATCAGCTTGAGCCAGCTATCTGGCGAACCACTGAATCATTTGCAGGCCGCACATGGCCTTTTGGTGGCCATGATAAGTGTACGTACGCAGGATGAATGAAACTCCAAATTAAAGCACTGCCGATCATGTACACAACACTGCATGCATTGCTCCGTACGTGCAAGTTGCTAATATGCTATTGCTAGAGGCCAGTGAGGCCTCTGCAATGATACATACGACTTTGATTTGACCGCTGATTAGTTTACAGTTGGTTGAGAGGAATTTGTGTTATTGTATCTCAATCCTCTGATATTGTTTTCTATGACATGAAGTTAGCTAGCCAGATCTAGAGTGCATAAAAGCTAGCCAGATCTGGCTCCGGCCAGCAACCCCTACGTACAGCGACGCCATAAATATCGAGCGGCCGGAGGTCGGGAGGGAGGTGGTGGTTTGCTTCCACGGCGGGGCCAATGGGGCAATCATTTGCTTGCTCGTGTGTGGTGGCTCGGGTAGTTTAATCCGATGGTGACTGTGCCGCACGGACGCCTCCGGGAGCATGTGATGTGGTTCGGCTCGGTTGCCGACATGCCAGGTGCGCGCGGTCGGTCCACCGTGCTCTCGTTCAGGTTCGCAGATGAGATCAGAATAGAAAAATGAAGTTGGAGCCGTTGGATCCTTAATGGATGCTTCAGATTTGAAATGTTAGGGCTGGTGAATTCTTTGTACTTTTGCGGAAAGCTCCCTGAGTAATTGCTATATACAATAAAGACCCTCCCACCAGCTCCCACGTGCCTGATCTGAAGCGCCCATTGGACATCCGATGCTCCAGATTCGTTTTTCTATTCTTCTATCCTATGGCCAGCTTCTATTGTAGTCTTCCCCAGTTGGCACCATACACGGAAGAGAAATCACGCGATTCGAGTAGAATAATTAAGCACATGATAGTGCAATCAATGTACTAACAAGTGGGGATTAATAGTACCATAATCTCTACGCAAGCTGTTGCATCGCATGATTACAGCATTGCCATGGTGCATCTGGAGGAGATCAGGGCTGTGAATAAGCCTGCTTCCAAAGGTTCCATGCATTATGCAGGTGCCCCTAGCCAAGGAACTATGGCATGCAATGGCACTTGACTGGCACATCCCGAGGCTCGAAGCAATCTACAACTCGGGCCCGGAGTGGCTCTTTACACTCCTCGAACCACTAGACGAGACGGAGCGTATGGCCGTACTGATGACCAAGTGGAGGATTTGGTACGTGTGGAATGAGATAACGCATGAGAAAAGGCCTCCGCCTACTGAATCTTCTCGTCGGTTCCTGCATGCATATATTAGCTCGCTTTTATGCCTCCACCAGTACCCCAGGGTGATGTTGCCAAAGGAAAAATGGTGCTCAATGCCCTTCTGCCACCCTATAAGGCCAACGTGGAGCCTAAGGAAGAGTTGCGCTGGATGCCTCCTGAGTCAGGTTGGACGAAGCTAAATACGGACGGAAGCTTCATTCCGTCCACAGGTATGGCAGGAGGTGGTATGATCCTACGGGATGCACATGGTGATATCATCTATAGCGCTTGTCGGGAAATCCGTATATGTGATAATGCGTTGGACGCTGAGCTAGCGGCGTGTCGGGAGAGGCTGGAGCTGGCCCTCCATCATACAGTGCTGCCCATTTTGGTCGAGCTTGATAGCGCGGAGGCGGTGTCACTGATCACAGCACACTCCGAGGATCGATCAATACATCGCATGTTGGTTAAGGAGATTCAAAATCTGGTCTCAACTGAGGATAGGGAGATTTTTTTTACTCGCTGTTGTCGGTCGGAGAATAAAGTTAGTCATGAACTTGCCGCGTATGGCCGTAGCACTCCCCGTACTGTAGTATGGTTGCATTCGGGATTAGATTTTGTTGTAAACTTGGCATTGGCTGGGAAGCCTCCGTGAATAATGAGAATCTCCTTTTCTTCCGCAAAAAAAAAGGTTCCAGCTGGGTTTTTTTTTTGCACTTGCACGCCTTTGGTTTATCCTATACGCGTTGAAACTAATCATGCCTGATTGTTCATACATGTTGAGTAATTGAGTGTCTAGGGCGCATGTGAGCTTTTGTGACTTGTCATTAAAGTGTGGTTACACAAACAAAAATTGCAGTTGAATAGACGATCATTTACAGGAAAAAAAGAGAGAGTGATTGCACAGACAAAGTGTAATTGTGCCAAAAAAAAAGGTACAATATCAGCGAATATGAAAATAAAATAATTACAAAAGGTGACTAGAATGAATATATCGGCTGAGACACCAATAAACAAAAAGGACCCAAATATCTCGCTGGCTGCTGGATAGAAAAGCGAATGTTTCCTTCACTACAGAGCCAGCGAACCAGCCCAGAGAGGCCACCTTTAGGTTCCCCCAGGCCTTTAGGCCCAATTACAAATTTTTTTGTACAAAAAAATGTAAAAATAAGATTTATCACGATGTACATAAAAAATAAATAAAAGCAGTATCCAATAAAAAAACTGCCATCTTATACAATAAAAAATTCCCCTGATCTAAATTATAAAAAATGGCATCTATTTTATAAAAACTGGCATTGCTCTAATTTGTAAATTAACAATGAGTATGATAAAAAAAGAGCGAGTGATCTAGAAAACTATAAAATTGCCATGCTAAACTTTAAAAACTGCCATCCCCTAAAAATACCATATTGAACTTTAAAAACTGCCATCCTATAAAAATGCCATGCTAAACTTTAAAAAATGCCGTCTCTTAAAAGATAAAAATGCCATCTCTTAATGAAAAATGACATCTTTTAATAATAAAATGACATTTATTAATAATAAAAATGTCATCTCTTAATATTAAATATACCATTTCTTAATAATAATAAAAATGTCATCTTAGAAAATATGAAATTATCATCTCTTAATAATAAGAAAATATCATCTCTTCAAATATAAAAATGTCATCTCTTAATAATAAAAAATGTCATCTCTTAAATAATAATAAAATTCCAATTGCCAAGTTAATTTTTTGTAGATATAATTGCCATGTAAAAGGTGATACCATCATGGTAAAAAAAGCTAAAAAATGAGTGTCTGGGAATCGAACCCATACTCTCAACGGTAAAAATGTCATCCTCTCAATAATGAAAATGCCATGCGCTTAGTAGTAAAAAAAACTCCCATACCACTGAAAATAAAAATGCCATGCTCTTAGTAATAAAATTGGCATCCTCTTACTAATAAAAATGCAGTGTTATTAATTATTAAAATCTCATTGTCTTGACAAAAAGTGCCATGTGAGAAAGTAAAAAATGCCGTGTTTTCAAAGAAAAAAAGTCATGGTTTTAATTAAAAAATGCCATGTTTTCGAAGAAAAAGTGTCATAGTTTTAATTAAAAAATTCCATGTTAAGACTGAAAGATTTTAATTAAAAAATGTCATAGTTTTAATTAAAAAATGTCATAGTTTTAATTAAAATGTCATGGTTTTAATAGAAATCCACATGGTGAGTTTAGAAAAAAAAATCACCTCTAAATTTTTTTTGTTCTTTACAAAATGAAAAAAATTGAGACTGAAAGATTTTTTGCTCAAATGAAAAAACAAAATTAAAACAAAAAATTCAGATATACATACATAAATATGTTTGTGCACAATTGTTCGCGAATCCCGCTTCAGCCAAGTGGTCAGTGTGCATCGCGCTCCCCTATTAGGGCGCGAGTTTGTGTCCTTGCGGTTGCCCTTTTTTTTTGTAGAAATTAGAAAGGTATGTTCGCCGATATAGTTGAAATAGCAAACGACTGAGGAGAGCTGACCTGGCACCCGATTTGTGCCAAGTTTCGTGTCGCTAGATCGGACCGTAGAAAGGGCGTTCGCTGGTTCTTATCTCCTGGTTGACATATGCCAGGTAACATTTCCCAACAAAAAAGGTGACCAAAGCTTCAAAATCTCTTTTTAGTGCCATATAAAAGATCATCCCTGTGTTTCACCAAGTCTAACCCCCTAAATTCCACTCACAAATATTTATAGATATCGTACAATTACCAAACAAGGTTCATATTTTCACCAAGATTTCATGGAATACAGAAATATAGACTGGTACCAAAATATTGCGTACCATAAATTTGGGATAGTTTTTTTTTGCGGAAATAAATTTGGGATAGTCTCAAGCAAATTACTATTTTTAAATCCCATTGACTTTTGATAAAAAATATAATTGCATTTATTTTCAAAAATTTGTGAAACGTCGGTATTTGGAAGGCACCGAAATATTTTGTACATAGAAACTTTTTGGTTAGATTCAAACTAAATCAAACTTAATTTATATTTTTCATCTACCGAGTACATACATGTATGGCTGGATCACTACTGATCCGTAGCCCGTCACATATAATTACCAGTTGCCGCCGACAATGGCATGTGGTGGAAATCATGCATGCAACAAACAACGACAAAAGGCAGGGGGCAAGAGAGTACGCGTGCGCCTGATCATCGATCCATCCGATCCGAGATCTGTGTATCCATCCAGCTCACAACTCGCAAGCGAGGCGAGCTCATCATCGTCGCCATGATGAGCGGACTAGGACCAACACTAACCGTCGAATCATTGTGTGCTGCATGCGACGGACCTCACACACACACATCACATGGTTCCTGTCTGGTCAGACTGTCAGGTGTGTCCCTATCGAGCTAAATGCCATCGTTGCTGGCGACTAAATTAGTAGCACGTGGCTAAGGGCATCTTCAATATCGACACTCGAACTGCGCGCATATATCTGGACTACGCTGTCCGGTCCGTGGAACTTTCTCCGGAAAATTGGAGCGGGGAGGAGGGGTGGGGGTGGGGGTGGGGTGGGTAGGGGAGTTTGGACAGTACCCACGTTAGGACTTGGAACATCCCAGGCCCACCCATATTCCCCTCCCGGTCTCATTTCCTTTCACTACGTCACTTCTCCCCCTTACTTTGCATTCGCACCCTCCACCTCCCCCGTCACGTCTCATGCCGTCACAGAGGCATTGTCGGACATCGGCAACCAGCACCGACGCGCCCGCTCGTTTTTATGACCACACTGTCCACCTTGGAGCTGTTTGTACCAAGGTACACTCCGCCCACCTCTCGACTTCCTCCATGGCGGACACCACGCTCGACAGGTGTTCGGTCAAATGGCATTGAGCTTATTTTCAGACGCTATGTTGTTTTTTAGACGACGAAGGATTGCGAGCTACTCGACTATGGAGGATGAGTTGTTGTGCGACGCGTGGTTGACCGTATCCGCAGATTTCGTAGGCAGGAGCAGATGGGGGACCTTCTGGCCACAGCCCGACTACATCAATCGTGATCGCTTGTGTTCTTGTCTAAAAGGATGTGTCCCAAAGCGATGCGATTTATGCTCCTACCGAAAGGGATCTGGCGGTAGGGTATAACAGCCTACCGTCAAAAACCTTGGCGGTAGGGTATTTTTAGTCTGATGTCGCCGTTTACATTGACCAAAACTCCATTGTCGAAGACCTTGGCGGTAGGCTGTTATAACCTACCGCCAGAGACTATGGCGGTAGAAAAAATGTCAGATCCTGAAATATTTTCGAATAGGGGTTAGATCTGGGTAAACTTTCGCAAAAGGGTCAAAACACCAAATTTGGCCGCAGTATGCAGAATGGCACGCGCGCGCATGTGGTAGAGCCAGGGACTTCCCGGGGAACGCCAGCGCAGACGTGCATACGACCGCGTCCACACATGTGCGCCCTTCGGCTCGGTCAGTGGGCGGCTTCTGGCACCTCCGCGGGGCCAGGCATCAATCTCAGGCCTTTTTGGGATTTGGAGGCCTAGGTTGGAATTGGGCAATTGGCTGCCTAGGATACATGTGGAAATATTGAAAGTTTTGTTTCATGTTTGGGTTGGATCCCAGTCCTCCACCTTGTATGCACCTTAGAGAAACTTTAGCATAGTAGCCATATCGGCCCATTGCTAGAATAATTGTCAATACGACGATTTTGTTCGAAAAGACCGCTCTATCAGTATCGTGAATTGTCTTTGGATATCCATAAATTTGTGGAGGGTGCTACATATCGAGCCCGCAAGTCTAAAGGACATACCTATAGAGCACATTACGTCGCCAACTGCTCACGTGGAAGGGAAGTTTCACCCTCTCCTCATCCTCCCACGCGACCCCCCCCCCCCCCCCCGCTGGCAATGGCGCAAATGGCTAGATGTCCATGGCACTGGAAAGCGGGCCAATGAATGGCGGTCGTCGTGTGCCCAACTCCCTATGCACTTTCCTACCTCGTTTTCCCGCCTCCTGCATCCTTTTTTGCCACGTTTCCTCGCCGCCCCGCTCCCGGCACGTTTTGGCGCTGCTCACCGCTATGAAAAGGTTCTCCCTCTCCACTTCCACTTCGGATAAATTGGCCGTCAAAGAGGAGCATTGTCGTATGGCTCCACTACGATGAGGCACAGAAAGATTTCGCAGTGGAGCGGTAGTGCGTCACATGGCGCCAATTATATTTGAATATGGTTCGATTCAAGGAAACGAGTCACACCATATTGGGCCTTGCTCCCATTGAGAAAGCCGTCTCTGACCTCGATGACTACACGAGACAGGAATAGGACGAAAACAAAGTCACCGAACCATCACACCGCCGCGCGTAGCGGATTTTCTTTATTAGGGAAACTTTCAAGACATGCTTTATGGGTTGGCAGAAATAGTTACAACGGTGGATCGACAGAGAAAAGGAGACATGTAAACTAAAGTCCATGGGATCTACCTGCAGTTCCCCCTCAGCGTACAATTAGCTTTCCCTAGGCTTATGTACTCAAAGATAACATGATCAAATCATGAGATAAAAGATGTACATTTTTCATGAATAACTGCCGCCGGTCCAGCTGTGTTCTCTCCAAACCTGCATCGACATGATCACAGTCTACATGGTGGTTTAAACTAAATGCAGCAAAGCAAAGGCATGCATGATCATTAGAAGAGGTTTGCTAATCTAGTCTAGTATAACTCCCCTGTTGACGATGCACATGAATAGAGGGAGATGGCATGATCAGTAATCAGTTGATCATGGGTGTGACTCGGACGTAGAGAACTTAATTGGTGGTTAATTCCATGATGGTACGGTCTGATTCATGTGACTGTCCAGTCCAGCTAGCATAGCTACCTACCCGTAAGTTGGCCGGTTAGAGCATCTGATCTATCTCCAGATAAGAATATATTTGTGGTCGTTCAACATGCATAACTGAAAAACCCTGTACAGTTGCAGGACCAAACGCCATAACTAGAGAATAATTGCAAGCGTTCGTTAACTCGACGTGATCGATAATGTGTAACTAAGTCCTACTCTACTTAGCTAGCCATGTATAGCTTAGTTGGTAGCAGTATTATTAGCCCGACAAGGGCATGTTATTCGAATCATACTACTAATGCATTGGTATACCAGCTAGTACTATACGCAACGCAACGGCTGGCTAACTGTACTTGGTAACCAAACTCGATTATCACTCGTCAGGGTCTCTCCCATGGATCTATCTGTGCGAGCTTGATTAGTTAGCTAGCGGGCTACCTGGCGAACCGCTGAATCAGTTGCGGGCGCATATGGACATTGGGTGGCGATGATTGTGTACTCAGGAGGAATGAAAACTCCAAAGTAGAACTGCTGATCATGCTCACAACACTGCATGCATTGCTCCGTACGTGCAAGTTGCAAAATATGTTATACAGTGCTGCATCTCCGATAATACATGCATACGACTTTGATTTGACCGCTGATTAGTTTGCAGTTGGTTTTGGAGGAATGTGCATTATTGTACCTGAATCTTCTGATATTGTTTCTCTATGACAAGATTAATCATGCATGCCGCGGCGTCAATTTAAATGGTTTCTGCTACGTCGGATTCATCTTACTTTGCCGAGTTCGCGGGTGGTTTATGAGCTCGCGAACAGTGGTCACGAAGCAACCATGTACAGTAGATTCCAAGATGGGGGTAATCAACATCTTGGTTCTTATATTTTTCCATGTCAAGCATTTATGAAACCGACTACAGTCCCATAAAAATAGTACTCCCTTCGTTTCGAATTACTTGTCTTAGATTTGTCTAGACGGAGGTATTTAGCACTAAAATGAGTGCCGTATCTAGACGAATCAAAGACAAGTAATTCAGAACGGAAGGAGTACCTATATACCTTCACATTGCACATGATTTTTTATTTTTTGCGTGGAAACATCGCACATGATGTTAGTTAGCCAGATCCACGGTTGAGAAAAGGTAGCCAGATCTGGCTCCGGCCAGCAGCCCCTACCTACAGCGACGCGATAAAGACCGGCTGGCCGGAGGTTGGTTTGATTCCACGGCGGGCGCAGCAATCATTTGGTTGCTCATGTGTATGTGTGGGCGCTTCGGGTAGTTTAATCCGATGGTGACTGTGCTGCACGTACGCCTCTGGACTGGGAGCATGTCATGTGCGGCGGCTCGGTCGTCGGCATGCCAGGCGCGCGCGGTCGTTCCACCCTGCTCCTTCACTCGGTAGTCGCCAAACCGCCGGCCGATCCTATTTGACGCAGGATGTCAAAATGGATGGACGGGGCGACACCCACGCGGGACGCCCATTGGGTCGGCCCATCTCAGCGTCTTCTGCTGTTTTTCGTTCGCTAGGCTGCTGAAGCGTTTTCTTTTGGTTTATGACTTTATGTTGTCGTTCCAGTTGATTTTGGTTTTTCTTTCTGAGGTTTTGTCATTTTTTTTCTGGTTTTGTCCTGATTCTATTTTGCGGCATACTTCTTCTATTACTCAAATCAAAGGGCACAGTCACGCTTAACAGCGTCCAAAACGACATCTGGCCCCGACCCAAGCCATATAACGGTGCGGTTTTTCCTGCTGTTTCCTTACATTGCTTCAGCTTTCTTTCTGCAGTTTTTCTGTTGTGGTTTCCGTTCCGTTTTTGTTTACATCTGGCCCCGACCCAAGCCATATAACAGTTGATAGTGCGCCATTAGACACCCGTTGTTGCCCAGCGGCCCAGTGAGATCGTCGCTCCTATGTGCTTGAACGGCCAAATCTGGCTATTTAAGCGAGACGCCGGTGCCCAACCCTAGCCAGAGCCCAATCCCCCCCCCCTCTCTGTTGGGTAACGTAGTAATTTCAAAATTTTCCTACGCACACGCAAGATCATGGTGATGCATAGCAACGAGAGGGGAGAGTGTTGTCTACGTACTCTCGTAGACCGTTCGCGGAAGCGTTATATCAACGCGGCTGATGTAGTCGTACGTCTTCACGTCCGACCGATCCAAGTACCGAAATCACGGCACCTCCGAGTTCTGCACACGTTCGGCTCGGTGACGTCCTCGCCTTCTCGATCCAGCAAGAGGGGCGAAGTAGTAGATGAGTTCCGACAGCACGACGGCGTGGTGACGGTGTTGGTGAAGAACAATCTTCGCAGGGCTTCGCCTAAGCACTACGAAAACTATGACGGAGGATAAACTAGAGGGGACGGGGTTGCCGGCACACGCCTTGGTGTTTCTTGATGTGTCTTTGGTGCTAGCCCTACCCCTCTATTTATATGTTGAGCCCTCGGGTCGAAACTTGGAGTAAAAGCCTCCTCAAAGTCGGTTTCACCTGAAAGGCAAGAGTCCTTCTCGGACTCCAGGGCTAGACGCCAGGGTTCCCGGCGTCTACCCCCTAGACGCCAGGGTTCCTGGCGTCTAGCCTCTGGTCTCCGCAAAACTTCCTTTTGTACTTTCCAAAAGCCTCGTGGGCTTTCCCCTTTGGCCCAGATAAAGTGTTCTCGTGCCCAAACATTTCGGGAAATATCCGGAACCCCTTCCAGTGAATTCCGGAACCCTTCCGGAGATCAAACACTACTATCCCATATATCAAACTTTATCTCCGGACCATTCCGGAGTTCCTCGTCAAGTCCGTGATCTCTCCCGGACTCCGAACAACATTCGGTCATCAACATACATAACTCATATAGTACTATATCGTCAACGAACGTTAAGCCTGTGGACCCTATGGGTTCGAGAACTATGTAGACATGACCGAGCCACCTCTCTGGTCAATAACCAATAGCGGGACCTGGATGCCCATATTGGCTCCTACATATTCTACGAAGATCTTTATCGGTCAGACCGCATAACAACATACATTGTTCCCTTTGTCATCGGTATGTTACTTGCCCGAGATTCGATCGTCGGTATCTCAATACCTAGTTCAATCTCGTTACCGGCAAGTCTCTTTACTCGTTCCGTAATACATCATACCGCAACTAACTCATTAGTTGCAATGCTTGCAAGGCTTATAGTGATGTGCATTACCGAGTGGGCCCAGAGATACCTCTCCGACAATCGGAGTGACAAATCCTAATCTCGAAATACGCCAACCCAACAAGTACCTTTGGAGACACCTGTAGAGCACCTTTATAATCACCCAATTACGTTGTGACGTTTGGTGGCACACAAAGTGTTCCTCCGGTAAACGGGAGTTTCATAATCTCATAGTCATAGGAACATGTATAAGTCATGAAAAAAAGCAATAGCAACAAACTAAACGATCAAGTGCTAAGCTAACGGAATGGGTCAAGTCAATCACATCATTCCCCTAATGATGTGATCCCGTTAATCAAATGACAACTCATGTATATGGTTAGGAAACTTAACCATCTTTGATCAACTAGCTAGTCAAGTAGAGGCATACTAGTGACACTCTGTTTGTCTATGTATTCACACATGTATTATGTTTCCGGTTAATACAATTCTAGCATGAATAATAAACATTTATCATGAAATAAGGAAATAAATAATAACTTTATTATTGCCTCTAGGGCATATTTCCTTCAGTCTCCCACTTGCACTAGAGTCAATAATCTAGATTACACAGTAATGATTCTAACACCCATGGAGCCTTGGTGCTGATCATGTTTTGCTCGTGGAAGAGGTTTAGTCAACGGGTCTGCAACATTCAGATCCATATGTATCTTGCAAATTTCTATGTCTCCCAGCTGGACTAAATCTCGGATGGAATTAAAGCGTCTCTTGATGTTCTTGGTTCTCTTGTGAAATCTGGATTCCTTTGCCAAGGCAATTGCACCAGTATTGTCACAAAAGATTTTCATTGGACCCGATGCACTAGGTATGACACCTAGATCGGATATGAACTCCTTCATCCAGATTCCTTCATTTGTTGCTTCCGAAGCAGCTATGTACTTCGCTTCACACGTAGATCCCGCCACGACGCTTTGTTTAGAACTGCACCAACTGACAGCTCCACCGTTTAATCTAAACACGTATCCAGTTTGCGATTTAGAATCATCCGGATCAGTGTCAAAGCTTGCGTCAACGTAACCATTTACGATGAGCTCTTTGTCACCTCCATAAATGAGAAACATATCCTTAGTCCTTTTCAGATATTTCAGGATGTTCTTGACCGCTGTCCAGTGATCCACTCCTGGATTACTTTGGTACCTCCCTGCTAGACTTATAGCAAGGCACACATCAGGTCTGGTACACAGCATTGCATACATGATAGAGCCTATGGCTGAAGCATAGGGAACATCTTTCATCTTCTCTCTATCTTCTGCAGTGGTCGGGCATTGAGTCTTACTCAACTTCACACCTTGTAACACAGGCAAGAATCCTTTCTTTGCTTGATCCATTTTGAACCTTTTCAAAACTTTGTCAAGGTATGTGCTTTGTGAAAGTCCAATTAAGCGTCTTGATCTATCTCTATAGATCTTGATGCCCAATATGTAAGCAGCTTCACCGAGGTCTTTCATAAAAAAACTTTTATTCAAGTATCCCTTTATGCTATCCAGAAATTCTATATCATTTCCAATTAGTAATATGCCATCCACATATAATATCAGAAATGCTACAGAGCTCCAACTCATTTTCTTGTAAATGCAGGCTTCTCCAAAAGTCTGTACAAAACCAAATGCTTTGATTACACAATCAAAGCGTTTATTCCAACTCCGAGAGGCTTGCACCAGTCTATAAATGGATTGCTGGAGCTTGCACACTTTGTTAGCTCCCTTTGGATCGACAAAACCTTTTGGTTGCATCATATATAACTCTTCCTCCAAAAATCCATTCAGGAATGCAGTTTTGACATCCATCTGCCAAATTTCATAATCATGAAATGCGACAATCGCTAACATGATTCAGACAGACTTAAGCATCGCTACGGGTGAGAAGGTCTCATCGTAGTCAATCCCTTGAACTTGTCGAAAACATTTTGCAACAAGTCGAGCTTTGTAGACAGTAACATTACCGTCAGCGTCGGTCTTCTTCTTGAAGATCCATTTATTCTCAGTTGCTTGCCGATCAATGGGCAAGTCAACCAAAGTCCACACTTTGTTCTCATACATGGATCACATCTCAGATTTCATGGCTTCTAGCCATTTTGCGGAATCTGGGCTCACCATCGCTTCTTCATAGTTCGTAGGTTCATCATGATCTAGTAGCATGACTTCCAGAATAGGATTACCGTACCACTCTGGTGCGGATCTTACTCTGGTTGATCTATGAGGTTCAGTAATAACTTGATCTGAAGTTCCATGATCATCATCATTAACTTCCTCACTAATTGGTGTAGGTGTCACAGAAACCGGTTTCTGTGATGAACTACTTTCCAATAAGGGAGCAGGTACAGTTACGTCATCAAGTTCTACTTTCCTCCCACTCACTTCTTTCGAGAGAAACTCCTTCTCTAGAAAGGATCCATTCTTGGCAACGAATGTCTTGCCTTCGGATCTGTGATAGAAGGTGTACCCAACAGTCTCCTTTGGGTATCCTATGAAGACACATTTCTCTAATTTGGGTTCGAGCTTATCAGGTTGAAGCTTTTTCACATAAGCATCGCAGCCCCAAACTTTAAGAAACGACAACTTTGGTTTCTTGCCAAACCACAGTTCATAAGGCGTCGTCTCAACGGACTTCGATGGTGCCCTATTTAACGTGAATGCGGCCGTCTCTAAAGCATAACCCCAAAACGATAGCGGTAAATCAGTAAGAGACATCATAGATCGCACCATATCTAGTAAGGTACGATTACGACGTTCGGACACACCATTACGCTATGGTGTTCCGGGTGGCGTGAGTTGCGAAACTATTCCGCTTTGTTTCAAATGTAGACCAAACTCATAACTCAAATATTCTCCTCCACGATCAGATCGTAGAAATTTTATTTTCTTGTTACGATGATTTTCAACTTCACTCTGAAATTCTTTGAACTTTTCAAATGTTTCAGATTTATGTTTCATTAAGTAGATATACCCATATCTGCTTAAATCATCTGTGAAGGTGAGAAAATAACGATATCCGCCACGAGCCTCAACATTCATCGGACCACATACATCTGTATGTATGATTTCCAACAAATCCGTTGCTCTCTCCATAGTACCGGAGAACGGTGTTTTGGTCATCTTGCCCATGAGGCACGGTTCGCAAGTACCAAGTGATTCATAATCAAGTGATTTCAAAAGTCCATCAGTATGGAGTTTCTTCATGCGCTTTACACCGATATGACCTAAACGGCAGTGCCACAAATAAGTTGCACTATCATTATCAACTCTGCATCTTTTGGCTTCAACATTATGAATATGTGTATCACTACTATCGAGATTCATCAAAAATAGACCACTCTTCAAGGGTGCATGACCATAAAAGATATTACTCATATAAATAGAACAACCATTATTCTCTGATTTAAATGAATAACCGTCTCGCATCAAACAAGATCCAGATATAATGTTCATGTTCAATGCTGGCACTAAATAACAATTATTTAGGTCTAAAACTAATCCCGAAGGTACATGTAGAGGTAGCATGCCGACCGCGATCACATCGACTTTGGAACCATTTCCCACGCGCATCGTCACCTCGTCCTTTGCCAGTGTTCGCTTAATCCGTAGTCCCTGTTTCGAGTTGCAAATATTAGCAACAGAACTAGTATCAAATACCCAGGTGCTACTGCGAGCTCTAGTAAGGTACACATCAATAACATGTATATCACATATACCTTTGTTCACCTTGCCATCCTTCTTATCCACCAAATACTTGGGGCAGTTCCGCTTCCAGTGTCCAGTCTGCTTGCAGTAGAAGCACTCAGTTTCAGGCTTAGGTCCAGATTTGGGTTTCTTCTCCTGAGGAGCAATTTGTTTGTTGTTCTTCTTGAAGTTCCCCTTCTTCTTCCCTTTGCCCTTTTTCTTGAAACTGGCGGTCTTATTGACCATCAACACTTGATGCTCCTTCTTGATTTCTACCTGCGCAACCTTTAGCATTGCGAAGAGCTCGGGAATCGTCTTATCCATCCCTTGCATGTTATAGTTCATCACGAAGCTCTTGTAGCTTGGTGGCAGTGATTGAAGAACTCTGTCAATGATACTATCAACAGGAAGATTAACTCCCAGTTGAGTCAAGTGATTATGATACCCAGACATTTTGAGTATATGTTCACTGACAGAACTATTCTCCTCCATCTTGCAGCTATAGAACTTATTGGAGACTTCATATCTCTCAATCCGGGCATTTGCTTGAAATATTAACTTCAACTCCTGAAACATCTCATATGCTCCATGACGTTCAGAACATCGTTGAAGACCCGGTTCTAAGCCGTAAAGCATGGCACACTGAACTATCGAGTAGTCATCAGCTTTGCTCTGCTAGACGTTCATAACATCTGGTGTTGCTCCTGCAGCAGGCTTGGCACTTAGCGGTGCTTCCAGGACGTAATTCTTCTATGCAGCAATGAGGATAATCCTCAAGTTACGGACCCAATCCGTATAATTGCTACCATCATCTTTCAACTTTGCTTTCTCAAGGAATGCATTAAAATTCAACGGAACAACATCACGGGCCATCTATCTACAATCAACATAGACAAGCAAAATACTATCAGGTACTAAGTTCATAATAAATTTAAGTTCAGTTAATCATATTGCTTAAGAACTTCCACTTAGAAAGACATCCCTCTAATCTTCTAAGTGATCATGTGATCCGTATCAACTAAACCATAACCGATCGTCATGTGAAATGGAGTAGCTTTTAATGGTGAACATCAATATGTTGATCATATCTACTATATGATTCACGCTCGACCTTTCGGTCTCAGTGTTCCGAGGCCATATCTGCATATGCTAGGCTCGTCAAGTTTAACATGAGTATTCAGCGTGTGCAAAAACTGGCTTGCACCTGTTGTAGATGGACGTAGAGCTTATCACACCCGATCATCACGTGGTGTCTGGGCACGATGAACTTTGGCAACGGTGCATACTCAGGGAGAACACTTTTATCTTGAAATTTAGTGAGAGATCATCTTATAATGCTACCGTCAATCAAAGCAAGATAAGATGCATAAAATATAAACATCATATGCAATCAATATAAGTGATATGATATGGTCATCATCATCTTGTGCTTGTGATCTCCATCTCCGAAGCACCGTCATGATCACCATCGTCACCGGCGCGACACATTGATCTCCATCGTAGCATCGTTGTTGTCTCACCAATCTTATGCTTCCACGACTATCGCTACCGCTTAGTGATAATGTAAAGCATTACAGCGCAATTGCATTGCATACAATAAAGCGACAAAGGGTACAGTCATTCCAGTTGATTTTGGTTTTTCTTTCTGAGGTTTTGTCATTTTTTTCTGGTTTTGTTCTGATTCTATTTTGCGGCATACTTCTTCTATTACTCAAATCAAAGGGTACAGTCATGCTTAACAGCGTCCAAAACGACATCTGGCCCCGACCCAAGCCATATAACGGTGCGGTTTTTCCCGCTGTTTCCTTACATTGCTTCAGCTTTCTTTCTGCAGTTTTTCTGTTGTGGTTTCCGTTCCGTTTTTTTGTTTACTGTTTTTTTATTTCCCTACCGATTTTATTATATTATTTTTAATTTCCATTTTTAATAAATGGTGAATAATTATTTAAATATGGCAGACATTATGTCAATACACGGAAAATATTGTTTCTATACATGCCGAACGTCTTTTATTACACGGCGAACACTTTCATTAAGCCTGATGAACATTTTTTTAATACATGGTGAGCTGTTTTAGTATACAGTAAACATTACCTAAATACACAAGGAACATTTTTTGTATATGGAGAAATTTTTTACATACATGTTACACATTTTCTAAATACGTGCATAACATTTTCCGAGTGTTTACATAAAGTAGATCATAAAAAATCGAAGCAAAACGAATAAACTGAAGAAAACACGTTACCGAGCGTTGCATCGTCGTGTCAAAGGTGTCGACATATTTTGACTGTTTTATGTTATGTTTACATCAATTTGGCATTGTTTAATTGATACCATGTACTAACTCCAAACTAAAATAATTCCTATGTATAAATGTCTAACATTTCGGAATGGAGGTAGTAACTACCAAACGATGTTTAGCATTTTTAAAATTATTTTAGAACTACAGGAATATCGATGGGCACCAAAAGAATTCAACCTCAAACTTGAATAGTTTGAACTAAATTAAAATCCAATTTTTTATTTGATTGATATTCAGTGAACTTTGATCAAAATCGTTATAGTCTTTTTTGCGAATAAAAAGGATTGTATTAATCAACGGAGATCATTACAATCCTGTTGGCAAATGGTGCCAATTTCATTAGGTCCATGGCGAAGCCAAACGGCAGTACGAGGTATAGAAATCCTCATCTGAGCTAGGGAATGGCTAGCTTTATGAAATTACTTGGTGGGCAGCGAAATATGTCGTACATGGAAATTCCCGATTAGATTCAAACTAAATAAAAAAATATGTTTGGTCAAAATTTAATAACATGTTTATGCTCCATACGTATATCTTAATCCTATTTAGTTAGAATTTGTTTAGGAGGGGTTTGCCTCGCCCATCCCCACCCCCCCACCCAAAGAAATTGCCTACATGTCTTGAATTTTCATCGGATTATGTTTGTGGCCCAAAATCTACCTATTTTGTTTGGACAGGCACAACTACTGTTAATCTTCTAGACTTTTTCAAAAGTCCCATATTTTCAAAAAATTCTCAAATATAATCTTTTTGCTAGTTCCTATTTTTCATCACATTTCATTTTTTTAATAGTTCATTGAAAAATTGTGTAATTTCTATAAAATCTCTTAATTTTTTCACAAATTTATATTTTGATTAGTTGACTTAAAGAAAAACCCATATGTCATGTATTTCTTTCCCTAATTTCTTATAGTTTTTCCTAAGTGGACCCGCGCGTGTTATGGACGGTAGAGATGCAGGGTGGCCATGCATGATGAGAGCATCTACAACCTGGCTCTTTAAACGGCCACATATGTCCGGGCGGACAACCTAGTCGGTGATTGTTCATAAAATTGTGACCCAGTCGGCCTTCCCAAACCGGTTCTATACAATCGGGCTGACCGACACCCCCCATATTGATCCATATTAGGGGTGGATATGAGGAGGCTTGGACGCGCCTGGGCACTTCCGTCACGTCAGACTGACATGCGGGATCCATGTAGACACCCGTCGTTGCCCAGCAGTCCGATGAGGCCGTCGCTCCTATGTGCTTGAACGGCCAAATCTGGCTATTTAAGCGAGACGCCGGCGCCCAACCCTAGCCAGAGCCCAATTTCCCTCTCCTCCGCACATCCACCTCCCATTCGCTCACAGCTCGGACCTCCGGTAGCCATGGCCCGACAATCACCACCTATGCCATGCTCACTCTGGAGCACCGGTGGCAGCTTCTAGAGGAGATTTAGGCCCGGTGCGCCAGTCGGATTGCAGCCAGCCTACCTCCGGACTCTTCGGAGCATGATGATGAGGAGGAGAAGGCGCCAGAAGCAGACATGAAGGAGGAGGAAGAGGAGGCCAATCCACACTACAAGAAATATGTAAACTTGTGACCACCACTATTGGTCACAGTGTTCCATTTGTGACCTTTTTGTGACCAAAAACATAAGGTCAAAAGCTGGCCGTCGTAAACTGACATTAGCGACCTTTCTTCTGGAATGGTCGTAGACGTTTATGACCAAAAAAAGGTCGTAGATTTAACGACCAATTATTTTGGTCACTAGCAATCCGACCACACCACGTCAGATCCACGGTGGCAGAATTACGACCAAATGAAAAGGTCATAAAATAGAATCAGCCCGGTCCATTTTAGCCGTCTACATGGGCCGAGCCCAATAATTCAGCCCATTTAATTTTTCTCTCTCTTTATTTTGCTTATCTGCATGGGCCTGGCCCAATAATTTGGCCTTTTATTTTCTGGGAATGGAGCCTTTTTCTGATGAATTTTTTATAGTCCACTATTTTTTTGGGCCACAGCCTTTTTAGTCTAGTTCAAATTTGGGCCTTGGCCTTTTTATTTTATGTTATGCAGCCTTTCATAATTTTTTTCTTACAGTCATTTCTTTTTTAGGCGCAAGCCTTTTTAGTCTAATTCTTCTTTGGGCCTCGAATTTTTTAGAGCCCAGGTTCTTATTTTGCATAATTATAAACAGAAATGCCCATGTGCACAAGTGATCCACAAGCCCAGGTTCAAACAGCAAGGCCCAGGTGCACAAGTGATCCACATTGAAGGAAATATGCCCTAGAGGCAATAATAAAGTTATTATTTATTTCCTTATTTCATGATAAATGTTTATTATTCATGCTAGAATTGTATTATTCGGAAACATAATACTTGTGTGAATACATAGACAAACTAAACGTCACTAGTATGCCTCTACTTGACTAGCTCGTTAATCAAAGATGGTTATGTTTCCTAACCATAGACATGTGTTGTCATTTGATTAACGTGATCACATTATTAGGAGAATGATGTGATTGACATGACCCATTCCATTAGCTTAGAACCCGATCGTTTAGTATGTTGCCCAGCATGGGTGATGTCTGATCCTACAGGAGGAAAAGATCAACCCATTGTTAGATAATTACTTCAAAGAAGGACTAGATAAAATGGATACTTCCCTGATCCTTTTCTTTGCATGCATGGCGTGATGGCCAGAATTCTAGCAGCCAATCTCTCTCACGATCGTCGTCGATCTGTTGCCAAAAATTGATGAAGAAACCATTTGCACCATGGTTCGACAGACGCCATGCCCCACGGTGGGCGCCAACTATCGTGGTTCTAAGTCTGACAGTAGAATAGGGGTAGGATAACGGAGCATGATCTATCGAGATGCATATGGGTGACACAGTGGTTTTAGCGAGTTCGGGCCTCTCACGATGGAGATAACGACCCTACGTCTCGTGCTCCGGAGAGGCTTTGTTTTTATCTGAGTATATATCCGGAGATTACAATGTGTGTGTAAGCGAGGAACGGATCCCCATGCCTGAGCTAAGTCCTGAGACTAATGGTGAAAAGAGAGAGAGATGGAAGAAAAGAGCCCCCCTAGTCTAGTGGTGGGGGGTGGCTTATATAGAGTGTGCCACCTCCTCACCTCCTATGTTACAAAGTGGGGTATGAATTCTATAATGACAGCCCACTATTAAGCCTTCACTATTAGAAAGATGCCGACTGCTTTGCTGCCTGCTGGTCTTCGTATATCCGAGTGAGTCGTACGGTCGAGTGGTGAACTGTCATCCGAGTGGATGGTATGTTGCTTGGTCGAGTGGACAGTGTGTCTGTATGAAATTGACCTGGGTCCACATGTTGTGTGGACCCCACGCTTCATGATATCTCGACCCTTCATGGGCCTACCTGTTATGTATATCCCCAACATTAGCCCCCGAATCGATTGCGATTTTGCAGAACGAGTTGGTGTAAGACACAGTTTGGTCCGAGTGATTACAGAAATACTCGGTACATGTCGTCGCGCTTTCAGACAACCAAGGTTTGAACAAAATCTCAATGGATTCCGGTACCATGCTTCCCGACTGATCGAGGTATGTGTCTGTGAGGAGCAACTTGGTGACATTCGTTCATCTCTCGGGAGAGGTTTAACTCGTGATCTGAGTATGGGTGTGTCATTAAATCTGTGCGACCAGATTGACACATGGACTGTTCTCTTAGAGAGATGCCATTCTTATCCCGGAGGAACGTCAATACGAGTCGGTTTTAGATCCACACTTGTGAGTTTCACACTTTGAGTCCTAGAAGAAGGCTCAAAACAGGTCCACGGAGGAGCGTTAAACTCGCCTTATAGAATATTTTTTGGAGTGATTTGGAGCTGGGCCTACATCGAGTAACTGATTACTCGGAATTTCTTCACGCCTGGAACGTGTCTTTTTTGTTGTTTGGCCGTCACTCGGGTTGGGCGGACCGTTCCGAGTGGATACCATTCCAGTGGGGGCACGCTGAGTGCACCCACTGGGTGTAGTCCCCGAGACTGTTGTCGACTGCGGGCAGTCGGCGGGAGTCTTAGAGCCTGTCTTTTTGTTGTTGTTTGGCCGTCACTCGGGTTGGGCGGACCGTTCCGAGTGGATACCATTCCAGTGGGGGCACGCTGAGTGCACCCACTGGGTGTAGTCCCCGAGACTGCTGTCGACTGCGGGCAGTCGGCGGGAGTCTGTGAGAACTAAAACTCTTCTTAGCTGGTACTGATCGAACTTGTTCTTCTCTGACTCGGAGGTCGAGTAATACTGGAGATGGGTTTGCATCGAGCAAAATGTTTCTTTCTGGGTCCTCTTCCAGTGGGGGCACGCTGAGTGCACCCACTGGGTGTAGTCCCCGAGCCTCTGTCGGACTAGATGAGTCTGGCAGAGGGTTTAAGTCTCTCGGTAAACCTCCATGCAGTTGGCATGGCAAATATCTTTGTCTGGAATTGAATCAATCGGATGGATGCGTAACGAGGTGGTTGTACGAACGATGAGTAAGGTCGCCTGTACGATTCAGTGATGGCGCTTCATTTTTACCCTTTTGCATGAAAAGGGGTATTTATCCAAGTGGACGTGCTTCACTTATAGATCTTCGGCGAACCGAGCATGTATGGTCAGAAGAATATCTTGATGTGATCAACAGGTTGACCAAATGGGCGTAACCCCTGAGGGTGACATGGCCAACTACCGCGCGTAGCCCCCGAGTGATGCTCGAAGGAGGTAAGGTTGCTACAGAGTGTGATATGAGGTTTGACCATATGAGTAACTTAGCCGTTCCCATGCTGGGGGTGTAGAGGTAAAGACATGTCCAACTGATGGTGACGCGCGGGGCGGCCGAGGAGCGAGGACGTGTATAACCGAGTGGCGACGCGCGGGGCGGCCGAGTGGTGAAGACGTGCAAAACCGAGTGGCGCCGCGCGGGGCGGGCGAGTGGTGAAGACGTGCAGAACCAAGTGGCGATGCGCGGGGCGGCCGAGTGGTGAAGACGCACACAACCGAGTGGAGACGCGCGGGGCGGACGAGTGATGAAGACGCGCACAACCGAGTGGCGACGCGTGGGGCGGCCGAGTGGTGAAGACGCGCACAACCGAGTGGCGACGCGCGGGGCGGCCGAGTGAAGGACTAAGTGTCCAGCTGAGTGGCAAAAGTGGTCCTTGAAGGAGTTAGCCAGATGCTTTTGAAGCTGATGTAGCGACAAGGTCGGTGTAGTGTGGCTGTGGCGCAACAAGACCGGTGCGACAACTGAATTTGAGTAGGAACGAAGATGGCACACAGAGTGTCTGGGTGATTATGAAATTTGTCAAAGTGACGGATCGAATGTACTTGTTGAAGTGAAGGGTCTGATTGGTGATGAAGTACTCGACCACTTAGGAGAGTGTCATTCCAAATGAGATGCAGCCCCCGAGTGCGGCGTAGCCCCCGAGCATACTACAGGCTTCGACAACAGACATGTCGGAATATGAGAAATATAGTTTTGAATGGATGATTTGTAATTCATCGAGTCGGATTTGGGTAAAGATGAGGAGAAGCTTCCGAGTGATGCTCGGAAGAAGCAAACTCGCAAAAGAGTGAAGTGTGAAGTTTAATTATGAAAGGGATTTATCTGCCTCATGCCCGACGAGGTCTATATCATTGATACGATGAAGAGAATTCCATAGAGGGGTTGGCCGGACGTGTTTGAAATCAACAGGGCGACAAAGTCAGTGTTGTGGTGCGCTAGGACCAGTATGGAGACCGAGTCCGAGCAGCGATGAAGTTGGTGCGTAGGGCCGTCGAGTGATCGCGGTAACTTATGTAAAAAATGGCACAAGTCAACACAATAATTTCTTGAGGAAATTTGATGTGTGCTGAAATGATTTGTGTGAATAACACCCATAGACACCCGCTGGGAGTGCAAGGGGCTTGCTGGTTGACCAGCAAAAGTTTAAAAGAGCGAAGGATTCGTTCGCACTTGTCTAAGCGAGAAATCCTACTGAACTTGTTGGAATACTGGCTAAAATAAAATGGAAGTGTAGTGTTTTGACTGAGTTGCAGCCCCGGAGGACCGATGCAAACTCGAAATGAAGAACGACACATGGTGTTCGTGAATGATATATGCGGAAAAAAGGAAGTTGGACTTCGGAGTCACATAACCAGTACTAAGCAAGTATGTGAAAATAAGCAGTCGAGCGTAGAGGTACACTCGGTGGTGTGGCCTCCGAGTGAACCTGATGTGTGAATTATGGAATACTCGGGAAGACGAAAATAACAGAACGTAAAATGACTTAGCTGTCTGAAGGCGCGCAGGGCGGTCGAGTGGTGATGAGGTGACCAACCGATTGACGACGCGCGGGGCGGCCGAGTGCTGATGAGGTGATCAACCGATGGCGACGCGCGGGGCGGCCGAGTGGTTATGAGGTGACCAACCGAGTGGCGACGCGCGGGGCGGCCGAGTGGTGATGAGGTGACCAACCGAGTGGCGACGCGCGGAGCGGCCGAGTGGTGATGAGGTGACCAACCGAGTGGCGACGAGCGGAGCAGCCGAGTGGTTATGAGGTGACCAACCGAGTGGCGACGCGCGGGGCGGCCGAGTGGTGATGAGGTGACCAACCGAGTGGCGACGCGCGGAGCGGCCGAGTGGTGATGAGGTGACCAACCGAGTGGCGACGCGCGGCGCGGCCGAGTGGTGATGAGGTCACCAACCGAGTGGCGACGCGCGGAGCGGCCGAGTGGTGATGAGGTGACCAACCGAGTGGCGACGCGCGGAGCGGCCGAGTGGTGATGAGGTGACCAACCGAGTGGCGACGCGCGGGGCGGCCGAGTGGTGATGAGGTGACCAACCGAGTGGCGACGCGTGGAGCGGCCGAGTGGTTATGAGGTGACCAACCTGTGGCGACGCGCGGAGCGGCCGAGTGGTGATGAGGTGACCAACCGAGTGGCGACGCGCGGGGCGGCCGAGTGGTTATGAGATGACCAACCGAGTGGCGACGCGCGGGGCGGCCGAGTGGTTATGAGATGACCAACCGAGTGGCGACGCGCGGGGCGGCCGAGTGGTGATGAGGTGACCAACCGAGTGGCGACGCGCGGGGCGGCCGAGTGGTGATGAGGTGACCAACCGAGTTGTGACGCGCGGGGGCGGCCGAGTGGTGATGAGGTGACCAACCGAGTGGCGACGCGCGGGGCGGCCGAGTGGTGATGAGGTGACCAACCGAGTGGCGACGCGCGGGGCGGCCGAGTGGTGATGAGGTGACCAACCGAGTGGCGACACGCGGGGCGGCCGAGTGGTGATGAGGTGACCAACCGAGTGGCGACGCGCGGGGCGGCCGAGTGGTGATGAGGTGACCAACCGAGTGGCGACGCGCGGGGCGGCCGAGTGGTGATGAGGTGACCAACCGAGTGGCGACGCGCGGGGCGGCCGAGTGGTGATGAGGTGACCAACCGAGTGGCGACGCGCGGGGCGGCCGAGTGGTGATGAGGTGACCAACCGAGTGGCGACGCGCGGGGCGGCCGAGTGGTGATGAGGTGATCAACCGAGTGGCGACGCGCGGAGCGGCCGAGTGGTGATGAGGTGACCAACCGAGTGGCGACGCGCGGGGCGGCCGAGTGGTGATGAGGTGACCAACCGAGTGGCGACGCGCGGAGCGGCCGAGTGGTGATGAGGTGACCAACCGAGTGGCGATGCGCGGGGCGGCCGAGTGGTGATGAGGTGACCAACCGAGTGGCGACGCGCGGAGCGGCCGAGTGGTGATGAGGTGACCAACCGAGTGGCGACGCGCGGGGCGGCCGAGTGGTGATGAGGTGACCAACCGAGTGGCGACGCGCGGAGCGGCCGAGTAGTTATGAGGTGACCAACCTGTGGCGACGCGCGGAGCGGCCGAGTGACGTAGACGCGTCCCGCAGAGTGGCGACGCGCGGAGCGTCCGAATGATGTAGACGCGTAGCCCGGAGTGACGATGCGCGGGGCGTCCTGGTGAAGTAGACCCGTAACGCGGAGTGGCGATGCGCGGGGTGGCCGAGTGTAGTAGACCCGTCCCGCGGAGTGATAATGTATGGGGCCTCCGAGTGAAGTAGAGCCGTCCCGCGGAGTGGCGATGTATGGGGCGTCTGATAGAAGTGGACGCGTTCCGCGAAGTGACGACGCGCGGGGCCTCCGAATGAAGTAGACGGGTTGAATGCAGTGGTCATGGTCGTTGCTGTGGAGGATCGGCCGAGTGGACCCCGTGACCTCACGGCCGAGTGAGCCCTTGCATGTACGCAGAATCTTGCTGAAGCTGGGCGGGGGACGAGAGGTCAACTTGGTGCAGCGCTCGGTCAGTAACGGGGCAATAAATCCCTGTTAATTAGGTGTAATTGTTTGGCTAGCCAACGCATGGAAGGAGTAGCCCACGTCCAGACCATGTACGCAGAATGGTCATTCACTGCATGCAGTTCATTGCTATGCCGTGGGGTTTGCCGGACTTGATCTCGCGGCCCCGGAAGGCATCGAACTCGTCGGGTACGGGACCGTCGGAGGCTCCGGAGAGCAGCTCGGAGACCGTCGAAGTCGCGGTCGTCTCAGGCGTGCCTGATGCGGAGCAGCACGTCGACGAACACGACGACGCCGATGGGCACGGAGTAGCCGACTATGGCGTTCCGGGCCGGGCTGCGATCGCCGGAGTCGCGCGTGTGTGGGGCACTGCGTTTCTATCGCAGGGGCCACCGCACTGCAGCTGACCAGAGGACGAGGCCGTCGAGTGTGAGAGGTTCGAGGATGGCATCGAGGCCGAAGACGACGATCGGCGGACGGCGTCGGTGTCAATGCGTGGAAGCGCGACGTCGGCGTCATAGATGGAGTCGGAGACGACGGGTGGACGGCGCCGACGTTCATGCATGGGGGCGCGACGATGGTGTCGCAGACGAGACCGTAGATGGCAACGCGTGGATGGCGTCGCTTCATCGCCTCGGAGCAGAACCAGCGATCAGAACGGAGCGAGGTGTCCCTTTCGCCGCTTCTTCTCCTTATGATTGATCACGCATGGGTGATGTCTGATCCTACAGGAGGAAAAGATCAACCCATTGTTAGATAATTACTTCAAAGAAGGACTAGATAAAATGGATACTTCCCTGATCCTTTTCTTTGCATGCATGGCGTGATGGCCAGAATTCTAGCAGCCAATCTCTCTCACGATCGTCGTCGATCTGTTGCCAAAAATTGATGAAGAAACCATTTGCACCATGGTTCGACAGACGCCATGCCCCACGGTGGGCGCCAACTATCGTGGTTCTAAGTCTGACAGTAGAATAGGGATAGGATAACGGAGCATGATCTATCGAGATGCATATGGGTGACACAGTGGTTTTAGCGAGTTCGGGCCTCTCACGATGGAGATAACGACCCTACGTCTCGTGCTCCGGAGAGGCTTTGTTTTTATCTGAGTATATATCCGGAGATTACAATGTGTGTGTAAGCGAGGAACGGATCCCCATGCCTGAGCTAAGTCCTGAGACTAATGGTGAAAAGAGAGAGAGATGGAAGAAAAGAGCCCCCCTAGTCTAGTGGTGGGGGGTGGCTTATATAGAGTGTGCCACCTCCTCACCTCCTATGTTACAAAGTGGGGTATGAATTCTATAATGACAGCCCACTATTAAGCCTTCACTATTAGAAAGATGCCGACTGCTTTGCTGCCTGCTGGTCTTCGTATATCCGAGTGAGTCATACGGTCGAGTGGTGAACTGTCATCCGAGTGGATGGTATGTTGCTTGGTCGAGTGGACAGTGTGTCTGTATGAAATTGACCTGGGTCCACATGTTGTGTGGACCCCACGCTTCTTTTTTGCCGCTTTCTCTACATGCCTCATGTGTGTTTTCTTGCACAACTTTGTCACAAGGGTGTACTGATCCATTTTATCCGACACACATTGCATAATGTTCTATTCTTAAGTAGTTGCAATCACTAACTATTTTCTCTAAGCATGGGGCCCTATCACATCAACAATTCATGCATGTCCTTTTCGTAAAAAGAAATCTACCCCCGTGATGAAAGTTTGGCAAACCATGCATGATTATGGTGTAGAACAAAATACATGCTGATTAGTTATTTAGTACTCCGTACATCTAAAAAATACATTGCGTATTTATAGACTGTAGCATAAGCTCTGATGTGGCTGCTGCTTCGCTGTACTGCTGCGACGATCGCGTCACTCACTACCGCTTCACTGCACCGCTGCTGCTGCCTTGACCATGAACGACCTGTACCTCTCCTTGTTTTTGGTGAAGTAGGCGATGAGCTCGTCCCTGTCCGGCAGGGACCGCCTCACCACCTCGTCGGAGGTGTACTCCCTGGCCCACCGGCGAAGAGCAGGGTACTCGCCGTCCTTCATCAGCCGCACCCCGGCGACTTCCTCCAGCACGCCGAGCCAGTGAGCCAGCGTGCATGCGGCGAGGTCGACGAAGCCGAGCGCGTCGCCCCCGAAGAACCGCTTCCCCTCCAGCTGCGCGTCCAGGACCCACAGGCTCTCCTTGGTCTCCCTCGCCAGCCGCGCCTGCTCCTCGCCGTCCGTCCACATCGCCTGCCACAGCGGCTTCAAGCACTTGTTGGCGATGAAGTCAGCCCAGAAGCGGGCCGTGGCGCGCTCGTAGGGGTCCGCCGGAAGGAGCCGGGGCGCCGACCCACTGGTAGAAAAATGGCCTATAGTCCCGGTTTGTAAGGGCCTTTAGTCCCGGTTCCTGAACCGAGACTAAAGTGTCGGTACTAATGCCCCGACCCTTTAGTCCCGGTTCAATCCAGAACCGGGACTGATGGGCCTCCACGTGGGCAGTGCGCAGAGCCCAGTCAAGAGCCTAGCCCAGAGCCTCCACGTGGCCACCAACCGGGACCAATAGACATCCACGCGTCAGCATTTCTGTGGCTGGAGTTTTTGTTTTTTTTGAAAGGGGGTTGGGGGTCTTGGGGGGTTAATTTAGGTGTTTCATATATTGTGTTAGCTAGCTATAATTAATAGAGAGAAGTGTCCTCTCTTACGTCCGTGCTTGGTCGACTCTACGTACTATACATATGTATAGAGAGGACTATACACGCTAGTTAGTAGTAAGCAAACGAAGGAAACAGAAGATCGTCATGAACATATATGCATACAGAGAAAAGTGATATCGACCACCTCTCCTTCTCCGAGAGATTGGTCGAACAACAAGTTCTCGTATATCTATCCGACACTACCGGCTACATATATACAATAATTATCTCTTACAAATATAATCATACGGACTCATGGTCCACATAGTATTCTCCGTCTTCTGCGATCACTTGGTCAAGAAAGAATGCCGCCAATTCCTCTTGAATTGCTCGCATGCGAGCTGGTGCTAGGAGTTCATCCCACTTCCGAAACATCTAATTTGAAGAAGGGGGTCAATACATATATATATATATGAATGAATGAAACTCAATACAAATGATGGTAATAAAATAAAATTGTGAATGTTGTTATTTACGTACTTCATATTGTTCGTGAGAGTACCCGCCCCGCTCACAGGTCGTGTGGCGGATGGACTCGCAGACGTAGTATCCACAGAAATCATTCCCTTGTTCCTGCCACAACCACTTTACAAGAAATAGAGGTCAATCAAACTGATAAGCAAGAATGCTAAATGGTATTGATGAAACTAGGGCTTGAATCACTAGGAGATGTGCGGAACATGGTACTATAGTACTTACTTTCGGGTGTCTAAATTCCAGCTCCTTCGGCAGTCCCGGAACTTTTCTGTTGAATTTTCTCCAAACCCTACCGAACAAAGAAAACAATTACTTGATATCAGGAAATGAACAAAGTTGCTGATATGGTGCATAATGATCGATTTAACTTACTTCTTGAGGATTTCAGTCATGTCTGCATACTCCTGGGGATCTTTTCGTTTAGAGTCCAAGACGGTTACTACTCCCTGCTCAAGCCTAATCTCTAGAAGAATATAGTGAAAACTGCACACGCATGCATAACTCATCAATTACATTACTATAACCTGGACTAATATATAAGGGAAACCGAATATGCACAAGACAGTAACACTCACTTGAAGTTGTAAGGAAAGAGTATTATATCTTTGTTTTCATTTTTTTTGAATGATCGTAGCAAGTTGGCCTCGGTATCTCCGGGACGATGTTCAACCTCAGTTGCATCTATGAGATATGTGTTAACGAACCCAATATCACCGATTTGTCTTTTCTTCAATTCGGCGATCTTCATTCTGCATAATATAGTGAGGATAATTATAAATACATGCAATGAAAGAGATGAGCTATATAGAGAGACTTAATGACATAAGTAGTAGTACTTACAGACAGTAGCAGGTGATCGTTGTTTTATCGAGGGCCAATTGATTGAAAAACTGATAGAACTCCTCAAATGGAATAGGCAACAGTTCAATTCCAACGAGGTCATGCTCCGGTTTAACTCTCGCATACAAAGTACTCCTCCCCCCAGACTCTCTGTAGATTTTAAGTACCAATCATGTAATCTTCGCATCATCGTTGTTAAAGATTTTTCATCTTTGACGAGAGGCTTCCCGTACTCGTATCTGTGTATCTGCACCTCCATGGTATCATAATGTACATCGTCGGGCAGGTAATCGTCAACATTGCCATAACCGGGCACCATCCTCGGATCGACGATGTCGCTAGGCACCTTGAGGGGGGGGGGGGCACGATTGCTTCGCTTGTTCGCCGAGATGGGCAATTTGTTTCCCAGCTGCTCGTCGTTCTTTCAGCCTTTGATCACTGACTGTACTTCCCGACCGCTCCGCTTCGGCCCATGTCTTTGCAATAATGCGCTCATAGTTGCCTTTCGGCGGAGACTTGGGTGGTTTTGCCAGGGCAGCCAGAGTGCGCTTCACTTTCACCGGATCTACCTTCTCCTCCAAAGGTGGATGTCTCTTTGCTTTCAACCCTTGAAACCAGTCATCCACTTCGGTTCGCGCGATCTACGCGTTCTCCTCCGGGGTCCTCTCGTATGGTAACTTCTCTGAAGTCTTCAGAGAAGGACCGAATCTATATGTCCTCCCGCCTCTGGTTGTACTGCTAGACGCCGACCGAGCAGACGGAGCGGTTGTCTTCTTTACTTGCTTACGAGGCAGAGGAGAAGGACTACGACGCGCCGGAGCAGCTGGAGCGGCGGCAGGTCTCTTCCGCCCTTGCTGACGAGGCGGAGAAGGAGGAGGTTGGCTGCTCGGGCGCGTCGGCGCAGGCGAAGAAGGAGGCGGAGTGCCGCCACGTGCCGGAGAAGGAGCCGGCCGAGGGCCCTGATCGTCACTCACCGGAGGAGGAGGCGGTGGAGGAGGCGGAGTGCCCTGACTCGCCGGAGGAGGAGGAGGAGGCGGAGGCGTCCAGTTCGGAAGGTTGATGAGCTCCTTCCGCCATAGGCATGGAGTCTTCAGAGCAAACCCCAGCCGAGTCTCCCCTTCACCGGTAGGGTGGTCAAGCTGGAGGTCCTCAAATCCCTCCGTTATTTCATCCACCATCACCCTAGCATATCCTTCTAGAATCGGCCGGCAGTGAAAAGTTGCGCCAGGTTCAGTAGGATAAACAGACCCAACAACCGCCTTGACCTTCAAATTCATCCATTGCGTCATAAGGTGGCAATTTTGAGACTCCGTGATAGCATCCACGGGATAGCTGGCAGGAGCCGTCAAGGCATGCTCCGGCTGAAGCAGCTCGGTGGAAGCCACGCTGGTTCTGTGTTGAGATGGCGGGGTAGCTTCGGGGGAGGCTTCGGCAGTACGTTTGCTGCGATTTGCTTCTCGTTCCTCTATCGCGTCTACCCTTGCTTGCAGCGCCTGCATTTGGGTCTGCTGCACTTTTTTCCTCCTCTCATGGGATTTGTAACCGCCTGCGTCCAGAAACCCAACCTTCCATGAAATGGAGCCTGGCGTGCCTCGTGTCCGTCCAGGGTGCTCAGGATTCCCGAGGGCCATTGTGAGCTCGTCGTTCTCTCTGTCTGGAAAGAACGTCCCTTCCTGCGCTGCTTCGATATACTTCTTAAGCTTACTGACTGGTATGTCCATTTGATCGTTCGCCCAAATGCACTTCCCTGTTACAGGGTCCAAGGTTCCGCCAGCCTCGAAGAACCAAGTCCGGCAACGGTCTGGCCAGTTAATTGTCTCTGGTTCGATCCCTTTATGAACCAGATCATTCTCAGTCTTGGACCACTTAGGCCGGGCTACGAGGTAGCCACCTGACCCCGTGTGATGGTGAAGCTTCTTCTTCGCAGCATTTTGCTTGTTTGTCGCTGACATCTTCTTACTCTTTTTCGATGTCTTGTGGGCCACAAATGCGGGCCAGTGATCTCTGATCTCTCATATCTGCCCTTGAATTCTGGTGTCTCATTATTTTCGACAAACTTATTCAACTCTTTCTTCTACCTCCTGAATAGTTCTGCCATCCTCTTCAGAGCAAAAGACTTGATTAATTTCTCTTTAACTGGGTTCTCTGGATTATCCTCTGGCGGTAGGGTGAAATTTGACTTCAGCTCAGTCCAAAGATCATTTTTCTGCATATCATTGACATAAGACACCTCAGGGTCTTCTGTAGCCGGCTTAAACCATTGCTGGATGCTTATCGGGATCTTGTCCCTAACCAGAACCCCACACTGAGCAACAAATGCGCTCTTTGTCCTGAGGGGTTCAATCGGTTGGCCGTCGGGCGCGATTGCTATGATCTCAAACTTTTCATCCGAGCTCAACTTTTTCTTCGGGCCTCGTCTCTTTACCGAAGTTGTGCTCGATCCGGAGGGCTAGAAAAAAGAACAAAGACTTAACTAATATATGTACATACCAAAACAATGAATGCATCAATCAGCTAGTCATTACAGGTTTAACTAATATATATACCTGGCCGGACTCGGTTCGGTCACCGGAGCCGTCATCATGGTCTCCTTCTTGCACCGGCATTGGGTCACCGGAGCCGTCCTCATGTTCTTCTTCTTGCACCAGCATTAGGTCACCGTAGCCAGCTTGTTCACCCTCTCCTTCCAGACCATCGGTTTCGTTGAGAAACAACGAGATGGCATCACTTCCTTCTGCGATTATGTCCCTCAATAACGCTTCTTTTGCTTCGTCTAGGGCGGTGTCCATAGTTTCTACAAATATTTACAACATGGCAATTATTATTCAAACATGACAGATGGATATATTAGTGCCAAACGTAGAACTAGCTACCTAATCATAGTAAGCTATCGGGAGGGGGTATATATCGACAACAACGACACTACATCTATGTCCCTCGACGACCCTCGTTCCCGATAAAAAAAAGAGGAAGAAGAAGAAAAAAAGAGGAGAAGAAAGAATAGAGGAGAAGAACTCCTCTATTCTTTCTTCTCCTCTTTTTTTTTTCTTCTTCCTCTTCTTTTTTTATCCTCTTCTTCCTCTCATGTTCGAGAGGATCACCGAGGGGTCGGGAGGTTGCCTAGTGTCAAAGGATTCAACAAAACCATGTCTTCATCATTAGGCGAAAGTAACATGTGCATGATGGTACGAAGCTCTTCAAAGTTGTTCTGGAACGGAGTCCCAGATAGGATAATTCGCTTTTTGGTACAAAGTTCAGCAAGAGCCTTCCGAATATCGCTATTTGGAAGGCCTTTGCTGAAGTTGTACCAAAAGGCGGATTATTCTATCCGGGACTCCATTCCAGAACAACTTTGCAGAACTTCGTACCAACATGCCCTGGTTACTTCCGGCTAATGATGAAGGCATGGATTTCTTCAATACTTTGACACTATGAAACCTCTCTCGACCCCTCGGCGATCCTCGACCCCTCGAACCCTCGACGACCCTGGAACCCTCGACCCCTAGACGACCCTCTTCTTCCTCTCATGTTCGAGAGGATCGCCGAGGGGTCGAGAGGTTGCCTAGTGTCAAAGGATTCAACAAAACCATGTCTTCATCATTAGGCGAAAGTAACATGTGCATGATGGTACGAAGCTCTTCAAAATTGTTCTGGAACAGAGTCCCAGATAGGATAATTCGCTTTTTGGTACAAAGTTCAGCAAGAGCCTTCCGAATATCGCTATTTGGAAGGCCTTTGCTGAACTCGTACCAAAAGGCGGATTATTCTATCCGGGACTCCATTCCAGAACAACTTTGCAGAACTTCGTACCAACATGCCCTGGTTACTTCCGGCTAATGATGAAGGCATGGATTTCTTCAATACTTTGACACTAGGAAACCTCTCTCGACCCCTCGGCGATCCTCGACCCCTCAAACCCTCGAACCCCCGATAAAAATTAAGAAGAAGAAGAAGAAGAAGAAGAAGAAGAAGAAGAAGAAGAAGAAGAAGAAGAAGAAGAAGAAAGAGGAGAAGAAGAAAGGAATAGCTAGAGGAGAAGAAGAACTGACAAAGTCTTCTCCTCTATTCCTTCTTCTTCTCCTCTTTTTTTTCTTCTTCTTCCTCTTTTTTTCCTTTTCTTTTTTTTTCTCCTCTTCTTCCTCTTCTCTTCTTCTCCTTCTTCGGGTAAGCCCTAGTTTCCCGACCCTCAACCGCTCGACGACACTCTCGACATGCCCTCGTTCCCGATAAAAAAAAGAAGAGGAAGAATAAGAATAAAAAGAGGAGAAGAAAGAATAGAGGAGAAGAAGTACTTCTCATCTATTCTTTCTTCTCCTCTTTTTATTCTTCTTCTTCCTCTTCTTTTTTTCCTATTCTTCCTCTCCTCTTCTTCTCCCTCTTCCCCGCCTCTCTCATGAATGTTTGCTGCCCCCCCTCGACCCCTCGATGACCCTCGTTCCCGATAAAAAAAGAAGAGGAAGAAGAAGAAGAAAAAAGAAGAGAAGAAAGAATAGAGGAGAAGAACTTCTTCTCATCTATTCTTTCTTCTCCTATTTTTATTCTTATTCCTCTTCTTCTCCCTCTTCTTCCTCTTATTCTCCCTCTTCTCCCTCTTCTTCTTTTCCTCTTCTTTTTCTTTTTTTTCTTCTTCTTATTTATTTATCCTCTTCTTCCTCTCCTGTTCTTCTCCTTTCTTCCTCTTCTTATTTTCCTTTTTCCTCTCATTCTTTCTCTTCTTCTATTAACAGAAAAAAAATCCTAACTTTTCTAAAAATCTATATTTTGCATACATGAACATATATATACACAGAGAACATACATACATATATACATTTTTATAAAAATGCAAAAAACAAAAAATCTAAAAAAGGGCATATACACGCTCCTTCTTTTCCTTCTTCTTCCTTCTTTTCCTTCTTCCTCCTTCCTCTTTTCTTCTCCAACACAACACTTTTTTTCTTAAATGTTACATATGAACATATAAAGAGCATTATACATCATATACAGAGCATTATATATACATTGAACATACATACATACATACATCTTAACAGAAAAAAATGAAAAATAGGCCGCGATGGTCGGCGACGGCGACGATGGTTGGCGGTGGCGCTTACGGATGGCATGCGGGGATGGCAATGAGAAGGAAAGGGGAGGAGGCAGGGGCTCACAGCGCGGGGAGGGGTCGAGGTCGCCGGCCGGAATCGGTGTGGCGGCGGACGATAGCGACGACGGGCGCGGGGAGGGGTCGGGGCCGGCCTGAGGCAAAGGCGGTGGCGCGTGGGGCAGGGACGGCGTCGGGGCGACGCGGGGCAGCGGTGGCGTCGAGGCGGCGAGGTCGGGGCAGCGGTGGAGCGGGGCGGCGTGGTGAGGCGGACAGCGACGGCGCGGGGTGGTGCACGGCGACGGGGGCGGCGACGACGGCGGTGAGGCGGACGGCGACGACGCGGGGTGGCGCGCGGCGACGGGGACGACGACGACGGCGGCGGCGACGGGCACATGCGACGGGGCAGAGGACGGTGGGGCAGCGGGAGAATGAGGAACTTAATGAAAATTACACAAGTGTTTTCTTATATACTGAGAGCATTGGCCCCGGTTCGTGGCACGACTTGGGACTAATGCCCCCCTTTAGTCCCGGTTGGTGCCACCAACCGGGACCAAGGCCTCTTTTCAGCAGCCCAAAGGGCGGGAAGCGGCGGCCTTTGGTCCCGGTTGGTGGCACCAACCGGGACTAAAGGGGGGCATTAGTCCCGGGTCGTAGCACCAACCGGGACCAATGCCCCCTTTAGTCCCGGTTGGTGCCACCAACCGGGACCAATGACCTTGTGCTGCCCCGCGCCCAAAAGTTTAGTCCCACATCGCTAGCTGAAGGGCGCCGGCACTTGTTTATAAGCGCTGGTGTGCCTCCCCATTCGAGCTCCTCTCTAATGCAGGCTTTCGGGCCTAAACTTGCTACCGCCTGTGGGCCTATTGGGCCTTCTGCGGGCCTGAATCCTGGCCCATGTAGGGTTTCTAGTCGTATTCAGACCGTGGAGGCCCAGTAGGTGGCATTTTTTTGGTTTTTTCTTTTTTATTTCTACATTTTTTTGGTTTTTTATTTTTTTATTTCTACTTAAAACTAAATACTTACAGTTTTTTAGTGATTTCTTTTTGCTTTTAGGTCACAAAAATGATAAACTTTCTGTTAGTGCCATTAGTTTTAAATTTTGAATAGTTTAAATTTGAATTTTTAAAAATTTGTGTGAATCACTAGTTTATGAATAACTTTACTATAAAAATAAATTTTTTTTCTATTTATTTTTTATTTATACTTACAACTAAATACTTATAGTTTTTTAGTGATTTCTTTTTGATTTTAGGTCACAAAAATTATAAACTTTCTGTTAGTGCCATTAGTTTTAAATTTTGAATAGTTTAAATTTGTATTTTTTAAAATTTGTGTGAATCACTAGTTTATGAATAACTTTACTATAAAAATAGAAATTTTTTTTCTTTTTTGCTATTTATTTTTTATTTATACTTACAATTAAATACTTATAGTTTGATTTTAGGTCACAAAAATTATATTCTTTTTGCTATTGAAGAATATTGTAGTTTTATTTTAGTTGATCATAACATAATATTTTAATTGATTGTTTTTATTTTCATAAAAGTTTTGTAGTTCATTCTGTTTGCTATTAATTCATTTTTGAGCTAAATGACTCTGAAATAGGAAAGCATTTAAAAATGAACTCTGAAAAGGTTGAAAGTTGGCATGGTATCATCATTTCACCCACATAGTATGTTCCAGAAAGTAGAGAGGGTTACGACAAAAACTTGATGCACTTCGTGTACAAAATGGACAATCACTTTCGAAGTATCAAAGTTTCGGACAATAACTGCGCCACATCATTGGCTAGGACGAATGGTTGGTCTGTGTACCCAAGATTGTTTAGATCCACTGTTGTCATACCGTACTGTGGGTCTACCTGTACCCCGCCTCCTGACATATTGATCCATTTGCCTCAACACATAAAACCTTGAACCATAAGACATGAAAGCATTTCAAATGAACTCTGAAAAAGTTGAAAGTTGGGATGGTATCATAATTTCACCCACATAGCATGTGCATGTACAAAACGGACAATGGTAGCATGTCCGTCTGTTACAAATTTGGCATGGTATCATCATAATAGTTGCGGGAGAAAGTCTTTACTTTTTCTTCGCTTGTGTCATTTGCTTATTGCGCCGTAACCATGGATAATCTTCATTGTTTATCAGGATGCTTGGGTTAGCCTTGACATTGAAGGGAGGAATTTCATGAAACTTTTCATAATCTTCAGACATGTCTGTCTTGCCGTCCACTCCCAGGATGTCCCTTTTTCCTGAAAGAACTATGTGGAGGTTTGGCTCATCGTATGATGTATTCGCTTCCTTATCTTTTCTTTTTCTCGGTTTGATAGACATGTCCTTCACATAGATAACCTGTGCCACATCATTGGCTAGGACGAACGGTTCGTCAGTGTACCCAGGATTTTTCAGATCCACTGTTGTCATTCCGTACTGTGGGTCTACCTGTACCCCGCCGCCTAACAGATTGATCCATTTGCACTTAAACAAAGGGACCTTAAAATCAGGTCCGTAGTCAAGTTTCCATATGTCCACTATGTAACCATAATATGTATCCTTTCTGCTCTCGGTTGCTGCATCAAAGCGGACACCGCTGTTTTGGTTGGTGCTCTTTTGATCTTGGGCGATCGTGTAAAATGTATTCCCATTTATCTCGTATCCTTTGTAAGTCAATACAGTCAAAGATGGTCCCCTGGACAACAAGTACAACTCATCACAAATAGTGTTGTCACCTCTGAGACGTGTTTCCAATCAACTGCTGAAAGTCCTAATGTGTTCACATGTAATCCAGTCGTCGCACTGCTCCGGGTGTTTGGAGCGCAGACTGTTCTTGTGTTCATCGACATACGGGGTCACCAAGGTAGAGTTCTGTAGAACTGTGTAGTGTGCTTGAGACCAAGAATATCCGTTCCTGCATATTATTGAGTCTCTTCCAAGAGTGCCTTTTCCAGTCAGTCTCCCCTCATACCGCGATTTAAGGAGATCTATCTTGTTAAGGCCAGGAATGAAGTCAACACAAAACCCGATAACATCCTCTGTTTGATGGCCCATGGAGATGCTTCCTTCTGGCCTAGCGCGGTTACGGACATATTTCTTTAGGACTCCCATGAACCTCTCAAAGGGGAACATATTGTGTAGAAATACGGGCCCCAGGATGACAATCTCGTCGACTAGATGAACTAGGACGTGCGTCATGATATTGAAGAAGGATGGTGGGAACGCCAGCTTGAAACTGACAAGACATTGCGCCACATCACTCCTTAGCCTTGGTACGATTTTTGGATCGATCACCTTCTGAGAGATTGCATTGAGGAATGCACATAGCTTCACAATGGCTAATCGGACATTTTCCGGTAGAAGCCCCCTCAATGCAACCGGAAGCAGTTGCGTCATAATCACGTGGCAGTCATGAGACTTTAGGTTCTGAAACTTTTTCTCTGGCATATTTATTATTCCTTTTATATTCGACGAGAAGCCAGTCGTGACCTTCATACCGAGCAGGCATTCAAAGAAGATTTCTTTCTCTTATTTCGTAAGAGCATAGCTGGCAGGACCTTTATACTGCTTCGGAGGCATGCCGTCTTTTTTGTGCAAACGTTGCAGGTCCTCCCGTGCCTCAGGTGTATCTTTTGTCTTCCCATACACGCACAAGAAGCCTAGCAGGTTCACGCAAAGGTTCTTCGTCACGTGCATCACGTCGATTGAGGAGCGGACCTCTAGGTCTTTCCAGTAGGGTAGGTCCCAAAATATAGATTTCTTCTTCCACATGGGTGCGTGTCCCTCAACGTCATTCGGAACAGCTAGTCCATCATGACCCTTTCCAAAGATTACGTTATCATTGACCATAGCAAGCACGTGATCACCGGTGCGCATGGCGGGCTTCTTCTGGTGATCTGCCTCGTCTTTGAAACACTTGCCTTTCTTTCGACATTGATGGTTGGTCGGAAGAAATCGACGATGGCCCAGGTACACATTCTTCCTGCATTTGTCCAAGTATATACTTTCAGTGTCATCTAAACAGTGCGTGCATGCGTGGTATCCTTTGTTTGTCTGTCCTGAAAGGTTACTGAGAGCGAGCCAATCGTTGATGGTCACGAACAGCAACACCTTAAGGTTAAATTCCTCCTGTCTGTGCTCATCCCACGTACGTACACCGTTTCCATTCCAAAGCTGTAAAAGTTCTTCAACTAATGGTCTTAGGTACACATCAATGTTGTTGCCTGGTTGCTTAGGGCCTTGGATGAGAACTGGCATCATAATGAACGTACACTTCATGCACATCCAAGGAGGAAGGTTATACATACATAGAGTCATGAGCCAGGTGCTGTGATTGCTGCTCTGCTCCCCGAAAGGATTAATGCCATCCGCGCTTAAAGCAAACCATACATTCCTTGGATCCTTTGCAAACTCATCCCAGTACTTTCTCTCGATTTTTCTCCACTGCGACCCGTCAGCGGGTGCTCTCAACTTCCCATCTTTTTTTCGGTTCTCACTGTGCCATCGCATCAACTTGGCATGCTCTTCGTTTTTAAACAGACGTTTCAACCGTGGTATTATAGGAGCATACCACATCACCTTCGCAGGAACCTTCTTCCTGGGGGGCTCGCCGTCAACATCACCAGGGTCATCTCGTCTGATCTTATACCGCAATGCACCGCATACCGGGCATGCGTTCAGATCCTTGTATGCACCGCGGTAGAGGATGTAGTCATTAGGGCATGCATGTATCTTCTCCACCTCCAATCCTAGAGGGCATACAACCTTCTTTGCTGCGTATGTACTGTCGGGCAATTCGTTATCCTTTGAAAGCTTCTTCTTCAATATTTTTAGTAGCTTCTCAAATCCTTTGTCAGCCACAGCATTCTCTGCCTTCCACTGCAGCAATTCCAGTACGGTACCGAGCTTTGTGTTGCCATCTTCGCAATTGGGGTATAACCCTTTTTTGTGATCCTCTAACATGTGATCGAACTTCAGCTTCTCCTTTTGACTAATGCATTGCGTCCTTGCATCGACAATGACCCGGCGGAGATCATCATCATCGGGCACATCGTCTGGTTCCTCTTGATCTTCAGCAGCTTCACCCGTGGCAGCATCATTGGGCACATCGTCTGGTTCCTCTTGATCTTCACCAGCTCCCCCCGTTGCAGCATCACCGTATTCAGGGGGCACATAGTTGTCATCGTACTCTTCTTCTTCGCCGTCTTCCATCATAACCCCTATTTTTCCGTGCCTCGTCCAAACATTATAGTGTGGCATGAAACCCTTGTAAAGCAGGTGGGAGTGAAGGATTTTCCGGTTAGAGTAAGACCTCGTATTCCCACATTCAATGCATGGACAACACATAAAACCATTCTACTTGTTTGCCTCAGCCGCATCGAGAAACTTATGCACGCCCTTAATGTACTCGCGGGTGTGTCTGTCACCGTACATCCATTGCCAGTTCATCTGCGTGCATTATATATAATTAAGTGTCCAAATTAATAGAAGTTCATCATCACATTAAAACCAAAATGCATACATAGTTCTCATCTAACAACATATAGCTCTCCAGAGCATCTAATTAATTAAACCATACATTGAAACTATGTAAAACATTTCAATGCGAAAACAAATGCGATCATAATCGCAACCAAGGTAACAATTGATCCAACGGCATAATGATACCAAGGCTCGCTATGAATGGCATATTTTCTAATCTTTCTAATCTTCAAGCGCATTGCATCCAGCTTGATCTTGTGATCATCGACGACATCCGCAACATGCAACTCCAATATCATCTTCTCCTCCTCAACTTTTTTTATTTTTTCCTTCAACAAATTGTTTTCTTCTTCAACTAAATTTAACCTCTCGACAATAGGGTTGGTTGGCATTTCCGATTCACATACATCCTAGATAAATAAAATTTATGTCACGTTGGTCGGCATAATTTTCATGAACAATAAATGAACCAATAGTTATAAAGATAATATACATACCACATCCGAATCATAGACAGGACGAGGGCCGACGGGGGCGGATACCAAAACCATCGCACTATATAAGATGCAATAATAAATGTAAGAAAATGATATAAGTATCTATCTAAACATACAAGTAAGAATATTTTTCCTTTCAGAAAGAAGATAAGAACAAGAGGCTCACCACGGTGGTGTCGGTGATGAGATCGGCGCGGGTGATCGATGGCGGTGAAGACGGGGACGGGGCGTGACGGACCGTTAAATCTAGACAAATCTCGAGGAAAATGGAGCTTGGAGGTCGAGCTTCGAGAGGAGAAAGTTTAAGTAGTGTGGCTCAGGCATTCCATCGAACACCTCATGTGCATAGGAGGTGAGCTAGAGCACCACAAAGCCCTCTCCCCCTCGGCCAGAAAAAACAGAGCACTGTGCTCTGCTCTTGCGCGAGGAGGTATATATAGGCACCTTATTGGTCCCGATTGGTGGCATGAACCGGGACTAAAGGAGAGTCTTTGGTTCCGGTTCAAGCCACCAACCGGACCAATGGTGGTGAGCCAGGAGCGAGGCCCATTGGTCCCGGTTCGTCCCACCAATCGGGACCAAAAGGTCCAGACGAACCGGGACCAATGGCCCACGTGGCCCGGCCGGCCCCCTGGGCTCACGAACCGGGACCAATGCCCACATTGGTCCCGGTTCTAGACTGAACCGGGACTAATGGGCTGACCCGGCCTGGACCAAAGCCCTGTTTTCTACTAGTGACCCGTCGACGTCGTGGAATGCCTCGTCCACGTACTCGACGATGACGAGGGACTCGCAGACGGCGCGGTCGCCGTGGAGGAGGACGGGGACCGACTGGTGAACCGGGTTGTGGGCGAGCAGCAGCTCGCTCTTGTTGGCCAGGTCCTCCACGAGCAGCTCGTATGGCACCCCCTTGAGCGTGAGCGCCACCTCCACCCGGTGCGCGAACGGGCTGCCGAACGCCGTGATGAGCTTCACCGGCGCTGGCTGCTGCGACATCCTGGCTGAGATCAAGTCAAATTGGCTCTCTGGAGAATGGGATGGATCGATCGCCGTAGGTTTTTGTTGTTTCTTGGAGGATGAACTCAAACTGCTCGTGAACTGGGTGTCTGCTGGTTGGTGTATTTATATGGCTGGGGAAGAGCGGTGGTTGTGCATGGTCAGCAATGGCGGGCTGCACGCCTCTTCTCCATGGAAAGGATCTGGCGATATCTTGCCTTGTTCACACCACTTGGACTGACGCCGACATTAGCAAAAGCAGCGACGGGTGGGAGAATGTTACTGATACAGCTCCAGAGAGATAGAAGCAATGCAGCGACGGTTGTACATAGACTGCTTGTATCTATCTACTCTGATTATGCATCATGCATGGCATAAGCAATGACCTCAGCATATATCCATGTTTACAAAATTAAGTTGGGATATAAAAGGAGATGATATGCTACCTCTAGTCATTTAGAGCAACTCTAGCACATTCGTGATTGCCATCCGCCATATGATGTACGGATCGCCATCTGCCATATGATGGAGGGATATGGAAGCCGTCATCCTTATCTTTCATTTTATTTGATTTTCTAGGTTATCTTTTTGAAAAATATAGGGGCAATTTAAGCTCAAACTAGACATACCAAACAAGCAAACACAAGTTTAAATACAATAAATTAATAGAAACTATAACAGTTGCAAAAATCCATATCATTACACATAATTAGTGACTACGAAGGTCACTTAACATTTTGAGAATAAGCAATGCCACTATTCGAGCGGCCTTGCTACCTTGACTACCTACACTACTCGATCAGTGGCCGGCGCCGTCTAGTCGTCGTTGTCGTTGTCCTCCGCACAGTCGTCGTCCCCCTCCTCCTTCTCGAATGAGATATCCTCCGTCCAGGCGTATGGGTCAAAATCATGAGTGGTCGCAGCTCCTCCTCCCCTTGAGCATGAGCGCCACCTCCACGCGTTGTACGAACGGGTTGCCGAACGCCGTGATGAGCTTCACCGGTGTTGGCTACTGCAACATCCTGAATAAGTAAAATTCGTTGTCTTGAGTTCCATTCTCAACTTTTAAATTTCAGAAACTGACATGAGCTCTTGTACACATCATATGAAACCAAGCACATTTCAAATGAGCACATCATAGTAACCAAATCATGTGTATGCATAGTCGGTGGTATTTTTACATTTGAAGGTGATTACAATAGACGATGTTAGTTCGTTACAAAATATAAAGAATTCACATGTCATCAACTCGTTATTAGACCCAACTTGCAAGATGTATATGCAGGGGTATAATTTATACTCTAGAATTTTCTTTAAACTTGCTTATCTAATAATACAATAGAAACCACTATGAAGATATTAGTTAGCCCCTACATTTTAGAGAATTGTACCATGAAATTTAATAAAATTAAAATATATATGAACACGATCACATACGCATCAAGATTTAATAATAAACTATATACTTTATGAAACTATAAACAAACAATTCAAAACACAATTTAATTTAGTAGAACCGCATAATAAGTGATACACGATGTTTAACAAATAACATTATAAGTAATATCTAGCAACATTTATTATGACTTTAACTATTTCATCTAAGTAGCAGAAAATTATACTCTTTCATATTGTAATATTATAAACACACACTTATTAGAGTATAAAAGTTTAGTATAAACATATTTATTTTATGTCACCAGATCAAATAAATATATGCCACAAAATGGCCGCAAGATATTATTAAAAAAATTTATCCAGTTTGTTCATGTGTTACACCTCGTAGGTCCCACAAGCATGCTCACCTGACTATCTTTAGCCCCCTCTTGGGTAAGGTTCAGCCCGTATTTCTTCTCAGCATCCTTCAAGATCCATTGTTGTTCGCGGATCTCATACCTGTATGCAACGTTGCAGTTGTTTAACCACGAGTTGACCAATGGATTCTTCCGCATACACATTTCTCATGAACCTGATGTAGGTAGATATATCATCTCGAGCATTGTCGAGCCGAACAACTTCGGCCAGCATGTAGGCGGCAGAATGAAAAACCAGGTGTATATCAACTGATTTAACCGACATATTAGTGACATTGAAACCGAACAAAGTACCGCGGGTTTCAGAAAAGACATGAAAGCCCAGGTTGATGGCAGATCTGAAATACATGAAAATGATCCGTTATTGAATCACAAAGATGAAGGAAATGGTGATGGATGTATCACTAAAATCAAGCACAGTAATCACACATAAAAGACTATGAGAACATATGAATGACGTTTTCCAGACTACATGAAAATAACCTAATATGGTATCATTCAGAATCCAGAATTTCAGTGTAAATTCAGAATTACAGCTCAACCAAATAGTTGAAATGATTCTTGCGATGGCAGGGACGGGCGATGCCGCTCCTCCCTCACAACCAGTCGATGGAAGACCGCGACGAACCATGGTATGTTTTTTCTTGCAACATCCTCACTGTTGCAAGAACAACGGGATTTCTACAATACCAGTGATGTTGCAAAGCTTGCTTTTGGAGCGCCATATAAAGGTGAAGACAAAAAAATCTACAAAATTAGCTTAGTTGCAAAAACAATTTTGCAACAACACCTCTGTTGCGAAAGTTCTACAACATGAACTCTGCTACAAACACCTCTATTGAAGAACAAAAAATATATTTAATTTAATATCAACGGGCCAAATAAGGCCAAGAGGTGCAAAAGGAGTTGGGCCACAAGGGCCCAACAAGGGAGGCGCCCCCTCCCCCCTTTCCTAAAGGGGGGCCGAATCCTGCTTGGAGGGGGAGTCCTACTCCCCCTCTCTTCTTCGGCGCCCCAAGGGGGCTCTTTCCCCTTGGTGGCAGCCCCCTCTTCCCCCCAATCCCCAAGGGGGCTCTTTCCCCCTTGAGTGGCATAGTGTTTTCCCCCACGTTGCTTTTTTGGTTTTTTTTATTCATTTATGTAACAAATCTGTTGGTTTATAAGTCAAGGGTTTACGTCTTCCTCAAAAAATGAAATGGGGGAGAATCGAACCGCGATTAGTCATGGGGGACAAGGTGAAAGGAATAATTAATGACCAGAGGAGTGGCTTAGCTTGGGGACTGAGGAGAATATATTGTAGGAAATGCGATTGTTGTGGCACCCTCAAATTTTGCAGTGTGCACCCTCACATTTCTGTTTTGATACAAACAAGGACAAAATTTTGACATACTTCACAAAAAGGGTCCCAACATTTTGCAGTGTGCACCCTCATATTTCTGTTTTCATACAAACAAGGCTGATGACATAAATAATTATGAGATATAATTATAGACTGAATTCCTAGGTTTACCCCCTATTTTGATATTTTTGACACTAATTACCTGATTTAGCAAAATTTCATTTGTTTTAGCCCATTTAGCAAAAGTTCTGTGACGATTTACCCTGTTTAAAATTTCGTGAATGTTCAGACAGACAGGTCCAATTGTAAAGTCCAACTGGCATGCCACGTCGATGATTTTTTTTCTGTTTATTTTTCTCTCTCCTGAACCAGTAATCGCGGCTTCTCCGACCGGACCGGCCCGATGAGGTCGCTCGCGTCGCGTCCAACGCATAATGCCCGAGTCGACCATGCTCCTTAATCATGCCCAATCGATTGCATCGCCCGTCCAGGCTTCTGCCCACACGTACCTGTCAGGCTCGCTCAAACTTAGGGTTAGGGATTGTCAGACAGCGGCAGCGGCAGCAGCGCAATTTCATACCTCCGCGAGCGGCGTTGTATGGTTGGCCGCGACATCAATGCAAGAAACGACCCCGTGGAATCCAGCTCCGTCAATCTCACCAACGTCTGGCCGCGAGATCAAGGTAAGAAACGGCCCCATGTAATCTGGCTCCGTCAAGCTTGACGACGTCAGCGTGCGCGCGTCCATTTACATGGCCCCATCAGGTTGTGCTCGGTTGCGGGTCGATGCGGACCGCTGGTCCAACAAATCAGCGAGGTTGGTGAACAGGCAAGCCCTCTCGTCGTACCCCATTCCACATGATTTTGACCATCTCCATCATATATAGCAAATTTGTGTATTATGAAATTTTCCTGACTCATGCATTAGCCGGTGAGGCGTTTGATTCGGACATAATTAAAATGCTTATTAGAAGATTACGTGTATACATATCACTCATCTATAATTGACGTACAATGATTTAAAGTATTTTTTCAACATTTTGAATATTGTCGAAATCCTTTTACTTCTTTGTTTGCGGCGTGCGTGTGATTCGAAGGAAGGCGAGCGATGCGTGCTATGAATATTGGAGGCCAGAGTGGTGCGGCCCAACTTAGGTGTTGTGTGTTGGACGCGAGCTACCTGCTCTGGCAATCATATCGGGCCAGCCCGGTCGAGCGAAGCTGCGAGGACCGGTTCAACATGGAGAAAAATAGATAGGTAAAAACCGTCGATGTGGCATGCTAGGTGGACCTAACAATTGGGACCTGCTCATCAGAACGCTCGCAAAATTTTAAAATGGGTAAATTGTGGCAGAACTTTTGCTAAATGGGGTAAAATGGAAGAAATCCCGTTAAATGAGGTAATTAGTGTAAAAAATGTCAAAATAGAGGGTAAAAAAGGAATTCACTCTAATTATAATGTGATGATAAATTATTTGGCAGCCATGCATGATTTATTGATGTGAAAGGGTTGCATGCGTGGGGAAAATAGTTTGTGGATTGCTTCTTTTTTGCCGCTTTCTCTACATGCCTCATGTGTGTTTTCTTGCACAACTTTGTCACAAGGGTGTACTGATCCATTTTATCCGACACACATTGCATAATGTTCTATTCTTAAGTAGTTGCAATCACTAACTATTTTCTCTAAGCATGGGGCCCTATCACATCAACAATTCATGCATGTCCTTTTCGTAAAAAGAAATCAACCCCCGTGATGAAAGTTTGGCAAACCATGCATGATTATGGTGTAGAACAAAATACATGCTGATTAGTTATTTAGTACTCCGTACATCTAAAAAAATACATTGCGTATTTATAGACTGTAGCATAAGCTCTGATGTGGCTGCTGCTTCGCTGTACTGCTGCGACGATCGCGTCACTCACTACCGCTTCACTGCACCGCTGCTGCTGCCTTGACCATGAACGACCTGTACCTCTCCTTGTTTTTGGTGAAGTAGGCGATGAGCTCGTCCCTGTCCGGCAGGGACCGCCTCACCACCTCGTCGGAGGTGTACTCCCTGGCCCACCGGCGAAGAGCAGGGTACTCGCCGTCCTTCATCAGCCGCACCCCGGCGACTTCCTCCAGCACGCCGAGCCAGTGAGCCAGCGTGCATGCGGCGAGGTCGACGAAGCCGAGCGCGTCGCCCCCGAAGAACCGCTTCCCCTCCAGCTGCGCGTCCAGGACCCACAGGCTCTCCTTGGTCTCCCTCGCCAGCCGCGCCTGCTCCTCGCCGTCCGTCCACATCGCCTGCCACAGCGGCTTCAAGCACTTGTTGGCGATGAAGTCAGCCCAGAAGCGGGCCGTGGCGCGCTCGTAGGGGTCCGCCGGAAGGAGCCGGGGCGCCGACCCGTCGCCGTCGTCGTGGAAGGCCTCGTCGACGTACTCGACGATGACGAGGGACTCGCAGATGGCGCGGTCGCCGTGGAGGAGGACGGGCACGGACTGGTGGACGGGGTTGTGGGCGAGCAGCAGCTCGCTCTTGTTGGTCAGGTCCTCCACGAGCAGCTCGTATGCCACCCCCTTGAGCGTGAGCGCCACCTCCACGCGGTGCGCGAACGGGCTGCCGAACGCCGTGATGAGCCTCACCGGCGCCGGGCCCTGTGCTGGCTGCTGCGACATCCTGAAGACCTGAACAAGTAAAATTCGCTCTCTCGAGAATGAGATAGACCGATCGCCGTAGGTGCTCAAACTGCTCTTCTCGTTGATCGTCAACTGAGTGGTCTCTGGGTTAGCTGCTAGCTGGTGTATTTATATGGGCGAGGAAGGGTGGTGGTTGCGCATGGTCAGAGATGGCGGGCTGCACGCTGCCTCTTCTACAAGGAAAGGATCCGTCGACATCTTATCCTTTTCACACCACCTGGACTGACGCTGCTGAGATTTTAAACGAAAGCAACGACACGGATGTTGATCAGCCAAGAGGTTTAGTCAGTCAGAAGTAGCTGCTGGTGTGTGTTGGATGGGTCAAGTGAGAACTTGAGAAGCTTCGTGAGAGATGCGAGAATATTGTACGCGTGCTGTACGATCGACTGGTACAGCTCAAGTGAGATAGAAGCAATGCAGCATTTGATTTACGTAAGCTATGATGAGATCGATAAGATGAGCTGGTGAGGCGGATAACCGATAACGTAATATAGTACAGTAGTAAACTGCATGTATCTATCCATGATGCGTGTCATAAGCAATGACTTCATCATTATATGCAGCGGGCTTGTTAGATCTGAATCGACTGAGATTTAGCAAAGTCTCGGTCACATGCTCAGTCGTCCGACCGATACAGCTTTATGATTCGTGCAACATCAAAGTACTCTTTATTGCAAGATGCTCATTATATTATCTTTTACAAGAGTATCAACAATTTCTACAGGTGGATCTTCCATCCACTTCCATGCACCTTATTTCTAGCTAGTTTGACTAAATCATGGGAAGCACAATTAGTCTCTTTAGGAGCATGCTAAAAAATAATAGGCGGAAAATCACACGCAAGGTGATATATATCATCAAAACTGCCGCCGATAGATCGAAAAAGCGACCTCCATTCAGATTATTCGATATGCATTAAACAACTTCAGATTCATAATATTCAATCTAACACAAAAAACTTCACAAAGTGCCCCAAAATTTCTATCGAAGAAAGTAGAACGAAAACGTGCATCAATCCCTATGCATAGATTACCCCAATGTCACGATAATCCGTAAGTTGAATTCCAAAACATATATCAAGTGAATCAATAGAACACCCCATTACCATCATGTGTATCCACATGCAAGACATACATCAAGTGTTCTCAAATTCAAAACTTATTCAATCCGATAATAGTGATATCTCAGAGGTAAAAACTCAATTCATCATCACAACTACATTAACAAAGCTCACGATACATCAAGATCGTGCCAAATCAAGAACATGGGAGAGAGAGAGAGATATTAAACACATAGCTACTGGTACATACCCTTAGCCCCGAGGGTGAACTACTCCCTCCTCGTCTTGGAGACAATGGGTATGATGAAGATGGCCTCCGGTGATGATTTCCCTCTCCGGCAAGGTGCCGGAAAAGGCCTCCAGATGGGATCTCTTTGGAACAAAGGCTTGCGGCGGCGGAACAACTCATCTAGGGATCAAGGACGAAACAATTATCGAAACTCGCTCCCCGAGTCGCTCCCGCGGGCGACTCCGGGAGCCAACCCTAGCGCCACCCCCTCCCCCTTGCCCTGGCTCCCCTTCCCCGCCGCCGCCGGTTGCGTCGCCGGCCAAAGGCCGCTTGGCGTAGGCGGCGGCGGGGGGGGGGGGGCTTCTTCCCGCGCCTGGAGTCATCCGTCGCGGGGCGCGGTCCTCCTCGGCGGCGGCGGCGGTCGTCGGCTGTCCCTCGTGCTCGGCTCCTTCCCCTCGGCATCCTAGCGTCCTAGCGTGACTCCCGCCCTCCTCCCATGGCGAATCCGGGGTGGGTGCGGGGATCTTGCTAGCGTCGGATCTAGGTGCCTCTGCCCAGATCCGGGAGGTGGCGGCGGCGGTTGTCCTTGGGGGTGGCCGACGGCCAGGCCCAGGTGGTGGCGTAACGGCTGGCATCTCGGCTGCTCCATGTGGGCGGCGAGGTGTTGGCCAGATCTGGCCAGGGCGAGGCGACGCGTGTGTGGTGGAGTGGTGGCGGCTATGGCTGGTGGCGGCGCTGCCATTCTTTGCCCCTCGCAGCGGCGTGGGGGCTAGGTGGGTGGGCTGAAGGTTGGTGCTATGGAGGCGTGGCAGCGTTGGTGCGTGTCTAGGAGGGCGGTGGGCGGCTGGCTTGCTAGCTCGGCCATGTGACGGTGTGGGCCGTGGGCGGCTTGGGCCGTGATACGTCTCCAACTTATCTATAATTTTTGATTGTTCCATGCTATTATATTATCAACCTTGGATGTTTTATAAGCATTTATATGCTATTTTATATGATTTTTGGGACTAACCTATTAACCTAGAGCCCAGTGCCAGTTTCTGTTTTTTCTTTGTTTTAGAGTATCGCAGAAAAGGAAAATCAAACGGAGTCCAATTGACCTGAAACTTCACGGAACTTATTTTTGGAACGGAAGAAATCGAAAAGACTTAGGGTGTACGTAAGGGAAGCATCGAGGAAGGCACGAGGCAGGGCGGCGCCCACCCCCCTGGGCGCGCCCTCCACCCTCGCGGGCCCCTCGTGGCTCCCCTGACGTATTTCTTCCTCCTATATATACCAATATACCCTAAAACCATCGGGGAGCAGAATAGATCGGGAGTTCCGCCGCCAGAAGCCTCCGTAGCCATCGAAAACCAATCTAGACCCGTTCCGGCACCCTGCCGGAGGGGGAATCCCTCTCTGGTGGTCATCTTCATCATCCCAGCACTCTCCATGACGAGGAGGGAGTAGTTCTCCCTCGGGGTTGAGGGTATGTACCAGTAGCTATGTGTTTGATCTCTCTCTCTCTCTCTCTCTCTCATATTCTTGAGGTCATACGATCTTGATGTATCGCGAGCTTTGCTATTATAGTTGAATCTTATGATGTTTCTCCCCCTCTACTCTCTTGTAATGAATTGAGTTTTCCCTTTGAAGTTATCTTATCCGATTGAGTCTTTAAGGATTTGAGAACACTTGATGTATGTCTTGCGTGGGATACCCATGGTGACAATGGGGTATTCTATTGATCCACTTGATGTATGTTTTGGTGATCAACTTGCGGGTTCCACCCATGAACCTATGCATAGGGGTTGGCACACGTTTTCTTCTTCACTCTTTGATAGAAACTTTGGGGCACTCTTTGAAGTACTTTGTGTTGGTTTGAATAGCTGAATCTGAGATTGTGTGATGCATATCGTATAATCATACCCACGGATACTTGAGGTGACATTGGAGTATCTAGGTGACATTAGGGTTTTGGTTGATTTGTATCTTAAGGTGTTATTCTAGTATGAACTCTATGATAGATTGAACGGAAAGAATAGCTTCATGTTATTTTACTACAGACTCTTGAATAGATCGATCAGAAAGGATAACTTTGAGGTGGTTTCGTACCCTACCATAATCTTTTCGTTTGTTCTCCGCTATTAGTGACTTTGGAGTGACTCTTTGTTGCATGTTGAGGGATAGTTATATGATCTAATTATGTTATTATTGTTGAGAGAACTTGCAGTAGTGAAAGTATGAACTCTAGGCCTTGTTTTAACGCATTGCAATACCGTTTGTGCTCACTTTTATCATTAGTTACCTTGCTGTTTTTATATTTTCAGATTACAAAAACCTTTATCTACCATCCATATACCACTTGTATCACCATCTCTTCGCCGAATTAGTGCACCTATACAATTTACCATTGTATTGGGTGTGTTGGGGACACAAGAGACTCTTTGTTATTTGGTTGCAGGGTTGCTTGAGAGAGACCATCTTCATCCTACGCCTCCTACGGATTGATAAACCTTAGGTCATCCACTTGAGGGAAATTTGCTACTATCCTACAAACCTCTGCACTTGAAGGCCCAACAACGTCTACAAGAAGAAGGTTGTGTAGTAGACTTCAAGCTCTTTTCTGGCGCCGTTACCGGGGAGGCTAGTGCTTGAAGGTATATCTTTAGATCTTCCAATCGAATCTTTTAGTTTCTTGTTTTATCACTAATTTAGTTTATAAAATAAAACTACCAAAAAATGGAATTGAGTTTGCCTCATACGCTTCATCTTTTTAATATCTTTCGTGAGAATGATGGAAAGGAAAATTGTGCTCAAGTGCTAGAAGAAGAAGTCTATAAAATGTTTGGCACTAAATATTTGAATGATGAGCATGATTGCAATGTTGTTAGTATGAATTCCGTGAATATCCATGATGCTAATGATATGCAAAGCCACAAGCTTGGGGATGCTATGTTTGATGATCATGATATTTTTTGTCCCCCAAGTTTTCATGAGCAAATTTATTATGATGAGAGCATGCCCCGTATTTATGATGATTATTGTGATAACTTGTATGCTATAAAGATTAATTATATCCATGAAACTTGTCATCATGATTTTAACTTTCAATTGGATTATGCCTCACATGATAGTTATTTTGTTGAGTTTGCTCCCACTACTATTCCGAATGAGAAGAATTTTGCTTATGTGGAGAGTAGTAAATTTTATATGTTTGTAGATCATGAAAAGAATTCTTTATGTGATAGTTATATTGTTGAATTCATTCATGATGCTACTAAAAATTATTATGAGGGAGGAACATATGCTTGTATGAACTGCAATAATATCAAGTTTCCTCTTTCTGTGTTGAAAATCTTGAAGTTATGCTTGTTTTGCCTTCCTGTGCTAGTTGATTATTGCTCCCATAAGTTGTTTGTTCATAAAATACCTATGCATAGGAAGTGGGTTAGACTTAAATGTGCTAGTCATATTCTTCAAAATGCTCACTTTATGTTACAATTCTTATCTTTTATGTGAGCATCATTGAAATCATCATGCCTAGCTAGGTGTTGGGGATCGTAGCAGAAATTTAAAAAAATTTCTACGCATCACCAAGATCAATCTATGGAGTAATCTAGCAACGAGGGGAAGGAGAGTGCATCTACATACCCTTGTAGATCGCTAAGCGGAAGCGTTGCAAGAACGAGGATGAAGGAGTCGTACTCGTAGCGATTCAGATCGCGGTTGATTCCGATCTAAGCGCTGAACCACGGCGCCTCCGCGTTCAACACACGTGCAGCCCAGTGACGTCTCCTACGCCTTGATCCAGCAAGGGGAGAAGGAGAGGTTGGGGAAGACTCCGTCCAGCAGCAGCACGACGGCGTGGTGGTGGTGGAGGAGCGCAGAACTCCAGCAGGGCTTCGCCAAGCACTACGAGAGACGAGGAGGGAGAGAGGTAGGGCTGCGCCAAGAGGGAGATGATCTCGTGTATGTTGCAGCCCCCAATACCTCAAGTATATATAGGGGAAGGGGAGGGGCTGCGCCCCCATCTAGGGTTCCCTCCCTAGGGGTGGCAGCAGCCCCAAAACCCATCAAGGGTTGCGGCCAAGGGGGGAGAGATAGGAGGTGCACCTAGGGTGGGCCTTAAGGCCCATCTGCCCTAGGGTTTGCCCCCTTCCCCTCTAGGAGGCCCCTTGGGCCTTGGTGGGAGGCGGCCCAGCCCACCTAGGGGCTGGTCCCTTCCCACTATTGGCCCATGTAGGCCTCCGGGGCTGGTGGCCCCTCCCGGTGGACCCCCGGACCCCTCCGGTGGTCCCGGTACACTACCGGTGATGCCCGGAATATTTACCTCTGGACCATTCCGGAACTCCTCGTGACGTCCGGGATCTCATCCGGGACTCCGAACAACATTCGGTAACCGCGTACATAATTTCCCTATAACCCTAGTGTCATCGAACCTTAAGTGTGTAGACCCTACGGGTTCGGGAGTCATGCAGACATGACCGAGACAACTCTCCGGTCAATAACCAACAGAGGGATCAGGATACCCATGTTGTCTCCCACATGCTCCACGATGATCTCATGGGATGAACCACGATGTCAAGGATTTAATCAATCCCGTATACAATTCCCTTTGTCTAGCGGTATAGTACTTGCCCGAGATTCGATCGTCGGTATCCCGATACCTTGTTCAATCTCGTTACCGGCAAGTCTCTTTACTCGTTCCGTAACACATCATCCCGTGATCAACTCCTTGGTCACATTGTGCACATTATGATGATGTCCTACCGAGTGGGCCCAGAGATACCTCTCCGTTTACACGGAGTGACAAATCCCAGTCTCGATTCGTGCCAACCCAACAGACACTTTCGGAGATACCTGTAGTGTATCTTTATAGCCACTCAGTTACGTTGTGACATTTGGCACACCCAAAGCACTCCTACGGTATCCGGGAGTTGCACAATCTCATGGTCTAAGGAAATGATACTTGACACTAGAAAAGCTTTAGCATACGAACTACACGATCTTGTGCTAGGCTTAGGATTGGGTCTTGTCCATCACATCATTCTCCTAATGATGTGATCCCGTTATCAAGGACATCCAATGTCCATGGTCAGGAAACTGTAACCATCTATTGATCAACGAGCTAGTCAACTAGAGGCTTACTAGGGACATGGTGTTGTCTATGTATCCACACATGTATCTGAGATTCCTATCAATACAATTCTAGCATGGATAATAAACGATTATCATGAACAATGAAATATAATAGTAATAACTAATTTATTATTGCCTCTAGGGCATATTTCCAACAGTCTCCCACTTGCACTAGAGTCAATAATCTAGTTCACATCGCCATGTGATTAACACTCACAGGTCACATCGCCATGTGACCAACATCCAAAGAGTTTACTAGAGTCACTAATCTAGTTCACATCACTATGTGATTAATACTCAATGAGTTCTGGGTTTGATCATGTTATGCTTGTGAGAGAGGTTGTAGTCAACGGGTCTTGCCATATTCAGATCCCTATGTATTTCGCAAAACTTTATGTCATATCGTAGATGCTGCTACCACGTTCCACTTGGAGCTATTCCAAATTGTTGCTCCATTATACGTATCCGGTATCTCTACTCAGAGCTATCCGGATAGGTGTTAAGCTTGCATCGACGTAACTCTTTATGTCAAACTCTTTATCACCTCCATAACCGAGAAACATTTCCTTATTCCTCTAAGGATAATTTTGACCGCTATCTGGTGATCCAATCCTAGATCACCTTTGTACCCTCTTGCCAGACATGTGGCAAGGCACACATCTGGTGCGGTACTCAGCATGGCATACCGTATAGAGCCTATGACAAAAGCATAGGGGACGACCTTCGTCCTTCCTCTTTCTTCTGCCGTGGTCAATCTTCGAGTCTTACTCAACTTCACACCTTACAACTCAGGTAAGAACCCCTTCTTTGACTGATCTATTTTGAACTCCTTCAAAAACATGTCAAGGTGTGTGTTCTTTGAAAGTGTCATCAGGCGTCTTGATCTATCTCTATAGATCTTGATGCCCAATATGTAAGCAGCTTTATCCAGGTCTTCCTTTGAAAAACACCCTTCAAACAACCGTTTATGCTTTCCAGAAATTCTACATTATTTCGGATCAACAATATGTCATCCACATATACTTATCAGAAATGTTGTAGTGCTCCCACTCACTTTCTTGTAAATACAAGTTTCTAACAAACATTGTATAAACCTAAAAGCTTTGATCACTCCATCAAAGCATATATTCCGATTCCGAGATGCTTGCTCTAGTCCATAGAAGGATTGCTGGAGCAACATACCTTTTAGCATCTTTAGGATCGACAAAACCTTTTATTGCATCACATACAACTTTTTCTTACGAAAACTCATTTTGACATCCATCTGTCAGATGCTAACATGATTTCGACGGACTTAAGCATCGCTACGGGTGAGAAATTCTGATTGTAGTCAACTCCTTGAACTTGTGAAAAGACTCTTTCCCATAAGTCGAACTTCATAGACGGTAACATTACCGCCCACGTCCGTCTTCTTCTTAAAGATCCATTTATCTCAATGGCTTGCCGATCATTGGGCAAGTCCACCAAAGTCCATACTTTGTTCTGATACATGTATCCTATCTCGGATTTCATGGCTTCTAACCATTTGTCGGAACACGGGCCCACCATCGCTTCTCCATAGCTCGTAGGTTCATTATTGTCTAACAACATGATATTTAAGACAGGATTACCGTACCACTCAGGAGTAGTACATATCCTTGTCGACCTATGAGGTTCGATAGCAACTTGATCCGAAGCTTCATGATCACTATCATTAACTTCCTCTTCAACAGACGTAGGCGCCACAGAAAACATCTTTCTGTGTTGCATCACTCTCTGGTTGAAGTAAAGGTTCGACAACCTCATCAAGTTCTATCTTCCTCCCACTCAATTCTTTCGAGAGAAACTCCTTCTCGAGAAAGGACCCGTTCTTAGCGACAAACAATTTGCCCTCGGATCTGAGATAGAAGGTATACCCAACTGTCACCTTTGGGTATCCTATGAAGATGTGTTTGTCCGCTTTGGGTTCGAGCTTCTCCGGCTGAAGCCTTAAGCATCGCAGCCCCAAACATTAAGAAACGACAACTTTGGTTTCTTGCCAAACCAATGTTCATACGGCGTCGTCTCAACGGACTTATATGGTGTCCTATCTAAAGTGAATGCAGCTGTCTCTAATGCATAACCTCAAAATAATAGCGGTAGATCGGTAAGAGACATCATAGATCGCACCATATCTCATAAGGTTCGATTACGACGTCCGGACACACCATTACCCTGTGGTGTTCCAGGTGGCTTCAACTGTGAAACAATTCCACAATGTCTTAAGTGTTTGCCAAACTCATAACTCAGAAATTCTCATTGATCAGATCGTAGGAATTTGATCTTCTTGTTATGATGATTCTTAACTTCACTCTGAAATCGCTTGAACTTTTCAAACGTTTCAGACTTGTGCTTCATTAAGTAAATATACCTATATCTACTCAAATCGTCAGTGAAGATGAGAAAATAGCGATATCCACCGCACGCTTCAATTCTCATTGGATCACACGCATCAGCATGTATGATTTCCAACAAGTCACTTGCCCGTTTCATTGTACCTGAAAACGGGGTCTTAGTCATCCTGCCCATGAGGCATGGCTCGCATGTGTCAAGCGATTCAAAATCAAGTGACTCCAAACATCCATCGACATGGAGTTTCTTCATGCATCTTACGCCAATATGACCTAAGCGGCAGTGCCACAAGAAAGTGGTACTATCATTAACTCTACATCTTTTGGCGTGAACATGTGTATTACCACGACCGAGATTCAATGAACCATTCACATAGGGTGCATGACCATGAAAGGTATTATTCATGTAAACAGAATAACCATTATTCTCTAACTTAAATGAATAACCGTATTGCAATGAACATGATCTAATCATATTCATGCTCAACGTAGACACCTGATAACATTTATCTAGGTTCAATACTAATCCCGAAGGCAGATGGAGCGTGCGATGGTGATCTCATCAACTTTGGAAACACTTCCAACACACATCGTCACCTCGCCCTTAGCCAGTCTCCGTTTAGTCCGTAGCTTTTGCTTCAAGTCACCAATAATAGCAACTGAACCGGTATCCAATACCCAGGTGCTACCAGGAGTACTAGTGAGGTACACATTAATAACACGTATATACTTTGTTGAAGTTGCCAGCCTTCTTATCTACCATGCATTTGGGGTAATTCCGCTACCAGTGACCGTTCCCCTTACAATAGAAGCACTTAGTCTCGGGTTTGGGTTCAACCTTGGGTTCCTTCACTGGAGCGGCAACTGGTTTGCCATCCATGAAGTTTCCCTTCTAGCCCTTGCCCTTCTTGAAACCAGTGGTCTTGTTAAACCATCAACACTTGATGCTCCTTCTTGATTTCTACCTTTTGCGGTCTTAAGCACCGCGAACAGCTCCGGGATCAACTCCATCCCTTGCATGTCATAGTTCATCACGAAGATCTAGTAGCTTAGTGATAGTGGCTAGAGAACTCTATCAATCACTATCTTATCTGGAAGTTTAACTCCCACTTGATTTAAGTGATTGTAGCACCCAGACATTCTGAGCACATGCTCACTAGCTGAGCTATTCTCCTCCATCTTGTTGGCAAAAGAACTTGTCAGAGGTCTCACACCTCTCAACACGGGCATGAGCCTGAAATCCCAATTTCAGCTCTTGGAACATCTCATATGTTCTATGGCGTTCAAAACGTCATTGGAATCCCGATTCTAAGCCGTAAAGTATGGTGCACTAAACTATCAAGTAGTCATCAGGATGTGTCTGTCAGGTGTTCACAACATCCACAGACGACGTTGTAGGGGTTTGCACATCGAGCGGTGCATCAAAGACGTAAGCCTTCTGTGTAGCAGTGAGGACACTCCTCGGACTACGGACCTAGTCCGCATCATTGCTTACAATATCTTTCAACTTAATCTTTCTCTAGGAACGTATTGAAACAGGGAGCTACAACGTGAGCTATTTATCTACAACATATTTGCAAAGACAATTTAGACTATGTTCATGATAATTGAGTTCATCTAATCAAATTATTTAATGAACTCCCACTCAGATAGACATCCCTCTAGTCATCTAAGTGAAACATGATCCGAATCGACTAGGCCGTGTCCGATCATCACGTGAGACGGACTAGTCATCAACGGTGAACATCTCATGTTGATCGTATCTTCTATACGACTCATGTTCGACCTTTCGGTCTTCCGTGTTCCGAGGCCATGTCTGTACATGCTAGGCTCGTCAAGTCAACCTAAGTGTTTCGCATGTGTCCCGAGGCCATGTCTGTACATGCTAGGCTCGTCAACACCCGTTGTATTCGAACGTTAGAATCTATCACACCCGATCATCACGTGGTGCTTCGAAACAACGAACCTTCGCAACGGTGCACAGTTAGGGGGAACACTTTTCTTGAAATTTTAGTGAGGGATCATCTTATTTAAGCTACCGTCGTTCTAAGCAAATAAGATGTAAAACATGATAAACATCACATGCAATCAAATAGTGACATGATATGGCCAATATCATTTTGCTCCTTTTGATCTCCATCTTCGGGGCTCCATGATCATCGTTGTCACCGGCATGACACCATGATCTCCATCATCATGATCTCCATCATCGTGTCTTCTTGAAGTTGTCTCGTCATCTATTACTTCTACTACTATGGCTAACGCTTTAGCAATAAAGTAAAGTAATTACATGACGTTTATGTTGACACGCAGGTCATAAATAAATTAAGACAACTCCTATGGCTCCTGCCGGTTGTCATACTCATCGACATGCAAGTCGTGATTCCTATTACAAGAACATGATCAATCTCATACATCACATATATCATTCATCACATCCTTTTGGCCATATCACATCACAAGGCATATGCTGCAAAAACAAGTTAGACGTCCTCTAATTGTTGTTGCAAGTTTTTACGTGGCTGCTATAGGTTTCTAGCAAGAACGTTTCTTACCTACGCGAAAACCACAACGTGATATGCCAATTTCTATTTACCCTTCATAAGGACCCTTTTCATCGAATCCGATCCGACTAAAGTGGGAGAGACAGACACCCGCTAGCCACCTTATGCAACTAGTGCATGTCAGTCGGTGGAACCAGTCTCACGTAAGCGTACGTGTAAGGTCGGTCCGGGCCGCTTCATCCCACGATGCCGCCGAATCAAGATAAGACTAGTAACGGCAAGTAAATTGACAATATCGACGCCCACAACTGCTTTGTGTTCTACTCGTGCATAGAAACTACGCATAGACCTAGCTCATGATGCCACTGTTGGGGATCGTAGCAGAAATTTAAAATTTTCTACGCATCACCAAGATCAATCTATGGAGTAATCTAGCAACGAGGGGAAGGGAGTGCATCTACATACCCTTGTAGATCGCTAAGCGGAAGCGTTGCAAGAACGCGGATGAAGGAGTCGTACTCGTAGCGATTCAGATCGCGGTTGATTCCGATCTAAGCGCCGAACCACGGCGCCTTCGCGTTCAACACACATGCAGCCCGGTGACGTCTCCTACGCCTTGATCCAGCAAGGGGAGAAGCAGAGGTTGGGGAAGACTCCGTCCAGCAGCAGCACGACGGCGTGGTGGTGGTGGAGGAGCGCAGAACTCCAGCAGGGCTTCGCCAAGCACTACGAGAGACGAGGAGGGAGAGAGGTAGGGCTGCGCCAAGAGGGAGATGATCTCGTGTATGTTGCAGCCCCCAATACCTCAAGTATATATAGGGGAAGGGGAGGGGCTGTGCCCCCATCTAGGGTTCCCTCCCTAGGGGTGGCGGCAGCCCCAAAACCCATCTAGGGTTGCGGCCAAGGGGGGAGAGAGAGGAGGCGCACCTAGGGTGGGCCTTAAGGCCCATCTGCCCTAGGGTTTGCCCCCTTCCCCTCTAGGAGGCGCCTTGGGCCTTGGTCGGAGGCGCCCCAGCCCACCTAGGGGCTGGTCCCTTCCCACTATTGGCCCATGTTGGCCTCCGGGGCTGGTGGCCCCTCCCGGTGGACCCCCAGACCCCTCCGGTGGTCCCGGTACACTATCGGTGATGCCCGGAACACTTCCGGTGGCCAAAACCATACTTCCTATATATTAATCTTTACCTCCGAACCATTCCGGAACTCCTTGTGACGTCCAGGATCTCATTTGGGACTCCAAACAACATTCGGTAACCGTGTACATACTTTCCCTATAACCCTAGCGTCATCGAACCTTAAGTGTGTAGACCCTACGGGTTCGGGAGTCATGCAGACATGGCCGAGACAACTCTCCGGTCAATAACCAACAGCGGGATCTGGATACCCATGTTGGCTCCCACATGCTCCATGATGATCTCATCGAATGAACCACGATATCAAGGATTTAATCAATCCCGTATACAATTTCCTTTGTCTAGCGGTATAGTACTTGCCCGAGATTCGATCATCGGTATCCCGATACCTTGTTCAATCTCATTACCGGCAAGTCTCTTTACTCATTCCATAACACATCATCCCATGATCAACTCCTTGGTCACATTGTGCACATTATGATGATGTCCTACCGAGTGGGCCCAGAGATACCTCTCCGTTTACACGGAGTGACAAATCCTAGTCTCGATTCGTGCCAACCCAACAGACACTTTTGGAGATACCTGTAGTGTACCTTTATAGCCACCCAGTTACGTTGTGACATTT